>NC_064616.1:776519388-777119388 GCF_023898315.1 Schistocerca nitens
TAAAACATCTGCCTCGAGATGTAACCGAGGAGGTAAGCCACCATGACTCTTGCTGCATCTCGAGCATTGCGCCAAATTATACTTTTGCACGCGCGGTGTCCTGCAGTACTTTGGAGATAACGGTTTTAGGGTACGCCGGTTTATCTGTCGATCAACTCCACCCTCCCCCCTCCACCTCCCCTCTTCCCCCGCACAATCATAGGAGCTTCGTAACGAAGTTTGCCATGTCAAAGAACCGTATGTCTTTTATATAAGTTCTAGTTCCGATTTACTTAAATAATATTATTTCTTCGCATTTCGATTAATAAGTTTACCGATTCTTGAGACAGTCTAGGCGTTCCGCAGATGGTAGTAGGACTGGCATGCTACATGCCTACTTGGTACCGGCACTGAAAGTGGCGTCCCTGCGCCGAAGACGCGCTTGTCCTCAGCGTCTCTGCACACAAACTAACCAGTATCGCTCTGTCGTTTGCTTTCGTGTAATCTTTATTTGCGGGAGGACAAATATCGTGTTTGTTGCACCACGATCTGTTTACTGCCGCCGGTGACTTCGAGGTGCTGCTCAACGGCCGTCGAACGCCAACGGTTTCTAGTATATTAAGAGGGTTTAGTTTTTATTTACAAAAATGGCCTCGATTTGTTTCAGTAAACATGACCGATGTTTCTAGATATAAGTTCCATGTAGACTAGAATGCATACGGTCACTGAAATACGAGGCCTGCGTAAGAACTTTACAACGTAGTGCTTAGCAGTTGAGTTTACGATGTAGTGCTTAGCAGTTTTCCAGTCATGTGAGGATGGTACAGTTGCCCCGCGTTTGCTGCAAGCTCACCACTCAGGGTATTGCAAGAATCTGGTTAATCCGAGTGGAATATCGTACACGAATAAAGCCGTGTCGTAACTCGTTTCGCCGGCCGCGAAAGCTGTGGCGTCAAGGGCGCTTTTGCCGGTAGGTCACTGCCAGCTGCAGCCGGTAAAGAGATGCTGTTGCCCTTGGCCGCCATGGTCCGCTCCTAGACCGACCCCCGTGGGAGATGCCTGGAAGCGGAGCCCTGTTCCAAGCTGCACCCCCACACGGCCGGTCGTTTGGATTCTATTCCCAGCCACTTTGCCATTGATAGAAGGCTTTTCCTATTGCGCAACAATACAACACCCACATGCCGCTCTTATGATTTATATTGTCAGCGTTTCGGGTGATAATTTCCTGTAACTTTTAATCCATTTGAAGACGTTCCCTCCGAGCTTCTAATACACTTCATTTTGTTAAAAATAAACACGAGCTGTTCCAGAGGAGATCATGTTCGATACGATTATCCGTTATTGAATGGCAGTTTGAAATTCTGTTTTTCCAAGTTTGCTTGTGCTGAAATAAAGATCAGTAACAGAAGATGTTTGAATTAACGGGATCCTTTTGTCTACGTAGGGAGGTCCCTGACAAGTCCGGTTTTTTTTTCCCCATTAACTAAGCTACTGACATATTCATTAGGTTCCATAGTTTGCGACGTATTTCCTGACATTTAATCAACTTCAGACATTGTCTCTGCGTAAGATACCTGTTGTAACTGAACAGGAAGAAATGTAATTGAAACTCCTAGATATGTGTGTTGTGGCTCCAACAGCTAACAGCATATTGTACAACAATCACTAGGAATAGTAAATGTGTAATAACCAATATTATAAAGGTTCAGAGTCTAGTATACGTGCCGACCGCGGTGGTCTCGCGGTTAAGGCGCTCAGTCCGGAACCGAGCGACTGCTACGGTCGCAGGTTCGAATCCTGCCTCGGGCATGGATGTGTGTGATGTCCTTAGGTTAGTTAGGTTTAAGTAGTTCTAAGTTCTAGGGGACTGATGACCACAGCAGTTGAGTCCCATAGTGCTCAGAGCCATCTAGTATACGCGTTATTTACAAAACTGCAATACTGTGACACACAAGAGTTTTCATAATTACTTTGTTGCGGCCTGATGTTTCAAGGGAAGATTGACAAACATTGTCAGACGGATGTAGTCCAACCTTAGTGCAAATTTTATTCAGTCATTTTTAACATGCGTTTGCGTGTGTGGCTTGTCCAGTATTCGTCGCTGAAAAATTATTTTATACATTTTAACGTGATACGTTATCCTAAAATGTATCCGCCTTGTAGCGCTTTCAAATAATTTATTTATCAACCAGTTTCGTAGGCAAGAAGCTACATCAGGTGAGATCTGTTAAACATGAGGTAGAATAGATGCTTTTCTTTGCGCAACTGTAGTGGATCTGTATTTTCGAAGTCTGTTGGGGGTAAGGAGGCGTATGATATGGGAAGCAATTTTTCCGAGTACGTTAATTTGGTGAAGCGGTAAAAACTGCAGTCAGATTCGCACCGATGTAAGGTTTTCTTAGTTTGAATGGGAAATGTTAAAAGCTTCTAGTACGAATAATTTGATAGCAACTATTTTGTAGATGCGGAGTACCATGTGTATCGGAGTTGGTGTGCAGTTATAGTTGTGATGAAAGGACTGGCGTGCGGGAAGCTCACGGAAGGCGCAGGCAGCGGCGGCGTCCCTGGCGGAGAGGTTGCCCCCAGCGTGGGTACGGGGCTCGCATTTCAATGCTGTTCATGTGGCAACGTAGCAACCGACTCCACCTCACCTCGTGTATTTGGTTCGTCTAAGGTCAGCTTCCATGTGATTTGCTGCGACCAACGCCGCCGAACGGAATCGGGGCCTGTGTATCTTGGAGAGCGCTCAAGCTTAAACACTGTTGCTCCGCCGCGTGCCGAATCTCCACGCGCACAGCCATCTTGGACGAGGTTTCTTAAGTGCCGTTAATGCACGTGGTGTCGGTTCGCTCGCTCCGTCGTTCCGTGCAGCGTGTTCGTGTGACGCATTTGCTCGATCACAACTTTAGGAACGGGCAGTGAATATCGAATCGCGGCTGATAGTTACAGGCCCGATGTGCAGTGTGTTTCGAAAAATGGAAAATAGTCATTGTGAGATACACATTAGGAATATATTTACTTAATCCCTGTCAGCTTAGTGGCGCACGGTGGAAAATCTGGTGTGATGTCATTCGCCGTTCCTTATCTGTATCATCAGTTATAATGTAGATCTTTTGACTAGTGGAGACGCCTATCTGTTGTTTTACCCGAATAGCTCTGAAAACTCCAAATCATCCTATGATGTTCAGTGTTGTGCACATAGAAATCAGTCAAGGAGAAAATTCCGTACCGCATATTTTATGGCATTTAAGCTCGACAAATCTGAGGTGTGACAGTATGTTTACATACTCGAAAATCGCAACTCGCTTTGTTAAACGTGATTCGTATTTTCCATCGGTCTCGGAGAATGCGTGTCCTGACACTGCATATTCTGTTGGCCTTTATATGCGCCACGGAATAAATGTTCAGTGGCGTTCGAGTTTATCAGTAGTTGAGAAACGAACTGCAGGTTATCAGTACTCTCACTGGATACCCAGACTAGCTTACGCGACTAGCATTCCATGACTAATTTCTTTACAATCTTTTGCTGGAACTAAGGCGTCATCACTAATCAATAGTACTGACAAATTATTTTGAATACCCAATCGTGTTTGCGGCGTGTTAGTAAATAGATGCCGACGTTGATTCACATATTCCTTTCCTTTATATGGTCTGTTCCACATAATTATGTGTGTTACAGATGAATTATATGCGGTAAAACTCAGTACTTAAGGAGTTCATTTTTACGAGACGAGAGGCTGAGTGCTGTGGGACATGAACATCGGGCACTATTTTTAACTACCTGTCGGACTCTTCTAGGTTATTTAGAGACAACACCAAAATCATTCAGTGACTGTTCCTACAGCAACGAGGAAAATGCGTCTGCCCGTGTGGCAGACTTGTCATTCGATAATGTGTACGTTATTTTCGTGAGAACTATTCGTGCTAAGTCATCTAAAAAGTCTCATTAGGAATTCTTGTAATTAATCAAGTAACATCTGCGAAATAATTGTTCAAACTGGTATGTTAAAATGTTTCGGGAAACTGTTGTAAACTGAAAACCACGAGACTTTTTTGTCGTATTGTTTACTTCCGAAGCGGACTGTACAGTGCAGCGATTACCCCTGTAAAGGCAGGGGAACAACACGTGAACAACACGTGAATCTGTCTCCGGCAAAAGCGATTCCAGCGGCCCCAATACTGAAACAAGGAATTATGACTAGCAAATTTCCGGCTGTTTCGTAATACTGTATGGAAAATGAAAGACACAGGCAAATTTATTATGTATTTTGGTTCGATTGGTTGTTGCATGCAAGAATGCAGACTCTGTGCGCTACTTTCACTCCGAATTGGCTCGCTGCCGCCGGCAGACGCGCTAACGGCCACAGGGGTACGGGGCTTTGGGAAATACCGTTGTTCTCGTATGCGAACTGTACGCTTGGCGCGAGAGAAGAATTCAGCTTCTGCTAGACAACCAACTGCGAAATTATTTGAAGGCAAATTTATTACAATGATGTTTTCCACTTACGATTCAAATAGACTAAAAATGAACGCGGTTCTGAACGTCTTCCCTCCCTGCGTTCCAGAATATAGAGTGCGCTAAAACGTTTCACGATATCTTCGTACAATTAAGGCTTTAAAATTGCTGCTGGACATGGGAGGCTATGTAACTACGTATTCTAAACGTGTAATATTTTAACACTGGGTGTCCCCAAGAAGAATGGTCAATATTCAGGCATATGATAGGAACGATCATTCGAAGCAAGAAATCCAATGAACATGGGCTCTAAAGCACATACCTTAAGAGCAATGAGCACTTATTCGTCTTCACTACTGAGACACACATCTCTCCTACTGAACAAGACACACATCTCTCCTACTGAACAACATGCTTATAGCTCTGATGGTAAGTAGTTTAGAGCCCAAATTTACTAGACTTTTTTCTTCGAATGATTGTTCCAATCATATCCCCGAATATTGTCCATTCCTCCTAGGACGCTCATTTGGTAGTACCGCTAAGAGAACATTGACTCTCAACGCGTTTCTGTGTTATAAACATTGCTGCTAAGTAGTTTTGAATGCAACCAAGCTGTAGCGTATAATTGGGCTGCTTCCGCCGTCTATGGTTCTTGTTTATTTATAATTGAAGAGCCACTTTCTGAACCATCAACATTACGCCCAAATCTCGTTCTGTGTATGAAAACGTGTGATAACAGCTGAGGGGCAAGTGTGGAAGATGTGAAAAAAGTATATGTAGTTAGTCAAAACAACAGAACACAACAATAATACACAAGACGGATAATATGACATGCTGTAAACCCCTGCATAAATGCAATGCGGCTTGTAAAAAAATCCACTTTCACAATTAACGCAACTTCAGAGACAAATCAGGCTCACATTGGTGTCGAAACCCATTTTTGTAAATAGAAAATAAGAAATAAGTCGTGTTTTGCAGAATACGGCTTTCAAAAACCCCCAAAGTTAATTTGCAAACACGGAAAAAGTGTCAACTGCAGCTTCCAACCGTAGAGCGGTTGTATCATGGAGCGTTTGCTTGAAAGAAAGGGTATGGAATGTGGAAACATCTCATACAGTATACCGCCTGTGGTAATTGTGTGGCTATTGATGTATGTGTATTGAAGGATGCCCAGCCTACTCGTACAGTTGTTTAGCGAATTCTAAGAGTAGTGTCCAGGCTTCCTGTGATACATCGTAGCTGCCCGTCTTAAACATAAACATCAAATTCGACGTTGAAAGTAATGCACTAATCTGGTGAATTTCAACTCTTCTTACGAGTGAAGACGGGGGCGAAAGCGGATGTCTTTTCATAGAACGGCCATCTTCGGATCCTCTCGTTCCAGCTAGGCTGTATCTTTTTTATTTTCGTCAGCCTCCCGTCTCCGATAACAATGTTGACATCACTGGATACAACCACGCCTGCCTTCAGCATAGTAATATCAACCTTGAATGTTCCTTATTTGTAAACAATTCGTTTTCCCTGAGTATTTCTACTTACGTTTGTTCTTTACTAGTCTCGTAGGCAACAGGGAGTTTTACACAGGCTCGCGGCGAAGTATTTTGCTAGTTCATTCTTTGTTCAGCTTTTCCATTTTTACCTCGCAGGGTTTTTGGATTCTCTTTCCGTCTCATTGTGTTAAGTCACGAAGTTTGACAAGATTCAATACAGATTAGAGAATGAATCCTACCTCGGAAACATATTTTGTGCACACATTATGAAATCTAGAAACACCAGAACATTCTAGACGACTAGAAGAATGTGACAATAAATCACCTGCTAAAGCTATCTAGAAGACGAGATTTGCAAAGTTATTTACAATCCCCCGCCCCATCCGTGTGCAATATCTCTTTATATTCGATGAATTATTCCGATACAATTCTACCCTTGAATGACGTTTACTAATTTTGTATCTTCATACTCGCAGAATCCATGCGCAAAGTAGTTTCATACAATAGCTATGCCATGAGCGCATAATTATTCTTTGTAGTACTCTCTCTCTGGTGGTTGTTAGAAAAAAATAAAAGAAAGCAAGCTTCCGAGATTGTCTTCGTGCCGATTAGCCTGAGCTTTGTTTGAGGAATTGTAATCTGAATATTGCGATTCATGACAAAAGATAACTGATACGAAATTGTACGATAAAAAGGGAAATATATATATTGCTCCTTCATACAAAAGATTAGCAGACTGCCGCAAAGCACGAGCCTGCAGAGAAGAAGAATCATCGCCTGATTTCATTCTAACAAGTAAAATTTCTGAATCATTTTGAGTGACTGAGCTATGACTGTGGTTCATATTATGAATGATTGATTGCTCGAACTAATTGAGAACTACATAATTACATAGATAGGAGGAAAAATAACACGTGCACTTTAAAATGCACGGTGTCACCACCATACGAGGTATACATTTAAAAATTGTTTGTTCATATTAATAACCACAGTTTTTCCGTTCCATAGTATTGCAGAACACTGTGGATATGCGCAGTGTGACGACAACAGTGACATTGACACAGGTAACTTCGGAGAAATTTAAGCCAACACTGATAACAAAATTTTCGAAGCTACCGGGTGTGACCTGACTGATAATTTGTGCTGTAGTTTATGGATAGAACCAGTACGAACGTGTGCCTGCTGTGAGTTGTAAATAATAGTCCTTAAGTGTAGATGTGGCAGTGGCCCATCAAGACAAGAGTTTATAAACATATTTTTACAGTTTGGATTCGATTTACCTTCTGTGCTTTTATAGGGGTGGTATATATATCATGTGACTCAAACACTTCACACGTTAGAAATTTTTCATGCCAGTGAACTGACTCATGAAGTCCTTGTAAATAGTTTCGTGGGTTAGGAAAAATTACATCGTTTATGAGTAATCCGTAATGCTTCATAATGGTGAAATAAGATACTAGAACGACCCCTCTAACAAGGGGGGGGCGCCAATTGTGAAATTCAGATTCGATTCATACTGCGCATAGTAAAAGCTCATGGCCAGAGGTGTAATGTGGCAAAGCACCAAGATGCACTTCTCAGCCGTTGTCGAGAAAATCGACAGTTAAAAGAAACCGTTGCGGTGAAATACTCTCTACGATTAATAATTTTCTACAGCGTCGTGGCGCAGCGGTAAGCGCTCGGGTTCGTAATCGGAAGGTCGCCGGATCGAATCTCGCGCCATGCAATTTTTTTTTATTACTAGTTTTTTTGTAATTCAAATATATATATATATTGCTTATGCATGTTGGTGAAGGCGGATCGCTCTCCAATTGTACCGCCTCCATTTTTCCGTTTTTTAAACAGGGTGTACCAAAGCTCTCCCGTCCGCACTGATTTTCGACGATGTTATATGTTGCGCTAGGGACCGCATCTACCTTGTTTCGAAGTTAGCAGGCAACTACGCTGTTATGCGGCGGCTCGTTTCGGCCCATTCAACATCTGTCCTTCACGTGTAACGAGCGAGTAACTGAGTTCATATTTCATACCTGCCACAGCAAATTTGTGTTCGTGGGGTCTCTATTATAATTCGAACGTTTGACTTACGCTATACGTATTCGTTTCGGAGTATCGTTTCTACGTCTTCCGTTAACTATACGTGGTTAACATTATGAAGACAATTAATAACATTTGTGAAATACAACTTTGTATGCGGAAAACATAATGATGTTCGAAGTCGCCAGTTTTTCCACGACAAACGACTTGCAACAACTTATTATGTGCATAATTGTTGCAACTGATTGCCGGGAATTTATATACATTTGAATTATAAAAAACAAATACTTAAAAAAAGGTTAGAGTATGGCCAGTATACTTCGGAGATGGTCAACGATATGATACTTTGTCACGGCCGTGAGATATCTTTGAGGAACTCAGTGTGCAATGAGAGCTTTCTTTCCCACATACTGCAACTGGGAGGGAGGGCGTGAATTTCTATTCACGTTCTTCGTTTTTTGTTGTAACACCACGTGGGAATTCACTGTGCTACAGCATTACGGCTGCCGGCGCGGTAATTCTAAAGCCGTGAATCGTAGACTTGTTGCACGTCCGTCGCGCGTTTCCCGACGAATGAGTCATTTCATTGGCGGCCCTTGCGGTTCTTCGACGGAGGTGACTGGCCTGCGTGGTTGCTGTGTTCGCTCGGGCCGGCAAGCAGGCGACCAAAGTTTGAGTCACAAAGATGTTTGTTCGGCACACTCGTAATGTGGCTAGAGTCGTAGAAGTGGACAGGGAATATGCCGCTTGTCAGTGACTCATATACTGGGGAATTCATGCAAGTGCGTAGTTAAGAAATGAAATTTCTCATGCGTTGCAAAATATCACGGGCATCCCGTGCGCACAATAAATAGCGCACGTAGTGCAATGCTATTCTGGATGGCGCAGCTGAGAATGCAATACAGTTACAGCAGACTATTGGACGTTTCATTGAGTTTTATATTTTACCCCAGTTTCTAAATTACCTGTAACGAGCTCAAACCATAGATTTATTATGTTCGCACCCGAAACAATTCTCTCTCTCATTTCACATCCCTTCGGAAGTAAATTACCATGAGATATGTACGGTACTGCTTATCTGCTTATAACAATGACATCCTGCTAGAAGCTTCAGGAATATAGACACAGATTCACCATCCTGTGGTGCCATGTAAAATGATCATTACAGCTCCTTTGGGACATGTACCCGTTTTCCGTTACCTATCTCCGTTATACGGGGTGATTCATAAGTCATGTCACATAAGACAAAATATAGTGTGAATCAGAACTCCAACGACAAACTTTCAGAGATGATAGTATGGACCAAAACAAGGAAAAATGTCCAGTAAACATGAGCTCTAGAACCCATACGTTACAAGCTAGATGTATGAGCACTATTTCATCGTCGTTACTGTGAAACACATCTCATCTGCTGATCAAGCGCTCACAGCTCTTGAGGAATGCACTTTAGAGCTTTTGTTTTACTAAACTTTTTCTCTTCTTGACCCATACAACCTCCTCTCAAAATATGGAAAGCAAAGAGCTTGCAGCAAGGGCGTACCCAGGATCTGCACTAGGGGGGGGGGGGGGACAGGTCATACTAGTCTCAGGAAACAAGGACTAGAGACAACATACAGCACTTCTTATTAAATAAAACAGTAAACCAGTGAAAAACTGCTTTTAACTTGTACAATCCGAGAAAACATGCAGCATTTCTTATTAAATAAAACAGTAAACTAGTAGAAAACTGCGAATATCTTCTGGGGGGGGGGGGGGGGGCAGCTACCCCCATGCCCCTCGCTGGGTACGCCCATGGCTTGCAGTAGAGGAGATGTTTCACGGCACTGAAAATGAAGTCGTCATATCTCTCAAGGAACGAATTTTAGAGACAGTTTTTACTAGACTTTTTTCCTTGTTTTTTGTTTCGTATTACGTCTTCTGAAAGATTGCTGTTGGAGTTCTGATTCACACTATTTGTCCCGATGGACTTGACTTTCGAATAACCCTGTATAAATGTGCAGTTCTGCTTTGTGTAACACTGACGTGCTCTGTGATATGAAGCTCCCTATGATTGGGAATGAGTATAAAAGAAAGAGCAGAAGAGGCTCAAATCCAGTTCCGCCACGTAAAGTCACTTAGAAAGCGCCTCCGATCTATAAGTCCTCAGTAGACAGGCTACCATCAATGGCGCCATGAACTCCCTCACAACACAGGGGCTTGCAATTTAATCGAGGCCTTTGGCGCCCATTCGTCTTGTCAAAAAAATGTATCCCCACTTTTTCCCCCTCTACTTCAGGAGAAATTTTGCGACTGAAAATTAGTCACAACCAGGATTCAAAGCAGTCACCTTCTGGTCGAGTGTTATCACAGTTCAGCGGCTTCGCCCATCGAGGCTGACTCGAGTAACAAGTCGATGGCACGCAAGCGCTGTGCACCGATCGCACGCTTGGTTTCCATGTTCCTGTGTAACGGCGAAGACGCTACTAAAGAACACATTATCTCTTCGTGACCTACTTAAAGTTCTCAACTCCACGTTATAATCCGCAATGCAGGGGTCATATCACGTAGAGAGGTAAAACATTCTCGTGAACCCGTTTTTTACTACCTTCATTCGATACATTTTAGTCGTATTGCCAGGGTAATGTAATGCTGACCACCGATTCTATGCAAATACAAGTTCTTGACGTCTTTAATCTGTATTAAGTTTAGTGGATTATATGCCCGTTGTTGGCGTTATTAGGGACGGACAATTATGATAAACGAAATTTTGCCATTTTTCGCCGCCTGTTCTGTCAGGAATACACCTGCCTGGTCTTTGTTGTGTCATTGCCGTTATACTCGGCAAGCCACTGTGTGTGTATGTGTGTGTGTGTGTCGGAGGGTACCGTATTACCACTACTTCTCGTTTCCTTTCCTGTTTCACTCACAGGTAGAGCGATGGAAAAACGACTCTCTATATGCCTCCATATGAGCTATAATTTCTCTTATGTTAGTGGTCCTTACGCATGCACGTTGCTGGCAGTAGAATCGTTCTGCAGTCAGCCTCAAAGGCCGGTTCTCTAAATTTTCTCAGTACTACACCTCGAAAAGAACGTCACCTTCCCCCTCCAATGATTCCGCTTTGAGTTCACGACGTATCTCCGCAATATTTGCGTGTTATTAGAACATGCCGCTAACAAATCTAGCAGCCCGCTTCTGATTTGTTTCGATGTCGTCCTTTAATCCGAACTGTTGCGGATCCCAAACACTCGAGCAATACTTAAGAATAGGTGGCACTAGCCTTCTATATGCGGTCTGCTTTACAAACAAACCACATTTCCCAAAAATTCTCGCGATAAACTAAAGTCGACCATTCGCCTTCCCTGCAGTTAAACGGAATGGACAGTGTCTTGAAAGGAGGATATAAGATGAACATCAACAAAAGCAAAACGAGGATAATGGAACGTAGTCGAATTAAGTCGGGTGATGATGAGGGAATTAGGTTAGGAAATGAGACACTTAAAGTAGTAAAGGAGTTTTGCTATTTGGGAAGCAAAACCGCTGATGATGGTCGAAGTAGAGAGGATATAAAATGTAGACTGGCAATGGCAAGGAAAGCGTTTCTGAAGAACAGAAATTTTTTAACATCGAGTATAGATTTAAGTGTCAGGAAGTCGTTTCTGAAAGTATTTGTATGGAGTGTAAACATGTATGGAAGTGAAGCATGGACTATAAATAGTTTGGACAATAAGAGAATAGAAGCTTTCGAAATGTGGTGCTACAGAAGAATGCTGAAGATTAGATGGGTAGATCACATAACTAATGAGGAGGTATTGAATAGAATTGGGGAAGAGTTTGTGGCACAACTTGACAAGAAGAAGGGATCGGTTGGTAGGACATGTTCTGAGGCATCAGGGGATCACAAATTTAGCACTGGAGGGCAGCGTGGAGGGTAAAAATCGTAGAGGGAGACCAAGAGATGAATACACTAAGCAGATTCAGAAGGATGTAGGTTGCAATAAGTACTGGGAGATGAAGCAACTTGCACAGGATGAAGTAGCATGGAGAGCTGCATCAAACCAGTCTCAGGACCGAGGACCACAACAATAACAACATCACAATCATTCACACGCTCGTTCTATTTCATATCGCTTTGCAACGTCACGCCCAGATATTTCACCGACGTGATTCTGTCAGGTATGACACTAATAATACTGTATCCAGATATTGCGGGTTTGTTGTTCCTACTCATCGGCATTAACTTACATTTGTCAAAATTTAGAGCTAGCTCCATTCATCACACCAATTAGGAATTTTCTGTAACTTAGGAAGTCTTCGAGCCACTCACATATCTGGGAACATATTCCGTGTGCTCGTACATTCGTTAAGGCTTCAGTGGAGTATCGTGTCAAACGTTTTTCGGAAATATGGAATCTGTCTGTCTGCCCTTCGCCCATAGTTCGCAGTATATCACGTGAAAAAAGTGTAAGCTCATTTTCACACGAGCGATGTTTTGTAAAACCGGGCTGATTCGTGGATATAACCTTTCAGGTCTCTAGGAAATGTATGATATTCGAACTCAGAATACGTTCCGGAATTCTTCTGCAAACCGGTGTTGAGGACATAATGGCAAAACAAATCACTCACAAGAACAGACTCACGTTCATCGGTAATGCCGGTATCACTTGAAAAAAAAAACTGTCCCCTTACGCTTCTTCACAGGTCTAATGATGTCACTGGAATAGTCCTCAGACCCATAAAAACATTCATTCACACAGTTATATGGATTTTTATTCTCATTAGGAACATCTGATAATCGTGGTCAAAAACTTCCGAAAGTATTTCAGATTCGTTCATTTCCTTCCGTTTTCTGAATAGAGTCATCTCTAAAAGCAGGAGAAACGTGAAGACGAAAATAGTAACGTGCTAAATGAGCAAAAAGTACACGAAAGCAATCAAGTTTGATACACTGACTACTGGTGTAAACACCTAAATATACTAAGTAGTTAAAATTTGTCACAGCAGTTGACATCTACAGACAGCGTGCAGAAATCATGAGTTATCTGGAGATTCGTCCCTTATGGATGGCGCACGAAATACGAGTAAACTTGATATCCGTTCGCAGTGTGTTTGCCCCACCTTTATATGCAGTATTTGTTAGTCATAGCCTATTTCCATGGGACAGATAACACTTCGATACTGATTACACAACTCGAGCTCGCAGTACATCTTTGTACCTTCTCCAGGACTCTGTATCTCAGGAAAGCCATCAGAAGCTGAGTGTTCCATCAGAGGAGCAGGGGCACCGCCTTTTTGTAGTCGTTAATCTCGTGTTTTCACTGTCCGCGCGACGGTCAGTTCGGAGGCCTCTGTAGAAAATGAGACCGGCGTAACGGCTCACGTTCCGCGCTGAAAGTAACAGCGGACAGCCAGAAAGGGAAGCCGGAACGCCACGAGCCGCCTGAAGCTCCTGCCACGTGCGGGCCGCCCTAATAAACGTGCTCAGTTATAGCGATTCTTTCCCAGTAATACATTTTTGCTTTTGTTTCTTTACAGGAGGCACTTCTGTAACATCCACCGATACTCGTTTTAATAACAGACATGGGTGTCTCACGTAACGCAGGCGACAGCAACATTTGTAAATATTATTACATCAAGATATCGAGTTTCGTTTTTTAATTTTCGTTCTCTTTTCCGGCAAATTTTCATTCTTTCCAGTTAAATCAAGAACTCCCTTTATAACAGCCATCGACACCTCTAGACCAACGGCCGTATTGTAACGATTGTTATTTTATTGCACCGATTTTTTTTTATCGGTAGTAGACGGCTGCAAAGTGATAGGATGAAGCCCGCTAGCATCATGTAATTGAACGCGAATTGTGATGTGTTTACACGAGGAATAAAGAAAAACTGCGTCGTGGCAACAGACATTTTCCGAGGTAACTGTTATTACGACAGTGAACTCATCGGGTGGTACACGGTTCAAATCCCGCTGTGACTGTCCAGTGTGAAGTTTCCTGTGCTCTATTTAATCCACTGAAGGCGAGTGCTGCGGTGGTTCCTTTGAAAAGACCACAGCTGATTTCTGACTTCACCCTTGTGCAATTCGAACTGGTGACTTCAAATTTAAGCTATATATACAAATCTGCATCCTGTTATCCGCTGTATCGTGCTGGAACCGTTATGATATGTTAGGATTGTTCAGGTTACTGTATAGTTTCGAACGTCGTGGAAGTATCAGCATAATACGTAACTGGTCAATATAGCAACTCTTCAGAGTTGATAATTAGCAGCCACTGTGGGTTTCTGTTTAAGCCTGATCGGGTGATTTAGGTGTCAGTTTTCAAGAGCATGAAGTGTAATGAATGGTACACAGCAGTAAACCAATTTTTCGAAGATGCAAGGATACTGGTAGAGGGAGAGGAACGCGCCATTTTTCGTGATAATGAAGTGTGCGCACAAAATCAGTAGTTCCGATTGTGTGTGACAGTGCACGAGGTACACAGTGAAACAGCTGTTTCAGAAGCTCGCAGCATGGTACGTGGAGTGCTGTTTGGCCGCACTCACTGCTTTGTGCAGGTCATAGCTCGCTGTGGTGTACCTACAAACTCTGTTGGGACTTGAGGTTACTTTGTCGTAGTTGCCCGGTAGACAAACACATTTACAGGCCATGTAATAGAAACTTCTGTTCGACTCGACTCTGAAGTCTCCCTCCCTGCCCCCGCCCCCCTCTCTCTCTCTCTCTCTCTCTCTCTCTCTCTCTCTCTCTCTCTCTCTCGTTAGATATGTCGCCAACCATGTGTCTACAACCTCCACTGTACATTCGTTATGGATATTCCCGTACAAGGGAGACATTTTAATCGCAAGTCGCTTGCCCGTTGCAGGCGAATAAATGCGATATTGCTTTCGATAAAATGTCTCTCCTGTACGGGAATATTCGTAATCAATGTACAACTGCAGACACTTGGGTGACGACATATGTTAGCATGGGTCTGGTCGCAGAGCGTGCTCGGATACCCTGATGGTAAGACGACCACTCGCGATTAGCGGGAAATCCGGATTCGAGTCCCGGTCGGGCACAAATTTTCTTGTCATTCCATTATACAGCTGACTGGCCATATTCGCAACTGGGAATACACTTAAAGTATTTCATAACGACTGAAATCGGCGCAGTGTCTGTTCCTTTGGGCACGCATGCATGTCACAAGGAACATAGCAATATCGTACCGTAAAGTTTGTTGTGTTTTCAAATAGCGTGCAGGTATACTGTGTCGGACGAATACACCAGCAGCGTAAGAGCTTAGCTGCTGTCATCTATTTTCTGTAGGGAACTTCATTATGTGGTAGGCAGTACGTCATCACACCCAGGAAGAGGAACTCAACTTAAAAAAGTTAGTGGTTTTCAAGAAGGCCTCCTTCGACGCCTATAGGTGGGTACTACTAAAGGAAGCTTCAAGTGAAGATTATCACGAGCTGTTTTCTGGTTCTTAAACAGCGATCTTTCAACATTATTTGTTCCTAGTTCCAAGTTACAACTCTTCTTGGTCAGATTAGTACTTCAGTGACGCAAATTTCGTTCTACAGAAATTGTACAGTGCTTGATTGAGAATCCGCCAGTGGAGATGTGTCAGTCAGTAAAAATGCCAAGGTTCGCAGGAGAGCTTCTGTAAAGTTTGGAAGGTAGGAGACGAGGTACTGGCAGAAGTGAAGCTGTGAGGACGGGGCGTGAGTCGTGCTTGGGTAGCTCAGTTGGTACAGCACTTGCCCGCGAAAGGCAACGGTCCCGAGTTCGAGTCTCGGTCCGGCACACAGTTTTAATCTGCCAGGAAGTTTCAGTAAGAATGGCGATTTCATAAGGTTTTATACTTATGGTGGATTATAAAACACTCGGTCGACCGTTTCTTGAGTATTGTTTATCAGTGTGGGACCATTATCAGGTAGGAAGAAGTGCGACGCGTTTCATCACGGGTCATTTAGTTAGCGTGAGAGCATTACGGAGACGTGCAACAAACTACGGTGGCAGGCTGAACAACAGAGCCGTTCCGCACCACGGAGAGTTTTAATGCCGAAATGTCGAGAGCGTACGTTACAAAACGAGACGTGCAACATATTACTTTCTCCCACATACGCCTCGCGAAATGACCATAAAAAATGAATGAAACTTGACCTCGTATGGAGCTTTACCTAAAGTCATTTTTCCCATGGGACACTCGTGAGCGGAATAATGGCGTGAGAAGTACACTCCGTCACACACTGTAAGTTGGCTTGCAGAGACCAACTATAGATGGTTTGTAGGCTGGTTTCATCACAACTGCGGTCGCTAACCTGTGCTAGGCAGGTTCACGTTTCTAAGGCATCACAACACAGATCCCCTTTCACCGCTGACTATTGTGCGTCAGTAGTGACGTAATAGAATTAAATCGAGGAGCAATAAAGATTATGTATTTGCCCTATTGATTTCGGTTGCCCACGATCTTCCTTCAAAGAGACCAATTCCGACGCTTTGTACAGTTCGTACCCAGTTCTTCAGCTAGTGGCTTTGTTACGAGAAATACGCAGTATGATTGTTGATGTTTTGTTATGTGAAGTTATTGAAGCATTATAAACTGGAAACGGCAATCTGAGTCTGGAGAATAGTCTTCAATAGTTCGTTGTATGACGAAGTTGTTTCTTTCTGAAATTCCAGTATCTGGTTGGCAAATGTAACTGACACTAGTTTATCCATGTGCTTAAAATTGTGATTACTCGTGAACGAACGCGAAGAGTTTTGGAGTCGTTCTTTACGTACTGGTGACCAATCCAGAACAGTTATTCTCAGCGTGTTTGAGTGCCGTGCATTTTTATGCATAGGCCTGATTTCTTCTTATTGCATATAACGCTATAGGTTATAATGAGATTTATCGAAAGATTGTTGAATCAGACAAAACATCATGCTTGTTGCTACATATTTTCCACAGCATCTTGATATATAGTTCAATAAGACTAACATAAATGATATCTACGTGTTAAACAAAGGAAAATATGCGCCCAGAGACCTCTGTGGGATGACGTGATTGGCCCGTAAGTTGTGCCGTAGAAGAATAATCGATCTCAGTTTCAGCATATATCAAGCACCCTGTGTGGACTAACTTAGCAAGTTGCTGGGGTCCTTATAGAAAAAGTGACTGCAGCAACAATAGTGCATAAATGAAGGTGCGCTGTTTGGTCGAGAGGTGTACGTGTTGAGAGGCCAAAACAAAAAGCTATAATGAATGTTCGAAAGCCACCGTGTTATTTAGATTATGATACTCACCTTCCATACCATATGGGAAGTTACTTCTGGGATCCACTATTCTACTCGAGTTTATCGATAACTGTTACAGGCAGGCCGGCCGTTGTGGCCGAGCGGTTCTAGGCGCTTCAGTCTGGAACCGCGCGACAGCTACGGTCGCAGGTTCGAATCCTGCCTCGGGCATGGATTTGTGTGATGCCCTTAGGTTAGTTAGGTTTAAGTAGTTCTAAGATCTAGGGGACTGATGACCTCAGATGATACGTCCCATAGTGCTCAGAGCCATTTTGTTTCAGGCAGGACAAACAAGTCTGACAGAGTAAGCGATTTGTTAGAAGAATCTTGCAAATAATCTGTCGCAAAAATACCCTCCAAAACAATTTCCAAATTCTGTCGAAGTATGGAGTAATGGTTTCTATTTCTCATACCGTGAGTTGTACAGCCTAAAATTCTACATGCACACTGTAATAACCGCACATCAGCAGTACGGTTTTCACTGTTAATTTATACGTATCTCGAAAATGATGTTGGAAATGTGAACTACTCAAACACTTTTGCGTTGACTGCTAGAACACGGACCTGAGTCCAAATTTCAGTGATTACAAGTGTATTTCAGTGTCCCCACGGAGTGTCTCGTGAGTGATTAGAATTTCCGTCAATATTTATGGAAAACATTGGGACGCAAATGAGAGAAAAGCTGCGATAGCTACTAGTACGTATTCGTGAGAGAGTCGCTGGTGGCAGTGTCCTGCCGTGATGGCGTAGCTTCTTTGGACTACAGGAGGAGCGTCTGACGTCCGGGCTCTCTGTGCGTGCCGTATGCCGGACAAAGCATCGCTTCACAAAGACCTCCCAGCGCGAGTGTGTCACTGCGTATTTGTACGCCACAAAGGCCTCCGGACACTGAGGGTTTTCGTGCGTGGGACTGGTGACGCCCTCTCGCAGTCATCAACATCCACTTTCCGTCTCTGCCAGTATCTTCCAGATATGCAACTGATGGGATCCTAGACACCTGTTACGAATGCTAGTTTTTTTTTAATGCAGAGGGCCCAGGTAACTCGTTTCTGAAACTCCGCCATCAAAGCCAAGCGACCTCCGCACTACTGCCGACGCCTTACCACAACTGGTACAGTTTTCATTGCTCTTGCTTGCAGTCGTTAGATGCAGATACGCAAGATGGATACAGACGACACAGTTTCCCTCGCATGAAGAAATAGCGCGTCAACAAAGGCTGACTCTGGGTGACGAGAGGTATGTAGTTAGATCGCTTGTACAGAAGATTTCGTTTGTTGCAGGACTCTTCTCCCTACGTTATCTGTTAATGAATCATTAAATGATGCTCACAGAGAACAATAGTTCGTACTTACATTTTACAGCCTTCCCGTTTTCAACAATATTAACACTTTGTGAGTAGTAGACGAAGCTCGCCGGCCGGAGTGGCCGAGCGGTTCTAGGCGCTACAGTCGGGAGCTGCGCTACCGCTACGGTCGCAGGTTCGAATCCTGCCTCGGGCATGGATGTGTGTGATGTCGTTAGGTAAGTAGTTCTAAGTTCTAGGGGACTGATGACCTCAGAAGTTAAGTCCCATAGTGCTCTGAGCCCTTTGAACCATTTTTTTAGACGAAGCTATGTTTAACACCACGTCATCAAAGTCAGCACATACGGAGCCCTATACTCCATACGGCGAGAGAAGATACCTGACGGCTGACTTTTTCAACCGCTAAGTGCAAAAGACTGCAACAATTTCTGACAGAAAAACCATAGTCGCCTGGAACTGCGTCAACACTGAGGCTTTGTCAATATAAACACAAACAAAGCAGCATTAAGTGATCGGGGGACGCACGAAGCTCCCGCTCGCTTTAACTGTCGCATTTTCCGTGTCTAGCCGATTATTGAAGAGTTGGAGAATGACTCAGGGGCAGTTCTCGTCCTTGATATCTGGAAGAATTTCATACTCTCCACATGCGGCCCCCCCTCCCCCACCCCCTCCGGTACTCCCCCTCGCCCCTGCTAACCGCTATATTCACCTGACATTACTTTGATAAAACGTAATACCATGCTTCTACAAGATAGTGTGTTCAGTGTTTTAACCACTGTGGCATTTCACTCTTTGTTTAAAAATACGAACGAAGTGTCTTTCCCTTCGTGAAGCTGCAACCGCCTCGTACAACGAATAATGCCCATAATCTAGCGACAAACCAGAATCTGTAAGTTGGAAAAATATGTCTACAGCAGCATTTCAGAATTCATTAAAGTTTTCACAGAGTTTGGTAGCGACTCTGATAATTAAGTCATTGCTCGTTGGAAAGAAGAATAAAAATGAAAGAGGAAAGTTATTAAAGCTGTGTTATTTAAAATGTTTGCAGCCATCGAAATGTTAGGGGTGTCTGCTGCACACTGTCAAACACTTAGACATCTTGGGATTCTATTACACTGTGAAAGAGCTTGGACAGATCCTTTATAAAAGGCGTTTCATAAAATCTCTGACGGTGCACTGGTAAACTTTGTTCATATCTTCAAAAATTTGGGGCTTAGTCCTAGTTCGTAGCTTTATAGAAGATTTGTCATACATATTTTTATAATATGAACCTTAACCAAGAGCGACCGACATGTGAGCGATTTAACTGAGGATATATTGCTCTGTGGAAACCGAGATATGGTTTCAGTGGGCTACATCTCATCATAGTCAGTCATCTTTTCTAAAAGTTTTACGGAACCGCTACTGTTCATATTACACAAATGAAATGAAATGTCTGTAGTTATTCGAAACTTGATACACGATAGCATTATTTATTCTGTGTGCAGCTCCGAAAACACTTTTATCAAATTCCGAACGTGCAATGTTTTGTGCAGTGACTAACATCTGACAAACATAAACAAATGCAGTGCACAGAAATACCGAAAACTCTATGATCATTAATTGCATAACTGAAGCTAAAACATTCACTCGACTGGCATTCGTTAAAGGTCTCGAAATGACTGTTGTGAGCCATGTATATAGAAAAGTACACGTGCAGTACGGTGCGCCCATAAGTGACAGTTCGTGTTCAGTGGCAGCAGCCCAGAAAATTCATAGCTCGTCCAAGAAACTGGCTGTTTGCAGTTCCAAGTTTCGTACGATTCCAGTGTCCTCAGAGAGACCCAAAATTGGACCCAAGGCTTCTTGATATTGTATAAAGCTACACCACAGTTTCTGACGCGAAAATAGACACTATTCACATGAGGCACTTACACATTCTGAAAAATTGCATTGTTCTGAGAGTAAAAATGTCCTCCTTTTTTCTGAGACCAAGGCCGATACATTTTTCGCCCTTGCCAATACCATTTTCTGTACAAAATATACCAAAATTAATTTGTGTGCTTGATGTCTCCACCATAGCCTTTAAAATCGCTATACAATCCGTGAAAAACGTGTTTTCATCCCGGGAGAGTCCTGATCTTTCTGTAAACTAAGGCAGTTTTCTTCTGATTCAAGTATACTGCTGTGCATGTGCACAGTATCGCCCTGGCTAGTGGTATAGTTGGAATCCTGAATCCTCACACGTCTTGAATACGAGGAGCGTTTCATACTGGTTTACACTTTATTTTTTCGCAACATTCACGGTGTGTCATTTGACTCATTATTACAGATGCAGTACTTAGTACTTCGGTCGAACAGTAGGTGGCAGGACAATCAGTAGAAGTGTAATTTCTGCACAGTACTGTCCATTTTTCCAGCTGCTGTAATTACGTGAGCAGACAGCATGGGTTGTGATCATCAAGGACAGCGCTTGATGACATGGTTTCTGTGGAAGGAGTGTCTAAACACTGCTCATGTTTCATAATCGATTTGTGGCAATGTGTGGAGAGTATGCACCGTCACGAAATGTGCTCTTGCCAAACGGCAACGATCGTCCCCAGACGAGTCGGAAAACCACGGCTGCCATAGCGGAAATAGGTTTTCAGATATAGCCATAACCACAGTATGCTCCTGACTTGACGCTCTTATCTTCTGATGGCCCACCTCGAACCACTTTTCTGGAGTCTGTCACAACCACCGCAGGACAGCTACTCGCAGGTCATTGAAGTCAGCGAAATGCTGACTGTGTAGAGGTTCTTCGTAGCTCCCGAACAGCAGATAATCAGAAGGGCCCACATCTGGAGAATATTGTGGGTGTGGCACCACCTGGAACCCCTTCAGTGATGGCAGCCGTGTTTTTTTTTTTTTTTTTTTTTTTTTTTTTTTTTTTTTTTTTTTTTTTTTTTTGCTCGTATGGAACGAGCGTTGTCATGTTGCTACAGCACCTTCCGTGACGGTGCAGTCTCTCCACACACTGCCACAAATCACCTATGAATGTCCGCTGTGTTTACACGCTTCGTCCACAGAAACCGTGTCGTCCAGCACTGTCATGAACGATCACAACCTATGTTCTCCGCTCACGTAATGACAGCACCCCTCTGGTCGACCGGATTCAGGACTGCTTCCACTTGCTCCACTTGGGGGGGGGGGGGTTCGTCTCTGTGGCGTTCCTCTGGATCCCAGGACATGATGGTATCTGTGAAAACGAGGCGGCCCATATAGCGGCCAAGGCTGCAGTCTCTCTTCTTCAGCCTGCTGTTCGCATGGTTCCCTTCGCCGATCTACGGAGTGTTTCATGTGGCCGTGTTGCTATTTTATGGCACGCACATTGCTCAACACTTCCTAATAAAAAATTGCGGGACATGAAAGCTCTTCCCTGTGCTTGGACCTCTTCCTCCCGAACTCGTCGTCGGGAGGAGGTAATTTTAACTAGACTCCGGATAGGGCACTGTCTTTTTAGCCATCGACATCTTTTCAGTGGCGATCCTCCCCCCGCTTTGTCCCCACTGCTCTCAACTTTGGACGGTGAGACACCTTTTACTTGAGTGCCCCTATTTTACTCCGTTACGCGCCCGTCTACAGCTGTCGCCTGATATATCTTCCATTTTAGCAGATGACGCGCGCTCAGCCGATCGCGTTCTCGAGTTTATTAGTGTCAGTGAGATGACGTCAGTCATTTCAAATGGCTCTGAGCACTATGGGACTTAACTTCTGAGGTCATCAGTCCCCTAGAACTTAGAACTACTTAAACCTAACTAAGCTAAGGACGTCACATACATCCATGCCCGAGACAGGATTCGAACCTGCGACCGCAGCGGTCGCGCGGTTCCTGACTGTAGCGCCTAGAACCGCTCAGCCACTTTGGCTGGCGTCAGTCATTTGAAGCTCTTTTTGAGGACAAACAACCCCCCTTCTATAGTGGTTTTTTAAGTTTTCCTTCTGTTTTTAGTTTCCCACTTTTTTGAGTTTCGCTCACATTGATGTTGGTTTCCAGTTTTTTTTTTTTTTTTTTTTTTTTTTTTACCTTTTCCTAAGTCACAGACCGGACGCTAATGACTCTAGCAGTTTTGCGCCCTAAAACCATAACAAAAAAGTAATGGCAGCATTTGGGCAAATGGATTGTACTGTACAGGGGTTACACTTCCAGTGACTTCCTGCCACTTACGGTTAGATCAATGTATTAAATACTTGCAGCATTAATGACGAGTCAAATGACATACCACGAGTGATGGGAAGGATAATGGAACTGTTCTCATATTATCGTTTGACATTTGTTACTGAGTTAAATCTGTCCTCTGGCTGCAGTTATCGTGGTGTATCAGTAATGATGTAGCAGCTGGTTAAGCTGTACCCAGAACTAAACGTTATCTTAGACTGTGACAATATTAGGAGTTTATCGTTGTTGTTCGCGCAGTGCAAGTGAGTCAGTAGTACAGTACGATCGAAAAGTCTCACACACGAAAATTCGTGTTTGGAAATTGAACTTACATTGCAATCGTTGGATATGACACCGTAAGACAGCACCCCTATCATTATCGACAGCAAACGAAGACTCCAGCGTAACGGATAGAGGTCACATGACATGTGTAGTATTGCGCAGTTCGTTGCTTGGTAAACGCATCGTTTTCCCCATGATCAACGGGTTTTCATTGTTAAACGGTATTTTGACAGTCGTTCGTATGCATATGTTGTGGACGCATTTCGTGGAAAACATCCAGATGGCACAGTGGTGAAAAATTCAACAATAACGACATTCAGTTGCAAGTTCCCGGGAAAATGGGTCCGTTGCAAACAAGTAGGGAACCGGTAGACCCGTCATTTTCATGGACCCTAAAGCGAGCTATTTCATGTTGCGTGCGCCTTCGAATATCAATCTCAGACTTCGTATGGTAGTGCTCAGAAAACTATGCAGAAGTTAAAATGTAGTGCATATCAGCGTCGAAATGTGTAGCGTACTCTCGAGTACATGTTTTCGATCATCTGTGTTGACATTCAATAAGAACTTGACTACATTTTGTTCATTGATGAGACGTTTTCATCTCGGTGGCTACATGAATGGACAAATCACAAGAATTTGGTCAACCGAAAATCCACAGGTCGTTCATGAAAACACGTTGCACTGTCAGAAAATGTGACTATGTTGTCCGTATCGCGACGAAGGGGCGGGGGTTAAGTTGGGTTGCTATGCTATTTTCTTTCAAACTAGAGTGAACAGTGTTGTCCGATTCATTTCGCGTCTTGAGACAAATGAAAGTTATAGTATACTGCAGCAGGGCGGTGCCACTTTCCACGCATCTATTACTTTATATGTGCGAAATTTCGATGACCGTATATGGCAGGTCGACGGTAACAAGATATAGGTGGGCCCACTGATGTTTGTAACTTGAAATATTCGGTCGTTAATTATCGTTTAATGTAGGATGTTCAGTATTAAATTAATTAGTCGCGTCAGTAAATTTGGTTGAGTTGAAGTTTCCGTCTGAGAAGGTCTATTGGAGATTATGGCAGACGCACGATAGATATTCAGACATGTACTTCTTTTTCAGTGTTAATATGACGAACTGAAGAAATAAAAAAGCATAGTTTTTAATCTCAATAACTATTATCAATGACCGCCTTCGTTCGAATCATCGTCCGATCTTTATCAACACGTCACAGCGGCATTGAAGCAAAATAAGAACTTTGACCTACAGATTGCGTCAAGATAGGGTGGAATAGTAGAGGATTAATGTGAATGACTATTTCGGTAGGGGTGTTAGTATTTTTACTGTTCTACTTCACAAGTCTTCTAGGTTAAATCAAATCTGCCCCACTCCTAAGATTAACACTCTTGTTGAGTGTATCTTAATCGATTTGCAACTCAGTTCGGTCTTAATACTTGAAAGTTGGCGACACGAGATTCTAGAATGAAAGTGCAGATTTCTAAATCTTTTCCTCTGTCATTACAAGGAGTTGGCCCAAGAATATAGGAACATCGTTGTACCATTGTTCAATAATACATTATTTGTTTAAGCATTGTTCTCCTTGCTTCGCACGTTCCAGTCTCCAAACAGTAGAAGACATTAGCGACCATGTAACGTGACACACACTAAAGTTTGGGCTGCCTGGCTGGCAAAACAACGCGGCTTCGGGGGAGGGTGGAATCCCCAGCTAACTGCCGGCAGCTGCGCACCTGGTCAAGGACAAACCTTCCCGCGTCAGAGCCGACCAGAACAGTGGACTTCCATTTCGTGGCGGCATTCCACGACATTGCAACATGTGGCAAGGCGCGAGGACTTGGGTGAACCATGGTTGCCATTTGGGACAGAGCCCAGGCTCCATAGTCGCTACGTGCTCATTTCATCGTTGCCTTATTGATAATGCGTTATTTTTTACTGGGTCACCCTGCGTGGTCTACACCAAGCCACCAACGTGAACTCTCACAAAACGTGTTATGTTATTTGTATGTCAGTAACTGTTGGGATACTTTGGTCCTCTTAAGACTAAAGAAGATTAAAAATAGGACGCAAGGTAGCTTCAGCATAATTCCTATACATCTTCACGTCGAAACGCTGTACTCGGTCATGCCATACAGCAGAAAATTGTGGTTTCAGAGCTTATATCGCTTGAATTCCAAAACAAGAAGTTTATTATTTCCCAGAGTGGAATAATTTGTGGTAGTATTATTCTTTGCAGCCCAGCTTGGTGGCGCTGAGGTGAAATTATAGGGCCAATAAACTGAGAAACTGGACTCGAAACTGGCA
The DNA here is from genome assembly GCF_023898315.1 of Schistocerca nitens. Lineage (NCBI taxonomy): Eukaryota > Metazoa > Arthropoda > Insecta > Orthoptera > Acrididae > Schistocerca > Schistocerca nitens. The sequence goes on from NC_064616.1 coordinate 776,544,656, forward strand.
TCTGACCATCAGAAAGAAGCTGTCTCATATGAATTCTGTTCGGGTTCTTTCAGAATGGTCAGTCCACGTTCCTTACCCGGCCCACGTTAAAATGCAGCTTATTTTTATAGATGGTGGAGCACGACAGGGAATTCACACATACTGGAGGTGAAAAAAATTACGCAGGAGTTGATGTGTACGAGACGCAGGTTTCACGTGCTCGGCAACAGCGTTCAGTTTGCTACCGCCAAGAGAAGGGAAGGGGTGGGGACGATGCGGTATTCCGAGTTGGGCGCAGAAACTATTTCTCTGCGAAAAGCTGCAAGGCGGGGAACGGGGCACCAGCACGCGACGCTGCTGTCCGCTTTGGGTGCGGGGGTTGGAAGCCAACACAAGCAATAGGAACGGCATGCTGCGGGATGCGACGCGTCAGTATTCGCACTCAGCACTGGCTGCTAGTTATCACCGGTATCCATCTCACAACTCCCTCCACAACCCTCGACGCGTGACAATAGGGACCGCGGCGTTGCCATATTTCACATGGTAGCGTGGAAGCCGATTCTCCGTTAGGCACTGGACAGTCAGTCCCATCTTGTGATCACTAAGGCGCAAACGTTTTGAACGACATTCGAAGAGACTGTTTTGCATCTGACTGAACGTTTCTCTGCTGACGACGGCAGTAGAAAGAACAGTCCAAGGAAGAAAGCTGGGAGGCGTGGAGAACTTCACTTCTGAGTAATACGTGAGTACCAATAGGCACAGCTGCTCTCGTTTATATTTCCGTGGATTTTCCAAGTCGTTGCTGACAGGTACTGAGAGTATTTGTGAACGTTAATCTTGAGCCTGTGCGGAGGTAGACAGGAACGTCCTGTTTGGTGTTCCACTACAACTAAAGACTTAGTTTTCTTTGTCCTACAAAGCATCTTCGCAAAATTATATGCTAATGCACCCACGATTCCACTGATTTCTGATTTTCAATATGTGAACGAAACCGCTAAGGTTAGCAGCTCCATGTAGAAATCCAAAATCAAATACGAGAATCCAGATGCATCGTCTTATGCGTATTATGGCAAGTCGTTTCTCTGTGTGGCGTAATTAATTGCGCGATAACAGTAAGACGACAGAGTACATAATGTGGACGGAAATTTGAAATGGTATTAAGACGATTATCAATCGTAAAGGAAATTTCTTCTGCGTTTACGTGAAGCGTTGGTAATTCGGGATATCACCGAAACAGACAGCATTTGGCTAGGGGACAACGAGCATATTTATAACCTAGGAGATGGTTCCACTGCAAGCGACAGTCGAAATTTAGTGTGGAAGCTGGGCGGCTGAGGGTAGGGAGTGGTAACTGTGCAGCGTATGATAAAACTTCTTTCGTAATTCTTGCCCCTTGCGTTCTGTTCAGTTGAGAGATCGATCTTTTCTTCGTCTGTTTTATGAAGGCTTAGTTCACAGTGTCATGGAGTTGAGATCACTTTCAAGGATTTATTATCATTGTTCTTATTATTCAGGGGGATATATTTATAATACGTTAACTTTAACGGATGAGGACAATGACTTAACGAAGTATCAGGGGCTTCAGTTCTGGATTAACTGTTGGATATCTACACCTCACTCATAAACACCTAAATTTCCTTCGAAAAAATAGTGAAGTATTCCTGAATATTCTCATATGTTTAGGGCTACATAACCACTGTCTTCTACAACACTCGACATAGCTTTCTTTTTTCTTAATAATACGGTAACTTTTCTCACAACTTCCGATATAGAGTACGACATGTCCGTCCGAAACAGATACACATGTGCTCGGAAGAACACCTGAAACAGTGTGACTAGCGCAGCTGAAGTACTTCGGTTGTGATATCATTACTCTTTTATGTTTCTCAAAACTAGTGAAATTTAATAAACAAAAACAGTAGACTCTTATGGTAACCATGAGAGATCGTCATACTGAAAATTGGGTTAAATAAAATAAAAAGTATATAAATAATTAATAAGAGAATTTAGGCGTTTTGACTCGTAACACACGAATGTGCCGACAAATCAGAACCAAGTTCAGTACAATTGGTGGACTCTTCCACGTTAATAGTACATACGGTACCATCTGTTACTTGTACCTGACTACACTTTTGTACCATATGCTATTTCACGTGTATCAAGCTGCATCAAGGCGAGCGTCTAGCAAGATAAAATACTGGTGTCCACAGCCAGGAAAAGCACAGGATGATACGAAATTATCTAAACTTAGTGAGTCCTATAAGGGTATCTGTTTAAAGCACATCACTTCGTTGTTTCCAGCGATATGCTGACGTTTCAATTTCCGTTTAATCAAAACTGCTGGAGAAAACTAATAAACTGAATCCGCGATACATGATGGATAGTGTCGGCAGAGTCTATAAACGTTTGTTATCCCTGACTGCACTCACTCATTTCAAAGATTGGGCTAAACACAAAATTTAGTGTTTTTTAAAAGAAACAATGGTAATTAAAAAGTCATGAAAACACGTAGACATTCACATCCTCGTTTGTAGGCCAGCTCTCTGACTGACTGCCTATACGTAATTGAAGTAACTTCGGTTACCGATGAAACTGCAATTACAAATTCAGGAAGGCGATTGACTTTCTTTTCTACGAAAATGATAAACTTCACTACTTGGTGCAGCCATAAGCTAGACGACCCCGTGTCATACTTCGAGCTATCTGCATTTTTTTTTTAATATCGAGTTGTATTCCTCTTGTCTTCCGTGAATGTGAATGCACAGGATGGACTTTCGTCTTGGATAGTAGATTTTTATTATATAGCTAAGTAGTCGGGTTTTAGTTGCTGAGTTTTGCAGAAATTCCAACGAATATGTTCCCGCTACTTTGTGTAAACTAGGAAGTATTATATATTTTGTGTGGCATGGCATCAAGTTGGACTACACTCGACTTCGGTTAAAAATACCTTATTGTTTCTATTCTACTTATTCGTCTGTGTACATTTGGCATTTTACTACCATAGACTACTTCAGGTAGTTTTTAAGCAAAATCTCTTAATGGCACCATTACAATAATATTTTGGTGAGTCGTAATGTAACTTGTTACTGTCGTTTTCAAAAGAAAGTTATCGATTTGTTTTATTAAGGAGGAAAACGGGTCTTCTTTGTGGATTTACACTTTCCTGATTCTGCAGTTACTGATTTTATGGATGAAGGTAGATTTTTCTAATCAATAGGTAAGTAGCTAACTTTCTCGAAGCTAGACGCCATTTTAGGTGAATCTGCATTCAGGTCAACTACTGTGTGACTGGACACTTTGGCGGAATAGGAAATTTAGAAGGTACACCAAACCCGTCGATAATGTGTTACCACATGACGTTTATAATTGAGAAAGATATTTCGTTTACTGTGAGCTACCAATAAAATACAGCAATGTAAGCGTTTATATTTTTCTTTTATGCTCAATCGAAAGTGGATCTGGAAGTTGCCGTCAACTGAAACGTTCCTATACAGCAATATGTACGTAAATTAGCCATTCGTATGTATATGTTGCTCTGCAACGTGAATTACGTGCCAGTTTTTCCTCCAGTTAATCTGAATCACTGTTAACAGAAATACGCGAATGATAATCGTCACACTGTTAACTAATGAACTTCAGTTTCCTTGGCAAACCACAACTTGTAGTTCTTAGGGAAATAATGTATCTACCAAGCATTATCCGGTCGATTGAATTTCTAGAAACAATGTGCAATATCGTAATTCGTTTTTAGTAAACGACTAGATGCTGATGACATAGGTCCCAGGTAACTACTCATGAAATCTCCGAAGCTAAGATTATAATGTTTGTCAGTCGGTGACGACAGTAGCGAATCCAGAATTGCTACGGCTGGAGCTTCTGAATTGATCGCTTATCGTTGCACAGGTCAATTGACTGCCCATATGTTTTTATACTCGTTGAGAGGATTTCGCGTTTGTCGTCGTCCGAGAAAAAAGGTTTCGCCATTTGCTCTGGCAGCTGAAGAAGCTATCTGGAGCACGGGCTTGTTTGTGACTGCCTTGAGGTCAATTGCTGTGCGTGAAGACCTTTTAGCTCAATCAGAAGGGCACAAACTCGACGACACTGTCTCATTTCGGATACGTAGGATGCTAAAAACAGAACTGTGCATCAGCGACATTTAGTAGACTTTAATGGGTGTTTAAGAACGGAGACGTTCATTTTCATGTTCTTACGGCAGGTATGGTTTTGGTTGATCCCTAGCACGGCCTTTCCTCACAATAATCCTGTGCGAATTTGAGCCTATATCATGTACAAAATCGCACACCGAATAGCAGATGTCTACTTGTTTTTAGAAGCGAGCGAGACTGCCTCGACTCACATTCCGGAGGTGCAAGGCTGAAATCCTCGGTCAGCTGTCCAGACTTGGTTTTTCCGCAATTTTCCAAAATCTGTATTGGGGAACATACAGATGGTTCCGTAGGAAAAGATACTGCCGAGTTCCATCCCCCCATTGTTCTATTAGCAGGTTCGTTCCATGTTTAAGAATCTCGATGTGGATAACACGTTAAGCACAAATCTTCTTTCCTTCCTTTTCTCTGGTTAAGCTGCTGGACACTGGATGAAATTCATAACCAAGTAACCCGCATTATATCACTGCGTGCCGGCACTGAAGGTGTTCTGCAGTATCCAAATGGGATATTCGGAATAAAGTACCTCCTAATATGCATTCACAGCTTTTCATCGTTTACGCCTGCTTTCACTTCAAAAGCTTATTAGATTTTTGCAGCGACGTTTTCTGCATATGCTGCTATCTGATGGCAATTGATTCCGGTCACTATCTGGCCTCCTTGGGCCATCTGGACCAAAGAACAACTACTTCACATCAAGTGCCTACAATAACAATACACACTACCTAATTAAATATTTTACACCACTGCGTGATGAAAAGTATCTGGACACTTATTAGTCAATATTAATATGGGTGTGTAAACATTGCACTATATATTCTTCCGCGGTTGCTGGAACCTCATTGGATTTCAGTTTCACGTGGGACTGCAGCCAAGCTTTCTCGAGTACTGTCAAGTACGATAATAAGGGTATGTTTTGTGCTGTGCGTTAAGCGCGTATCGACTTCGAATGTCATTTAATTTTTAAGTAGAATAAAATAATACACTGCAGATCTCCAGCAATACGCTCCTTAGACGACTAGACGAAAACCGCAACACGTTATCGTTTTTAGCCAATGTATTATTGTAATTAAAAACAAGAATGATGAAAATTGCTGACCTAACCACAGGGTAATTTTTCTGCATACTCTACGTGTAACGTAAAAGAGCACTGAAGGATTTCACCGTATAGTTAAATATTGAAGCCACTGAACGCATTACCGAGCGAGGTGGCGCAGTGGTTAGCACACTGGACTCGCATTCGGGAGGACGACGGTTCAATCCCGTCTCCGGCCATCCTGATTTAGGTTTTCCGTGATTTCCCTAAATCGTTTCAGGAAAATGCCGGGGTGCTTCCTTTGAAAGGGCACGGCCGATTTCCTTCCCAATCCTTCCCTAACCCGAGCTTGCGCTCCGTCTCTAATGACCTCGTTGTCGACGGGACGTTAAACACTAACCACCACCACCACTGAACGCATTACTTAGTCAGTCGTCTGGTAATCTCTTAGCTGCTCCCTTATCCGAATCCGAGAAATACATTTCAGTTCTGGAAGTGTCATCTGCGGCTGTGATAAGGAGCCTATCAACCACAGAATCCACGAAGCCAATTAGGCGCAGCATTTTCTCTTCTTTTATGACGAGCTGTTCTATATCCCGCCAGCGTTCGGCAGTGACGTGTGAAAAAGCTGCGTGCGTTAGTTCCAGTACGTCTGGCAGCTTAACAGTCTTGTTACTTCTCGTGCCAAATCCCGCAGCTTGGCTCCGGATCAGTTCTGTTGGGTTCATATTGTAATGGTTAGCACATGTAAAAATGCAGCATTTGCATGATGTGCTAGATGCTGTGAAAATGATTGTTTTGCATGTTTCTACGATACTCATTTACCTCTGTGGTACAAAACGATGGACATATTCCAAATAAAGGGATTTTTTTTCGTTTTTGCCTTAAAAATTGAATTGTATGGCTCTGAGCACTATGGGACTTAACATCTGAGGTCATCAGTCCCCTAGAACTTAGAACTACTTAAACCTAACTAACCTAAAGACATCACACACATCCATGCCCGAGGCAGGATTCCAACCTGCGACCGTAGCGGTCGCGCGGTTCCAGACTGAAGCCCCTAGAACCGCTCGGCCACTCCGGTCGGCTTAAATTGTATGTTTCCTTACTTTAAACAACTTTTATGAATAGTCTTTCATAAAAATCTATAATTGTGAATTTCTATTTGAAGAGAATACAGGAATTGCGCGACCAATATGTAAGACGTGCATTATTCATAAAAAAAGATGAGTTTTATGTTTCCTTACTTTAAACAACTTTTATGAATAGTCTTTCATAAAAATCTATAATTGTGAATTTCTATTTGAAGAGAATACAGGAATTGCGCGACCAATATGTAAGACGTGCATTATTCATAAAAAAAGATGAGTTTTGTAATTAAGAGATGTAGATATTTCAAATCGAACGAGGAAAAATATGGGGAGGTTTGAACCAACGCACAAACAACTGCGTGTGGTTCACATTCCCTTACGCTACCGACTGCGCTACAAGTGCAATGTGAATTTATACAAAGCTGGGAGAACTTCAAAGCCGATTATCTCCGGAAATTTATAAAAAGACATTAAGGACAGCACTTTTCAACCGTGTTCCACGCCGGAACAGAAAGCAGCTTCAGCCATTTTTATACTGCATATTAACAGCGCGACAATCAGCACGACGATGCAGAGGCTGTGACTGTACACGATTTTTGAAATAAAAACTGCGTAGTTAAAGCGTGCTTAAGAAAAACTTTGAGCTTTTAATGCATTTGAATATCTTAAAGTTTCATTTAACGCAATTTAGTAATAAGATATCTAATACATAAGTAGGACCTATTTCCAATAGCGTAACACCATTGTACGTGTGCTACGCCTTCTGACCAATCATCGCGTTTGAGTTTGATTACATCAGGTTTATTCTTATGATGAAAGGATTATAGTCCACTTTCGACGTCTGAGCTCTCGTGACCAACCCATTCTGCTGGTAATGCTTCTCTCCTGACAAAACAGTACTTCCTGCAATATTTTGTATTAGCGGGTCCGCCTCACGTGACATGTAGTTCTCAGTTCCGTATTACGTAGAGATATCACGATATTTCTGATCAGATAGTGTAATGCACAGTTTGTACCTTAAGTATACAAGGGATGTACTTGCAGAAGGCGTATTTAATTGTGCATTTCACTATTTCAGTAATGAATTAAAATCTTTAAATTCTTCATTTTGATATAACTTGTGATACAGCTAATCATATATTTCTTTCCCGATGAATGTAAATTATCAACACGCTTGGAACAATTCCAGTGCCTTGCCTACTGCTACGACTTCCCAATGCCGTTATGTTACAGCCACAACATATTAAAACATTTTGACTGTCGGATATATTCTGATAAACTACATGTCCTTTAGGTTTTCTGTGATTTCGTAAATCGCTCCAGGCAAATGCCGGGATGGTTCCTTTGAAAGGGCACGGCAGACTTCCTTTCCCATCCTTCCCTAATCCGATGAGACCGATGACCTCGCTGTTTGGTCTCTTCCCCCCAAACAACCCAACCAACTAAATGTCCAGGAAATCGTATTGTTCAAAAATTCGATTGACTATAGTAGTACCTAGCCTTTACATTACTCTTTCATTAAATAGTAATAATTAACCAAATTAAATTATTGTTATACTGTCATATAAAAGATTTCAAACCTATATGGTGGTTTCGACCGGAGTCAACTGTAAAAAATATGTACAGATGTGTATTGTACGGTGCAGTGCCTCTCCTTTATTAAGGCTGTTCAAAACTATTTCAGCAGTTAACGGTTTACTATATTCCGATGACTCTGTGGAAGTTCCAGACTATCAATCTGAAGGTCTGGCTTCAATCTCCAATCGTTCCCTGGATTTTTTACGTTTTAGTACCTCAATCGGTAGAAAAGGAACGGTTATAGGATCACTTTGTTGTCTGTCTGTCCAGCTGTTAGGACCCCTTTTTCTCTGGAACGCGTAGAGGTAAGAAGTTGAAATTAATGTCATATACTAATGTTTACGGTCCGGTGGCGATGTAATAAACGCAAAATTCTAAGTCAATGCAACCAGAAAGAAACAACCATTTATGTCATATGTTTTGATGCGAACTTACCCATTAAAAATATAGGGTACTTCCCATTGCCCTAGAATCATGAACTTTGCCAAGCAGCAAGGTTTCACAGTGCAAAAAAAAGAAAAAAATCCGAAATTTCTGAATTTGTAATTCTATCACACGAAAAAATATTTATTTTGTTATTTGTTGTTCGACTATAGACTCGAAATTAAAAAATTCTCTGAAGTCTTTGAATCGCCGGGACTGATATCTTACCAGTATCAATCTCGATAATAGGCAAAAATCGTCGTCGTTCTCAATTCCTGGAATATATGAACTGTCCATATATATAATTTTGTACGGAACTCTTAGAGGACAAGTCCCACATGCATCTGGCCAATTTTTAATATAACTTGTCGCTTTTTTTTACTGTGGCAGTGATCTGTATATGTGAAAAATGCAAAGTAGTCCCGTTCCACGGTAAACGGTAGGTCCCCGTACAAGCGGCCAGGTAGGTCAGTTGAGGGGCGTACCACTTCCTGTAGGATCGTGCTTAGTACACCGCTACCGTTGTCAGATCAATCCTCAGGTCTATACAGCTTTACTATTAGTTGCTAGTTCAGTCAGCAAAATGCATAAATCGCTCGAATCGCTCATGACAAAAGTACGAACGCCTCGGTTACTCGGACAAATTATAAATCTGGCATTTTGGGAAGAAAAGTTTTGATGCTAAAGCGCTTGCTTTTAAATCATTTCTCCTAGCAAAGAAGATAAGGAAACGTCCATCGAGAACGAGGTTATCTCCTATTGAGTAAGGAAATCAGTTTCTGGTTCTGTCACACGGACTGATAGTTATTGAACTACATGAAAAAAAGACGTAAATTAGTTCCAAACTGCGGCGTGCATGCACATTATTCCATGTTCAACATGTAGACGTCATTACAGATATTCGGATTTATGTTGTGACATACTCGATATGCCTGCCATCATTGACGATGATGCGGCGCGGACGAATTGCGAAATTCTCCATGATCGGCTGGAGTGTCCTAACATCGATGCTGTCGATGACCTCCTGAATTGCTGTTTTCAGCTCAGCAATGGTTTTGGAGTTATTGCTGCACACCTTGTCTTTAATACAGCCCCATAAAAAGGAGTCGGGTGTGTTCAGATCCGGAGAACATCGAGGCCAATCGAGGCCCATGCCCGTGGCCTCTGGATACCCCCACAATCAGAATGCGGTACCCAAAGTGCTCCTACAGGACATCAAACACACTCCTGTTTCGATGGAGACGAGCTCCGTCTTGCATGAACCACATCTTGTCGAAGTCAGGGTCACTTTGGATAATGGGGATGAGATCGTCTTCTAAAACATACACGTACCGTTCCACCAAGGAATATTGCACCGATTATTCCGTGACTGGACATTGCACATCACACAGCCACCCGTTGAGGGTGAAGAAACTTCTCGATCGCGAAATGCGAATTCTCAGTCCCCCAAATGCTCCAATTTTGCTTATTGACGATCCCATGCAAATGAAAGTGGGTTCGTCGCTAAACCAAACCATACATGCACATACTAATTCCCATCATGCACCCCGGCCAACCGTGCAGTTTGATGAACTTCCTTTCGCAAGCCATTCATATTTTATGACGATTTTATTTAATGTAGTTCAGTAATAGCCGCCCTGTACAAACATCGCGATCACTATTTTTTATTGTAGTTGGGAAATGGATTTTTACATTGAGAACCCACGCTACAGCGTTCTGTCAATTAACTTTAGATTTGTAAACGGTCAGCAAAACTTGAATGACTATTTACACATCAGAGTCTTGCATTATACAGTTTTTATTATTATTACGCGAAATATGCGACAAAATGGTCCAAACGGCTGTGAGCACTATGGGACTTAACATCTGAGGTCATCAGCCCCCGAGAACTTAGAACTTCTTAAACCTAACTAATCTAAGGACATCACACACATCCATGCTCGAGGCAGGATTCGAACCTGCGACCGTAGCGGTCGCGCGGTTCCAGACTAAAGCGCCTAGAACCGCTCGGCCACAGTGGCCGGACAAATATGCTACACAAACAATGGGATTATTTTACAGTCGTCCTAAATATCTGAAATTAACGACCAGCCATTGCGAAAAAGGTTTCCATTCCTGGGATTTACGGAATACTTTCATGTTGAGTTCAAATGGGTCTGAGCACTATGGGACTTAACATCTATGGTCATCAGTCCCCTAGAACTTAGATCTACTTAAACCTAACTAATCTAAGGACAGCACACAACACCCAGCCATCACGAGGCAGAGAAAATCCCTGACCCCGCCGGGAATCGAACCCGGGAACCCGGGCGTGGGAAGCGAGAACGCTACCGCACGACCACGAGATGCGGGCATGTTGAGTAAACGGTCTGCTTTCAACTACAGTATCCTGCCATTCCGTGGGTATGGCATCGTGATTTTTCGAAACATACCAACAGTAATCAAGGAACCTTCTGATTAGCGGTTGTCATCCACAACAACGTGCTGTATTCTGTCACTCAACGATTCATAAAGCTAATCATTTACTTGGCAAGATACTTCTAATGTTCTTCTTTTTTTCAATGAATTTGTTACTAATACTCATGGTTCGATTTCGCTCATCTGTCGGTTTACCCTTTCCGAAGTGATCTTTTCATGTACTCTTCTTGAGCAACTTCAATTTTCATGATAAATTTGGTATATACCATTCGTACAAAAAGTTCCGAGACTGATTTCATTTCTGGCTTATAAGCGACGTCAGCGCCGTTACTACGGTGGCAGCCTGAGCTAACAAATGTAAACAACGCAGGTACATTTGATCAGTCAGGTTTGAGCAGGCAGTGTGAAGTAGTGGACGTGCGGTCGTAGTGTGTCAACGTTGTTGTCACAAACAGCAATGCAGCAACGTCTCTAAATCAGGTGTTTAGTGCGTATTCTAGAAGCTTCTGAAGAAGAGAAGAGCGTGTACAATTTGTTCTGCGCGCCTTGACTCCCGAACAAAAACAACGACGCGTGGACGTCTGCAGCGACTGACAGAAATGCAAAATGTGGACAGTTGAGGAGCGCCGGAACAAAAACCGATAAATCCGCATAATATGTTAATACAGAAAGTAACAAATAGTGATCTCTAAATGGCTCCACAAGCTATAAAAAGAAGAAACACTTCAAAAAAACACCTGATGTCGAGTTGTGCTGAAAATTATTTTGTGGCAGCATGTATTATTATTCCCGTATTTCCCCCCTACAGCTCAAACACCCCAAAGCTCTTCTCTAATTGTTTGACTCAGTTGTATGAATGTTTTGTTCATTGTAGTCAGGCAGGGGAAGATTAGCATCAAAACCAGGATCATTACTTTTAAAATGTTAAACATGGCTGCGAAACAGCATCTGTGTAAATCTGAAGAGGTTGAAATATCAGCCAACTAGTTGCAAATAAAGGGCTAATAGACTGATTTTTCAATATCTTCATCATTACTTTTCTTTGGTTTTCACTGATTTAAGTCGCGAAATTTTTTGGACCCAAGGTCAAGTGTAAATGAAGGGTTAGCACTACTTACGTGCAATAATTTCGTTACATTAATGTAATAACTATGCTATACTGTCTGTTACTATGGAAACGCGCATTTCAATAACAAAGTTAGGGGGAGACGATCTTGATGTTAAGAAGATTAAGCTATTTGAGTTGTATTTGATAGTCGCCTCCATTTTTTTCCCAACATCTGTGGGAGCCAGTCAGGAAAGTTCGTGTACAAAGGTGGCAAATCCAGAGCCAGGGTGTCGTTGAGAACGAGTGAAGGCACTTTCGAAACGAAGCCTTAGGATGAGAAGCGTGCTACAGCGCCTGTCGGCTTTTGTTCTTTTATGGGCTTCTGTGTGTCTGGCTCACATTGTCACAGCTGTGTCAGCAAATGGAAATCAGTCGCCACACAGGAAATTAAAAGTGCAGACGTGTATTTGCTCTGGTCCAACGGAGTGAAGCCGTGAAATAATAGGCACGTAATTGAAAGTGTGGGAAACCTTAATTTATCAGTCATTTGAGAGCCCGGAGAAGACGTGGCATCACAGTTAAATCTTCTTTAACGCACTACAAACGGAAAGTAGTATACTATCATTGCATACTGTGTACTACGTTCAAGTACAGATCGAGCGTTATTGTTGATTAATATCGCCTTGATGCCAATGTTATTTAGTCGCATTTCCTTATCTAATAATTTGTGGTACGATATTTCACAGCAGTCTTAGTTGTATTTAAGTGCCACAAGCATTGTCGTCGTTCAAATTGCGCGTTTCCGTTTTAACACTTCGCCACGGCCACATAATATTTACATGTATACTTACACACGGTGTCATAATACTTTCACTGTAAGTAAATATAAAATATATGTACCTGTGTGAAAGAAACAACTCTTTCCTAATTCACTTGTGAATACAACTTAGTGTCGTTGAACATAATTTATACTAACATGAAGCGAATCATTGTGCACATTTTTATGTTCCCTTGAAACTGCCGCGTGCTAACCTAAAAACATGGACAGCCCGGTTTACTCTGACGTTTGATCAAGTGGGCTGCTAATGGTAGCTACTGGGTTCCTCACAGATCCACTAGAGCTCAGTAAAAGTTAATGGAACTTTTAAGCGACTCTTCGGACCGGAATTCTGGTACACAATTAAACCGCGGATATACTGAAATGCGACACAAGCTGTTAATGAATTCGATTTACCCTCGGCTGCCGAGCGAAAACCTTTTAAACCCCAAAATTCGCCATTTGGCCTCTCTCTCTCTCTCTCTCTCTCTCTCTCTCTCTCTCTCTCTCTCTCTGTGTGTGTGTGTGTGTGTGTGTGTGTGTGTGTGTGTGTGTGTGTGTGTGTGTGAGAGAGAGAGAGAGAGAGAGAGATTTTGCTGAAGAATATTGTAACGTCCTTCTAAAACTGACATACTTCCCGTTCAGTTTTTAAGGTTGTCAAAATGTTCTGTCGAATGCCGACGTACGCGTTTTGCGAGAAGTGAATCCACAGTGTCTTATTTCATTAAAATTATCTCAGCATTGGAAAAACTGTAAAGAAATTAATTCTTAACGTGGTATCAGAGGACCTTCTGAAACCAATAAAGCTTTTAGCTTGGTTTGTACGGCATTCTTCAAACCTATGGAGACATAGGTTTTATTCAACATCTGGAGCGTTTCGAAGAAAGTGCTGCAGGTGTTAGCATCACTTTGTAATTCAGAAGAGGCAATTGTCAGAAACAGTATTATCAGAACCGAAACAGTGAATGTCATTTCAAATATGTTGCAGAGATGTTCAGAATTCTATTACGTATTGTTTTTTACCTGTACACTTACTCAGCCTGTTTAATTTATCGGCGCTGCGCGTCTAGATGGGAACCTGTTTTAATAAATTTGAGTTGTTGCATACATTCCGTCCTGTAATTTTAATAATGGAAAAAAATCTGATAGTTATCAAAATACTCAGAAGCAATAGGTTACTATTTGAATAGAATATTGGTTTATTTTTAAATTTGAGTGTCATGTACAAAATTTTCCTCGGAATCATGTGGCTGCAACTGTGTGCTTTGTATATGTGCATTCCAAATGAATTTTGGGCCATAACTAAACATTTGAATTCTATTATTCGCTATCAAGAACCGCTCTTCGCAATGTTTTCAATCTTTTTCTACTTTTTGTCATGGCAGCCACTCCTGTTCTTATGAGTTTCCGTTTATTGCGTCCTGCGTTTGTTACTTTTGGGTGTGGTTTGCGTAAATGATCGTATTTTTTGTGGTTGCCTTATTGCTTACACCTTCATGCATTTACAGAAATGGAATAGAAAGTGAGTTAATCTATCCTGTAGCTATATTTTGCGTTCTTGTCAGTGCTGTCGTCTGATTTGCTCAACATACTGATTTGTTACACGCAAAAACAAACTCAATTACGGTATGTAGAGAAGAGAGTTGGACTGTGTGTGTGTGTGTGTGTGTGTGTGTGTGTGTGTGTGTCGTCGCAGACGAAAGCTGCGTCGGCTCGCAATCAGATTTTGACTTCCGTGATTTTCCCCCCCACCCCCCCCCCCCCCCTACCATTGAGCATCCGAGTTTGCATATATCTCATTTCGTAACTCTCCGACCAGCCTCGTGTCTATACGAAATGGCTATTGCTGCTCAGTCTGGTTTGGAGAAAAACGCAGTGTTGCATCAGGTGGCTTTACTGTAACGCCCATACTCCGTTGGCCACCGTAACAAATCTGCATCTCCTACAATAATTAGCAGGGAAGAAATGTTTTAACTACTCGGTTTTCTTTAGCTTTTGCGCCCACTGAAGATCGTAAAGGATCACAAGGAATGCAACAGTAGAAGACCTGAAGTTGACTGTCACATCGGCAGCTGCTCCCTTATCACTCGAAAGGCATTTGCCTAACGGTTTTCGGTTTGTCACATGAGGAAGTTTTGCAACACTGGCCCATGTGATTCCAAGGCGTTCACTGCGCAGTGGGGAGCTAATTGCAGCAATTTCCGTTATGTATCTAGCGTAGGTCTCGCAACGAAATCTGAAATAATCTGAAATACTCTGAAAACCCACCTAAGTCCTTCAGCTTCTGGCGTTCGTAATAAAAAAAATTGAACTTTACTTTATTCCTACCATTACTGTAACGGCATAATAGCCGTGAATCTGTTCCAACTGACCCGTTCGTGACATACATATAAACGTTGTAATTGACTCCATATTTCAGGAAACGGTGATCTCAGTTGTTATAACGAATTAAAAACGTGTGGATCACTATTCTTTTATTAAAGACTGACTTCGATCCGACAGGATGCACCTTGTAGCACGAATGTGAAGGTGATCTGCTAGTCGATCGAAACCAGCCATCATTAATAAAAGAAATATTGATGCAGATGACGTTTATCATTCATACATGCATAATTCGTTAAAATATTTGGATCTTAAAACTGGTCGTAAGGCTTAGCCAGGTCCAGTTATACTACTTACTTGAAAGAATTGGCGTACCACTAATGCTAAGCTACTTAGTTGAAAAATGGCCGTCCTTCAGTTATTTTGTATAGGTAAGTGATATAGTTCATTAAAGTCATTTTTAGGTCTTTGAAAACATCTTTAGGATGTTTACAGGATCGCCCTAGTTGGTTCTTAATATAAACATTCATGAAGAGACTGACATGGCGATTGTCACGTAATTAAGAACCTCATCCTAGGAAATCATCTCACTAAAGCATTTCGTCACTGGTTCAAAATGGTTCAAATGGCTCTAAGCACTATGGGACTTAACAGCTGAGGTCATCAGTCCCCTACAACTTAGAACTACTTAAACCCAACTAACCTAAAGACATCACACACATCCATGCCCGAGGCAGGATACGAACCTGCGACCGTAGCAGTCGCGCGGTTCCAGACTGAAGCGCCTAGAACCGCTCGGCCACCGCGGCCGGCTTTTCGGCACTGGATACGGACTAATGCGATAAGTCTCCCTCCCTGCCTCCCAGATTTCGTATTTAGGGTGTACACTAAAAATAAACCCAACTACTACACTAAAAAAATACAAGTAACACAAGCAATTTTACACGCTACTTGAAAATCGTTTAGATGAGACGTCAGGTTGACAAGGCTCAGCCGCCCTTCAGTACAAAAGCTGTATGTTTTAGGCATTGGTGCGTCATCGTCGTTATCATTTGACTTGGATGTGTTACAGATTGTTCAAAGATAAGAGCCTCTGTTACATCAGCAATTCATTTTACATCTAAACTAAACGAGTAGTTAGTCTGCTAGAGTTTTCCTCGCAACCACGATGCTACAGTAACAAATGCTCGTCTTTTGATCAGTCGTAGAATGTGTATGTAATAGTTTTTATTCAGCGTTTCAGTATCGCTGGGTATTGCGCGATAAATTGTTTAATATAAATCCAATAAATATTGAACCCATTTTATTCAAATATTCGTCCTATTGTTTCCGTTTGTTCTTTGCACGAAAGTTGGATGTAAAGTTGGAGAGCTTTCTTTTTTTAGTAGGTATGAGACTGATTTGTCTCCAATAGGACGGAAGGGAACTAGGCGGATGTACGTTAAGTGGCTTTAGGATGAGATTTAAAAATGAACACTACTGATCTTTTTGTACAAATACATCTGTTTTTTAATGAAGTATGCGAAGATGTTATTATCCTGTAAATATGTAGGTATAGGGCTATTCTTCGTCTTAAGAGGAATATATAATCCTTGGGAAAAGTTACTTTTAAAGACGACATCCACTAGAAAAACCAAAGCAGCATAGGTTTGTCAGTTACACCTCTACTCAGTGAGCATGGTAGATACAACTGGTATTTCTATCACTGGTGTTAATGCTACAAAGTGAGGTATTGAAACGATATGGCCTTTTATTTTTGGCGTCTAGAATTAGGTCAGTGGTCTGTTTATTACTCGTGCGCTTTTCATACCGCTGCTTAGTTTGGGGAAAGCGGTTGCCAGAATCCAAACTAAGGTCGTTACAAACAGAAAAAAAATCATGTATATTTAGGAAAGCGCGCGCGCTAGTGTGTGCATGTGTGCGCGCGGTTGAGAGAGAGATTGGGGGGGGGGGGGGGGGGGTAAACACAAACAGCGCGATTCGCTTCGTGGCCAACATGTGATGCGCTGCCGACCGCCTAGCATGCAGGAATACGAGTCATAGTTCTGCTTCTGTGAAAAGTCACACCCAAATAAGTCATGGAAAGGAGATCGACTGAACAAAGTACGGGTAAATTCCTCTTCACCTAGCAGCATTATAAAATGGAATGAATAACAAGAACGTTCAGAACAAAATTAACGCATTTTTCTGGACTCTAGGAACGGAGTGTTATCGTAAGCGCAACTGTGGTCTTCTAGATAAGTCTGACTCATGTCTAGAATCGGATATTCTTCCTCAAAAAATTTAACAGATGTATGAATGATTCCGTTATCTTACTCATACGACCGTCTATACTATTAGCGAGACCTTAAACGCCTTTTGTAGAGGAGGATGTGGCTCTGTTCGCCCGTACGAAATATTCTTATTTTGAGTCTCGCTAGTTTACTTTTATCGTCAGTTTGTTGTACTTTTCCTATGACTTCGGGTTTTCCTCATATCTTCGACTTAACAAATAACTGCAAAGCGACTACCACACTTTCATCTTCGGTATGGTGTTTGCAGCATGAGTCAATATTCATCTGAAACACGGGCCAGAACAGCGTGTCATTGTTCTGGAAAGTCTAATCCTCATAGTTGTTATCCTCGGGTTTAACGCACAGCCAGAATTCAAGACGAAACAACCCGAGAGGGAGTTGTCTTTTCGAAGAAATCATCTCAATTTTTAGCTAACGCAATGTGGAAACGGCGACTAAATCAGAATAGCCGTATTGGTGTTTACCACTCCGCTGCGCTGAACCTTTTGTACTTCTGTCGGTCTTGGCCCCAAACGTTTCTCTTAGTATGCAGAAATACGTGCTACTGCTGCTTCCGTTTCACTGGGAAGCATTTTTTTTTCCCCAAGGCTACTGGGGAAGCAAGTCGTTGAACCGCGAATCAGTGCGGAACTAAGATTTTTTGTACTAGTGAAGGACCTACAGACTGAAAAAAAAAACGACAGTGTGCTGTGCGGAAGATACTATGTATTATGAAGCGAAGAATTCATTCGTGCCGCGCCATTTCTCCATGGCGCTTAAGTTATAAATACAGCCCGTCGACTTCAAAGCGCCCAGACGTTCTGCGTTCGGAGCATAGAAGCACGGGTTCTGTAGTTAGACCGAAATCGTGTTTGCCAACACCCTGCAGGGATGGCAACGCAGGGTTTTTGTGTCAATAGATGTGAGAGGATGCCAGGATTAGTCGCTTTATCGTCCTTTTTGGTCTCTGCTACGAACTGTGGAGAAATTAAATTAAAGCGGGCTGTGCTGTCGGGTACGACAGCTACTCTACAGTATTTCACGAAATTACCTAGAATTTTTTCACTCTAATCTTCTGAATGTTTCTAAAAAATTTATACATACAACTGAAACTGTAAAAACAGATCACATTGTCATTCGCTAAGAGCGCGATAGCGATTCAGATTCTAGTAAACCTCGAACCATACCTTATATACAGGGTGTTACAAAAAGGTACGGCCAAACTTTCAGGAAACATTCCTCACACACAAATAAAGAAAATATGTTATGTGGACATGTGTCCGGAAACGCTTAATTTCCAAATGTTAAGTCCCATAGTGCTCAGAGCCATGTGAACCATTTGAAGTGCTAAAGTGCACCACGCGTGCACAGAAATTATAATGTGAGTTGACACATTTTCTCATTCCTTGCTTGGAAATAGCATCTGAATACACTCGGTCACCTGTAGTCGACGTTTAAATCCTAGCCGTAATTTGCCCTTGAAGGACAACAATGGCACGAATAGAACCTAACTAGAGCGACAGCTATGTAATATCGACGTGTCACCATAGTCAACTGACAAAATGTGCCCCAACCTTTTGTTCTTGTTGGATATCGCCAAAATGTGACCATTATAACCTCGCTAACTCGTTACTAGTGGGGATAAGGGAACTGGAGATAGCAGCTGGCCGCAGATGTCGAGTTCTGCTTCTCAGTAGTTTTCGGATCAGCGTTTCTGTGATATTGGTTGACTTCTAACGTGGCTCCTGTTCCATTAACTATTCAATTCTAAGTGGCAGTCTTCTGTCTTGGCACTTGTATTGACTTCCATCAAATATTTCTACTTCATGATGTTTCAATAAGAATCGCTCATCTTATTTTCGCTTTGGCTACAGTTACTCTCAAAACTCGTGAAATCCCGACGGTCGAGTGTTCAGTATTATGTGCTCCTGTACATAGACCATATTATTTAGGTTTTTACATTGTTACAATTCGGTATTTATGTATCTCCCAAAAGTATTCAGTTCATCTACAAATATGATGTTTCGTACATCACTGTGCATATCACAGACTCCCGTAATCTGCAAGAGATTCCCATTGACTGTTTAGTTAGACTCAATGTAATGCTCAGTATGTCCTCTGCCGTGAGGAATCCCTAATCGCAGATAGTATTTTAGATAAAATATTGTATTCTTGCAATCGTTTTCTGTACATGAATTCCCCGTCGGAGGTTAGAGTCCTCCCTCAGGCAAGGGTGTGCGTGTTGTCGTTAGCATAAGTTCAAGTTCGTTTAAGTAGTGCGTAAGCGTAGGGACCGATGACCTCAGCAGTATGGTCCCATAGTCCTTACCAGAAATTTCCAATTTTCCTGCTCACGAAGTGCCGTAGTTTTTTAAATGTTAATAAAGATCTTCAGTTTAATACAGTTAATTCTTGGACGGAAATTTTGCTATGTACAAAAAAGTGTTTGATTAGTTTTGTTTTACCCACAAACGTTTCAGAGTTTTTGTTTAGGTATTTTCTTTCTCACATGACACCTTTGTTTACGTATGTTGGTAGTTTTATAAGTCTCTCGAATTAAATAGTTTGTCACAGCTGTTTTTGATGCTGTGGTCTTGATTCCCTTGTTCTTGCCGTTTTAAAACAGTACCAACATACGAGGTGCGTTTGAAAATTCCGTGCAAAGTCCGAGAGATGGCACCACCGCCGTGTATCGAGCTCATGTTTAGTTAGTAGCGTCTTTGGAAAGAACGCACACAAAGTTTCAGCCATATTGGTTTGTTTCTTTGTGTTTGGCATTCGTGTGAATCAAGGAAGTTGAGTGATTGTCACGAACTGGACGAAAAACAATTTCGTGTGGTGATTAAACATTGCTTTATGAAAGGCAAAACGCCCCAGGAGACTAAATAGAAGCTTGATAAACATTACGGTGACTCTGCACCTTCGATTAGAACAGTTTATAAGTGGTTTCAAAATTTTCGGAGTGGCCATATGAGCACAAGTGATGCTGAACGTTTTGGACGCCCTGTGGAGGCTACGACTCCAGAAATCATTGATGAAACCCATGATATGGTGATGGATGACGGAAGAGTTAAGGTGTGTAGAATTGCTGGTGCTGTGGGCATCTCGAATGAACGGGTACATAATATTTGGACATGAGAAAGCTATCCGCAAGATGGGTTCCGCGATTGCTCGCGCTTGACCAAAAAAGGAATCTTGTGAAGTGTTGAAAGGATGGTTTGCAGCTGTTCAGGAAGAATCCACAGGACTTTAAGCGTCCTTTCGTCACTGCGGATGAAACATGGATACATCACTATACTCCTGAGACCAAACAACAGTCAGAACAATTGGTTACCAAGGGAGAATTGGCACAAAAAAAGGAGAAGACCATTCCTTCGGCCGGAAAGGTTATGGCGACTGTCTTTTGGGATTCGCAAGGGATAATCCTCATCGACTATCTAGAAAAGGGTAAAACTATTACAGGTGACTATTATTCATCGTTATTGGACCGTTTGAAAACCGAGCTGAAAGAAAAAGTCATTTTCTGTCACGAAAATGCACCAGCACACACCTCAGCAGTTGTGGTCGCAAAATTTAATGGAAATAGGATTCCAGATCGTTTCACATCCCCCCTATTCTCCATACTTAGCTCCTTCGGACTACTATTTGTTCCCCAATTTGAAGAAATGGCTGGTGGGACAAAGATTTTATGCAAACGAGGAGGCAATTGCTGCAAGTAATAGCTATTTTGCAGACTTGGACAATTCCTATTATTCGGAAGAGATCAACAAATTAGAACAGCGTTGGACGAAGTGTATAAGTCTAAAACGAGACTATGTCCAAAAATAAAAAAAAAGGTTTACCCCAAACAAGTAAGTAGTTTTTACTTTTGCACGGACTTTTTCAAACGCCCCTCGTAAATTACCGATAGCGTCACGTGAGAAAAAAATTAAAAAAAAACTGAAAATAACACAAAAAGCGCTGAAACACGGTTGTCTTGTATAATGTGGATTTCCTCACCAGATTTTCTTAGCAAGCAAGGAAAGTAAGAAGAGCCACAGCATCCAAAAGATAAGTTGACTTTGATGGACAGAGGATGACAGTATTACGATGATTCCTCATTTTTATAGCTATAATAAAAGCATGAGCGCGTGCGTGTGCCCTCATTTCTAGTGTGTTGGTGGTCCGACGCACAGTTGGGCATGTGGCAAATGCTATCGCTGTGGTGGTCTGTGCACCAGAGCGACCTGTTTTTCAGGTTTGACATCGGCGCGTCTGCCGCCAGCCATCCGTTCTGACATTGCTGATTAGAGTCTCCGTCGCTGGCCAGACGGCGAAAAAGCCTTCAGTCCTCTTCTTTTTATCACCGTCGGAGAAGCACCACTGACGAGAAAATAGGTTGGAAAGTATAGTGTCAGTTACAAGCTATCCCTACCATACGGATTTTCGAGAACATTCATTAGTCTTTAAAGTGGCTAGGTTGAGTAAACGGAGGAAATATAGGCTCTGTGGGGGTTTGTATACATTCTTTGTTTCCTGTGAAATGAAATGTTCCAGTGTCTCTGCTGGCAATAAACCAACGGCGGTTCAAAATTGCTCTGAGCACTATGGGACTTAACATCTGAGATCATCAGTCCCCTAGAACTCAGAACTACTTAAACCTAACTAACCTAAGGACATCACACACATCCATGCCCGAGGCAGAATTCGAACCTACGACCGTAGCGGTCGCGCGGTTCCAGACTGAAGCGCGTAGAACCGCTCGGTCACGCGGGCCGGCAAACCAACGGCGGGCTACCGTTGGTACGCAATCAGCACAGGCATAGTTACTGCTAGAGGAGACGTATTACTAATACAAGATCGAACTACGTGGCGCAGTTCTCAAAATGGAATCCCATTTGGGAGGAGTGTGGTTAAATAAAAAAATTTAAAAAAAAACGTTGTTGTGATTCCGTGTTTAACTGTACGTCCCCAAATAATGACACAGGTGAGTTGGTAATAGGGCAAACCACTTCCAGTAGGAATGTTGTTGTTGCTGTTGTTGTTGTTGTTGGTCTTCAGTCCTGAAACTGGTTTGATGCAACTTTCCATGATACTTTACCCTGTGCAAACTTCATCTCCCAGTACCTACTGCAGCCTACATCCTTCTGAATCTGTTTAGTGTATTCATCTCTTGGTCTCCCTCTACGATTTTTACCCTCCACGCTGCCCTCCAATACTAAAATTGTGATCCCTTGATGCCTCAGAACATGTCCTACCAACCGATTCCTTCTTCTAGTCGAGTTGTGCTACAAATTTCTCTTCTCTGCAGTTCTGTTCAATACCTCCTCATTAGTTATGCGATCTACCCATCTAATCTTCAGCATTCTTCTGTAGCACCACATTTCGAAAGTTTCTACTCTCTTCTTGTCCAAACTATTTATCGTCCATGTTTCACTTCCATACATGGCTACACTCCATACAAATACTTTCAGAAACGACTTCCTGACACTTAAATCTATACTCGATGTTAACAAATTTCTCTTCTTCAGAAACGATTTCCTTGCCATTGCCAGTCTACATTTTATATCCTCTCTAATTCGACCATCATCAGTTATTTTGCTCCCCAAATAGCAAAACTCCCTTACTACTTTAAGTGTCTCATTTCCTAATCTAATTCCCTGAGCATCACCCGACTTAATTCGACTACATTCCATAATCCTCGTTTTGCTTTTGTTGATGTTCATCGTATACCCTCCTTTCAAGACACTGTCCATTCCATTCAACTGCTCTTCCAAGTCCTTTGCTGTCTCTGACAGAATTACAATGTCATCGGCGAACCTCAAAGTTTTTATTTCTTCTCCGTGGATTTTAATACCTACTCCGAACTTTTCATTTGTTTCCTTTACTGCTTGCTCAATATACAGATTGAATAACATCGGGGAGAGGCTACAACCCTGTCTCACTCCCTTCCCAACCACTGCTTCCTTTTCATGCCCCTCGACTCTTATAACTGCCATCTGGTTTCTGTACAAATTGTAAATAGCCTTTCGCTCCCTGTATTTTACCCCTGCCACCTTCAGAATTTGAAAGAGTATTCCATTCAACATTGTCAAAAGCTAGAAACGTAGGTTTGCCTTTCCTTAATCTTTCTTCTAAGATAAGTCGTAGGGTCAGTATTGCCTCATGTGTTCCAACATTTCTACGGAATCCAAACTGATCTTCTCCGAGGTCGGCTTCTACCAGTTTTTCCATTCGTCTGTAAAGAATTCGCGTCAGTATTTTGCAGCTGTGACTTATTAAACTGATAGTTCGGTAATTTTCACATCTGTCAACACCTGCTTTCTTTGGGATTGGAATTATTATATTCTTCTTGAAGTTTAGTAGGAATATGCTTGGTAAAACATTGTGGTATTGGAACCAGCTTAGAGGTTGGTGGGTGCATTGGGAAGAACCTGCACAGTAGGTTGGTGCGGAGAGCCCCGTTCAGTTGTTGTATGCCAGCTGACAAAGGCTGAGCAGGCATTTCTTTGGACGGCGCAAGCCGGCAACAGCGCCCAGCGCGCTCCCTCCTGGGGGGTGCCTGTTCCCTGTTCCCTGCTCCCTCTGCCTCATGCGATATCCGGAGTTTCGCTCGCTGCGCTAACGCCGGCAAGAACCTTTCAAAAGATAGCCCTTTTATTGCTTCCGAGGCTGGTGGCGTATTAAATGAAAGTTGGGAAACTAGGAACAACGAAAAGAAGCTTGAGACAGTAAAACAAAACAATTTCGGGGAAGCTGATGTAGCGGGGACGACCTACATACGGTTGGGCACCTTGACAGTAGTTTATTTTGCACTACACAGACTTCGTTCGCTATGCGTAGTTAAGAGGCACGGACCAAGGTTAGCCCTGGTTGAGAATGGGGGATGGGTGGGTGGGGGGGGGGGGGGGGGAAGGGCAAGTTTGGTCTCTTTCCCTTCCACCTCCCAAATCTAACTTGCCGTCTCCACCACTTTAATTTAACGTGCCTCGGATGCCTTCGATGATGATGATGATGATATTTA
The DNA here is from genome assembly GCF_023898315.1 of Schistocerca nitens. Taxonomy (NCBI): domain Eukaryota; kingdom Metazoa; phylum Arthropoda; class Insecta; order Orthoptera; family Acrididae; genus Schistocerca; species Schistocerca nitens. The sequence goes on from NC_064616.1 coordinate 776,568,810, forward strand.
TTTATTTATTTAGCGTATGGCTAATACAGACATATCATGAAATTAAATTACATGTGCATATGTACACATTGACACACAAGAAACTTAAGTTTGTCCTTACAACTGAATATTCAGTCCTTCAATCCAGCGCACTGCATCTGGAGTTGCCAGCAGGAAGTTCTCTTTGGCGCCGTGATAGGCTCGAATCCTGCATTCCTAGACAATGTGGTGAACAGTCTGGTATGGAGCCCCGCAGTCACAGGCTGGATCAGGCAGCTTCTTCCACTTAAAGAGAGCATCCATGCATCGGCCGTGGCCGGTACGGATTCTGTTGAGAGTAGTCCAGGTCTTGAGTGGTAAGTCGAATCCACTTGGAAGTTTAGCGCCTGAGATGATGTTACGCAGGTGCACATCTGTCACTGCTTCCCACCGACCTTTCCATTCTTCAAGAGGTTTGAAATCCTTAGCAACCATGTCAGCAGCATCGCACAGAGTTGGATAGCGTGATTTCAGTCTCTTGAGATTTAAAAGTGGCAGGTTGCTGCTATGCATGGGTAGGTTAGAATTCCTGGAGAGCTTGTGGAATTCTCTCATAAGGGCAGTACATCTGCGTAAATCAGGAGGCATAATAATAATAATTTGGTTACATCTGTGAGAAATTCAATTTCAGAGAATTACAGCGTTTGAAACGCATTCGTCCAAAAATTTGAGTAGCCCATGTCACGCAGTTTATTTAATAACCAAAATAGCAAAAAACTATCGCAATTTTAACAAAATTAGAATTTGCACGATATATAATCACGGTATGCGTCCACCATTAGAAATATTTTACTTAGCACTAAAATTATGAACGTAGGTCTGCAGACTTGGACTGTGCGGACTTGTAAATGAGGGAAATGCTGACATATCAGTCGTTTCCTCCTATGTTGCCGTAGCTGACTTTCTGTAATTTTCTTTCTTAGTGGGTTCTTTCCCTTTCTGTCTCTGTTTAGTTGATTTCCTTTTGTTTAGCTGTCGTATCTGTAGCGAGTCCAACGGTGTAGGATTTGTCGTCGGCCGAAGGTACTAGCCAGCTTGTGAACCCCTGTACCTATTTGGAATGTATGTGGTTAGGACGCAATCCCATCCACGTGGACAAGAAACTGAGAAGTAGTTTTGTAGAGTGCCTTGCCATTTTCTGAACTCTTAGTGAAGTTAGCCGAAATTTTAGAAATTTATGTATGTAAAAATGGGAACGCTTTTGCTAAAAAAAAATTCCGCGCGGGGAGGGGATGCGGGGTAGCTGACAGCCCCAGTTTTGTGTACCCCGTCTCTTACCGTAGTGATATAGATGAGAAAATTTTTGCTTTTAGTTGTGTAAATATACTTTGTGGATTTCATTGCACCTTTTTGTTTATCTCAATTGGCTTCGGACAGTGGCCGATACAACCAAATAAAGTATTCACTAACATGAGACGAAATCAAACTGATGTCGTACTGACGCAGTAAAACCGTGTGAGCGACCCAACGATCAACTGTCAGTGATTAGAGGCTCGCCTGGAAATTACTCCATTTAGCCTCAAGTTAATTTGATCCTATTAGCAGAGTAGCCCGAAGTACCTGCACGTATAGCTTAACACATAATGTGCAGGTTTCGAGACTAGGTGATGAGATAGATGCGGATAGAATCCGTGGCTTAACGACAGATGAGGCGCATGGACCAGCCTTATTGTGGTTTCTGGGCGGTATTCCAGATTTTTTTTGGGGGGGGGAGGAGGGAGAGACAGAGAGAGAGAGAGAGAGAGAGAGAGAGAGAGAGAGAGAGAGAGAGAGAGGGGGGGGGAATGGGGTGAATGGACGACATATTAAGTAACAGGAGCAAAGCTCGCTCGAGCTTACCAGAAATCCTAATTGTTGGATAGATAGTTCACGGAAACTCGTAAGACTAGTGCGTGGTTGAACTCCACGAATGCTTCCTAGAAAATGACAGAAGAGATGAGGGCGTGGATGGACTTGACAAAGTAATTATGCTGTTTAACATTTGCGTAACACATGTTTTGTGTAGATCGATATAAAACCTGGACTCGACCAATTGACAGCAGTAGCATACAGTCTAACATTATTATTTTTAAAGTCAGTTCGTCAGTGCGCAGATTAACAGCAAAACACCTCGTTTATTGACAGCAGTGTATAGATTTGTTTACAGCTGTTTGTAATGTAGATGAATGCCAAAACCCAGATCACCGAAGAGTCAAACGTTATAAAATGTTTCATTTCGTGTTGCTCTTGTGAGAACCCAAAAAAAATTTTTTTTTCCTCGATGGTGGTATGTTGGCTAACAAACTCGCATTCGCGTTTGTCGTGTTCATCCGTGGCGTGTCAGTTCAGAGACAAGATCTCTCAGAACTGGTACACTAATGTATGAGACACTGCCAATAGTTTAACCGTAAAAGTGAAAATTACCTGATATACATTACACTTCAGTTGTATATTAATATAGAAAACAGTTGAATGACGTAACGTATGCCTTGCTATGGTCATTATTTCGTCAAAATATTTTGAAACTTTGAATTCTATTTTGAGCAGGTATGTGGCTACAGCTTCTAGTCTGGCATGCACCGGTGCATATTACAGTCGAGGAGGAGGACAACATTTTGTATTCGTAATTGTGTAAAAGTAGTTATGCACTATATTATCTCTTTCATTTATTTTATTTCAAATAGCTTTGGGCAAAAGTTCAGTAGCTTGAGGAGAAATGAAATTTAAGTCGTGCTAAGGCAGGAGAAACAAGGGACCCAGCCCAACGACCTACTTTCAGCGATTAGAAATTCTGATTGGAGACCAACGTCTTACCTTTGAGATCAGTGCAAGCTCTACTTCCAATCTGAAGTGTTAACTTGATTTTGACGGCCTTGGTAATTAAAAAACGCATTGCGTCCTGTTACAAGACGTTGGCCGAAGGCGACTTTAGTTTTTGTCCCACGTTAAGGAATTTTTGCTTGGTTTTGTCGGCCATTTCCCGAAGCCGTTTCAAATAACACAGAGATGCAACGACGTTCACAAAGTATTCTTATGCAGTTAAAATTAAGACATGTTCTACATATCACTGCGGAAAGACAAGCTACACAACATCGCCTTTAAGCTAGAATTTTTCATTTTGAGAGAATCGAATGACGATCTGTTTAATTGTTAAAAATCAGTCAACAACCAAGATCGCATAAAACATTTTTTTATTTAAGACTACCGATTTCAACAGACTATTGTCATCTTGAGGTCTTAAAATCTAGTTTTACAGAAAAAGGCCTTTAACACCTTGAAATGACAACATAGTCCGTTGAAACCGGTGGTCTTGAATAAAAAAGCGACAGGAAACTTTGTTGGTCTCCGCACGTCTCTTATTTGGCGGCCCGTTGTACACGTTCCCTTAATGTCCTCAGAGTTCTAAGTGGTTCATCTTGGGGAGCGGATCGCACTGTCCTGCTTCGCTTGTATCGGTCCATAGTCCGATCGAAGCTGGATTATGGGAGCCTCGTCTACTCGTCTGCTCGGCCATCCCTCTTACGCCGTCTCAACTCCATCCACCATAGGGGGTTACGTCTTGCGACCGGAGCATTCTACACTAGTCCCGTCGAGAGTCTTTATGCTGAAGCTGCCGAATTACCATTGACCTACCGGCGCGACGTACTGCCTTGTCGGTATGCCTGCCGGCTGTTGTCAATGCCCGACCACCCCTCTTATCAGTCCTTCTTCGCCGATTCTCTCGACCGTCAGTACGGGTTGTATGTGTCTGCCCTGCTGCCCCCTGGAGTCCGCTTCCGTCGCCTGCTTCGACAATTGGATTTTGCCCTCCCTACCACCTTCAGAGAGGGTGAGAGCCCGACACCACCTTGGCTCCAGGCTCCGGTTCATATTTATCTCGACCTCAGCTCGCTCCCGAAGGAGGGTACTCCGGCTGCAGTGTATTGCTCACGGTTTGTCGAACTTCATGGGCGACTTGCCAGTCACACCCTTATTTACACCGATGGCTCCAAAACTGACGATGGGGTCGGCTGTGCCTTCGTCGTCGGGGCCGTCACCTTTAAATACCGGCTCCTCGACCAATGTTCCAGCACGGCCGAGCTTTTTGCTCTATATCAGGCCGTTCAGTATGGCCGCCGCCACCGCCATTCATCGTATGTACTTTGCTCTGATTCACTCAGTGCTCTTCAGAGCCTTGGAGCTCCCTATTCGGTCCATCCCTTGGTGCAACGGATCCAGCAGTCCCTCCATTCTTTCGCTGATGATGGCTCTCCTGTCAGCTTTCTGTGGGTTCCTGGACATGTAGGAGTGCCTGGGAATGAGGCTGCTGATGCTGCAGCCAAGGCTGCAGTCCTCCTGCCTCGGCCAGCCTCCCATTGTGTCCCGTCATCTGACGTTAGTGGGGTTGTTTGTAAGAGACTTGTGTCGTTGTGGTGGGATACTTGGTCATCCCTTCAGGGAAACAAGCTCCGGGCAGTAAAACCGTTCCCAACTGCTTGGACAACCTCCTCCCGACCATCTCGGCGAGAAGAGGTTCTTCTGACCAGGTTGCGGATTGGGCATTGCCGGTTTAGCCACCGCTACCTGCTCTCCGGTGACCCAGCCCCGCAGTGCCCTTGTGGTCAAGCATTAATAGTGCGCCATGTTTTATTGTCGTGTCCCCGCTTTAGTCAGTCTCGTGTTGTCCTGTCCCTGACATCTACTTTACCGGATATTTTAGCTGATGACGCTCGAGCAGCTGCTCGTGTTCTTCGTTTTATAACTTTGACTGGCTTGTCCAAAGACATCTAACTCTTCTACTTATTTTATCTGCATCTTTGTAAGGACTTTCTGGTGTCCCCCCCTCCCCTTGAGTTTTACTAGATTCTATGTGCTCTAACAATTGTGACTGGGCGCTAATGACCTCAGCAGTTTAGCGGCCCTTAAACCCCACCAAAAAAAAAAAAGAATAAAGTATTCTATGTGATCTTGGCTGTTGAATGATTTTTAGCTTTTAAGGTATCTGAATTTTTTGCTCTATCTTAAATTCACGTCAGTATCGTTTATCACGCTTGGTGTGTGTGTGTGTGTGTGTGTGTGTGTGTGTGTGTGTGTGTGTGTGTTTTACTCGTGTCTATAGCTCCTTTTAAAAGAGAGATGCTACGTAGTGGATATTATATTCCTTACTTAATGTGAACGATAACGTCACGGTGCGGCGCAAATACTTATCGATCACAATTACACTCTCTGCTAAGTCAATCTCGATACTGGCCAGTATGTCAGGGTAGTTCATAATTTGAAATAAGTAGCGTATCGTACTCCTTCCATCCCCATTTCCTGAACGAATATTCTCGGCATCAACTATTCTACTGGTACTTCCAGACACAATGACCATACGCAGATAGATACGATGTTTGTCTTTCGTAGTGATCAAAAAATGAGGACAAGAAGGCACTGAAAAAAAAATTAGCTGTATTGGCTCATCTAGTTTTCGTGATGGTGCCTGTTTTATAGAGCATCACAAGAGACTCTTATCGAACACTATGTGTTGATAAAAATGGATTGCGTTATTGGGTCGTGTTTGAAGTGCTCGTTATAAATCCATTTCCAAATGTCACGAAGCTGCAGTATTGAAGTAAGAAATTTATTTTCGGTTTCGGGTGCTGTTCCGCTATAGCTGACACATTTTCGCTCATCTTGTATTTGGCGCTTATTTCAGTCGTGCTACAGCGTCGGCCACTGTGTTTCGGAGGCGAAGCAGCAGCGTCGTCTTTAAAGGAAACGGCCTAACGACCACTTCCAGGCTGGCGCACTGTACCAACGGCCGTTAACCCGGCGCGTGAATTCTACTCGGAGATTCCCGTAATCCGAAACTGTTCGCGTAATGCTGTACGCGTCGGTCTATTATGAAAGGCGCTTAGAATGTAGGGGTGTAGACGAATGCAGAGAAAATCTCAAGGTACGTAGAGTCACAGCAAGAGAGCAAAAGAAAAGCTACTGATCCGGCAGTGTGGTTGCGCTTTTCGTGCGGTGGGTAGCCTCTTCCTTGTGGGACGGGCAGAGACTGCGATGGATGGGGCGCCGGCACGGACGGTCCCCAAGCCTTCCAATACCTCCGCAGCCAATAGCGTGTCGCCTCCGGAGAGACAGAAGAGGAGGTAGTGCCTAGACCAACGCGAAAATGCGTAGCAGAAGGCATAGCGTACATCATTAACGAGTGTCTGCAGTTAAACACAAGTTGTCATCTTGCCATCTCGGTCGAATAGTGGCGGGGTGGCCGTGTTTTGTATCTCTCTTGATGCGCTTGGACCGTCTACTGAAGCTTTAATGGAGCGTGCATTGTACACGGTCCAATCACATCAATATGACCACATCCTATGTTCGACGTCAATGTACATTACGGCAGGTGGCAGCACGAGCAGTCTAGGGTATATAAAGCGTGTCGTGGGATCGCGAAGAACAGTGCAGTCGTTGGCGTAATGCGGAAACGGGGCGACTTACCTGACTTCGAAAAGTGCACTGTCGTCGGTTTCGAGCCAAGGATGAAAGAATTTCTGAAACGGTTAAGTTTGTGAACGGTTAAAGTACACCGCGCATGACAAAATGGCGCTATCCAAAACTGGCACTGAGGCAGGTGTAATGCACCACGGGTCATATACGACAGGCATGAGAAGTATTCGCAGTTGCTAATATGGACAACCGTCAGCTGTATATGGAGTGATGGCAATGAAATTTTGTACCGGACCGGAACTTGAACCCGGTTTCTCGCTTATCGCGAGCGATCCCCTTACATACGCTATCCAAGCACGACTCACTGCCAAACCAGAAGTTCCATGTGCCGTACTTCTCAACGCAGGTACTGAAATTTCGTATTCGTATAGAGGACAGATGCTGAAATTCAATATGGTGTTGCGCCCCCCATCCCCGCGCGCACACACACACACACACACACACACACACACACACACACACACACACACACACACACACACACACACACGCGCGCGCGCGCGCGTTCAGTCAGGTGCTGGAATGTTTTTTGGGGAATGGCAGTCCATTCTTCACGAAGTGCTGCACTGAGGAGAGGTATCGATGTCGGTCGGTAAGGCACGGCACGAAGTCGGCATTCCAAAACATCCCAAAGGTGTTCTATAGGACTGAAGTCAGGACTCTGTGCAGGCCAGTCCATTACAGGGATGTTACTGTCGTGTAACCACTCCGCCACAGGCCGCACGTTATGAACAGGTGCTCGATCGTGTTGAAAGATGCAATCGCCAACAACAAGGGGTGCAAGACCCCTGCATGAAAAACACGACCACACCATAACACCACCGCCTCCGAATTTTTCTGTTGGCACTACACACTCGCCATACTCACACCCTGCCATCGGATCGCCACATTGTGTACCGTGATTCGTCACTGCACACAATGTTTTTCCACTGTTCAATCGTCTATGTTCACGCTCTTATACCAAGTGCTGAGTCGTTTGGCATTTATCGGCGTTGTGTGTGGCTTATAAGCAGACGCTTGACCACGAAATTCAAGTTTTCTCATCTCCCGCTTAACAGTCCTAGCCGGCAGGCTTTGGCCGGCCGAAGTGGCCGTGCGGTTAAAGGCGCTGCAGTCTGGAACCGCAAGACCGCTACGGTCGCAGGTTCGAATCCTGCCTCGGGCATGGATGTTTGTGATGTCCTTAGGTTAGTTAGGTTTAACTAGTTCTAAGTTCTAGGGGACTAATGACCTCAGCAGTTGAGTCCCATAGTGCTCAGAGCCATTTTGAACCTAGCCGGCAGGGGTGGCCAAGCGGTTAAAGGCGCTACAGTCTGGAACCGCGCGACCGCTACGGTCGCAGGTTCGAATCCTGCCTCGGGCATGGATGTGTGTGATGTCCTTAGGTTAGTTAGGTTTAAGTAGTTCTAAGTTCTAGGGGACTGATGACCTTAGAAGTCAAGTCCCATAGTGCTCAGAGCCATTTGAACCTAACAGTCATAGTACCTCCAGTGGATCCCGATGCAGGCTGGAATTCCTGTGTGATGGTATGGATATTTATTATTCTTATTATCTATTGTATTAGGTGGGCGCACTGATGGCCTAATGCCATTTTGACGCCTTACCTTACCTTATGTGATTCTGTTGGGACTCTCTTTATTTGAGCATGGGGTGGATTTCTTATATATTATGAAAGATGTCTGCCTACTGTACATTACGTCCCTTATAAACTGTCTGCGGTCTCTGCCAGTCAACAGACGAGGTCGGCCTGTACGCTTTTCTGCTGTACATGTCCCTTCACGTTTCCACTTCAATATCACATCGGAAGCAGCGGACCTAGGGATGTTTAGGAGTGTGGAAATCTTGCGTGCAGGTGTATGACGGGAGTGACACCCAATCACCTGACCACGTTCGTAGTTTGTGAGTTCGCGGAGCGCCCCATTCTGCTCTCTCACGATGTCAAATGACTACTAAGGTCGCTGATAGAGAGTACTTGGCAGTAGGTGGGAGCACAATGCACCTAATATGAAAAACGTATGTTTTTGGAGGTGTCTGGATACTTTTAATCACATAGTGTATGTCCTACTAGGTCTGGTAACAACTTTAATGCACTTTAAATGTTAGGAAGTATTTTGTGAAGCTATTTGTATGGGTTACAGTCTCCGCACAGACAAGGCCGAGGAAGGGTACAGTAAACCCTCTATGCCAATTACGCAACTTGCCCTACAGGCTGAAGAGTGCGTCCATACCGGGTGATCAAAAAGTCAGTATAAATTTTAAAACTTAATAAACCACGGAATAATGTAGATAGAGAGGTAAAAATTGACACACATGCTTGGAATGACATGCGGTTTTATTAGAACAAAAGTAGAATTGCTAGACGCGTGAAAGACCTCTTCCGCGCGTCGTTCGGTGATTATCGTGTGCTCAGGCCGCCACTTTCGTCATGCTTGGCCTCCCAGGTCCCCAGACCTCAGTACGTGCGATTATTGGCTTTGGGGTAACCTGAAGTCGCAGGTGTATCGTGATCGACAGACATCTCTAGAGATGCTGAAAGACAACATCCGATGCCAATGCCTCACCATAACTCCGGACATGCTTTACGGTGCTGTTCACAACATTATTCCTCGACTACAGCTATTGTTGAGGAATGATCGAGGACATATTGAGCATTTCCAGTAAAGAACATCATATTTCCTTTGTCTTACTTTGTTACGCTAATTATTGCTATTCTGATCAGATGAAGCGCCATCTGTCGGACATTTTTTGAACGTTATGTTATCATTAGCTTGAAAATATGTGGTGAATAAAAGGACTTGCGATTGATTTGGAGTAGGAATTAAAATCCATGTAGAAGAAATAAAGACTTTGAGGTTTGCCGATGACATTGTAATTCTGTCAGAGACAGCAAAGGACCTGGAAGAACGGTTGAACGGAATAGACAGTGTCTTGAAAGGAGGATATAAGACGAACATGAACAAAAGCAAAGCGAGGATAATGGAATGAAATCAAATTAAATCAGGTGATGCTGAGGGAATTAGATTAGGAAATAAGACGCTTAAGGTAGTAAATGAGTTTTGCTATTTGAGGAGCAAAATAAATGATGATGGTCGAAGTAGAGAGGATATAAAATGTGGACTGGCAATGGCAAGAAAATCGTTTCTGAAGAAGATAAGTTTAACATCGAGTATAGATTTAAATGTCAGGAAGTCGTTTCTGAAAGTATTTGTATGGAGTGTAGCCGTGTATGGAAGTGAAACATGGACGATAAATAGTTTGGACAAGAAGAGAATAGAAGCGTTCGAAATGTTGGTGCTACAGAAGAATGCTGAAGATTAGATGGGCGGATCACGTAACTAATTAGGAGCTACGAACAGAATTGGGGAGAACCGGAATTTGTGGCACAACTTGACTAGTAGGAGGGATCGGTTGGTAGGACATGTTCTGAGGCATCAGGGGATCACCAATTTAGTATTGGAGGGCAGCGTGGAGGGTAAAAATCGTAGAGGGAGACCAAGAGATGAAAACACCAAGCAAATTCAGAAGATGTAGGTTGCAGTAGTTACTTGGAGATGGACAAGGTTGCACAGGATAGACTAGCATGGAGAGCTGCGTCAAACTAGTCTCTGGGTTGAAGACCATAACACCAACTACTTTGCTTTAAACACTTTCGTCAAATTTGAGAGTATTAAGACAAAATAGGTTGTGATCAAAATGTAATAGCAGTCTAGCTCAAGACAGCTACCCTACGACAATATAACTTATTGACGTGGTGCGGGAATTGGCCAAGAGGGAAAAAAAGGGTCTGCTTCTAGTGCGAAGTTTGGATAGTGCCAGCAATGGCAATTTTGGGCTAGTTCCGTAGTTCGTGTCGAGAAGCTAAAAAGTTTTAGAGGTCATGTGAGCCGGAGAACACCGGACAGAGTCTTACTGGCACCCATGGGAATGAACAGCGAGTTTGTAGAAAATGACAAGAAAAGATATCTCTCTAATCTTAAGAGTTTGTGACCTGATCTTACGAGTTTGTGAACATGGAACCGGACTGAACTTGTACCCAGTGTAAACGACAGATGATCTGGTCGAAGGTGTGGATTTAGGCGGTTTCCTGCCACCACTTAGGGACGTACTGGAATGCTTCCCCAGTTTCGCTTCAGGACCACTACATACTAGCAGCTGAAAATGAAAACATGCGAGAGAAAAATTACACTATTTACAGACACGCGGTGTGGACAAGTATCCGTCCCTTCCATGGTTAGTGGCGTTTTAGTGAAAGAAATGACGTCAAACAGCAAGAGGTTTTTTTTTTCGTTTTGTTCGGTATTGTTCGTTGCGTTTGGTCTGGGCGGACGTCAGAAGACATCCGTTCAAGTTGATCGTTCATTCCTTTACTCAGTTTTTTTATTACAGAGGGCAAGCAGCCCTCTGACCAAACACACTGATTTAAACGCATCGCAAATCAAGATGAAAGTGCTCAGATAATCAGTACTAAGCCAGCAAACGATGATTTAACCCGAAAATTATTTCAAAACAATTGTAAAACCATAGCGGTGAGGTTTTGAAGTTTATGTACCATTTTATGTTTTCGATCGCGCTCTTTTAATGAAACAGTAGTGACGGACGTGGTGTAACACACACAAAGCAGAACTGCTAGGTCTACATTGTGTGTTCACTGTCGGACTGGATGAAATCACCACCACCTGACGCTGTGCAGGGCTTTTCCCTGTGGCACACGGCTTCCCGCTTCAGCATAAAGACCTATCAACGAGCACCACTTCTAGCTTTGTGTTTTCTAGAATATGTGTTTAACGAGAACCCACCGTTCATTGTACTCCGAGTACATTTCCGTCTATTGGGTTGACGAAGAAAGGACTGTGGTCTATGTTGGGAAGTTATTGTGCTGTTGTGTGTTCTCGGTGCACTGTGAAGTACAGTTCGGTGGTATCGTTATACTTGTAGTCATCCTGTCATGACTGTTATTTACGAGTTTGTTCAAATAAGAACGGTCACAACTAGCATTTATATAGCTAATGCTGCTGCCACTACTCTTCCCCACCCCACCACCTGTTTATGATACCAGAATGCTTTTATCGTGTTAGTTTTTCTTTTCTGCAAAGAGACTATTAGGACATTACCTTTGCTGTTTTCAAGTTTTTGAATGCGGCGAAACTTCCTGTGCAATTTAAAGTATCCCCTCTTTTATAATTTAGATTCTGAATGTACTACATGCAGCAACATAGCCGCTGCTAAGGTACCCCATGTTATGTATCGATGCGGTGGAACGATCTTTGCGGAATACAATGTGGGTTCGTTCCGTAGAGCACAGTATTATTCTCCTCATTTCTATTAATCTTCTATAATTTTTTTATAAATGGTGTTAATTTATGTCGTTGGCCAGCTCCCCTGGACGCGTACTCTTGCGAAGACATTGTGTTATATTGCCTTAACGTTTAGACTAATGCGCTATGTGTGTACGTCATTGAAGAGACGGTTTCCCCAAATCCACGTGGGGAAAATTACCACCAACATAGCGCATTTCCGATTATTCGACTGAATGAAGATACTGATTCGAACGAACGGTAGCTATATTCTGTTAAATGTCTCCTAAACCATGTAGCTGTTTTGCTCCTGTTTGAAGTCTTCTTTCTAGCTTACCAACCTTTCACTTCATACGTGACAGCTCAATCCACACAAACACTGTATATCGTAACTTAAGTGTAAGAAATTCCTTCAGTTTATCGTCGAGATTTAAGGTGCTTTGTTTTTTACGCATCAGATTCTCCTTTCCCCACGTATTAACGCATTAAATCAGCGAGTAATAGTAACATATTGTAATACTGTTTTTAACACATCTACACATCTTTAGGCATGTGTAATAAGTGTTACGAAAGCAGAAACTCGTGGTGTGACTACGCGCTTACGATGACATTGCCACATTACTATCCACATTTCATATGAATACGATTTAAAGTCCCATACTCAAGGAGGATGACATTTATTCTAAATATCCGCTGTATGTGTTACTAAAGAGATGGGGAAAATACCCACAGCAGAACTGCATCTCAGGTGGCTTATCGCCCTCAGTAACAGCCACGCTTGGATAGATTTCATTTCTATGTTAAAAGAAGAGGGAAGTAACTCAGTTTTAACGCCGTCGTATCGGAGTGCCACTCTATGATCGTATAGCGGTCTCCTAAGTGTTATCAGGCGCATTTTCTCTCATCAGCAGATATCTACAATTCAATTTTTGTAATGTGTAACAGTAGTCAGCATAAATAAATACTAGGCATCAAGTCTTTCATGCGTCACCCAGTGTCGACAGAGAGCGTCGGTTTGTTTCCCACTGCAAACAAAATGATTTTTAAAGTGTAATTTTACGTACCCATTCGATGGAACGCTCCCAAATTATTCTTGTGTGCTATTTTTTATCGATATGTACTGACAGGGACAGTGAAACACCAAGAATAACAAATACCCCAGCAGCTAATGAGCAGCGTTGCTGCAAGGCGGCGTCTATCGCTGCTGGCTATTCTCCTTGTAAATACATATCGATAAAACAAATATCCCACTAGAATAATCTGGGGCCGCTCTACCCAATGGGCGCGGAAACACCGCTTAAAAACAGCTTGTTTGTAACGAGAAACACACCTTCCTTTGACACTTGGCGTCGCGTGAAAGACATGTTGAGCAGTATTTGTTTGGGCTGACTCATCTCCATATGGTAAAAACGAAATTGCAAATATCTGCCAAAACACCTGATAAAATATGCCTGACGACTTAGAAAGGAGATATATATATATATATATATATATATATATATATATATATATATCTTCTTTGGTGCTGGTCCCACCTGAAATTTCTACCTATGCCGTAAATGTAAACACACGCAATACGATCTACATTTCAAGATCGTACCCACATTCTGTTTCACATTTCGCGAACCACTTCGCTCTCTCAAAGATGTGGTTGGCCAAAGTTAGAAGCGGCTTGGTTGAGACACGTGTTTCCTTCCTATACAGCCCCTGGCTCCCCGCCTCTTTGTCCATCTCGTTAGGAAGATTTAGTGACAGACCAGATAGCCGAGACAGCTGCGGGCTATATAAAGCCACCTTTCACTCATCGGTGATGTATGGCTGCTCATCCATGTAAACGCCGGCCGGGAGAAGCTGTTATCTCTACTCAAACTCCAGACAATAGGAATCACGTCGCTTTAAGATGAATACACATCCTTATCCGCTTGTACGAAGTCTTTACAATGAAATGTAAATGGGACTCCTGGAACCAATTGCCCTAAATGCAGCTAAAAAACTGAGTAAAAAGTCCTCGTCTTATCCCACGTTACGTAACGAATGTTGCAGACGGTAACTGGAACAACACAGTAGTGCCGTTCGCCATCTTAGCTACATAAAAATCAGTGACAGGAAACAAGGACGCTACTGAACGAGATTAATGTCAGGAAGTAGTAATAGACGGCAAATCATCGAGTAAAACTGGAGTAATATCAGGTGTTCCCCAGTGAAGCGTCCTGGGACCTTTGCTGTTCCTCATCTATATAAATGACCTGGGTGACAATCTGAGCAGTTCTCTTAGGTTGTTAGCAGATGATGCTATAATTTATCGTCTAGTAAGGTCATCCGAAAACCAGTATCAGTTGCAAAGCGATTTAGAAAAGATTGCTGTATGGTGTGGCAGGTGGCAGTTGACGCTAAATAACGAAAAGTGTGAGGTGATCCACATGAGTCCCAAAAGAAATCCGTTGGAATTCGATTACTCGATAAATAGTACAATTCTCAAGGCTTTCAATTCAACTAAGTACCTGGGTGTTAAAATTACGAACAACTTCAGTTGGAAAGACCACATAGATATTGTGGGGAAGGCGAGCCAAGGGTTGCGTGTTTCATTGGCAGGACACGTAGAAGATGCAACAAGTCCACTAAAGAGACAGCTTACACTACACTCGTTCGTCCTCTGTTAGAATATTGCTGCGCGGTGTGGGATCCTTACCTGGTGGGATTGACGGAGGACATCGAAAGGGTGCAAAAAAGGGCAGCTCGTTTTGTATTATCACGTAATAGGGGAGAGAGAGTGGCAGATATGATACGCGAGTTGGGATGGAAGTCATTAAAGCAAAGACGTTTCTCGTCGCGGCGAGATCTATTTACGAAATTTCAGTCACCAACTTTCTCTTCCGAATGCGAAAATATTTTGTTGAGCCCAACCTACATAGGAAGGAATGATCATCAAAATAAAATAAGAGAAATCAGAGCTCGAACAGAAAGGTTTAGGTGTTCGTTTTTCCCGCGCGCTGTTCGGGAGTGGAATGGTAGAGAGGTAGTATGATTGTGGTTCGATGAACCCTCTGCCAAGCACTTAAATGTGAATTGCAGAGTAGTCATGTAGATGCTAGATGTAGAAGTCCTAAGAGAAGTCCTCTGGTTTCAACCTTGGCCTTAATCTGAGGAAGGAATTTCTGAGAACGTACGTATGGAGCACATCATTCTGTGGTGGACAGTGGGAAAAGCGAAACAGCGGAGAATAGAAGTGTTTGTGATGCGGTGCCACAAAAGAATACAGAAAATCTGGTGGATTGATAAGCAATGAAGAGGTTCTCCGCAGAGTCGGCGAAGAAAGGAAAGTACGGAAAACACTGTCAAGAAGAGACAGGATGATAGGACACGTTTTAAGATATCAAGGAAAAACCTCCATAGTCCTAGAGGATAAAAACTGGAGGGGAAGTCAGATTCCAATACATCCAGCAAATAATTGATGACGCAGGGTGTAAGTTAGAGGTAAGCACAGGGGGAATTCGTTTCGGGTCGCGTCAGACCAGTCAGAAGATTGATGACCCCAAAACGGAAACTTCAAATTTACTCTAAAAGGATAAAACTGGGGCAGACGAAACGGAAGTCTAGCAACTAAATCAGAATATTCTAAAATAGACTCCAGTAGGCACTACAAACATTTGAAGATTTCTTTCGACCAAGCTTAACCTTTGCATGTAAAGTCGCCTATTTTACTGCTCTGTATTCATAATACCAGCCGAAAATCAGCTCACAAGACAACAGAAGTCATCAGTATTCCGCTTCGGTATAAGTAGTGGGCGAAGAGCAGTCACTCCGTCGGCTGCACAGCTGTTATTTGGAGGCTCAGCCGCGCGCCCACGCGATTTGCATTTGAGGTGCGGCACAATAAGCGCGAGAAGGTTCCAGCGAAAGTTGACCTTCGCGCGGGTTCTCGACCTTGACATAAACTGTAAGCTATTTGGGACGGACACCTTATATTAAGATTCGCTTATGTCATCGTGACGCTCTGTTCGGCCATGTCTGTACCGAAGATGTACAACATGCTGGCCAGTATTTTATTTCATTCGATCATGCAGTGTGCGATAAGTCACAGAACGTTAAATTTTTGTTAATCTAGTAAACGCCTTTGATAACAAATAACGAGTGGAACTGTATTGTGTGCATAGTACATGATAATATTGACCTGTACTGGATATATTTATTTTGCGAAAGGTTTCTTCCAGTACCAATGAATACCAACACTGGATGTATCTACTCTCATCTTCCTTGCAAACAAAGCTACATGGTCCTGTGCCACATATTTGCATCACCCATAGTAGTTTATTTGACATGAAAAATACTATTCGCTCGTTTGTGTGACAAAATACCATCATATTTGAATCAGCCAGTAACCACGAGACTAACAATGCGTAAATGGTGGTTGCGCCCACACCGGATGTATCATGTTGGTCGAGCGTTTCTAGGCGCTTCAGTCCGGAACCACGCGGCTGCTACGGACGCAGGTTCGAATCGTGCACGGGCATGGATGTGTATGATATCCTTAGGTTGGTTGGGTTTAAGTAGTTCTAAGTTCAGGGCACTGATGACCTCAGATGTTAAGTCCCATAGTGCTTAGAGCCATTTTAACCACTTTTTGTATCATGTCTGTATGTGTTTGTTACGCAGTATAATTTTTTGCCTGTGACGTCATCGAACTAGTGGCGGCGCATGTGCGTGACTTACGAATTAGCTTTGTGTAAAGCTATAAATTTGCGGTGGCGTGGAAACGCGTTTACCTAGGACATTTTCGGCTGTTACTGCGAGAGAGCTTGCGAAGCACTACTAGGAACTAAATTGAGATAATAAAAATATTCGAGGAATATAGTTGGAAATCAGTATTAAATTGAAAATCACAGAAAAGAAAAAGATGTCTCATATGAATCGTAAATATGCTCGGAATTATAGTAACACAAGTCAGAGGAGAGCTCTCATCGAAACTATCCAAAAACCTAATGCCGAGTGAATGCGAGAGCTACGGCAGCGTCGCAAACGAAATGAAAAAAAAAAGAAAAACCGCAAAGCGATTACATAGCTGGCCCGTCGGGCGTACAATCAGCCAGGGACAGTTCAAACTTAAGATTTATCTACTCCGTCACCTTTACACTATTCTATGAAACCATTATGCGAAAGGAATTGATAATTAAATTACATTTTAATACGAAATACTCGTTACTATTTTATCCCGACGTTTTCACAAAAAAATTGCGGCGCGGACCCGAACTTGTGCGCACATGTTCATTTCTGTTCCAACATTAGCAAATGAAAGAACACCGGATGACGCGGTGTGTTACTGCAAACTTGAGTTGGCAAAGTTAGTTGGCCCTTAGGGTGTTGTTCAGATTCTAATCTAATGTCGTTTCTGGACCATGTCTTCCGTTTTCGTCTCACTGCTCTTGTGGTAAGTTAAACCTGTTTCCTTGTTTACCACTCGTTTGTATTTATCTTCGTCTCAGTACAGAACATGTTAGTTCACTTCATTTGCATGTTCTATTAAAATACGCAAACGAGAGTACCGAGCCCCATGTAACTCCCTGCCGCTCTTTGATTCTAGTCTCATGCGAAAAGCATGAAAAACGCCATTTACAGCAAACACACATCTGTTCGATAACAGTATTTTCTCTTCGTTGTTGCCGAGATTTCTGCTTTGTATACGAACTTAGTAAATCCATGGTATCTAAGTTTCGACGATGCAGCTAGGATTTATGAAAACTTTAAAAGTAGTTCTCACGTACATAAAAACTCAGCGTTGTCTACGACGTCCCTCGGCGCTCAGTCGTTTCATCAGGAGTTGTTTCTGTATCAGCTCATAAGCGTCATCCTGTACCACATCAGTTTCGTAAGTGCTGTAGCAACGAAGATTTCCATTTTTTTTTTTTTTTTTTTTTTTTTTTTTTGGTCATCAGTCTACTGACTGGTTTGATGCGGCCCGCCACGAATTCCTTTCCTGTGCTAACCTCTTCTTCTCAGAGTAGCACTTGCAACCTACGTCCTCAGTTATTTGCTTGACGTATTCCAATCTCTGTCTTCCTCTACAGTTTTTGCCCTCTACAGCTCCCTCTAGTACCATGGAAGTCATTCCCTTATGTCTTAGTAGATGTCCTATCATCCTGTCCCTTCTCCTTACCAGTGTTTTCCACTTTTCCCACAGTCCATGCTGTACTCCAGACGTACATCCTCAGAAATTTCTTCCTCAAATTAAGGCCGGTATTTGATATTAGTAGACTTCTCTTGGCCAGAATGCCTTTTTTGCCATAGCGAGTCTGTTTTCGATGTCCTCCCTGCTCCGTCCGTCATTGGTTATTTTACTGCCTAGGTAGCAGAATTCCTTATCTTCATTGACTTCGTGACCATCAATCCTGATGTTAAGCTTCCCGCTGTTGTCATTCCTACTACTTCTAATTACCTTCGTCTTTCTCCGATTTACTCTCAAACCATAATGTGTACTCATTAGACTGTTCATTCAGTTCAGCAGATCATTTAATTCTTCTTCACTTTCACTCAGGATAGCAATGTCATCAGCGAATCGTATCATTGATATCCTTTCACCTTGTATTTTAATTCCACTCCTGAACCTTTCTTTTATTTCCATCATTGCTTCCTCGAGGTACAGATTGAAGAGTAGGGGCGAAAGGCTTACAGCCTTGTCTTACACCCTTCTTAATACGAGCACTTCGTTCTTGGTCGTCCACTCTTATTATTCCCTCTTGGTTGTTGTACATATTGTATATGACCAGTCTCTCCCTATAGCTTACCCCTACTTTTTTCAGAATCTCGAACAGCTTGCACCATTTTATATTGTCGAACACTTTTTCCAGGTTGACAAATCCTATGAAAGTGTCTTGATTTTTCTTTAGCCTTGCTTCTATTATTAGCTGTATTGTCAGAATTGCCTCTCTCGTCCCTTTACTTTTCCTAAAGCCAAACTGATCGTCACATAGCGCATTCTCAATTTTCTTTTCCATAATTCTGTATATTATTCTTGTAAGCAGCTTCGATGCATGAGCTGTTAAGCTGATTGTGCGATAATTCTCGCACTTGTCAGCTCTTGCCGTCTTCGAAATTGAGTGGATGATGCTTTTCCGAAAGTCAGATGCTATGTCGCGAGACTCGTTTATTCCACACACCAACGTGAATAGTCGTTTTGTTGCCACTTCCCCCAATGATTTTAGAAATTCTGATGGAATGTTATCTATCCCTTCTGCCTTATTTGACCCAAGTCCTCCAAAGCTCTTTTAAATTCCGATTCTAATACTGGATCCCCTATCTCTTCTAAATCGACTCCTGTTTCTTCTTCTATCACATCAGACAAATCTTCACCCTCATAGAGGCTTTCAATGTATTCTTTCCACCTATCTGCTCTCTCCTCTGCATTTAACAGTGGAATTCCCGTAGCACTCTTAATGTTACCACCGTTGCTTTTAATGTCACCAAAGGTTGTTTTGACTTTCCTGTATGCTGAGTCTGTCCTTCCGACAATCATATCTTTTTCGATGTCTTCACATTTTTCCTGCAGCCATTTCGTCTTAGCTTCCCTGCACTTCCTATTTATTTCATTCCTCAGCGACTTGTATTTCTGTATTCCTGATTTTCCCGGAACATATTTGTACTTCCTCCTTTCATCAATCAACTGAAGTATTTCTTCTGTTACCCATGGTTTCTTCACAGCTACCTTCTTTGTACCTATGTTTTCCTTCCCAACTTCTGTGATGGCCCTTTTTAGAGATGTCCATTCCTCTTCAACTGTACTGCCTACTGCGCTATTCCTTATTGCTGTATCTATAGCGTTAGAGAACTTCAAACGTATCTCGTCATTCCTTAGTACTTCCGTATCCCACTTCTTTGCGTATTGATTCTTCCTGACTAATGTCTTGAACTTCAGCCTACTCTCTGCTCCTGGGTACGCCTTACAATCCAGTATCTAATTTCGGAATCTCTGTCTGACCATGATGTAATCTAATTGAAATCTTCCCGTATCTCCCGGCCTTTTCCAAGTATACCCCCTCCTCTTGTGATTCTTGAACAGGGTATTCGCTATTACTACCTAAAACTTGTTACAGAACTCAATTAGTCTTTCTCCTCTTTCATTCCTTGTCCCAAGCCCATATTCTCCTGTAACCTTTTCTTCTACTCCTTCCCCTACAGCCGGCCGAAGTGGCCGTGCGGTTAAAGGCGCTGCAGTCTGGAACCGCAAGACCGCTACGGTCGCAGGTTCGAATCCTGCCTCGGGCATGGATGTTTGTGATGTCCTTAGGTTAGTTAGGTTTAACTAGTTCTAAGTTCTAGGGGACTAATGACCTCAGAAGTTGAGTCCCATAGTGCTCAGAGCCTTCCCCTACAATTGCATTCCAGTCGCCCATGACTATTAGATTTTCGTCCCTCTTTACATACTGCATTACCCCTTCAATATCCTCATACACTTTCTCTGTCTGTTCATCTTCAGCTTGCGACGTCGGCATGTATACCTGAACTATCGTTGTCGGTCTGCTGTCGATTCTGATTAGAACAACCCGGTCACTGAACTGTTCACAGTAACACACCCTCTTCACTACCTTCCTATTCATAACGAATCCTACACGTGTTATACCATTTTCTGCTGCTGTTATTACCCGATACTCATCTGACCAGAAATCCTTGTCTTCCTTCCACTTCACTTCACTGACCCCTACTATATCTAGATTGAGCCTTTGCATTTCTCTTTTCAGATTTCCATATGGATTATGAATATAGTCGGTTGAGTTTCGTTATGATCTTCTAGGTAACCGAAAATTGCGACATGTATTGATTGTAATTACATCAGGCTCGTGCACCATCTGTTAATATTTTAGTGTACTGCTGATTCAAACTTTGACGTTAACAATGCGGATGAACTCAATACAGATTAAAATGCTAACGACAGTATGCAATAAATTTTGAAAAATAGACATAGATGTCTGTAAGTATAATTATCGTGGTTCTTCTGCACTTTAATATTAGGTCTTCACCTATTACGGTGCCCGTCTCTCCCTAGGCCCCTCCAGACTTCTTTTGTTTTCCGGATTATAATTTCTGATTTTGTGAGGTAGTTGTCAAAGTTCATTGTGTCGAGATACTTCAGTTGTCTTCAAATTTGTTTCGCAGGCTAAGTATGTTTAATCCCATCTTAATTTCGCTTTTTTTACTCTATCTACTGTTATTTCATCAGCTTTGATCTTAGTTCCTTGTCATTTAAAAATGACCCATGATTCACTTCCGTAATGTAGGAATGGACGTTACTTGATAAAACTTCATTCGTAATATCTTTATATCTTTTTTGTAAATTACCTGCCTATTGTTCCACATATTTTTCCCAATTTTGCTACTTGATTGTATATTCGTTTCTCGGTTGGGGAAGGATCCATGGCGCGAACAACCCTATCGAGGTGGTCACATAGATTCTCGATTGGGTTTAAATCAGGGGAGTTTGGTGGCCAGGTGAGGAGTACGGTGAACCCGTCCTGGTGCCCTTCGAGTCACGCACGTACACACTGTGTGGCACGTTGCATTGTCCTGGTGATACATGCCATCGTCCGGAGAAAAAAACTACGTATATGGGTGGATATGTTCTCCAAGAATAGATGCATACAAGTATTGATCGTTGGGGCCTCCCAGAATGACGAGATCACCCAGAAAATGACACGAAAACTTTCTCCAGACCATAACGCTCCCCCCTCCTGTCTGGACCCTTCTGACTGTTCTGTATCCCGCCCAGATAGGTGGCGCGTGGATTTGCTCCTGTGAACTGCTTCTGCAAATTAGGCCGAGAGTGAAGGACGCGAGTAGGAGCAGGAAAAGGTGAAGTACTTTAATACTGCGTATAGGTTAAAGCTCTCTTACTGGTGTATGAACTTACGCAAATTATAGTATTACTTAACTTTGAGTACAGATGAACGCGTAGGTGCGAAGCCGTTCATGTATCAAAGCTAATAGCTACTAGTAGTTGGACAAACTATCATTGAAGTAACAAAGGCAAAGTCTGTCATGGCTAGCCCCCAATGAAGCAGAAGCTAAGTTGCTTGGTCGTCTGTTCTTGCTCAAATGGGGAGAATCTGGAGCGGCGCTCGTAGAGCTGCACAGCGCCGGCTAGAGCGCGCTGTTGTTGGTGTCGTAGTGCCAACCTAAGAACTTGTACCTACACTGTGGCACCGTAGCTATCGATACCACACTGACGACTGACGAGTTGGCTTTCAGTCGTTCCACCTCGTACATGCCAACGGTCACCTGGAAAGGCCACCTGTCACCATTAGGTGGACATTCAATTGCAGTACTGGCGTGCAAATTCCAACTTTCGCCGCCGATGAACACCAGCCTGCACGGGTGCATAAACAAGGCGCTTTCTGCGGAGACCCATACGCAACAACCTTCGCTGAACTGTCATTCAGGAGACGCTGTTGGCTGCCCCTTGGTTCATCTGGCCGGTCAGTTGTTCAACAGTAGCACAGCTATTCGCCTGTAAACATGTTCGCAGTCTTCGTTCACCCCTGTCATCTATGGCCCTAGTTACCTCGCAGATAATGCCATTTTCCTATGCACAGCACCTTTAACCACTGCGGCATGCCAGCAATTCGTAAACTTAGGCGTTTCTGAAATGCTTGCACCCTTGGTCCGAAAGCCAGTGATAATGCCCTTTTGGACGTCAGATCAATAGCCCCGTTTCTGTATTACGACGACAACTACTACACCGTTTTTCGGCATCTCCCCCTCCCCCCCCCCCCCTCCTAGTCATGCTAGCCCCCTTTCTGCTACTGCTGCCACCCGCCGTCTTTGAGTTGTTCGTTGGCGTCGAACATTGGTGATGGCCACATTAATGTGACTGGACCGTGTTAGTCTCAGAATAATCGTATTGTTATTAAACACGAGGAATAACAGCCAGCGAGGCTTCTTGATCGCCCGGTGGCAGATACACAGCATGTTATCAGTGGCGGCAGGCGGTGTGTGTGTGTGTGTGTGTGTGTGTGTGTGTGTGTGTGTGTGTGTGTGTGTGTGTCAGCGGAAGGGCAGAACACGCGTAGGGCGTGGTTAGGCTGTGCGACGCTCCTAACTTCCCGCGAAAAAATCGATTTCGCCGTGGGTGGCACGTGAAAGCGCCCGAGCCATTCCCCTCGACAAGGTGCTCTGCCCTATAACAATATAACAGGCATCGCACCACTCCGTAGTTGCTTCAGCGTCCCGTAAAACTTTTTATGAATCCTCTGGCTTTGAGAAGGAGCATGTCCAGTTGTAGTTCGACTACGTAGCGTATATGCAGATGCATCTAGGCCTTATGAGTATCAGTAGTTCACGAGTACGTTTTGTATCTTGTGAGACTGTGTTACTGACAAGGGGACCGCACCTACTCGTCATCACCGATTTCGTCGAGGTTTGTGGTATATGCAGGGCCTGACCAGAAATGAAAGTGACCTACGTGGAAGATCCAGATGACTAAGTGATTAGTGAAAAAAAAAATAGAATTTTTTGATGCTGGTCGAGCGAGGTACAAGCCATTTACGTTAGTTCAGCGTCCAGGTAGTGGCTAACTCAACTAAAAGAGTACAGAATGGTAATCCGAGGGTCATGGGTTAGGGTGCCTATCCAGATATTTTTCTTTATATTTCCAGTTTTTATTTTACTTGCACTGCAAATAAATGGAAATAACTGTCAGTATATTTTGTTTGTTAAGATTTTCATAAAAGCTATGAAAAGTAAAGGCAAAGAAAGTTCGAAAGTGTAAATAAATTTTGCAGTTAGGTTGGGATCCTGCACACTTGTCTAATACAGGGTGCCTAGGACGCTGTTTTCTCGGATAGCTAGACAACAGTCTAGCAAATCTTATTAATGGAGTTTATTACAGTAAATTAAATTGATAATACTTAACTTTGCACTTTACAAATGGGTCGCAAACAAATGGAGACATTCAAATAATCAATGTCCTTTGATACATACAATTTCCATGCAAGCAAGACAAGTCACGACTAGAGAGTTACGATGACGGCTCGTCTTCTAGTGCGGCCGACGCTGGCTGGAGCGGCGCTTATATACTCTCCGTATAGGTGGCGCTCCTGTCGGCCTAGTCAGCGTTCTATTGGCTGACGTCGTCTCACAGCCTTCTCTGCTGCAAAGTTTCGGGCAGACGTACTGGCACTTGATGTTACATCTACATCTACATTCATACTCCGCAAGCCACCCAACGGTGTGTGGCGGAGGGCACTTTACGTGCCACTGTCATTACCTCCCTTTCCTGTTCCAGTCGCGTATGGTTCGCGGGAAGAACGACTGTCTGAAAGCCTCCGTGCGCGCTCTAATCTCTCTAATTTTACATTCGTGATCTCCTCGGGAGGTATAAGTAGGGGGAAGCAATATACTCGATACCTCATCCAGAAACGCATCCTCTCGAAACCTGGCGAGCAAGCTACACCGCGATGCAGAGCGCCTCTCTTGCAGAGCCTGCCACTTGAGTTTATTAAACATCTCCGTAACGCTATCACGGTTACCAAATAACCCTGTGACGAAACGCGCCGCTCTTCTTTGGATCTTCTCTATCTCCTCCGTCAACCCGATCTGGTACGGATCCCACACTGATGAGCAATACTCAAGTATAGGTCGAACGAGTGTTTTGTAAGCCACCTCCTTTGTTGCTGGACTACATTTTCTAAGCACTCTCCCAATGAATCTCAACCTGGTACCCGCCTTACCAACAATTAATTTTATATGATCATTCCACTTCAAATCGTTCCGCACGCATACTCCCAGATATTTTACAGAAGTAACTGCTACCAGTGTTTGTTCCGCTATCATATAATCATACAATAAAGGATCCTTCTTTCTATGTATTCGCAATACATTACATTTGTCTATGTTAAGGGTCAGTTGCCACTCCCTGCACCAAGTGCCTAACCGCTGCAGATCTTCCTGCATTTCGCTACAATTTTCTAATGCTGCAACTTCTCTGTATACTACAGCATCATCCGCGAAAAGCCGCATGGAACTTCCGACACTATCTACTAGGTCATTTATATATATTGTGAAAAGCAATGGTCCCATAACACTCCCCTGTGGCACGCCAGAGGTTACCTTAACGTCTGTAGACGTCTCTCCATTGATAACAACATGCTGTGTTCTGTTTGCTAAAAAATCTTCAATCCAGCCACACAGCCGGAACAGTTAGGATTCCACTCAAATGCAACCCGGTAGTGGAACCCCGCGAAGTCTATTTTTAGCTTCAGGTGATGAATTTGATCAGAAAGCTTCAAAACTGCTCATACCCCATCGGGAAGGAAAAAGAAATCACGTCCCGAGAAGACAGCACCAAAATACATTCTATTCTAAATCACCAGCTGCTCTCGCCAATAGTTAATGAAATGACTCGTTACGCTTGGTTTTGCTGCTAAACTGTTGGTCGAGAGAGAACCTTTTATGTTTTGAATTTTTAAATGAATTATTTATTTCGATCTGAGCCTCTATGGACTGCATTGTATCAACCAATTTCATTTTAGTGTCTAGGTCTTGTTCTTGTTCCTGTTCCAGCTTTGACTTCCTGCCAGTACCTTCTGAGCCCACCGAGAAGTACCTGTTTATGCTCTTCGGACAAAGGTCCTCTGCGTCTTTTGGCCGTTGACGCCATTTTAAAACCTTGGTAGTTGTTCACCAATTTTCTAAATTTCTTCCTGTCAGGAACTTCCCTTTCTGAGATACCAATCTGCCTAAGATCTTTTTCACATTCTTCGAACCATCTCGGGCTTGTTTTCTTAGAATGGATAAAACTCCATATTCTATGTGTTAGTCGGTCACCGTCCATCCTCACGAGATGACCGTAAATAATAATCGTCTCTTCCTAATGGGAGCTGTGATAGGTTCTGTCTTGCTGTACAGGTCCTTATTTGCTCTCATTCGCCATTGTCCAGCAACCCACCTATTACCTAGGATTTTCCTTAATATCCTACGCTCTCGCTTTTCTACCCGCTCAGCTTGACCTTGTCTATTCATGGTCAAAGTTTAGGCCTCATATAAGCCCTCAGGTTTTACCACTGTATTATGATGTCGGAACTTGGCCCCTATACCCAGACATTTTCGTATAGGTATTCTTTGTCAGTTGGTATGCCTGGTCTAGCTTCCTCATCCTGACATTAACTGCTTCTTCTTCTAATCCATTCTCCTGGGTGACATCACCGAGATACCTGAAATTCTTCACTCGTCCGATTTTTCTCATATTGGTGAGCATCCATTCAGGTCCATCACAGATGTTAGTCATATATTTTGTCTTTTCAATAGAGATCTGGAGTCCAACTTTTTCGGGAATTTCTGACAGCCTATTGCTCTTGTTGACTGCTGACTCTATGTTAGAAAAAAATGGCCAGGTCATCCGCAAAGGCCAAGCAGTCAATGTATGCCCCTTTGTTCTTAGGACCAAGTCTGAACTGCTCTTCATTTGTTTCTTCTTGGGCTAACAACTTTCTCCACTCCCGAATGACTTTTTCCGAGTCCCAGTTGACAAGGAGTGGAGATAGCCCACCTCCTTGTCTTACGCCCATACTGATTTAAAGGGTTCTGAAATTTCACCCATAAATTTTATTTTTGACACTGTGTTAGTGAGAGTTTGTTTGATCAGCTTTCTTGATGTATCATCCACCCCAAACTCTTCCAAAATATTCATTATAGAACACCTGAAGCATTAAAATCAACTACTTCTCTCTTTTTTATTATTTATTGCCACCGTCTCGAAACTTTTTGGACTGAAGGAGTACGTCACTGTGGTCGAACTGGTTCGAACATTTGGGCCGGTTAGCTTCCCCGCATTGGTGACAACTGAATCTTTCTGTAGGAGGAAAATTTAAATCCCCGTCAAATAATTTGTGACGAATATCGGGATGGATGTTTAAACATGGCAAAGATCTATTCCATACCATTTCCTTGCCCGGTCCGAGTTTTTTCCGTCCCTAACTATCGCGACGTAAACTCTTAGGACGCCTTATCACGGACCTACCACCTGTCTTTGAGCCCAACTGCGACGTCCCCTCATGTCGTCTCTTCGACGCAACGCGCTTCACACTCGATGATTGCTGGCTTGACACAGCTGTTTAAACCAACTCGCAAGTTATCTTATCCAAAGAGGACGTAGTTGCCCTCACTGATACTTGTAGATCAGTGTATCAAGACTGATAGTTAGGTTTGTAGATTGACACAGAGCTGTGAACGGCCCTTGTACTTGAGAAAGCATGGTTTCAAGCTTCCAGAGTAGCAATTCTACTTTTCAGACGCTCTTTCGGCAGACTCCAACCGATGAACTCTGCGCTTTACGAAGGTTCTTTCAAAAGAAATTCGTACATGTATTTAGCATTGTAAGCATCTCTACTGAAAAACGTTGCGGCGTCAGTTTCGAAATGAGGGAAGGAGAATTTCCTTGTGGCTACAAGTCCTGAAGATCACAATCGTTTCTGATTATAGTAATCCACAGGCTTCGTACTCAGCGTCAGTCGATAGCGTAAGTTGCCTAGTATTAACAGTATTCTCTCGTATGGCATAGCTTCTTGCATTAAAAAAGGTGCGGTGGTCAGGGTTTGAAGGATGAGCTAAAAGTGATAGGGTGAGCCGTTCCGTAAGTAGAACAAAGGCAAGAACCTCCCAGCTGCCAAGTTGATCACGGTGCAGTGGCAACCAAGCTTCGGCTTGTAGCAGAATATGCTTTCAGCCTACGGTCAAGAGGTGCAGCCACCAAATTAAATAACTATTAAAAGTAAACAAATTTTTTGTAATGTCATACATTGTCCATTCACATTAATGTGACCACCTGTCAAAAATCTGAATAATCATCTTTTGCAGTGAGAACTGCTGCAGGATGTGCAGGAAGTGTCAGTGAGGTTCTGGAAGGTACCAACAGGATGTAGGGTCATGCCGGCCCCAATGCCGTAGCCAGCTGCGGGTTCTCTCGGTCGACGATCCATAGCGCGAACAGCCCCATGGAGATGGTCGCACAGATTCTCGATTGGGTTTTAATCTGGGGTGCGATAAACACATCCCGGTGCTCTTCGAACCACGCACGTACATTGCGAGCTGTATTAAGCTTTGTACTGTTCTGATGGTAGATAACGTCGTGCTAAGGAAGAACAAACTGCATGTATGGGTGGACGTGGTCCCCAAGGACAGATACATACTTGCATTGATCTACTGTCTTTCAGAATGAGGAGAACAATCGGAGAACGCCACGAAATCAGTCCACAGACCATACCGTTTCTTCCTCCGGGCTTGACGCTTCTGACGATTGTTGCAGTGTGTTTGCCGTTAGCCGTTTTCAACGACAGAAGGGGCGTCAACGAAGGCTGAATACCGCGTGTGTAGACCGCCGAAGAGGAAAGGGAGGGAGGGGGAGGTAGGGGGGAGAGGAGGAGGTAGGGAGGGGGGGAGAGCGAGAGAGAGAGAGAGAGAGAGAGAGAGAGAGAGAGAGAGAGAGAAAAGCAGGCCAGAGTGCCCCAGGTTGTCCGCATACACATCTCGATGGCAGACGGACGTGTATTGACAACGTGGTCGCCAATGGGAGTGCGTGCTGTTATCCGGTATGAATGGGTACGTGGGATTAGATTGTGCGTCATCCATTAACGTTAACGTTTCCAGATCGTGTGTGGTCAACTGTTCACGTCTCCTCCAATGGTTGGCGGCTAGTGTTGCATGTTCGGAGAATGACGCCGGATGCTAGAGTGTAGAGGATGAAGGTCGATAGAGCGTCCCTCCACATCCACGAATGAAAACAACATTGCTAGAATATAGAACACAGTTTTAGCGGGTAGGCGCTTAACGGTGTCAGTCGTAGCGTCCACACTGCGCATTGGCCTTGCTCAGAGTCATCACATGCTCTATAATGTATTGGATTACAGAAAAATGTCTGCAAGACTGGTGCCGAGAAACCTGATACAGGATCACAAGAGTGGAAGAATGGGAATCAGCCTCGATCACTTGATGCAGTATGCGCGAGAGGCCAGTTAGTTCCTGTTCAGAATCGTCACCAGGGGATGAGACATGGATGAACCACTTTACCCCAAATCCGCCTAATGACGTGGAAGCATCCCAGTACATCAGTAAGGAAAAAAACCACCAACGTATGTGGATTCATATAGCGTTCGTTTGTGTCACCTGGAGTACCATTCTTTCTTACAAAAACAATGAAGAAACATGCTTTCGAAACTATCCTCATAATTTGCAGACGAGCACTTTAGTGTGGAGCCACATCCCATTGCGCTTACTTGAAGACAGTTACTGTGTCCATGTCTACGATGTGTCGAACATTGTGGGACCCTTTATTTGGAGTAGAGTAGAGTGGTGCAGTATGCGTTTATAACAATGTTTTGTCTTGGATGATGTCGAGGATAAGAAGGTGCGACGCCACCTCTGCCGCAGTTCCCATTACTTGCATTCATTCAGACCGTTCGCGGTTGAAATATCGTCTCTGCGCGCTGACTGCAAAGCTACGCTGACAACGGAAGCCAGTCACGCGACGCACCTCGAAAATGAACTGCCAAGCTCCAAAGCAGCGTTGAACATAACCGACCGTATTGATCGTCACTACCGTCTACGCCTACATCTTACTATACTCATTTATCTGAGCTAATTTAGTATAGCGTGTCGTACGTAAATGAAGTAAGTTATGACTAAGTAGGTTCCCGGACCAAGACTTTTACGATTCTTGCTACGGGCTGTTTCCAGAGGCGCCAAAAGTAATTTCGACGTAACACACATTTCTGGCTAGCACGTATTAAATTAAATTTTCGGTGCGTTCACGTCTTCAGCTCAGGAGACTTCGGTATTAGTGATGGTGTCCACATCCATATATACTGTCGGATCAAAAGTATCCGAACGCCGCTGTGTAATGCTGAACTGACTGCTAGATGTCACCAGAGGCAGATCCGCCTGTGTAAAAGAAAACGTGGAGTATTGTGTTACCAGTCGAGATTCAATAACTGCAGAACGGTTCGGTTATGAGAGCTCGCTCACTTCTGACGTGGACAAGTCATTGGTCATTCAGAGGTCATCTGAGTAACGAATCCAGAAGGGACATTTCAAAGTTTCTGAACCCGCACAAGTCAGCTGAGGGTGCTGTGACTGTGAGGTGGAAACGACAAGGAACAACCACAGTTAAAAGTCAAACAAATAGGTAAAATAGGATGACTAAGTAAATTCAGATATCTTGGAGAAAGTATACAACAGAATGGACTAGAAAATTTTGTAGTAGATGTAAAGAGTTAACAAAATGGAGAGATCACATGGTTTCACAAAGAATATTTGCAACAAGAAATACATATCTACAAAAACAAAACTGAAACAATATACTACAGTGATACAACCAGAATGTTTGTATCGATGTGAATGCCTAACAGTACAGAATGGAGGTACTTGAGAGACGGATAGTTAGAAGAATAATGGGTGCAGTACAAACTACAGATGGCTGGAAAATGAGAAGTGATGAGGGGATCTACAAATGATGATGAGGTCCCGTACTTAGAGGAGCGTAAGGGACGATGCGGGAGAACCGCACACCCGTACTAAGCAAGGTCCTAGCGGAGGTGGTTTGCCATTGCCTTCCTCCGACCGTAATGGGGATGGGTGATGGTGATGATGATGGATGATGATAAAGACGACATAACAACACCCAGTCATCTGGAGGCAGGGAAAATCCCTGACCCCGTCGGGAATCGAACCCCGGGACCCCGTGCGCGGGAAGCGAGAACGCTAACGCAAGACCACGAGCTGCGGACAGATCTACAAAATATAGAGAAAATATCAGAAGTAATGGTTAAAAAAAAAAGTACCTTTGTTGGACACCTCTATCGAATGAATGAGAACAGGCTCACGAAACAAATATTCCTGTATTTCTAGAAGAAGAAATCGACAATAGCATGGATTACAGAAATAAGGAAAGATCCATAAAGATACATCAAAGAATCGGAAATACCATACAGAAATATTTTAAGAAGAAAATATTAAATATAGAAGGCTTTCAATGCAGAAAAAATAAGAAATCGGGAACAACATGGGGAGTAGATGGAGTACAGGGGGAATAGATAGCAACAAGAAAAGAAGAGGAACTGAGTTTCTTACGTGAACCTAGTTGATAAATACGAAAATAACTGAAGAAGTAGAACCAAGGCCAGCAGAACTCTCGTACTGACGGACATGGACCGTCAACCATTGCGGAGGGCAGTTATAGAAAATCGCATCAAATTAGTAAAAAGAATCAATCGTAGGTTCCAAAATGCCATCTACGACAATGAATGTGCGTAGGGAGTTAAAAAGAATGGGCCACAGTCTCCGAGCAGCTCCCCATAAGCCACAAGTTTGGTGCTGTGAAGAGTGACACCACTAAACTGTGTTTAACTGAAAGTGTGTTCTGCAGTCATGAATCAGCTGCACTCTGCGGCCATCCGATGGAAGGGTGTGAGTTTCGTTATTGCTTGGAGAACGTTAGCTGTCATCATGTGTAGGGTTAACAGCGAAGTCGAAGTACAGAGATTGTATTGGTCTTACGGTATAAGGGTAATTCACGTGGTAAGGGCGTGTTCCCCTTATTGCGCTTAAGAAAACGCGAAATGCGAAAGGATACGAACACATTTTACAGCATTGTGTAGTACGTACAGTAGAGGAACCGCTCGGAGACAACTGTTTCTATCAGCATGTAAATGTAGAAGCATCTGTGAGGCAGTGGTTTGTGGACAGTAACATTCCTGAAATTGACTGCCATGCCCAAAGCCCGATCTGAACCTTTGGGGAAAGTTACAACGTCTACTTCCTCACAAACCCCGGCGTCCAACATCACTATCTTATCTAGCATCGGCCCTTGACGAGGACTCGGCTGCATTTCTCTAGACATTCAGGCGCGTCACTTAAAGTGTCCCCAGTAGAGTTCAAGGCGTCATAAACGTGAAGGGTGGTCAAATCCTATATTGATGTCCACGAATAGTTTTCCGGATACTTGATCAGATTGTGTACATACTCAGCAACAAGCCAGTATAGAGCGCATGTCAGGGGTTATTTCATGCTCTTACTTGTAACTTACTACTCCGTTCCACTCGCGAATGGATTGCAAAGGAAACCACTGCAGACGCTGTACTGTTATCTTGATGTCATGGTCCTTACTTGAGATATTGTGTGAAAACACTGGAGTTTAATATTTGTGGTAGATGTAGCACATTCGACTATTAGTCAAATAGCACCTTCGGTTAAGTTTGTACCAACAATCCCCATGTCAGATCAAGCCTTCTCGAACTGAGTGGAATGCGCAACGTACTCAAGAGTACGTCCCATATCCTTCAGTATTCCCTGGTGAGTGTCCTAACATTATTCAGTTTTCAACAAGTAGTCACAAGTCTTGAACGATAATACTTTTGTAGATGTGGTGCACTGAGATGCGACACTGTGCCACTCCTGTCCATAGGGGGGGGGGGGGGGGGGGAGAGAGAGAGAGAGAGAGAGCGCGCTTTAGCGTTTGTGCTTCGTTATTGTAGTGCGTTGCGGTGTAATGTTGTGGGTGTCATGCAGAATTGGTGTCACCTAACTTAATCTACCCATTGCAAATAGTCCCAAGATTTGACCGCAGAGTAATTGTCTCCGAGCGACGAATGTGGATTAACTTTACATGCTCCCGCATCATGCGGAGAGATTTTAGATATGAAGAAAGAGTGACGCAGTGTCTAATCAGTAACTGATGCCCTAACTCTATTCACCTTGCTCTCTGATAACTTGTAATAGAAGTCCGTTTCCCTGGCAGGATTCGAACCGGCTACCTCCAGGCCGAGTTCGCTCGCACAAGCTATAGGCTAGAGTCGTCGAGCATAAGGGGAATTTCTAAGTTTTCTGTGGTGATCGTATTTTTTTGCTGAAAAACCTTGTGGACGAACCGTGAATATCATAGGCTAACGTACTTAATAGTAATAAATTGTATGTTACGTTTATCATTTTTTGTATGTGCGGAGCTCTAAAGAATTAAAGCACCGTTCTCGATGACTACTTAACCGTAATTAATATAATGCAAAATATGTAGAATGTCTGTTTACATATCCCTAGTCGTGGTAGGTAAAATAAATAAATAAACAAATCCAGGTTTTTCTGTCATTCAGTGTTTGCCGATTACGTCACTCAAAACCCTCATCAATCCAAACATTCGGATTTCACCGTCATCCCCTAATAGATAAAATAATAGAATAACGCTCCAAAAGAGGATTAATATAATACTATCCAATATAATAGTACCACTTAACATTTTTACCCTAACTTATCCATGAACCCCTCCACAGAATATTGAAACGAAAAGTCAAATCAGCTGTCACCAAAGCCTTTAACCACTCACTAACAGTTGGTACAACACCATGAAATTCAAACCACCAACCTCCCCCATCAAAAAAGATAAAGAAAAAAAAAACACCACTCTTCAGCCCTCCCCTTACACACAAGGTATAGACATCATGAATAGAAGATAGTCTAGCCGGCCGCGGCGGCCGAGCGGTTCTAGGCGCTTCAGTCCGGAACCGCGCGACTGCTACGGTCGCAGGTTCGAATCCTGCCTCGGGCATGGATGTGTGTGATGTCCTCAGGTTACTTAGGTTTAAGTAGTTCTAAGTTCTAGGGGACTGATGACCTCAGATGTTAAGTCGCATAGTGCTGAGAGCCATTTTTTGATTTTTGAAGATAGTCTTGAACGTATACGTCGTTAGGTTGGGGCAACAAGTAGGTAAACATGCCAAAGAGGAGGAAACACGTAATGGAGTTGCAAAATTTACGTTGTGAAAAGCAGTGTGCGACGAAATAGTTCATCGAGTGGTAAAAGAACAATAAATAGTACACGACAAAAAGAAACATGGTGAACAGTGTGAAGGAGGTCAGAACGCAAAGTTGTGCTTATATGTCAGTAATAAAGTGGTAGTACTAACTCCAGACCAGATGAGAGGAAACGAAGATCAACAATTCGTAAGTAATCACTTTTTTACATAAAAAAATCGCGACGTGAACTGTTTACTAAACTAAAACTGACAAAACTGTATCGCTATAGATCCCACTGAGGATATCTTAGAACAGGAAGAAGGCGAAACGCCTCTGGGATAAATAGATTAAGTGGCAGCAGGAAAAGGCGATTTTATTTACAAAACACGTATTTGTATCCTTGCTGCGGAGGATGGCCACGTAAACAAACTTGTTAGCTTCCATCTGTTTGCACTAGGGGGTAATCTCACAATAAGAAAGGCTGGGAAGAGTTGCATTAGAAATAATGACAGACTTCGCGAAGACGGCAGAAGGTACAGAGTTTTGACTAGTCGTACCAAGTGTGTGGCCTGCACCGTCCCGACAGGAGGACTTTGTCCGTTGTTCGGTCAGGCGGCGAGAGATTACGGCACTGCTTCCGCTGCACCGGGCATGGACAATGCCGCCTTGTGGGGAGCCGAGACGCTCGCCTGCCTTCGCCTGGGGTGCGCGCGATAGGCGCCTTCTGTTCCAGCCACCCACGTACTTTCACTATCGTTACCGAACTTCCACCAATCTGCTTGCATATTGGCACATCTACGTTATTTAACCCTTTCGGGGGCGCATTCTTCTGTAGCGACTCGGCGAAGTTAATTTTTTTGTTATCATACAAGACTTGCGATGAATTGGGTACACTTTTTTTTTTTTTTAATTTTACTTGTGTGATTGACGACCAGAAAGCGTGATGATATGTATATCTCCCACCGCCTTTTTGTGAGCTGTCAAACTGTCGTGGTAAGTGCCACTTCCGTTTTTGTGTAATTAGAGCAGTGCGTTCAGACTTCACAAGTGACAACACTAGCAATCTCACGATAAACACAAACTGATTATTGTACCAGTTGTTATACAACCGCTGCTGCATTCTACCACGGGGCAGGCACATTCTCTGGTGGTATGACATGACCCATGAACGCAGTAAAACTTGGTAAGTTGGTGGTAAGTGTGCTTCCCAATGTCCACAAAAGACGGCGTCGAGAAACTACTTTGGTGGTTTGCATGCTCCTTAAATGCCTTTAAAACAACATTATTTGGTGATATGTATACTTCCTACGGCGTGCGAAAGGGTTGAAAAATGAGTTATATACTACACTTGAGAGATTCGAGAGTTCCGGAAGAAGAATGTAATGACGTGCTACAAAATGATGGCAGCACCAGCTGTGAAACTTTTGCAGTATTCTTTTCGTGTTGGCCAATTTCGGATGAAGATATTTCAGCTGCACTTTGCATTGCATCTGGATCTTGTCCTTAGCCCTTAGCTCAGTATTCGCGCATTCGTTTCCTGTACTTTTGCTTCCTTGCATCAGATCACGTTTCGCCTGTTTGTAATAGTACCATTCTTGGAAACCGATGTGCTTGGAATTCCTTTTTGAGCGGAGTCGATTTGTGCATGCCATCTTGTGTTATCCCCAGTTGTGTTCAGGTTTTTCCTACTCCGGTGAACCACACCTCCTTGGTTCCCTTATAGAGAATGTAACGGAAGATCCGATTGCTTAAATCTGGAGGACTCTTGTTGGGAATGTGACCATAGAAAAACAATCGTTCTCCTACGAGTGGTGTCTATGATCTTTCCTATATATAAGTAGAGTTCATAGTTGTGCCGTCTCCTGACTTCACCGCTTTCTTTCATTAGACCTAGATGTTTATTAAAGATATTTCTTGTGTTTCTCATTATTGGATCAGATCTTTCTGTCCATAGCAAGGTATTCTGCGGTATGTAGGGTATTCCTTCGTATTGCTGTTCAGAAATGTCCTATCTTGGCTTCAACTGATATTTACTTCTTTTAAACACTGGCTTAGTTGATTTGTTGGTCCTGATTTTCTGATTCGTGATACAAAGTCTTCTTTCTCTATTAAATCGCTGATCATGTCGCTGTTACAGACGGACTGTACCGGCGTACCACTCTGAATGGACGTTACTGTCGAAGTAAGAGTTCTGAAACTGGTAGAGTAAAAGAAGCCTGACGATGAATAATAAGAAAAATAAGCGCTGTGGAACAGTCAGTTTTTTACGTCTTGGTGTGTAAGGACGAAACTGTTTTATCGAGCAGTGACGGAGAATCGACGTGGCATGGTTTTGTTGAGGTAAACTAAGACAGGTTTCACAAAAGTATCGCATGAAATTGCCATTATTAATAGCACATCGCACTGTAAAAGCCACTGCCGCATAACGGGGACGAAAGGGCGTCGTTCCAGCTGCCTTGGCCTTCGCAATTCTCGTTCTTCGTGAGGAAACACTTCAACATGTTTCTTATCTTCATAAGTCTACTTCTTGTTAATAGCTCTCACGTGTTAAGGCGTCGTATGACACTGAACACTTTCAGAAATTATAAGTGTTACGAACTAAGGAAGCCAGTTATGCTTACGTAATCAGAGATACTTCGGTATTCCTACGAGCGGTATAATTTTTGCCCTCGTTTTCAGTTCTGGGTGTATGAAACATGTGCTTCATTGACTGTCTTGTCCTTCCGATACCTTCCCTGCGGAAAATACGTTAAAAATTGCAGTCCAAAGATGCCAGGTCAGTTGTCTCATCACAGGTTACATCGAGCTTTTACCTGCCATTAGAGGAAGTGGTAAACCTATACTGCCGACCGGTTGGCCGAGCGGTTGTAGGCGCTTCAGTCTGGAACTGCGCGACCGCTACGGTCGCAGGTTCGAATCCTACCTCGGGCATAGATGTGTGTGATGTCCTTAGGTTAGATAGGTTTATGTAGTTCTAAGTTCTAGGGGACTGATGACCTCAGATGTTAAGTCCCATAGTGCTCAGAGCCATTTGAACCAAATCTTTACTTCAGTTTTTGCTATCTTTATCAGTGAAAATGTATTTGTGTTTATTTTTCAAAAGCAATATGAAACTGACGAATGTTTACATCTCAGCTATGTTGACGGAACATGCACCAACCAGGATAGGGAGCTTAACAAAATGAACACGGGGAATGTTCGCTAACAACTATAATGTAGAACTCCCGTAACACAGACAGCAAAAAACAGAGAAACGGGAGCACGAAGTGAGCCACAGGCATTAGTATTCGCTGAACACGGTATAATTTGTAGTAGGAAATAGATATATGATACAGATCATTTTATCTACAAACGCAATTTTGTTTCGCGAAAATATTTTTAAGACTACGTTTTGGGATTCCTTACAGCTAATTGTGTGAAAGCAGAGATACTCAAAGAAACACGATATACGCTCTACCTGAATCACATTCACAACTTAAAGCTTCGAAGTTAACAAAACACAATGTTTTTGTTGCTGGTCTCTGTTTAGCCTCTGTAAATGTTCACTTGTTCTCATATTTGTACCGGCGCTCCATTTAAACTGTGTTCACTATTATGCAGGGTGGTCCATTGATAGTGACCGGGCCAAATATCTCACGAAATAAACATCAACGAAGAAACTACAAAAAGAACGAAACTCGTCTAGCTTGAAGGGGGAATCCAGATGGCGCTATGGTTGGCTCATTAGATGGCCCTGCCGTAGGTCAAACGGATATCAACTGCGGTTTTTTAAAAATAGGAACCCCCATTTTTTATTACATATTCGTGTAGTACGTAAAGAAATATGACTGTTTTAGTTGGACCACTTTTTTCGATTTGTGATAGATGGCGCTGTAAAAGTCACAAACGTATAAGTACGTGGTATCACGTAACATTCCGCCAGTGCAGACGGTGTTTGCTTCGTGACAGATTACCCGTGTTAAAATGGACCGCTTACCAATTGCGGAAAAGGTCGATATCGTGTTGATGTATGGCTATTGTGATCAAAATGTTCAACGGGCGTGTGCTACGTATGCTGCTCGGTATCCGGGACGACATTAACCAAGTGTCCAGACCGTTCGCCGGATAGTTACGTTATTTAAGGAAACAGAAAGTGTTCAGCCACATGTGTAATGTCAACCACGACCTGTAACAAATGATGATGCCCAAGTAAGTGTTTTAGCTGCTGTATCGGCTAAGCCGCACATCAGTAGCAGACAAATTGCCTGAGAATCGGGAATCTCAAAAAAGCCGGTGTTCAGATTGCTATATCAACATCGATTGCACCCATACCATATTTCTATGCACCAGGAATTGTGCGGCGCCATCTAGCGGGCCAACCATAGCACCATCTAGTTTCCCCCTTCAAGCTAGACAAGTTTCGTTCTTTGTAGTTTTTTCGTTTGACGCTTATTTTGTGAGATATTTGGTGCGGACACGATGAATGGACCACCCTGTATAAATTGAAGGCGGAAAGGGGACAAAGGAAAGTGAAGGGAAAGAATTCATTATTTCATCTGCAGCGGGACCTCATGCGGAGTCATTGGCACCGAGTGAAACTGCGTTTCAGACCGGGATTCGAACCTGGGATCAATTGCGCGGTCTCTCTCTGTATGCCCCTTAGCCGACCCACATTCCCATCTGGCGTCACCTATGCGCAGTGCCTGCCCATGTCCTCAATGCTCGCTACTTCTCTCTCTCTCTCTCTCTCTCTCTCTCTCTCTCTCTCTGTGTGCGTGTGCGCGCGCGCGTGTGTGTGTGTGTGTGTGTGTGTGTGTGTGTGTGTGTGTGTGTGTGTGTGTGTGCGCGTGTGTGTGTTTTGATGATTGAACAAACACGGTATAGCCTTCCGTGCTTCATAACTTAAAGACGTGTCTCCCGTGCGACATAAACCTACCTTCGCGCCCCTTCTGGGCGACGCGATGTGTGCACTTACATCTGGGCTGCTGCGGCATACGTCCGACGTATGATACGAGTACGTCTCGCCTTATCTTTAAGAGACGAACGCAACGTGTAAACTTTTTTGGGCTGTAAATCAACCTGTACTGGTTCGTGACCGGCCTGGGACGGTGTAGCTCAGAGGACTGCGTGGTTTTCGACCAGAACGAAGTGCGGCAGTGAGAGGACGACGCAACGCGCTGCTGCTCTGACAAACCGCGCGGCCGGGCCCATCCCGTTACCAGAGTATTCCGGATTTATCGATGACAGCCAGATCTAACTTGGCCGACGTTATTTACGTATTTCTCTATTTCAGTACTTTGGATTTATCGGTGACAGGCAGCCCGAACTTCCCCGGAGCTATTTGTTTATTTTTCTTATTCTGAGGCTCTGCCGGAAGCGGGTAGCATAGGGGAATGGAGAGGAGGGAGCTTATGGCGACATATCCACGACACGTGGACCAGCCTAACGATACGCGATAAACTGCTACATATACTTATCATTTGTAACCATTATTTAAGTTAGTAAAGGTGCATCTTTTTGAAGTACAGCGTAAACACAGAGGGGTACTAATACACCGGGTGGTTATAATTAAAGTGCACCTACTCACGAAAGTCCAGTGTGGGCTTCAGTTATCGTGTAGCAGCGAAAGTTGGTAGATATGTTAACACTTTCATGTGGAAACACTTTACGCAGTAAAAAATTGTTCCAGTTTTGACCACCAGGTGCAAATCTGGCTCGTCGACGTCTTCAGTGCTCATATTGAACAAATTGTGTAAGCGATGGTTAATAATAAAATCAACGTTATGCCTTCATAATTCGTTTGACGTATTCTGCACTTGTCCCGTTTCTAATCCATCACACATGGAAACATTCCTATACGTTTTTATTGCATTCAAAGCGCCAATTTTACACCTGGCAGCCAAAATTGAAAGTTTTTTTTTCTGTCTGACATCTGTTCCCCATTAACGCATTCCAATATCTATAATCTTTCACTGCCACACGATAATAACAGCCTACGCTAGACCTCTTTCAAAAGCTACACTTTAATTGTAACCAACCGATACTTATTACCATTCGTAACCTTTCTTTAAGTTAAGAAATTTGCAGCTTTTCGAAGTACAGCATCCTCACAGAGGGAGAGTAATATATGGCGCCGGCCGTGGTGACCGAGCGGTTCCAGGCGCTACAGTCTGGAACCGCGCAACCTCTACGGTCGCAGGTTGGAATCCTGCCTCGGGCATGGATGTGTGCGATGTCCTTAGGTTAGTTAGGTTTAAGTAGTTGTACGTTCTAGCGGACTGATGCCCTCAGATGTTAAGTCCCATAGTGCTCAGAGCCATTTGAACCATTTAATATATGACGAAAAATATTCCTGTCGCTTTGCACGAGTCAAAAATCAATTTTGCTTTCGAAACTACCTGGGAAGGTAGAAACTTGTGCCGGACTGGGTCTCGAACCCGGGTCTTTTGCTTTTCGCGGGCAGTCGCTCTACCGTCTGAGCTGCGGAAGCAAGACTCGTAGTCTCCCTCATAGCTTTACTTGCTCCAGTACTTCTCTCACACTATCCAAATGTTACGGAAATTATCCTTTGTTGCAGAAGTGCTAGTCCCGCAAGGTATGCAAGGAAACATCTATGGAGTGTGGAAGGTGGGCAAGAGAAGTATTGGCGGAATTAAATTTGTGAGGATAAGTCTTGCATGGACAGCCCAAAGGAATTGCCAGCGGAAGGTGAAAGTTCCGGGTTCGAGTACCGATCCAGGGCACAGTTTCGATCTGCCAGGAAGTCTCAAATCAGCGCATACTCCGCTGCAGAGTGAAAATTCATTCCAAAATATTATTTTTTATCTCCTATAGCTATTGTCTGTTAAAGAAAAAGTTAACTATATATCCAGATATTAAAAAATCTCAAGATTTAGAGGCGCTATACCATCTCAACTGACACATGCCCATTGCTCTCATTTGATGTGACAAGCGCTTTTGAGATAGCGAAAAATATATGAATCGCACGTAACCTTCTGCGACCGTATATAAAGATGTCACGTGACGTGAGGTTTGATGGAGAAACTAAAGAGTAACCGATGATTCAGTGACAGTATCCGTACCACACAGGGCGCACAGTATTAGCGCATTTGTTTTCATTGCACAGATCTCAGTATCATCCTCTAATGCCAGTGTCTGCGTGGGAAGTAAACTTACGCTATTAAAAGCAAACGCGACGCAGTACCAAGGCTTCTGGTTAACTTCAGTACTGGATTAGCTTCAACCAAATATGAAGATGTCTAACGGCAATGATGACTTGCATATCAGTTCTAAACCAAGAAGAATGCATGTTTCGAACTATACTCAGGCAGGCGCAATTCAAAATGTAGTCTGTCCTGTCTCCTCGCATCTATAGGAAACGATTCCACGAGCGTTTAAGACAGCAGATACGTTTTACGATGAAATGTAGATGCACACATGGCAACAACGGCTGCGGGGAGTAAATTATGCACGACGCGAGGATAGCTTTGTGCTCGATAAACCTAAAGCAATCGCAAATGTGTTGTTTGATTCGCAGGCGTTCAATTACCAGACGAAACTTAGATCTGTTTGGTACTTCCGAGCAGTCTTTAACTGAATATTAGGTAGGATATGATATGCAAAGGCTAGTCGATATAAGAGCTCGTTCCCCCACCATTACAATCAACTCGCAGTTGTCGACCTTCACGTCGCCTCGTTAGAGTGAAAGATTACGTCATTGTAGCTTGTTCGGTGTCGTTTTGGCAACAGTCAAAGTCCCCATCCACAGCCGGATCAGGAACTTTGATAAAAGTCCCCCATTACACACAGAATGCAAATCTTCAGTATAAAATACTTTCAATCGATTAACTACGCCATGAGCGATGTTTTTTGTGGTAATAAGAGAGAAAACGTTTTTGAAGTTTTTGAAGACGACAGAACCGATCAACATAGAAAACGTAACGTGAATTTTAGAAAAATCAAAGAGCTAATCAGAAAACCGATGAATTAATACAAGAATATCAGTGAAGTATGTAATACACTACTGGCCATTAAAATTGCTACAACACGAATATGACGTGCTACAGGCGCGAAATTTAACCGACAGGAATAAAATCCTGTGATATGCAAATGATTAGCTTTTCAGAGCATTCATTCAAGGTTGGCGCCGGTGGCGACACCTACAACGTGCTGACATGAGGAAGGTTTCCAACCGATTAATCATACACAAACAGCAGTTGACCGGCGTTACCTGGTGAAACGTCGTTGCGATGCCTCGTGTAAGGAGGAGAAATGTGTAACGTCATTTTTCCGACTTTGATAAAGGTCGGATTGTAGCCTATCGCGATTACGGTTTATCGTATCGCGACATTGCTGCTCGCGTTGGTCGAGATCCAATGACTGTTAGCAGAATACGGAATCGGTGGATTCAGGAGGGTAATACGGAACGCCGTGCTGGATCCCAACGGTCTCGTATCACTAGCAATCGAGATGACGGGCATCTTATCCGCATGGCTGTAACGGATCGTGCAGCCACGTCTCGATCCTTGAGTCAACACATGGGGACGTTTGCAAGACAACATCCATCTGCACGAACAGTTCGACGTCGTTTGCAGCAGCATGGACTATCAGCTCGGAGACCATGGCTGCGGTTACCCTTGACGCTGCATCACAGGCAGGAGCGCCTGCGATGGTGTACTCAACGACGAACCTGGGTGCACGAATGGCAAAACGTCATTTTTTTTTTTCGGATGAATCCAGGTTCTGTCTACAGCATCATGATGGTGGCATCCGTGTTTGGCGACATCGTGATGAATGCACATTGGAAGCGTGTATTCGTCATCGCCATACTGGCGTTTCACCCTGCGTGATGGTATGGTGTGCCATTGGTTACACTTCTCGGTCACCTCTTGTTCGCCTTGACAGCACTTTAAACAGTGGACGTTATATTTCAGATGTGTTACGACCCGTGGCTCTACCCTTCATTCGATCCCTGCGAAACCCCACATTTCAGCAGGATAATGCACGACCGCATGTTGCAGGTCCTGTACGGGCCTTTCTGGATACAGAAAATGTTTGACTGCTGCCCTGGCCAGCACATTCTCCAGATCTCTCATCAACTGAAAACGTCTGGTGAATGGTGGCCGAGGAACTGGCTCGTCACAATACGCCAGTCACTACTCTTGATGAACTGTGGTATCACGTTGAAGCTGCATGGCCAGCTGTACCTATACACGCCATCCAAGCTCTGTCTGAGTCAATGCCCAGGCGTATCAAGGCCGTTATTACGGCCAGAGGTGGTTGTTCTGGGTATTGATTTATCAGGATCTATGCACCCAAATTGAATGAAAATATAATCACATGTCATTTCTAGTATAATATATTTGTCCAATGAATACCCGTTTATCATCTGCATTTCTTGTTGGTGTAGCAATTTTAATGGCCAGTAGTGAAACATGGAGTTACAATAGTTATTAAAGCCGCAGCAGAAATGGTGCCTAACAATACAATTAAATTAAGATACAGAAACACCAACAAATTTATTTAAGAATATTGTACAGGAGTTAATAGGCTGAGGGTGCACAGAAATGTGGAAGCACATCACATTAGTATGCCTAATACGGTGGAGGAAAACCATTGCAATTCAGAATACGTTTCAGTCGTCTCGAAATAGACAACTGCAGGTCTTCTAGTTTTTTCGAGGGCATCTTAGACCGCTCTTCGTGCAAAATAATGACAATGTCAGGCAACGGTGACTGATGTTAATAGCGATCACGCGGCCTTCTCTCCAGAGTGGACCACAAAGGCTCAACAGTATGTCGTCCGCAGGTCGCGGTCGCGTTCTCGCTTCCCGAGCGCGGGGTCCCGGGTTCGATTCCCGGCGGTGTCAGGGATTTTTCACCTGCCTCGAGATGACTGGCTGTTCGTGTTGTCCTCATCATTTCATCATCATTCATAAAAGTGACGAGATTGGGCTGAGCAAAGGCTGATAACCGCGCAGTTGAGCGCCCCAAAAACCAAACATCATCATCATCATCATCATCATCATCATCATCATCTGGTTACTGTGGTGGCCACGGGAGATGCGACAATTTATCCTGGTGCTCACAAAACCAGTTCTAGTCGATGCGAGTTGTGTGAACAGGGGCCCTGTCGCCTGGGAACACAGCATCACCATTGGGAACGAAAACTTTATCATGGGACTGGCCTGGTCAGCCAAAATGGCCACATCCTTGGCAGTAATGCGACATTGTAGAGTATCAATTGGTTCCATGAAATACCACGATATGGCTGCCCATATCACCACCACGTTTCACTCCTGGCAGCAAGGAGTCTGAATCGTAAACTTAGGCGGCGTACGCCAGACGTGTAATCTGCCAGAAGTTGAAAACAGTGTGAAACAAGACTCATCCGAATAACGACATCTTCCATTACTCCACAGGCCAGGTTTCATTGCTTCGGCGCCGCGTTTTCCTCTTAAGAGCGTTAGCGTCACTGGTGAGTGGGGTTTGGAATTCCATCTCACCCTGCAATTCCCTGGTTATGGAGCTCCCTTCGCGTTTCGATGCTGAC
This sequence comes from Schistocerca nitens, assembly GCF_023898315.1. Classification (NCBI taxonomy): domain Eukaryota; kingdom Metazoa; phylum Arthropoda; class Insecta; order Orthoptera; family Acrididae; genus Schistocerca; species Schistocerca nitens. The sequence goes on from NC_064616.1 coordinate 776,612,858, forward strand.
AGGTTCCGCGAGTGCGATATTAGTTCTGCATTTACTTAGCATCTGCTGTCCTCTTATTTTTCGTCACAATCCTCTGCAATGACCGTTTTTCACAACCACTCGATACACTCTTTCGTCTGTGACGTGACTTACCGGATGATGATGATGATGATGATGATGATGATGATGATGATGATGATGATGATGATGATGATCCGCTTTCCCTGTACGCGGTATAAATCTTCGATCGGTACCTGTTGAAACACATGCAGTGTACTGAGGACATTGCACAAATGCTGTTGCTGGTCTGACGACGACGCCACATGCAGGCTCGCCTAGCATCTGCATTTTTGTTCAAGCTTGTATTTGTCGTCGCGTGTCCATATTTTTGTCCAACCTCTGTACTTCGGCCGATCTTCATTTTTTTTTTATGTTGTAATAATTTAGTTGTTGGCCGCCTTAATGTCGAAAATAAAGAAATGATAAGCAAATCAAAACAGAAGACAACACGGACCATGTCTTCCATATGGGAAGTTTGATTTACAAGTACATCTACATCTACAGGGTTACTCTGCAATTCACGCTTAAGTGCCTTGCAGAGGGTCCATCGAACCATTTTCATGCTACTTCTCTACCATTCCACTCTCGAATGGCGCGTGGGAAAAAGGAACACCTAAATCTTTCTGTTCGAGCTTTGATTGCTCTTATTTTATTATGATGATCATTTCTCCGTACTTAGTTGGGTGTAAACAAAATATTTTCCCATTCGGAAGAGAAAGTTGGTGACTGAAATTTCGTAAATAGATCTCGCCGCAAAGAAAACCGCCTTTGTTTCAGTGACTGCCATCCCAACTCGCGTATCATATTAGTGACACCCACACCCCTATTGCGCGGTAACACGAAACGAGCTGCCCTTCTTTGCACTTTTTCGATGTCCTCCGTCAATCCTACCTGATAAGGATCCCACACCACGCAGCAATATGCCAGCAGAGGGCGGACAAGTGTAATGTAGGGTGTCTCTTTAGTGGCTTTTCGCACCATACAGAAATTCTCTCTAGATCATTTTGTAATTGGAATTGATTGTCTGATGGTTTTACTAGACGGTAAATTACAGCGTCGCCTGCAAACAATCTAAGGAGGCTGCTCAGATTATCACCTAAATCAAGTACGCGTGAGAGAAAGCACCTCACAAGAGAGTAACCGTTTAACATGTAGTTGCTACAAGTGGGCGGGGAGGGGGGGGGGGGGGGGGGAGAGACACTAAAACGTATATCAGGATGTCCGGACTGGGGTCTGCAAGTCGTTCTTCACGACTTTGTGCCCTGTGCCTTATCCACTGCATCACCTTGCTCGCAAGGTCTTACAAGCTTGCGATCTGTCCTGTTCCGTCCTACAGAAACATAGCAAGTACGACAGAAACTGACCTTTCATACAAAATCGTCCGTATTGTCCTTCGAGACAATCAGTGGCACTCAGTGATTTATTTCCGAACCATTGTTTAGACATGAAAATAACTTCAGTTGATTACATCCTACTGGCGATAGGAACAAAATTTAACGTGGAATCTTAAAACTGCTAGATTTCGAAATCGCTCCCGGGGTTGGAAAACTACGAATAAGACCAAACTGTGAATCAACATTGTATTTGTCGGATAACACCTTTTCACTGAAACACAACGTCCGACTAATTTAATGTTGTGTTCGCAACTGGGTCTTTGACTAGATAATCGACTGCAGATCTTGAATTCGATTTAGTAAGTGAATAAAACTGTCTCAGAGTCGCATTAGGACTAAATATCACGACATCTTTGAACTAGTATCGGAAAGGAAAACGTGTCACTTTCTCTTCAGAATCACCCAGAGCAATGATAAAACTTGAAAAAGTAAAGTAAAACCAGAAGGAAAGAAAACCTGGGTCGTATTGAGCCGACACGCAACACGAGAGGGCTGTGTTAGCTGGCTGGACAGTGACCTTGAGATGGGCGCAGCCAAACGCCGGCAGGTGATACCGCAGCCCGCACACTGCTCACGGCTTTATAAAACTGTCGCTTCTGCCTACCTTCTGTTCTCTTATGCTTGTTTTAGAATTAAAACTGGGTATTTTAAATAAATTCGATGCGATTTCCGACCCATAACAGGAATCGACTCTCCTTCACCAGATGTGGTACAATCCCAGCTCTCTTAGGGTGTGTTTTAAGAGAGCAGCGATGTGCTAGTCAGGACGTCATAGGAATTTTAACGTCGACTCTATTTTGTAAAAGGGCACCAAGACTGTTGGTCACAGGAGGAAGGGACGGTATTAGAAAATCATAGAGGAAAAAAGGTCCTAATCTGTTTCAGATGGTACCTTCGACTCTGTTAGTTCTGTTTTGGCTTTATTTCCGTTCTTATTGGGATCTCTGAAATACCTTTCTTTCAGTTTGAGTAGTCGTAGTTCATTTATTTTCATTCTTGCAACTTTCGCGCTGTAATTTTATGCTTATATGCTTACCATTGTACGAAGAAGTGTATTATGATGCAACTTCTTGACTACGGCAATTTGTTACTTAAAATTGTTATATAATTCGCAGTAAAGCATCAGGTTCGAGAACATTAAGTTTGAAAAAGTGCGTCATTCATAAATCTGGAGTGGGAATTCAGTGTTCTTAACATTACTTTTAAGACTGTGCATATAGTGACCACTGCATGTTGCCACGAGTATTTTTGGTATACGCTAACGTTAATGATAATGTCAAAAGCGATAAAGTTTCATGTGAATGAAATGATCTGCATAGTATGTTAGAGGTAAACTATTTCTTAATTTGATAGTTAAGTATGACCTGTAAGCTGCACAAGGGCCAGTCAGAACCTCGACATGATATGAAATGAAAGAAGTCTGCAACGTTGCTGGAGATATCTCTCCGCACTACGAAGTGACAAGAGTCCACTTCGGTGGCTGTGGGTTCAGCGCGGCCGAGTGCTAACCAATGGGGCACGGGTTCGATTCCCGGGCGGTGTGTGTTGTTGTTACATTCGTATTTCATAACTGACAGGAAAGTCGCTTCAAACACACTGTCGTATCGTCTTCCCACTATTGGGATGTTTGCGTGTGCACGACCTGAAATCCAATAAATTGAAATTCAAAAAGTATCGAAATAGGTTACTGAAGAACTGCAATGTACAACTCGCAGATCACCTATATTCCATACAGATCAATGGGCGAATACTCCGAGGAAAGTACACAGGGCATAGTTGTAGCACATCTCCCCATTGAAAGAATACTTGTTCAGCCCTCGCCGCCAGGCATTTCTCTGCTGAAATACATGCTGATTATGGTAGAGTAATGCCTCGGGCTGTAAAAACACCGTGACATAGCGGTTACAGATCTCGACAGCCCTTGCTACTGCAGAGTGATTGCATATTGTTTAATAATGGTACCTTAAAACACCACGGTTTCCGTTTGTACATCGTGTCGCTCAACGGTACTCGCTGCCAGATAGTAGTCACCGCGGTAGTGTCTAAGACATGTGGACATCATCGATGGCCAGGTTGAAGCGGGACAATTGCAGAAATATTACAATTTTCCATTGAGCTTGCAAGCAACAACCCTCGAGTACACATCGCAGCGTTTGTGTTTCCTGAGCAATGGAAGCCGAAGCAATCGGTCGCTTGCCAGCAGTTCTGTACGAAGCAGACTGACTTAAACTGTTCATGCAGAAAGGTCCACACAAGATGTAGTACTTCAGCATAAAGGCAACATGAAGCAAACTGAATAGTCTTAAGACAATGCGTACCACCCACTGGATCCACGCACGCATCGCTGTCGTAGCAACATGCACTGTACCATCCTAAATCTCCCTGCAGTGGTAATAATTTATTACTCGTACACAGATCTGCAAATTGTCCAACTTCGATTTCATTCTGGTTATTCCAATTTCTACAGGCTTCAGAGTATTTTAAGTAGCTACTGTACCTTGGGTAAATAATGAAATGTAAATGAGCTCCAAACCAGAACGAAAAATGCACAAGATGTCATCTGGGTAGTTGATATTTCAAATGATTGCCTCCCTCTATGTGTGCGCACGCGTCCGCGTTCCCCCGCTCCACCATTTTTATTGATATTTGACAAAAATTGCATTTGGCGCTCATTCGGTATGTCGCTGGACAACGCACTCTATCGCTGTGTGAGGTGAAGATCTCTCTGGTCTTTTTCACGCGTACTGTGCCATCACCGTAGTCCAAATTAAACAAATGTTCACAGCAAAATACGAATTTTTGCCTGTCGACACACAGCTTTACACCTTGTTCAAATCTAACAAATCTGTTGTTTTCAATCTACAGGGTGTTTATAAATAAATAGGGTTTTAACGCTTTATAATATTTATTACATTAAACTTAGTTATAAATGATATGTCAAATGAAAGAGCAACTCAGTTTTACCAAGAACCTTATATACACTCCTGGAAATTGAAATAAGAACACCGTGAATTCATTGTCCCAGGAAGGGGAAACTTTATTGACACATTCCTAGGGTCAGATACATCACATGATCACACTGACAGAACCACAGGCACATAGACACAGGCAACAGAGCATGCACAATGTCGGCACTAGTACAGTGTATATCCACCTTTCGCAGCAATGCAGGCTGCTATTCTCCCATGGAGACGATCGTAGAGATGCTGGATGTAGTCCTGTGGAACGGCTTGCCATGCCATTTCCACCTGGCGCCTCAGTTGGACCAGCGTTCGTGCTGGACGTGCAGACCGCGTGAGACGACGCTTCATCCAGTCCCAAACATGCTCAATGGGGGACAGATCCGGAGATCTTGCTGGCCAGGATAGTTGACTTACACCTTCTAGAGCACGTTGGGTGGCACGGGATACATGCGGACGTGCATTGTCCTGTTGGAACAGCAAGTTCCCTTGCCGGTCTAGGAATGGTAGAACGATGGGTTCGATGACTGTTTGGATGTACCGTGCACTATTCAGTGTCCCCTCGACGATCACCAGTGGTGTACGGCCAGTGTAGGAGATCGCTCCCCACACCATGATGCCGGGTGTTGGCCCTGTGTGCCTCGGTCGTATGCAGTCCTGATTGTGGCGCTCACCTGCACGGCGCCAAACACGCATACGACCATCATTGGCACCAAGGCAGAAGCGACTCTCATCGCTGAAGACGACACGTCTCCATTCGTCCCTCCATTCACGCCTGTCGCGACACCACTGGAGGCGGGCTGCACGATGTTGGGGCGTGAGCGGAAGACGGCCTAACGGTGTGCGGGACCGTAGCCCAGCTTCATGGAGACGGTTGGGAATGGTCCTCGCCGATACCCCAGGAGCAACAGTGTCCCTAATTTGCTGGGAAGTGGCGGTGCGGTCCCCTACGGCACTGCGTAGGATCCTACGGTCTTGGCGTGCATCCGTGCGTCGCTGCGGTCCGGTCCCAGGTCGACGGGCACGTGCACCTTCCGCCGACCACTGGCGACAACATCGATGTACTGTGGAGACCTCACGCCCCACGTGTTGAGCAATTCGGCGGTACGTCCACCCGGCCTCCCGCATGCCCACTATACGCCCTCGCTCAAAGTCCGTCAACTGCACATACGGTTCACGTCCACGCTGTCGCGGCATGCTACCAGTGTTAAAGACTGCGATGGATCTCCGTATGCCACGGCAAACTGGCTGACACTGACGGCGGCGGTGCACGAATGCTGCGCAGCTAGCGCCATTCGACGGCCAACACCGCGGTTCCTGGTGTGTCCGCTGTGCCGTGCGTGTGATCATTGCTTGTACAGCCCTCTCGCAGTGTCCGGAGCAAGTATGGTGGGTCTGACACACCGGTGTCAATGTGTTCTTTTTTCCATTTCCAGGAGTGTATGTTCAATGTGAGCATCACTAGTCACCCGGCACACATCAAATCTATAGCCGAGTTCTTCCCAAACGTTGATAAGTGTGTCTTCAGTGATTGTAGCAACAGCTGCTTCAATGCGGTTTCTTAATTCAAGGAAGTCTGCTGTTAGCGGAGGAACGTACACACGATCCTTGATGAAGTCCCAAAGGAAAAAATCGCATGGCGTTAGGTCGGGTGAACGTGAAGGCCATGCAAAGCAAGCCCTGTCATTGGGCCCCTTGCGGCCTATCCAGCGCCCGGCTACAGACTTGATGTGTGCGATAAGAATACTGTTCCTGCTCGCAGGAGAGTTTGAGAATCTAGTAGATGTCAACATGATAATTAGTTCCAACAGTATCTTGGATATTTTATAGATGAATAAGTCAATGAAGGTCACGTTCAGTGTCCTCTGCCCCATTCAGAAACATGTGCGTTTTAACATTCGGATAAGTCACAATAATTAATTGTGCCCTGATACTGTTTCTCATTGAGGGAAGATAAGCCACCAACATAAGCAGTTTTAGTAGTACATAATTCCATCTTAATAAGAAAAACGTTATGGCATCCGCTTAAATTGTGTGTGGAGTCACCACCCCGAGAAACAGACGGAAAAAATAAGTAAACTATTTATTATTTTAAAAGTAATCGCTATAGCTCTTAATACATTTATCCCGCCGTGAGACAAGGCGGTCAGTGCCTTCATGGAAAAATGTTTGCAGTTGCTTGCGGAACTATGATTCTTCTCAAGTGTGCACCCCTTCGTCCGAAGCAAATCTACGGCCACGAATATCGTTCTTCAGGGCTCCAGAAATATGGAGAGAGATTAGGACTGTATGGGAGATGTGTAAGGGCTTCCCAGCGAAACTTCTTCAGCGTACTCAAAACAATATTCGCAGAAGTTAGTGGCCAAGGTTGCTTCGGCTACGCTGCAGCAAGTTTGATTGGGAAACCCTGACACATGTTTCGTGCAGTCCCGATACCTCACCATGCAATCTCCGTAATTTTGGAGCCCTGAAGTAAAACATTCGTGGCCGTAGATTTGCTTCGGACGAAGAGTTGCACACCTTGGTACAGTCATGGTACATCAATGTTACGGCATTGACCATCTTGTCTTACAATGGGAAAAAATGTATTATCAGTTTTGGCGAATACTTTTAAAATAATAAACAGTTTAATTACTTTTTCTCATATTTCTCGTTTTTATTCGACTGCCCCTTACAGAAAGCCTATTCATAGCGCTGTAATGAAAAACGTTGACCCTATGTTGATACTCTTAAAAGCATAGAAACCACTGAATACGTATGAAGCGTTCATCCGGCAGCATAAAAGTTAAATGCACTCTATAACGAGAGACTAACCACTTGTAGCTGCTCCCTCTTTAAAAGCAACCAGTCTTCCCCTTCACAAAACTGGCCACGTTATCTGTCCTCATTAAAGCTCCCAACGCCGTGCACCAATGACGAGTAAATCCAAACACACGAGTAAGCACAGCCTTACAAAATTGCGCCCGTTGTTGAGCACTTAACTGGAAGTGATGTATGTAGTCGTTCGGCACAAGAGATTACAGTATGATAGAGATGTTCAGTAAGTCATGCATACGACGTTTGGAGATCGCTGATGGCACGGCTTTTCGTGCAGCATGGAATTTTCAGGACTTACACACGGAAGCACACTTCTGTTTTGTTTCTGGACTGTGCATTCGCTTGACACGTTTGCATTCACTAATGACACTTCTCGCATAAATACTGTAGCGGAAGTCTGACAAAGGATATCTGGAACGTTTAAAGTCACTTCCTTTCTGCTTCGAAGCGCGCAGGCCCTTCAGGAGCGCATAGCCAGTTCATCAATACGTGACTTTCGTCCCGAACATTGCTTCATTACTGCTTACACTTAATCATTTCTATGCATTATTGTCGATCATATCTGGACTAAAATTCGTTTTCGATTACTCATTCATGGTGTTGGAATGAAGATTAATGCATAGATATGATTCCTCTGTCTTCTTTTACGCCCGTTTAACCCGTTGAACCGGGTCAACTGTTTTATTGATTAGGAAAAATTTGTTTTAACTACGTGTCCGGATGCTCTTCGTGTCGCCACAGACGTCAGTTAACCTAAGGGAGAAAATTTTCCACATGTCTATGAATCTGGTAAACACTGTTCTGTGTGTATCGTATTTTCTAAGGTGAAATTAAGGATCTGCCTATCTATATAATTAAACGGCTAACCGGATTCAAGGTTCATGGAACACGATTCCAGTTGCAAAGTACTTATGTAACGGCTTTCAGGGGAAACAATAACTTGGTTTTAAATATTTCATATACTTATTGAAAAATGCTATAATAATATACTCATTACGAGGTACCGGATAGTTATAATTAAAGTGCAGCTACGCACACAGGTCCAGTAGGGGCTGTAATTATCATATGGCAGCGAAACTTTGTAGATTTTCAAAAAAAAATTCATTTCTGCCCACCGGGTGCAAATCTGGCGCTGTACACCATCTCGTCGACATCGCCAGTGCTCGTATTGAACTAACTGTGTAATAATAAAATCAGCATTGTGCCTTCCTCGCTTGTTTGACACTTTCTGTCCACGTCCCGTCCTTAATGCATTACATATGGAAATATTTCGATACGTCTTTCTCGCATTCACAGGGCCAGATTTGCACCTGGTGGCCAAAATTGGTACTAATTTTTTTCCGGCGTAAATCTGTTTCACATTAACGCGCTGGAATACCTACCACGTTTCGCTGCTATACGATAATGGACTTCCGCGAGTAGTCGCACTTTTCGTTATAACCACCTGGTATAGTCGTATGTTAATGTTTAACACAATAAGACAAGTATTACACTTAGAAACCGTATGAGGCAGACTATATTCATCAAGTATTTGAAAATGAGAGCACTAGCAAGAAATTTAACACATAATTTCGAAGTCTGTCTCGCTTACATGTTTGTCAAATATTTAGCACGTTTTATTGATCATCTGCCTAAACGAGCGTGGAAAATCCCCTATAACTCTGCGTTGAACCGCCGATCCTGTCGCAGCAACTTAGCAACGATGTCTGCAGCAGGGGAAAGAAACCAACGGGCTTCACAACAGCCTAACCGTGTACCCAATATCGACGGTCCTCCGCAGATCAAATTACAAGTTCTTTTCCCAGTTACTTGAAAAATCCATAAAGAAAAATATCACGCTGTAGCAGATTCAACCTAGAAGATAAAGGATAGACGCAGAAAATTCACCAGTCCCTGTTATAGAAAAGTTTTATCGTAAAAAAAAAAATTTTTTTTTTGACAGTTCAACAAAGTCACCGAGTTTCTATATGTTCGTTGTGCGGTCTGACACTCCTTGATATCTTTGCCAGAATAAATTGAAATTCTCCTAATTTTTCCTTAAATAATTAATTAATGTCACTAAAGAATCAATCGTGTTATCATTTAACGAAATATACCACTTTAAAACCGATCTTTTTGACCACAATCGCCGATAAAGTTTTAAAACAGAATTTTAATACACTTCACAGTATCGATAATTTTCAAAATGTCAATGCGTGTCGACTTCTCATTAATAAAACTTTAAACTAGTTAATTATTGAATATCGTCCACACTCCTGATAAAATTCTGCCATAATCTCTTCACGAAATCTGAATTTAAATGAAATTCGCAAATTTCACACACAAGTAATATTTACGATGTATGTCGTAACAACACAGTCCACTGACTGTTTTAACTTCCAACTCGAAGTTTATTTAACAGTTGATAACCAATTGACATCCAATTACAGACTTTATCATTCCACCTTCAACATTGAACTCCGTTTCATTTTTATAAAAAAGAACATAAAACATATTTTAATAATGGCCAGCATGATGTTTCAACGGTTCTTCCAGCCGACGGCCGTTGGCTACGAGGCAATAGTGGTTAGCTCTCGTCGTCCGCCGCGTCTGGAGTCCCCACTGGATCATCTTGCTGCCACGCTCGACATGAAAGAAAAGAAACAAAATCTTTTCAAATAACAAGTCTCCACTTAACATACTGCAAATAGATAAGAGGTTAGCCCGGAAAACACGTATAAAAGTTGAATAATAACTTTATTTTACAATTATTCAGGTATTACAATATTGTCTCCTAAAAGTACTCGCCCTGGAACGCGATACACTTCTGCCAACGCCTCTCCACTGTTGATAACATTGCTGAAAGTCTTCAGTTGTGATGTTGTTCAGTTGCCATGTCGTTTCCGCCTTGATGGCTTCCACATCACCCAAGTGCCGCCCCCGAAGCACCATTTTGCACTTCGGGAACATGAAGAAGTCACACGGGGCTAAATCGGGTCGTCTGTCACGGTGATTGAGCTTCGGGCCAAAAACTCGCGCACAACGAGCGACGTGTGAGCGGGCGCATTGTCGTGATGAAGGATCCACCTGCCCCCTTTTGCCAACTCCGGTCAAACTCGGGCCACACGAGCTCTGAGACGTGTTAGAACTTCAACGTAAAAACATCCGTTCACTCTCTGGCCGGAAGGGACATATTCCTTGTGAACAATGCCCCTAGAATCAAAGAAAACAATCAACATTTTCTTCACATTGGACCTTGATTTTCGCGACTTTTTTGTTCTCGGTTCTCCTGCCAGTTTCCATTCCTTCCTTTGAGATTTGAGCTCCACACCGAATTCATAAAACCTGGACTCGTCTCCAGTGATGACTCGGTTGAGAAACTCCCCTCGTTCCTCTGCTTCCAACCAATCCTCACAGCACTCAACCCTCTTTGCTTTCTGTTCTGGCGTCAAGAACTTCGGTACGATTTTCGCACACAATTTCTTCATTTCCAGTTTTTGTGTCAGGATTTCGTGAACGATTGTTTTGGGGATTGACATCTCGTCAGCAATCATTCTGTCAATCTACGGTCTTTAAGAACACAAGCCCAAATTCGTTCAACATTTGCATCGGAACTCGATGTCAACGGGCGTCCTGGGCGAGGGTCATCGTTCACTTCTTCTCGGCCATCCCGGAATCTTTTTAACCACTTGTTCACGGTTGATTCCTTCACGAATTGTCTCCGTAAACTTGTTTGAAACACTCAAAAATCTCACGGCCATTCTTGCCTATCTTTGCAAGAAACTTGATGTTGACGCGCTGTTAGTCAATCAGAGAGAGCTCCATGCCGACGGCAGGTGAAAAAGGGTAACTGTCAACAAGCTGCCGCACACTCCAACCTTCACGCAGAGTGCTCTGACTCGAACTGAGCGTTGATGGGATTGATTACAGCAGTAGTCCCACCTGGCGGTGACTGCAACTAGTAACATGAAGACATTATTCAACTTTTATACGTATTTTCCGGACGAACCACGTATATTAACATTTCTTACCTGGCGTCGCTCAAGCGTTAAAGAAACGCGATGTTTCCTGATCAGACTTTCGAAACACAAGACACACTCAAGTAGACCAACGGTCGTTAATCGGTCTCTCCGATTCGATTTCGGATCCGGGCCTAGCTCACCACCCCGTCTCGCGCGCTGCGCGTTTAAGTTATTGCGGCAGGTCGTCTGGAACGATTCCATGACGTGTTAAAGAACGTAAGGGCGATGTGAGCTGAATGAGTATATAGACAGTGGGAGTCGAGGAGCCTTCCGCATGTGTCGGAGTGCGTCAAGACAGGTGGCTGGCGTGCGGGCGCGCCGTGTCCGGCGGATGAGCGGAGAGTTGAACGTCCTGCGCTAGCCAAGGCCGCTCCCACCAGGCGCCGACACCTCACCAAGACGCCGCCAACAATTCCTCTTTCAGTTCTTCGCGCTAATTCGGGTTCCTTTTCCCTCTTCAGGCGCCACAAAATGGCATTCAACCCACTGCCGACCGTCACGTATATGGCAACCCTTTACCCTCAAAGTTAAACCATGAGCAACTAACGGAAGAAGTTCTTTCGACGTGGAAACGTTCACTACTGGCAATTAAAATTGCTACACCACGAAGATGACGTGCTACAGACGCGAAATTTAACTGACAGGAAGAAGATGATGTGATACGCAAATGATTAGCTTTTCAGAGCATTCATTCAAGGTTGGCGCCGGTGGCGACACCTACAACGTGCTGACACGAGGAAAGTTTCCGACCGATTTCTTATACACAAACAGCAGTTGACCGGCGTTGCCTGGTGAAACGTTGTTGTGATGCCTCGTGTAAGGAGGAGAAATGCGTACCATAACGTTTCCGAATTTGATAAAGCTCGGATTGTGGCCTATCGCGATTACGGTTTATCGTATCACGACATTGCTATTCGCGTTGGTTGAGATCCGATGACTGTTAGCAGAATATGGAATCGGTGGGTTCAGGAGGGTAATACGGAACGCTGTGCTGGATCCCAACGGCCTCGTATCAGTAGCAGTCGAGATGACAGGCATCTTATCCGCATGGCTGTAACGGATCGTGCAGCCACGTCTCGATCCCTGAGACAACAGATGGGGACGTTTGCAAGACAACAACCATCTGCACGAACAGTTCGACGAGATTTGCAGCGGCATGGACTATCAGCTCGGAGACCATGGCTGCGGTTACCCTTGACGCTGCATCACAGACAGGAGCGCCTGCGATGGTGTACTCAACGACGAACCTGGGTGCACGAATGGCAAAACGTCATTTTTTCGGATCAATCCAGGTTCTGTTTACAGCATCATGATGGTCGCATCCGTGTTTGGCGACATCGCGGTAAACGCACATTGGAAGCGTGTATTCGTCATCGCCATACTGGCGTTTCACCCTGCGTGATGGTATGGTGTGCCATTGGTTACACTTCTCGGTCACCTCTTGTTCGCATTGACGGCACGTTGAACAGTGGACGTTACATTTCAGATGTGTAACGACCCGTGGCTCTACCCTTCATTCGATCCCTGCGAAACCCTACAATTCAGCAGGATAATGCACGACCGCATGTTACAGGCCCTGTACGGGCCTTTCTGGATACAGAAAATGATGGACTGCTGCCCTGGCCAGCACATTCTCCAGGTCTCTCGCCAGTTGAAAACGTCTGTTCAATGGCGGCCGAGCAACTGGCTCGTCACAATACGCCAGTCACTACTCTTGATGAACTGTGGTATCATGTTGAAGCTGCATGGGCAGCTGTACCTGTACACGTCATCCAAGCTCTGTTTGACTCCATGCCCACGCGTATCAAGGCCGTTATTACGGCCAGAGGTGGTTGTCAGGATCTATGCACCCAAATTGCGTGAAAATGTAATCACATGTCAGTTGTAGTATAATATATTTGTCCAGTGAAAACGCGTTTATCATCTGCATTTCTTCTTTGTGTAGCACTTTTAATGGCCAGTAGTGTATATTCGGTCGTCGGTCGAACTTTCCTGTGTGAAAAAATACCATCAGATTTGAATCGCCAGTACCTATGAGACTAATAATGGATACATAGCGTTTGCGTCCACAAGTGATAGATAACGGCTACGTGTTGGTCGCGCAATATTCGTTTTGCATTTGATATCATCGTATCAGTATTGGCGCATGCGTGTGACTGTTACAAATTAGCTATGTATAAAGTTAGAAACGGGTGTAGCGTGGAAACGCGTTTGGCTATGACACCGATTTGGATGCAATTGCGAAGAAATTGCGGAGCACCACTGGTATACAAAGTGGGACAGTAAAAACTGTAATTGCAAATCCATATTAAACTGAAAATCACTAAATAATGAAAAAAAGCACTAAATAATGAAAGGTATCTCGTGCGACTCGTAAATACATTCAAGATTATAGAAAACGCAATGCAGAAGAATGCAGAAAGCCCAAAAAGTCAATTAACGAGCGAATACGAGAGCTACGGCCCTCCAAAAGGAAATGAGAATATGATTGCCGCGCGGGATTAGCCGAGCGGTCTTAGGCGCTGCAGTCATGGACTGTGCGGCTGGTCCCGCCGGAGGTTCGAGTTTTCCCTCGGGCGTGGGTATGTATGTTTGTCCTTAGGATAATTTAGGTTAAGTAGTGTGTAAGCTGAGGGACAGATGACCTTAACATTTAAGTCCCATAAGATTTCACACACATTTGAATTTTTTTTTTTTTTTTTTTTTTTTTTTTTTTTGACAATATCTTTACGCCGCATATAGCGACCAGCGACAATCTAAACTGGTGATCCATCTACACGGTATCCAGTATACTACTGTGTTGTAACTACTCTATTAAAGACATTCTAATAGAAAACAATTGTTATCGTTTTGTCGGAGAGCACGGACCCGAACTGCGCGCAAATCTTTTATCAAACAGGAATGACATCAATTCTCCACATGCTGTGGTCCACTGAAAGTACTTCGCACAGTTTATATTACTTTGGATTTAGCGTTTCGGAAACAGTGACGTCACCAGACAAGCACATGACAATATTAGGGAAAAAAATCGTACTGTAGAGTTAAATGCAGTGAGCTACGAATGAAATGAGTGCGTGCTCATTGGTAGTGAAACTGTTGCTTTGAATTTGATCTACTTACAACTACACACGCATGAGCACATGTGTATAAATGCAGTAGTATTATGTGATGTCAGGCAGAGCTTCCACGTACACAAAGGCTGAATTCTGAAAGGAAATTTCGCTCTACAGCAGAACGTGCAGTATTACGAAACTCTCCGACACACATCCTGGGTCCTGGATTGGGACTCGAAAATCGGTACGTAGCGCAACCAGAATAGGTACCATGGCCACACTCAAGTAAAGATACGGGGGCTTGGGTATCCGATGACTGTTCAGACTTTAGACCTTTTCACGCCTTTATTTCTTGACCCTTCCACAAAGTAATGTTCAGAAGCAGCGCAGAGTATGTTTCTATGTTCAAAGTAAAACAACCAAATTTCCTGACGAAGTTAGAAAGAGATACGAGAATTAAAGTCTTAATTTGAGGTAGCATAGGATTATCAACGTTCCAAACAAACTAGAATAAGTTGTTTCGGAATGCCATTCAATCAAGGATATATATTTCGATAAACAGGAGACTAAATCATACCATTGACAAAGTGGACAAACACTGAACGTGTCATGCAGTCATGGTTGAAATCTGAATCGCACATGGGTGGAAGAAAGATTAAAGTTTAACATCCCGTTTATTAGGTACAGTATAATTTAGGGTTGGTCAGCTATCTGGAGGGAAATTAGTCATGAGTCACCAGAAAGAGTTGGCTTCGCAGAAACGAAAGATGTGAGCAGTTTGTATATATACATGTCCTCTGTGATGGCCAAAAACTAAAGCTACACCCGCCCGCTAATTTTGACGCCGGGAGTTATTTGCGAATGAGGAAGTCTTCCTCACTATATTTAGACAGTCTGCATACTGCTCTTCTAAGTGCAGTGCGAGAATGATTACAAAAGCTTGTGGAGTCCCCAGTATCCTCCACTCGCTGCACTGTCTCATTTTCATTTTTCTTTCACAGGATGAATCATCCGCAGAGAGGCACTACTCTGATGCGGAGAATGGCGTCAAGATCTGATACATCGTTGCGCAATGAATTACTAGCACGTATCAGTGGTATGATTTATTCATGTTCGGTCCGGAACGCGAAGGCAAGTCTGGAATTTTACATTCATCTCCAGACAAAGCACCAGTGAAGGCTGATTGCGTCGCTTTTCTTCAGTATTGGTCCCGTGCTTTTGAGAAAAGAACATTAAGGTCTAAGGCATCGTGCTGAAACTTCAGTGATCGTACTCGATACAAAAATAAAAATGAACAGTCCACATCGCAGTTCATTTTAATTCTGGGGGATGTAACTTGTTTCAATTATAATAGATATCAGGCCAAGCTTCTGAATTGCGTACTGCAAAGGAGAGTGATAGTGGTGGGCGACTTTGTGTCAGTAACCTTGAGTCTTAATCACAAAATGTCCTTACCAAAACCATAATATAAACTTTACTCAGACTACATGAGGAGCCGGTGGTGTGGTTTCGGCGGAGTTTATATCATGGTTTTACTTAGATTCTTAAATATTTAAGACTGAAGCATACTAGTAGTATATCATATGCTACGAAGACCTACGTTTGTATATACAATTCCTAATCTCGGCCTATTGATGGTTATTGTAGCCTACACAGGTCACCTCCACTAGGAGTAAAATAAATCGCTATTCAGACTGTTGTTCAGCATTTGTATTGATATTTAACGTACGTTCAATGACAAAGTCATTCCCCATGTGCCTTTTCAGGGATGCAGTCGGCTCGGAATTTCATTTTCATGGATGCCAATGCGTGACCGTTTAGAAGTACACAGGTGGAGCAGCAGCTCTTGAATAAAAGTGTCATTTCTGTTGGTGTCATTGTGTGTTTCTTTCAATTACCTTCTGTATTATACTATAGCAGTTCTTTCTACGTATGGTTCAAGAGCAATGTTACTTGGTTGTGACACATCATGCGAAAGTGTTGCACACCCCCTTATGTTGCAGCACATAGGCGTCTTTCGTGGGCAACAGTACTTAATGGCAACTTAGTGTATTTTGAAACAGATGTGTGTAAAATTGTTCACATGGCAATTTACGTCTAATTGATTCCGTCGATTCCGTATTTCTACATTTCCAGAAGGCTTTTGACACTGTACCACAAAAAACCGTTTCAAATGGCTCTGAGCACTATGGGACTTAACATCTGTGGTCATCAGTACCCTAGAACTTAGAACTACTTAAACCTAACTAACCTAAGGACATCACACACATCCATGCCCGAGGCAGGATTCGAACCTGCGACCGTAGCACACTGTACCACATAAGCGGCTGTAGTGAAATTGCATGCTTATGGAATATGGTCTCAGTTACGTGACTGAATTCGTGATTTCCTGTCGGAGAGGTCACAGTACGTAGTAATTGAGGGAAAGTCGTCGAGTAAAACAGAAGTGATGTTTGGCGTTCCCCAACGTAGTGTTGTAGGCCCTTTGCTGTTCCTTAACTATATAAACGATTTAGAAGACAATCTGAGCAGCCGTCTTAGGTTGTTTGCAGATGATGCTGTCGCTTATCGACTAGTAAAGTCATCAGAAGATCAAAACGATTTAGAAAAGTTATCTGAATGGTACGAAAATTGGCAGTTGACCCGATATAACGAAAAGTGCGAGGTCATCCACATTAGTGCTAAAAGGAATTCGTTAAACTTCGATTACACGATAAATCAGTCAATGTAAAGGCTGTAAATTCAGATAACTACCTATGAATTACAAACAACTTAAATTGACAGGAACACAAAGAAAATGTTGTGGGGAAGGCTAACCACAGACTGTGTCTTATTGGCAGGACACTCGGAAAATTTAACAGATCTACTAAGGAGACTCCCTACACTACGCTTGTCCGTCCCCTTTTAGAATACTGCTGCGCGGTGTGGGAGCCTTATCAGATAGGATTGACGGAGTACATCGAAAAAGTTCAAAGGTCAGCGCGTTTTGTATTATCACGAAACATGGGAGACAGTCTCACTGAAATGATACAGGATTTGGGGTGGACATCATGAAAACAAAGGCGTGTCTCGTTGCGACTAAATCTTCTCACGAAATTGCAACCACCAACTTTCTCCTCAGAATGCGAAAATATTTTGTTGGCACCGACCTACATAGGGAGAAACGATTAAAATAATAAAATAAGGTAATAAAACAAGGGAAATCAGAACTTGCATGGAAAGACACAGCTGTTCGTTTTCTTTTTCCGCGCCCTGTGCGAGATAGGGATAATGGAGAATTATTGTGATTTACAGAGAACCCCTGCAGATGTAATTCAAGTAACTTAATATTTTTCTTTACTATATTTGAGTGTGCGCCTTATCAAGGTTTAATACTGTTATATTGTGTCAAACACCAAGGGAAAAGACCGAGCGAGGTGGCGCATTGGTTAGCACACTGGACTCGCGTTCGGGAGGACGACGGTTCAATCCCGCGTCCGGCAATCCTGATTTAGGTTTCCCCTGATTTCCCTAAATCGCTCCAGGCTAATGCCGGGATGGTTCCTTTGAAAGGGCACGACCGACTTCTTTCCATCCTTCCCGAATCCGATGATACCGATGACCTCGCTGTTTCGTCTCTTCCCCCCCCCCCCCCCCCAAAAAAAAAACAGCTAAGGGGAAATTGATTAATATTACAGAACTATAAACGTAACTGTATCAATAGCTGACCTGAGAGTGCAACTCATACAATGATAAGACACGTAAGGGCAAGGGAGCACGCGCCATTTAGTGTGGAACCAGGTAAAACGGCGTGCAGGCAGACCGCCGGGTCAACATACCCGGAATCGAACCGGTTCCCACGGCGCTGGCGAGCAGAAGTGCATGGCATCCGGCGAGCGCAGTGCGGTCTGCCGGGCGGCCTGTAATTACCGAGACAGTCACGCGACTTGCAAACTCTTTTGGGGCTGACGTGCATATCTGTTCGGAAAGGCGACGGTGCGGCCGGAGCGAGGCAGTTTGTCACCTGTTGCTCCGGAGTGTCAATGTCTGCGTCAAGACGCGCTCCTCCCGCACAGTTATCGAATGGGCCCATCTTAATGTCTTTCTTCTCATCACGCTAGTTTCTCGACGTCCTGTCTGCGTTTTTAAGCTGTTTGGTTCACTTTTCGTCCATACGGTTCGCGAGTGGTGGTAAGAATTTGATGTTCTTCTATTCCAAATAGAAATTTTGGATCAAACTTGGTCCCCGTGTTTGAAGTACTGAATTTGTACAAATACTGTTTACGAATGAAATTGCGGCCATTACAATAACATCATTACGTACCTGATCGCATGAAGAATCGCTGTCTATTGTAAGATCGAACACACTGTTCTTGTCGTTACAACTAAACTGTAATCAAGTCTGAAAGCTTAAGAGCGGAGATTCTGCACTCTGTCGACCAAGTAATGTCGTAGACTACCTCCAATGTATTATTTATTTACTTCGGCTGTTTGCGACGTTGACCCTGCAGCCAACAATGGTTGTAGCAGTACAGAGGTAACATATACACTAAGTTAAATGATAGGGTAAGCTTAGCTTCGCGGATAACCAGTGCACTAAGGAGATGACATTTCGTACCAGTCCAAACTTAAAATGTTTTCATATGAAGTAAACTCCTGGAAATTGAAATAAGAACACCGTGAATTCATTGTCCCAGGAAGGGGAAACTTTATTGACACATTCCTGGGGTCAGATACATCACATGATCACACTGACAGAACCACAGGCACATAGACACAGGCAACAGAGCATGCACAATGTCGGCACTAGTACAGTGTATATCCACCTTTCGCAGCAATGCAGGCTGCTGTTCTCCCATGGAGACGATCGTAGAGATGCTGGATGTAGTCCTGTGGAACGGCTTGCCATGCCATTTCCACCTGGCGCCTCAGTTGGACCAGCGTTCGTGCTGGACGTGCAGACCGCGTGAGACGACGCTTCATCCAGTCCCAAACATGCTCAATGGGGGACAGATCCGGAGATCTTGCTGGCCAGGGTAGTTGACTTACACCTTCTAGAGCACGTTGGGTGGCACGGGATACATGCGGACGTGCATTGTCCTGTTGGAACAGCAAGTTCCCTTGCCGGTCTAGGAATGGTAGAACGATGGGTTCGATGACGGTTTGGATGTACCGTGCACTATTCAGTGTCCCCTCGACGATCACCAGTGGTGTACGGCCAGTGTAGGAGATCGCTCCCCACACCATGATGCCGGGTGTTGGCCCTTGTGTGCCTCGGTCGTATGCAGTCCTGATTGTGGCGCTCACCTGCACGGCGCCAAACACGCATACGACCATCATTGGCACCAATGCAGAAGCGACTCTCATCGCTGAAGACGACACGTCTCCATTCGTCCCTCCATTCACGCCTGTCGCGACACCACTGGAGGCGGGCTGCACGATGTTGGGGCGTGAGCGGAAGACGGCCTAACGGTGTGCGGGACCGTAGCCCAGCTTCATGGAGACGGTTGCGAATGGTCCTCGCCGATACCCCAGGAGCAACAGTGTCCCTAATTTGCTGGGAAGTGGCGGTGCGGTCCCCTACGGCACTGCGTAGGATCCTACGGTCTTGGCGTGCATCCTTGCGTCGCTGCGGTCCGGTCCCAGGTCGACGGGCACGTGCACCTTCCGCCGACCACTGGCGACAACATCGATGAACTGTGGAGACCTCACGCCCCACGTGTTGAGCAATTCGGCGGTACGTCCACCCGGCCTCCCGCATGCCCACTATACGCCCTCGCTCAAAGTCCGTCAACTGCACATACGGTTCACGTCCACGCTGTCGCGGCATGCTACCAGTGTTAAAGACTGCGATGGAGCTCCGTATGCCACGGCAAACTGGCTGACACTGACGGCGGCGGTGCACAAATGCTGCGCAGCTAGCGCCATTCGACGGCCAACACCGCGGTTCCTGGTGTGTCCGCTGTGCCGTGCGTGTGATCATTGCTTGTACAGCCCTCTCGCAGTGTCCGGAGCAAGTATCTTTCGTGCGAACTTTGTTGTAGAACACACTCTTAATTTCGTGTGGTAATAAAAAATTTTACTTTCTTAAGAATTACGTACATTTAAAGAAAAATATTACGTGCACTCATATTAACTGGATAATAATATTTAGTTGAGAACTGAGTCCTTTAAATCATTCGGCCTTGACATACACTTTCCAGATGCAGTGGGTTTTTTTGTTAAACATTTTTACTGAATTTTATCCCGGCAATAGCCATAGAACATAAGATTATCTCTATCAGCAGAAAATGTTTTAATTATTGCCAAGCCGACATTTATCACTGATCAAACCTACTTCACTACGCATTTGAGTTATTTTAAAGAACCAAACTGTTTAAATTTCAATGTTAACTAACATTAACTATCCGCCTACGAATGCACAAACGTATAATTAATTCAATTCTTATCAGCCACAGGATCACTGAAAAGGAAGAACAATTTCTTAATTCACTATTGATTTTTATGCATCTGTTCCCGATTTACGGGTTTGATAATTTTTTAAATGTGCCGCCTCTTCAGATCTGCGATTGTTGGTCGCGGCACAGCCCAGCAACACCGCTAAAAAATGCTGAAAAATTCTTAAAGAAATTTTATAGATGACGTGGGCAAGCTAATTTACATAAATAATTCACACTTTTGATAAATACTGATATATTTAGCTCAAACAACAATTCAACTCACATTAATTCGTAACGCATCGTCTAATGGCGGCTAAGTCCAGACAGAGACAAAAGAAGTCTACACATTCGTTAAAAGCTTCTTCACAGCGACCTACCTCGACAACGTCTGATCAGAGACGACCAAAGAATACATAATGTTTAGTCCTTATATAGCATTTCCCGACTATTAACATTTCTTTGTAAATTGATTTCTGGCAAATTGCGATATCTCTGATACCGCAAATACTGACACATTTTACATTCACATAATAAATACAGAAAAATTCCTATCCTAAATACAGAGAAATATTACAATTAAAACATAATGAGAATAACAAACGTATTTTATACCACATTCAGTAATATTTTTGTTGAATAATTACGATGTATATACAACTTGCCCAGAGCGGCGTATATGGTACAAATAAACTGTGAAAATGCCAGGGAACGTTACAGTCCGCTGTGCCGTGCGTGTGATCATTGCTTGTAAAGCCCTCTCGCAGTGTCCGGAGCAAGTATGGTGGGGTCTGACACACCGGTGTCAATGTGTTCTTTTTTCCATATCCAGGAGTGTATTTTATTCAAGAGTGTTTGAGTCAATATGTACAATACCAGTTCGTAATTTTAAAAATTATACACAGGAACAATAATTTTGAGTTTTCATATACGAAAAAGTTCTTAATTTGAATGAAATGTATACATACATAAAGTTGCAACGCATTTTTTGTTACTTCGAGGTAGAGTGAGAATGTAACACTTGTATGATGTGGAAAAACTCGTAGCAACCCGTTTTCTGTGCGGTACTTATTGTACATAACGTAGGTCAGTATTACATGACTCAGATCTGCTACGTCAATTTGATCCTCACGAAAGGTCCGGAAACTGAAATGTTTGTTCGATGTAAATGTGTGCGGTAACACCCGTGTCCCAGCTTCATACAAATGATGCTTGACGTTTACTTAGCTTCACATAGTCGAACCACTGTCGAGGAAAGATGTAAGGTCTTAGTTGGTTATTTAATTATTTACTTACTTACTTACTTCTTCCACAGATCATTTGAAAGATTTTGTTATGGAAGTGATACGGAAGGAGAGAGTTTATAGGCTATGTATACACGATTAGTGTCAACGTTAATAAATACATCGTTCTATTCCCACTCACGCAAGTACGAGGGCAGTTCAATAAGTAATGCAACACACTTTTTTTCTGAAACAGGGGTTGTTTTATTCAGCATTGAAATACACCAGGTTATTCCCCAATCTTTTAGCTACACAACACTATTTTTCAACGTAATCTCCATTCAATGCTACGGCCTTACGCCACCTTGAAATGAGGGCCTGTATGCCTGCACGGTACCATTCCACTGGTCGATGTCGGAGCCAACGTCGTACTGCATCAATAACTTCTTCATCATCCGCGTAGTGCGTCCCACGGATTGCGTCCTTCATTGCGCCAAACATGTGGAAATCCGACGGTGCGAGATCGGGGCTGTAGGGTGCATGAGGAAGAACAGTCCACTGAAGTTTTGTGAGCTCCTCTCGGGTGTGAAGACTTGTGTGAGGTCTTGCGTTGTCATGAAGAAGGAGAAGTTCGTTCTGATTTTTGTGCCTACGAACACGCTGAAGTCGTTTCTTCAATTTCTGAAGAGTAGCACAATACACTTCAGAGTTGATCGTTCGACCATGGGGAAGGACATCGAACAGAATAACCCCTTCAGCGTCCCAGAAGACTGTAACCATGACTTTACCGGCTGAGGGTATGGCTTTAAACTTTTTCTTGGTAGGGGAGTGGGTGTGGCGCCACTCCATTGATTGCCGTTTTGCTTCAGGTGATGAACCCATGTTTCATCGCCTGTAACAATCTTTGACAAGAAATTGTCACCCTCAGCCACATGACGAGCAAGCAATTCCGCACAGATGGTTCTCCTTTGCTCTTTATGGTGTTCGGTTAGACAACGAGGGACCCAGCGGGAACAAACCTTTAAATATCCCAACTGGTGAACAATTGTGACAGTACTACCAACAGAGACGTCAGGTTGAGCACTTAGTTGTTTGATGGTGATCCGTCCATCATCTCAAACGAGTGTGTTCGCACGCTCCGCCATTGCAGGAGTCACAGCTGTGCACGGCCGGCCCGCACGCGGGAGATCAGACAGTCTTGCTTGACCTTGCGGCGATGATGACACACGCTTTGCCCAACGACTCACCGTGCTTTTGTCCACTGCCAGATCACCGTAGACATTCTGCAAGCGCCTATGAATATCTGAGATGCCCTGGTTTTCCGCCAAAAGAAACTCGATCACTGTCCGTTGTTTGCAACGCACATCCGTTACAGTCGCCATTTTAACAGCTCCGTACAGGGCTGCCACCTGTCGGAAGTCAATGAAACTATACGAGACGAAGCGGGAATGTTTGAAAATATTCCACAAGAAATTTCCGGTTTTTTCAACCAAAATTGGACGAGAAAAAAAATGTGTTGCATTACTTATTGAACTGCCCTCGTATATTTAAAAACTAGGTGGTGGTGGCGTCGTTGGTGGTATATATAAATATATATGGCTACCAGTTTTTAAGTTGAAGTACGTCAGTGGAATAGGAGGAGTTGCCCACGAGAAATGATTTTAAATTACCTGTCAAAAATTTCGAGTTACTGGGCAAGTGATCAAAAAAATTCATTGTTGCATATTGCACTCCTCTCTGAACCACTGGAAGACTCCCCAGAGGCGCGTAAGTCATTTTTCCATGTGGTGTAGGTTTGTACGACACTGTTAACAAATTCTGATGAATTGTGTATGACTAATTTCATTAGGGAAAATATGAATTGAGACGAAGTTGAAATGCCTATATCCTTGAAAAGGGTACCTACATGACATCTGAGGACGGACACCACTTACAAGTCTTACTGCTCTATTTTGTGCAATCAGTACTTTCTGAGTGATGAGTTACCCCAGAAAATTGTTCCATATGACATTACGCAATGGAATATGCAAAATATGTCAGGACGATCATACATTTGGTGGTAATGTTAGTATTTCTGCGAAGATCAAAAGTAGTTGATCTTAATTGTGTGATAAGCTCAGTAATACGCTTTTTCAAGCTCCTTGGAGCATTCTATCCTACTTACTGCTCATGTGCTACGTCAGTAGTTGGCTAGACTATTTGCTGTACAGAACTGAATGTAGTGCACATTTTCAAAATTTAGGAAGAGCCCATTCTCAGAGAACTACTTAATAATTTTTGGCCCCATAGCGTCCCTTCCGTGGCGCACTTTTGCAATCAGTGGCAACGCAGTGCGTAAACGTGCCAAGGGAGTGCGTTACTGCAGTAAATGCGTTAATTCCTAACGGAATACAGAGATTAGAACTGATGTAACTAACGCAACTAGAGAACACGGACAGTCTCTATCTAAATGACAGCCATTGCACTGCTAGACGGGAAACGGGTTTTTCTTCATCCTGTACGACACTAGTAGCGCTTTTCCGGGAAAGGCCACTTCCTTCACACAAACGCTACTCGTCCTTCATTTCAGACATTTATATAAGCCAGTTCTTATAGAAAAGACAAAAAAGTCATTTTTAATAACGCTGTTTACCATTACCGCTTCCGAATCTTTAGGTTCATTCTCAGACAGTTATTGAAAATTAAAATTGTTTGTATGTTACGTCAGCTGTTTTCTGTCGCAGCGAAAGTTCCTGGGACTGGTTCAACCGTAGAAAATTTTGCGACATTTTATAGCAATGTCGATTGCTTTTTCAGAAGTTCGTATTTCGCGGAATAGTAACTAAGATTCACCACGTCAAAGTAAATGCACACTAGGCATTGAACCAGCAGTCATTCTTCATGGATGAGTATCATTTTTACGTGGGCGTAACTTGTACTCTCATAAACCTTCAGTGGTTCACGGAATGGCCGGTATGCAGTTTCGTTGTGTTTCTGTTTGTTTATCAACTCGTGCAAGGGGACGAGTTCAATTCCCATGCGTACCTGCACTGGATGTTAGCACAGGAGAGTCAGTCAATTTTGTGTTGTTTTTAGTAACTTGTTTACGTGAACGGTAGTCGTTGAAACGTCATTCAACAGATTTATTAGAGAGGGAGTGGATTACCGAATAAAAATTATTGCTTGCTATTTTTTAAAGAAAGTTCTGCTGTTGATACGTTCGTAAAGAACAAACTTACGGAGAACACCAGTCCCATGAGACCCGACAGGCTATTTACTAACACAAAGTAATGAGTGCTATCGGCAGTCGCAGTTGTGCAACTGAATTCGTGATGTACCGCCACAAAGATCACAGTTCTTACTAATTGACGAAAAGTCATCTAATGAAACGGGAGTGATATCTGGCGCTCCCCAAGAAAGTGTTATAGGCCCTCCGCCGTTTCCAGTTGACACAAACGAATTAGCAGTGAGTCTAACCAGCTCTCATAGTGTGTTCGCAAATGGTGCTGTCATTTATCGTCTCGTTAAGTTTACGGTAGATCAAAACCAATTGTAAAAACGATACAGACAAGATATCGTATTTATCCGCGGAAATCGGACAAGCAACTTTCAAGTAAAACATCTCCCCTGGACGGGAATGTTATCATGGATGTGCGAATACACACATGGTTGACGCAATACGGAAGTTTGGGTCTTGTGGGTCCTTCATGGATAGCCAAATGGTAAAGCAACCGCTCGCCATAAGCGGGAAATTCGGGTTCGAGTCCCGGTCCGGCACAAATTTTTATTTTCATTTCACTGTGCAGCTGATGGTTATCCATATTGTCAACTGCGAATACATTTAGCGTATAGATATGTCTGGTGCGAAAAGTGGCAGTTGACTCTAAACAATAAAAAGTGAGAGGTTCCCCACATGAGCACCAAAAAATTTCTGGTAAATTTCGGTTACACAGCAAATAACACAAATTTAAACGCTATCGTGAAACTTCCTCGCAAATTAAAACTGTGTGCCGGATCGAGACTCTAACTCGGGACCTTTGTCTTTCGCGGGCAAGTGCTCTACCGTTTCCGCAGTTTTAATCAACCAGGAAGTTTCATATCAGCGCACACTCCGCTGCAGAGTGAAAATCTCATTCTGTTAAACGCTGTCGTAATACCTTGGTATTACAGTTACTAACAACATAAATTAGAACCACAACTTAGAAAACATTGTGGGGAGGCGAACCGAAGGCTGTGATTTGTTGGCAAAGCTCTTAGAAGACGTAACAAATCTATTAATGAGACTGCGCCAGAACGCTTGCCTGACCTCTGCTGGAGTACTGCTGTGCGGTATGGGATTCTTGGCTGATAGGATTGACGGAGGACATCGAAAAAGTTAAAAAAAAAAAAGACAGCTTCTTTTATTATTGCGAAACAGGGAAGAGAGTGTCAGGGATATGATGCATGAGACAGGGTGGCAATCATTAAAACAAAGGCGTTTTTCGTCGCCGCGAGATCTTATCACGAAATTTCAGTCCCTAACTTTCACCGCCGAATGCGAAAATATTTTATTGACTCTCACATAGGAAGAAATAACTACTGCAAAAAAAAAAAAAAAAAAAAAGGCTCTGAGCACTATGGGGCTCAACTGCTGAGGTCATTAGTCCCCTAGAACTTAGAACTAGTTAAACCTAACCAACCTAAGGACATCACAAACATCAATGCCCGAGGCAGGATTCGAACCTGCGACCGTAGCGGTCTTGCGGTTCCAGACTGCAGCGCCTTTAACCGCACGGCCACTTCGGCGGTTAACTATTGCAATTTATTTATTTTTATTTAATCGTATGGTGATTTTATACAATATACAGTTGATGTAAGACAAGATTAAACCTTAAAGTCTGTGTTTTTCAACCAATTATTTAAGCTGGGTGTGAGAATTAACAAGTCGTCCGGAATTCCAGGGTATAAATGAAGTGGACAGCGTTGGACTAGATGTTAAATTGTCTGCTCTTCTTGATTACATTCACACATTGGTGAACTGATCCAGCCCCATTTGTACCTGAAGTAGCTACAACAACAATGTCCAGTCCTTAACCTGTTGAGGCGGCACCAGAGGTTCCTCGGTAGGTCAAAACCTTTTGGCTTCTTTGTGGGTACAAGGTGATGGGCTCTTGTTCCCAATGTTTTTGTTGACCATTCCTGCTTCCAGCTTTCATTTAGATCAAAACCATCCGCGATGAGTTGTCCTGCAGTAACACCTGCTGGTCTTCTTGATTGCAATCGTTGCTGTGGCGGATGACAGAATTCCTGGTGCAGTGGTAGAGAGGGTGATGCAACGATTTTCTTGGCCTCCGTAGAGCTTGTTTCCGCCTTAAGTAAGTTGGATTGATGTGACTCAATACAGGTAACCAGTGGCATGGTGTTGATTTGATGAAACAGTAATGCAGCGCATTGTGTCTTTCATTTTTGTGTCTACCTTCTTGACATGTACACTTTCCAACGAGACAGGTGCACAGTACTCGGCAGCAGAGTAGATAAGACTGCCAGTTAAACGCAGTCAGCAGATGTTCCCCAGGTGGTACCACTGAGCTTATGTAGTATGTTGTTCCTTGCAGCAACTTTATGAAAAAGCTTGATGTTGTCCTCTTTGTAGATCAGGGTTCTATCTAGAGTGATTCCGAGATATTTTGGCAAAGGATTGTACCTCAACGTCTGTCCATTGAGCAGAACTCTTGGTTCGTATTTCGCAGCACGATTCGATGGATGGAACCAAGAGACTTCAGTTTTTGATGTGATTGGGATCAATCTCCAGGTCTTAAAGTTGACATCTTCTCCAGATCCTCCGTAAGAATTCGTTCACCATCTTCGAAATTACTGATCTGTGCTACGAGTGTGATGTCATCTGCATAGATGAATTTAGTTGATCTTGATTGCAATAAAAGAAGAGTAATAGCTCCCACGGAAAGATTTAGACTTACGTTTTTCCTTTGTGCTATTCGAGAGTGGAACGGTAGAGAAATAATCAACGGTAGAGAAATAATCAACGGTAGAGAAATAATCAACGGTAGAGAAATAATCAACGGTAGAGAAATAATCAACGGTAGAGAAATAATCAACGGTAGAGAAATAATCAACGGTAGAGAAATAATCTGAAGGTGGTCTGATGAGCTCTCTGCAAACCAAAGTTTGACTTGCACGGCGGTCACATAGTCAAAAACATGTAGAAAGGCAATGATGATGTATAATGTCCCCCTGGTAGCTAAACATTTGCTTCTTAAATTTTTTTGTTTTGCTTTGGGACAAAAAATTATTTGGAGTGGTCAGTATGAATGGGCACCCTCTGTATAGAAGCGAAAAACGCAGCAAGACAGAAAAGCAGTCTAAATACACCAAAGTTGAGTGCTGCTGCCGCTTCCTCCAACAGTGCCATCCAGCAATTCATTTCGTCTCGGAAGTCAATGGCCTGAGAGGTCGCAGAAAACCGGATTACGCACGGAGAACTGGCCCCGCAGTGGACGCGAAAATTCCGGTCGCCGGGGGACGCATTCATCCAGGTGCGGCGCGAAAAGTTTCTGACAGTGCGGCGCAATCAGAAGTGGCGGCCAAAATACACTTAACGGAAAAAGATGTTTTCTCCGGGCAGGAGTCTCAAACATTCTGATCTTATCTCTTACAATAAGTGAAATAGTTCGAATACCATTTTACTCTATTAAGGAATTCATTTCGACCTTCTAATCTCCATGGATATTAGGTTCTCATCCAAAATGTTAGAAAATTCGAGCTTTTAATTGCATTTTTTGAAACTTGTATGTGTCAAGAATGTTGGGATGAAAAGGTTTTTTAATCCGTGCGTTACAAAAGTTTCTACAGCCCATTGTTCAAAGCAGTGTCACGGTCGCCGTGGGATCCTGTCAGCGGGAAACGTCCGGCTCAGGTAGAAAACTCGTCGTGCCGTGTGATTTACATTGTAGTATGCATGTAAACATATTCGCCGAAAAACCTGGCGAGAAACGAGTGCGGGCTGCCGAACGCAGCAAATCCAGCTCAACCAGATCGACTTTTCTAGCCAAAAAGAACGAGAGAATTGCACTCTAGGGATAATTCGAGTTAGGATTGATATACGATCCTGGAATTGCCGACTAAACGCAAGTAACGAAAATACTTTTTTTGGTCGGATTTAGGTCAAAATTAGTCAAAACATAGGTTTTTTGTCCGCCATAGAGAATCACCCGTTTTGAATTTTGAAAATATAACTTCAGATTTGTGTTCAGTGACATCAAAAATATGTGATAACATGTAGTTTTTATGCAAATTGAACTAATAATACATGTAACAGTTTTCCCTAAACTTTAACCAGGTTTTTCTCGAGAAACGAATACGCAAAACTGCGTGCAGCATAAAATGAAAACGATTGAGTCTGTTAATTTCTACCTTTGACCTCGGAATAGCAAACACTTCACGTGGAAGCTGGTACCTATAATACATGAAATTTAATATTAACTAATTCTTTTAAAGCCTCAAAGAGTGAAACAAACTCTCAAAAATCGAACTCAAAGTTCGACTTAGCACCGTGTCATTAAATTCAAGGTTATTTCGTTGTGGTTAGTAAAATCTCCCATAAATTTAATGTAGTTTCGATTGATGTTCTCCATTTTTGACTTCAGATTATTCCTGAAGGGCTACACTGCACGCAGTCTGCGAAGTTCAGACTCGCGGGCTCTTGATCAAACCATAATTATGGTCACCATTTTGCTTTTTTATCGAAAATCTAAAATAAAGACCAAAGTACGATAAGTCATAATCCCCAACCAGGTGCGTTGTCTGTCTTTACATTGTCTCAAAAAAATTTCCAAACTTACCTATTTTTTGTTCATTTGAATGAGAACCTGGCCTTAAACATCTAACGCCATGCGTTTCAGCCGTAGATTAGTCTGTGTTTTTTTTTTCCATGGCACCTATGTAACTGCCCGAATGAACTAATTCCTAGGATTGGGAGAAAAGATGAGCATCGAATCTCTAATAGAAGTACTGTGGTGCTCAAACTAACCTTCGTGTCGCAACACGACACGCAGGAAATGGATGTCAAGCTACAAGTATAAGCAGCGCTTTACCTCTGTCGGAAGTGAAACTTTCGTACTACAGTCTAGTAAACTCATTATGCATATAGGTACAAGATTTAACCGAAGACTTGCGGGTAGACAGAACCCACTATGTTGTCCTCAAAGGATACACATGGTAGGAAGTGAAAATATCGTCAGGCGCACGCTTAGGAAGTGTGATAGCACCGTTATCATCTGCATTGTATGTAAGTGACGTGTCTCCCTGCGGCTGTTTGCTAGTGACTGATTTCATGCACAATGGAGTCGCATCGTTAGATGTGATCAAGGATTTAGTTCTGAGAGAGCTCATAGCTCATAATTTACTACTTTCTCCTCCCCCTCCCCTTCCTTTCACAAATATAGTCTGTTGTCACTCCCTCGGTTAACATACTACAGCTGCCTAGAATTAAATAATAACCTTTTTGAATAATAGTAAGTGCGATGGTATTTCACTACTTTTATTCACTATATCATTTGACGAAGTTTTCAGGAAATGGGGAAAAGGAACTAAACATACAAGGGTTTTATAAAACACATGCTATGAAAGAAAACCAAAAGACTAGATTTCGGCTATGTGGAGTTCGCTGATCGTCTGGCAGTACTCACAGATAACACAGAAACTGCAGTGAAGTGGGTAGAGATCGTGAAAGAGAATGCTGAGAAAGTTGGACTACAGACATCCTTTGGAAAAACAGAATATACGTCAAACCAAAAAGATGCTCCTAGAAAGATCACAACAGAATGTCGTGAGTTCATAAATTCAAGTATCCTGGGGTGCTGATAAAAGGGAAATGGAATACAGACACAGCTCACGAAGAAAAAATGGTTCAAATGGCTCTGAGCACTATGGGACTTAGCATAGGAGGTCATCAGTCCCCTAGAACTTCGAACTAATTAAACCTAACTAACCTAAGGACACCACACACATCCATGCCCAAGGCAGGATTCGAACCTGCGACCGTAGCTGCTGACGATACTCTTGTCTCTGATGAACACTCACCGTCGAGGACAACATATTGGGTTGTAATACTTCATAAGTCTTCGGGTCAGTCACATATCTGGGAACCTAAGTAAGGGGCCTATGCCCCAGTGTCGTAGAGAACTTTTTGTAAAATATCAAGACAACTGAAATCGTAAGGCACCTTGGAGAACGGATGTCAAATGATCTCATTGAAACGGGAGCTCCCGAACAAGGGAAAAGCCGACAAGGCACACTAAGCTTGCTGAAAGATGTACGACTCGAAACATTCATGGATGAATAACGAACACACTGTAGCTAAAGTCAGACCGTTCGTCCTGTATCCAGCAGAGTGCTTACTCCTAACCAAGAAGACCCTAATAAGTGTTCTCCAATTTAAGAAAGTAAATTACTGCGAAAGATAGTGGGACTAAGTATCCTAGCCCCCACAGGTCGGGTTGACAGAGGAGATAGAGAAGATCCAAAGAAGAGCGGCGCGTTTCGTCACAGTGTTATTTGGTAAGCGTGATAGCGTTACGGGGATGTTTAGCAAACTCAAGTGCAGACTCTTCAAGAGAGGCGCTCTGCATCGCGGTGTAGCTTGCTGTCCAGGTTTCGAGAGGGTGCGTTTCTGGATGAGGTATCGAATATATTGCTTCCCCCTACTTATACCTCCCAAGGAGATCACGAATGCAAAATTAGAGAGATTCGAGCGCGCATGGAGTCTTTCCGGCAGTCGTTCTTCCCGCGAACCATACGCGACTGGAACAGGAAAGGGAGGTAACGACAGTGGCACGTAAAGTGCCCTCCGCCACACACCGTTGGGTGGCTTGCGGAGTATAGATGTAGAACGTAGCCGGTGCCATCAGAAGCCAGCGACTAGCGTTATTGAACCACCTGTAGAGGATGGATTCCCTTAGATCTTCAAAGTAGCCAAGAAGGGTAAAGCCACTGGATCCCTGTGGATCAAGCGAGTAGATAAAGACCTTGCAGAACTTAGTATTAAGACATAATTGCTAACGGGGGTGGCTATCATTTAGCTACTGAAACCACATCCATCCTAACAACCCAACAGGTGAGCTCAGTCCACTAACAACATTCTAAACTTTACCAGGAACACTTCAAATGGCAGAAAGCTGCACGGGTAAAGCACAAGCACCATATTTCACAGGTGGGCCAGACGGGTAAAAAATATATAATAGTATAAACGGTTTTACTAAAATTTGGGGGGCATGCTCCCATGTCCCATCCTCCTCCTCCCGATCCACGCCATAGCGGACAAACGTCACGGAGGTCATGTTCTCTGACACGTCTCCAGGATTCCACACGGGAGATAGCGAGCTGCTGGTGGAGCCCGTGCAAGATAAGGCAGCGGGAAGCGAGACGGCTCGCGCAAGCGGCGTCCGGTAGTAGCGTTTGTTCTCGCGTGAGGATCGCGCTGCGCCAGCACGTTGATGGGCGCATCACGCGGGCCAGCGCGGAGCACGTGGTGGCGCGGCCAGCGAACAAAGGCGCAGCAACGTGCGCGCTGCGCTGCTCAGACCTCAGGGCCGGGCGGCGCGCGCCCAAATGCCACTTCGACAAAGGCCGCGCAGGGTTTTAACCACGTCACAGGCCTTAGCCAGAAAAGGGGAGCCGCTTGTGGAATAAGAGGCCCGAGCTGGCACGGCCGCTGTGCGCGGCTCGGCGCGCAGGTGAACAACCGGGCGGCGGGACGCTGACCTTGGGAGCCCGCAGCAGCCAGCCCTGACCAGCGCCGCGCTGCGCCGCACATTCTCATCTGCTGTCGGAAGCAGCGCTCGCTCCTTCGCGAGCCAACTCCGTTACAGGAAGGAAACAGCGGCAGAATCTCATTCGGGGTGTGATAACGAACACACGTCAGAAGCGCCCCTCTTCCAGTGTGGCTGTAATTATCGTATGGAAGCGAAACTTGCTAGATATTCTAATGCAGAACCCATTTACGCTGGAAGAAATTAGTTCCAACTTTCGCCACCAGATTCAGGCAGATCTGCCTGAATAAAGTGTAATCGGCCCTTAACGCCAAAATCGACATTATGCCTTTCTCACTTGACATTTTCCGCCCACTTCCCGCTCTTAATCCATTACATATGGAAACATTTCTAAACGTCTTTCTTGCATGCAGAACGCCAAACCTGGTGGCCAAAATTGAAATTAATATTTTTCCAGCGTAAATCCGCATTAACGTTTTAGAATATCTACAAAGTTTTACTGTCATTCGATAATTGCAACCCACACCCCAGGGTGTAGCTGAAATTGAATTATAACCAACTGCTACTAAACCACCATAAATGTTTCTCTGTCTGACACGAGTCTGTAGAAAGTGGTACTGGCGGACGTTTTGGCCACTCACTCCCATTCCAGACGGCAAAAATAGGGGACCCATTCCTGGATTACGTTAGCGAATCGGCGCGTATTAATTTCCCTTACCTGTTCTGTGCAGTTTTCTCGCAGATTTAGTCCCTTGAAACAGCTTTCGTAGCATACTGGATTCGTTGTGGCTACGAGCAGAAGTCCGGGTAGCTGATTTACTTTAAATAAATTGCAGTATGCCATTATGGTGCACTTATTAACAAGCATCATTAAATACACTCTAAGACAGAAAGCAGCACCAAGAAGGAAAAATCTGAATGGGACAGAAATCGGTAGATATGATGTACATGTACAGACAAACAAATGATTATAATTTCAGAAAGATTGGATGGTTTATTCAAGAGACAGAGCTTCATAAATTGAGCAAGTCAGTCACGTGTTGGTCCACATCTTGCCCTTATGCAAGCAATTATTCGGCTTGGCGTTGATTGACAGAGTTGTTTGATGTCCCCCTGAGGGACATCGTGCTAAATTCTGCACAATGGGCTCGTTAGACTGTCAAAATCCCGAGCTGGTTTGAGCGCCCAGCCCATAATACTTCCGGCCGATGTCAGTTGCGGAGAGATCCTACGACCTTGCTCGCCAAAGTGCGGTTTGGCGAGCCCGAAGACAAGCAGTAGAATCTCGCCTTGTGCGGAAGGGTATTATTATCTTGCCTATGAGGTATCGTCTCAGTTGTGCGACTGGATTCGTGATTTCCTGTCAGGAAGGTCGCAGTTCGTAGTAATAGACGGCAAATCATCGAGTAAAACTGAAGTGATATCAGGTGTTCCCCAGGGAAGCGTCCTGGGACCTCTGCTGTTCCTCATCTATATAAATGACCTGGGTGACAATCTGAGCAGTTCTCTTAGGTTGTTCGCAGATGATGCTGTAACTTACCGTCTAGTAAGGTCATCCGAAGACCAGTATCAGTTGCAAAGCGATTTAGAAAAGATTGCTGTATGGTGTGGCAGGTGGCAGTTGACGCTAAATAACGAAAAGTGTGAGGTGACCCACATGAATTCCAAATGAAATCCGTTGGAATTCGATTACTCGATAAATAGTACAATTCTCAAGGCTGTCAGTTCAACTAAGTACCTGGGTGTTAAAATTACGAACAACTTCAGTTGGAAAGACCACATAGATAATATTGTGGGGAAGGCGAGCCAAAGGTTGCGTTTCATTCGCAGGACACGTAGAAGATGCAACAAGTCCACTAAAGAGACAGCTTACACTATATTCGTTCGTCCTCTGTTAGAATATTGCTTCGCGGTGTGGGATCCTTACCAGGTGGTATTGACGGAGGACATCGAAAGGGTGCAAAAAAGGGCAGCTCGTTTTGTATTATCACGTAGTAGGGAAGAGAGTGTGGCAGATATGATACGCGAATTGAGATGTAAGTCATTAAAGCAAAGACGTTTTTCGTCGCGGCGAGATCTGTTTACGAAATTTCAGTCGCCAACTTTCTCTTCCGAATGCGAAAATATTTTGTTGAGCCCAACCTACATAGGTAGGGATGATCATCAAAATAAAATAAGAGAAATCAGAGCTCGAACAGAAAGGTTTAGGTGTTCGTTTTTCCCGCGCGCTGTTCGGGAGCGGAATGGTAGAGAGACAGTATGATAGTGGTTCGACGAACCCTCTGCCAAGCACTTAAATGTGGATTGCAGAGTAGTCATGTAGATATAGATGAAGTGTAAGCCCAGGTTGGCTAGCCATGAAGGGCAACGGAACGTGGCTTAGAATATCGGCGACGTATCGCTGTATCGCACGGGTGCAGATGACAACCAAAGGGGCACTCCTGGATGTTGGACAGCATAGCGAGCGACAATCAAGTTGATACCCCACCACCTTGTGGGGCGTCTCTTAGACGTGTTTTCGGCCTGTAATCTGATTGACTGGAGTAGAATTGTCTTCAGTGCTGAGACCCGCTTTGAATTGAACCCCGACGACCTGCGACGATGTGTCTAAAGACTCTCCGGACAGCTGCGTGATACCAACGTGATTGTTGTCCGCCAATCGGCCCGACAATCGAAAGTGATAGTCTCGGATGCCATTTCCTTTATAGCGGCACACCTTTGGTTGTCATCTGCGACACCTTTACGGGACAGCGGTACGTCAACGACATTCTACGCCCCATTTTGTTGACCTTCATGGCAAGCCAATCTGGGCTTACATTTCGGCAAGATAATGCCCTCCCGCAAACGACGAGAGGTTCTGCTGCTTGTATTCGAGCTTGCAAAACTCCACTTTGGCCAACAAGATCGCCGGATTTCTCCGCAACTGAGAACGTTTGGAGGATTGTAGGCAGTGCTCTCCAACCAGGTCATGATTTTGACGATCTAACGCGTCAGTTGGACATAATGATACAGTCTCTCTCTTGAATAAATCATCAAGTTTTTCTGAAAATGCAATAGTTTCAGAATGATATTTTCACTCTGCAGCGGAGTGTGCGCTGATATGAAACTTCCTGTCAGATTAAAAAATGGCTCTGAGCACTATGGGACTTAACATCTGTGGTCATCAGTCCCCTAGAACTTAGAACTACTTAAACCTAACTAACCTAAGGACATCACACACATCCATGCCCGAGGCAGGATTCGAACCTGCGACCGTAGCAGTCGCGCGGTTCCGGACTGCGCGCCTAGAACCGCTAGACCACCGCGGCCGGCGCAGATTAAAACTGTGTGCCGGACCGAGACTCGAACTCGGGACCTTTACCTTTCGCGGGCAAGTGCTCTACCAACCTTTTTTTATCTCATTTTGTTCGTGTTTTTTAATTTTTTAAAATTATCTGCTCGGGGAGGACGTCGCAAGACAACCGTTTTCAGTTCGTCGTTGATCCATCAACTCAGTTTTTTTTTATTTTTTTATTACAGAGGGCAGCTAACCCTCTGACCAAACACGCTGAGTTACCGTGCCGGCAAACCAACTGAGCTACCCAAGCACGACTCACACCCCGTCTTCATAGCTGTACTTCTGCCAGTACCTCGTCTCCAACCTTGCAAACTTTACAGAAGCTCTCCTGCGAACCTGCAGAACTAGCACTCCTGAAAGAAAGGATATTGCGGAGACATGGCTTAGCCACAGCGTGGGGGATGCAATAGTTTGCACAGACGTCAGACTAGGATTGCATCCTAACGCCGACTGAAGTGCTTGGCGCGTAACAAAAGTTTCTAGCCCGCTTCGTATAACTTCGTAGTAATTCTTACGTTGTGCGGCAGAATATTAACTACGATTTGTTTCTTCATATCAATAATGTACTGCGTAGGGGAATTGTAATAACAAAGCTTTAATGACACGCTACCCTCCGCATTATGTCAGCTGTGGCTTCTAATAGTATTTTATGTAGAAAAGTTATTAATTTCGTGGATAAATTTTGGTTGGTCTCCGTCGTTCAGAATCGCCGAGTTAGATCCACTATCAGGGCTTAACCAGCGCTCCTTACCGAGCTGCCGTAGTTTCGGTACCATATGGCGGTGTCCGTTGAACAGCCAGCGTTCCGGTCAGCGAAACTGCTTTTCTTCTTGCCGCGTCAGCGGTCCATATTGCTACTTAAGAAAACGAGTTATTCGTATTAGCAGCAGCGTGCCAATACAATGCTAAAAATATCAAATAAAATGTCCAGATTAAGAGCAACCTCACAGTGTGATAGGGCTGCTCTTGTTCGTTATATGCATCAACAAGAGTGAGCCACGCGGGATTAGCCGAGCGGTCTGAGGCGCTGCAGACTGTGCGGCTGGTCCTGGCGGAGGTTCGAGTCCTCGCTCGGGCATGGGTGTGCGTGTTTGTCCTTAGGATAATTTAGGTTAAGCAGTGTGTAAGCTTAGGGACTGATGACCTTAGCAGTTAAGTCCCTTAAGATTTCACACACATTTGAACATTTTGAACAGCAAGAGTGAGCAGCAATCTACGACTGTTCGCTGACGACACTGTAGTGTTCGGGAAGGTGTCGTCGCTGAGGAACTGTGGGAGGATACGGGATAACTTGGATAGAATTCTATTTGGTATGATGAATGGCAGCTTGGTCTAACTCAGGAAAAATATAGGTTAATGCAGATGAGTAGAAAAAATAATCCTGTAATGTTCTAACACAGTATTAGTTTCTTGCTGCTTGATACAGTCAAGTCGATTAAATATCTAGTTGTAAAGCTGCAAAGCGACCTGAAATGGAACGAGCATGTAAGGTCCGTTGTAGGGAAGGCTTCAGTTTATTTGGAAAATTCTAGGAAAGTATATAGCTCGTTTATGAAGGAAACCGTGTGCAGAAGACTTGTGCGGCCTTTTCTTGAGTACTACTTAAGTCTTCGTGCGAAAATGTTCCGTGAACTCAGATGGGAATCCACAGAGGGAACAAGACGTTCCTTTCGCGAAACACTGTTGATAAAGTTTAGAGGACCGGGAATTTGCGATGGACTGCAGAACGATCCTACTACCACCAAAATACAACTCGCGCGAGGACCCTGAAGACGAGAGAAATCAAGGTTCCTAAGAAAGCACAGAGATAAGTGTTTTCTCCTCGCTCGATATGCGAGTGGAGGAGGGAAGGGAATGAGTAGCAGTGAACAACGTACCCTCCGCCATACGTCGCATGGTGGCTTGCCGAGTAGGTGCAATACGTAGACGTGTGAACGATCAAGTAGCGTAGAGATGGTCAATAGATCCGGTTAACTGGCGGGTAAATGTCTTGACTTCCGACCAGTGTAATATATCCAGTTCTCTCGGGTTCCACTGTACGAGGCGACGAGCGTCTCTCTCGGAGGAAACAGCAGTTACTTGACTGGAGAATAGCTGCTTAGCGGATCTGGTTAACGGACAAGTAAATCGGAGGTGCATACTGACGA
Source organism: Schistocerca nitens (assembly GCF_023898315.1). Taxonomy (NCBI): domain Eukaryota; kingdom Metazoa; phylum Arthropoda; class Insecta; order Orthoptera; family Acrididae; genus Schistocerca; species Schistocerca nitens. The sequence goes on from NC_064616.1 coordinate 776,650,990, forward strand.
CTGATGTCTTGGGCCTATCAGCGAACTTTTTCTTATATATCCTTGAAATTTCGTTGTAGCAATGTGTAGTCAGTCGAAACAAATGCTACTATCATGTCTTGTGCTGCTTGTAAAATATGAGTATTTCCTTTCGTAGCGTTATTAATGTGTAAATACGATGTATGTCTGCAGTTATTTTTAATAATGTAAAAGTAATCGACTTTCAGTACTAACTTACTTACAATGCACATAGAGCAGCATAGCTCAACTAGAAAATATTTTCTGAATTCAAAAAAACTGAATTACTTCGTTCGGGAAAAAGGCGAATTTGGTACGTGCGTCTCGGTGGTTACTGACATCAGAGTTTCGTAAGCTCATAGTGACTGTATGTCAAAGTAAAAAAAAATATCATCAATAAGTTATCTTCACTAAATCAAAAAAGAAACAAATGCCTCACCATATATATTTGGATAGTGTTAAAACTTGATTTAAAGGGATTAAACTAAGTCCCAGGGGAAGATATTGTTTCGCACCATTAACTACAGAATTAGTCAAATGTAGTGAATGTGAAACAATGTGGGTACATAAAAGTACCCTATAGCCAGTTTTGTTTATAATTCATTCTGTTGGTACCTTATAGTCACATGTTTTACATGCTCTTACGGAATGTCAGTCTATTTACATCAGCATTTGCATTTGAATACATTTGCCCGACAATATTTGTATACTATTGAGTTTACATCGTTCGGTGGTTCGGTTGTAGATTTTTAAGGTATATCGTTTTGTAATGACTCCATGTCAACAGCGTATCGTATCAGTACAAGCCGATCACTAGTTCAGTATTATCTAGAATACCCGGTTGAGGTTCGAGTCCTCCCTCGGGCATGGGTATGTGTGTTTGTCCTTACGGTAATTTAGGTTAAGTAGTGTGTAAGCTTAGGGACTGATGACCTTAGCAGTTAAGTCCCATAAGATTTCACACACATTTGAACATTTTTATGTAGAATGAAGCAAGTACCTGTAACCTAGTTTTAAAAAAACACTGAATATTTGCCACGCGTTTCGGCATCGTAATTCAGGACGACAACTAAAGAAGAAATAACGGCAAATGAAAAGTCTGGATCAGCAAAACTTCATCCCATGATTAACTTAAGTAGCTCAAAGCCTTAGCAGCTTCCCTGCGACTTGTCTGCTTCGTGACAGTTCAGGACGTCTCGGTATAAGAATAAGACATTGGAGTTCTTTTACGAGGCTATGACAGAATTTCTAAATACCTCGAACATCACATTAATGATGAATACATCAGTTGAACAACTACAAAATAATCGCTTACATCTACCGTAAGAGCAGCTCCGTTTGTAGATTAACTAGTCACGACCTGTGTGAACAAGCTCGACTCGCCGTCTAATAGCTCCGATTATTGGGAGACCACGCAAACCATACATCAAGACGGCTGATGTGAAAATCGAAGCTTCGTTCGACACCGTTCCTTGGTAGGTGAAAATATCATAATGTATCAAAGACGTGTAAAGGAGGAAAGGCCAACAGGGAAACACAGCAGACTCAAAGCCCTAGCTGGCCCAGAAGCAGAGTTGTGCAATGACCAGACATCAGGATAGCACTCGAGTCTAACAAAATATTATAGGATAAGTGTACGGACACTATCAGGTTACAATTAACACACTCCAAAAGAACAGATTAAAGAAGAAATGGTTTGTGGTGATTCATAGTATACATGCAGAAACTGTAGACACTGCAAGTACATTCTGTGTGTGTGTGTGTGTGTGTGTGTGTGTACAGAATGCAAAAAAAAAAAGGTTCAATTGGCTCTGAGCACTATGGAACTTAACATCTGAGGTCATCAGTCCCCTAGACTTAGAACTACCTAAACCTAACTAACCTAAGGACAGCGCACACATCCATGCCCGAGGCAGGATTCGAACCTGCGACCGTAGCGGTCGCGCGGTTCCAGACTGAAGCGCCTAGAACCGCTTTGCCACTCCGGCCGGCCACAGAATGCAGCTAAGTCATAACACCCATTGTATCTCCCCAACCGTAATAGATACAAAGATGCCATTTGGACAGTGAATTGCAGGGACAGGGGCTACTTGAATACAACACATTTCATGTTTGTGCTATTTTTTATTACAGAGATACGAGGCCATCTTTGGTTTTTTAAGGGAAACCCCATGTCAAATTTTAGTGTAACATGATGGGCTTAAAAAGACGGTTTCAAGTATGTATATATCATAATATTTAGGCGAATAGTTTTTGAGACACAGATATGCTCTCGTATCGTGTTCGTCCTTCGAAGCGGCGTTGTCCAATGCGACCTTTCCTGTTGTGTAGAGTCCATGGTAAATCCGTCCTTACACAGACGCGCCCATTTACCTGACAATAGTAATACATACTGCGAAATTTTGCGCAAAAATTAACTGATGATGTCCCGCAAATGTTATTCAGTTATTTGACAACTGTGATACCAAAATAGTAGACAACATACAGTATTAAAATTCTAAAAGATGGCCGGCCGGAGTGGCTGTGCGGTTCTAGGCGCTACAGTCTGGAACCGCGAGACCGCTATAGTAGCAGGTTCGAATCCTGCCTCGGGCATGGATATGTGTGTTGTCAGGTTAGTTTGGTTTAAGTAATTCTAAGTTCTAGGGGACTGATGACCTTAGATGTTAAGTCCCATAGTGCTCAGAACCATTTGAACTACAAGATGTTAATACATTTTTAATAAAAAGTACAAATGTAAATGAGGAGGCCGTTATTGGTAACAATTATTTCGTACGTATTTGTTTTTTATTTGAAAATATTTACTGTTGATCACAATACGAAGCAAATACACACAAAGATACAAAATACATACTGTACATGATACAAAACTTCCCTGAAGCATTTGGTCAAACTGCTTTTCATATGCTGAGATGCACATTTGTAGTCGCCGTTCGAATGATTTGTGAACGGCTGCGTGAGATATCAGCGCACGCTTCATGATACGTTGCTTCATATCATCTGGCGTAGTTTTGAGCATACACTTTGTTTTATTGCTCACCATAGGAAAAAATCAGGGGGGGGGGGGGGGGTCAAATCAGGAGACCGGGCTGGACACTTCACTTCAGCACGTCGTTCTATCCAACAATCCGGGAACTTATCATTTAACAGCTCTGTAGCCACACGGGAGTGTGAGCAGACAGCCGCCATGTTGGAACCACATGCATTAACGCGTAGTTAATGGTACCTCTTCCAGCAAAATGGGCAGAACGTTTCGCAGGAACTGTGCATAGTTATTGCCATTTAGTGTATCCGGAATGACGTACGGCCCCACAATGACATTTCCGAACGGCAGTAGCATTTTTCAACAACATAATGCGTCGTGTCACAAGGCCAGGAGTGTGATGGAGTAGTTCGAGAAACACATCGGCGAGTTCCAATTGATGTGCTGCCCCCAAATTGCCAGATCTGAACCCGATCGAAAATACCTGGGACGTGATTGAACGTGGCGTCAGAGCTCATCACACCCCTCCCCGGAATTTACTGGAACTAGGTGATTTGTGTGTGCAGATGTGGTCCCAGCTCCATCCAGCGATATACCAAGGCCTCATTGCTTCCATGTCACGACGCGTCACAGTTGTTATGCGTGCCAAAGATGGATATACCGACTGTTAGGTAGGTGGTCATAATATTCTGGCTGATCAGTGTAGACGAACAGCATTTCTGCTTCCGCAACATGTTCACTTCTTGCTAACCAGAGGTCTGATACGTGTATACCAAGAGCTGATTTTCGAAATATCAAGAGTTTGAGTCTATGATTTTTTACAGTGTTCTGAATTACTATCATTTGGCTAACTTCAATGTTTGTCTCAGCCTTCAATTTTAAAAGTTACTTGATAAATAATAATTGTATTTTTGCTTTTAAATGGTCAGTACTTACTGTAAAGGACTGTAAACAGAAAACAGGACAATGTCTTAATTGTAAGACCACCGAACGTCAGACAGCAGCACTAAAGATTCCCTTTCCTCCACAAGCAGCTGAGCTCAGAAATGTCAGAGGTGCGGGTGTAATGACAGGACACGAGGCTCTCGGCAGAGTCTGAGTGAGGACCGTTATCTCCTTAGGTTCACTCTGTCCCTCCCCGCTCACGCCCCCGCACTGCGCCGCCAGCAGGTCAACGGCCAAGCCGCCGGCGAAACCGTTCGTCCTGGCGGAGCCGCCGCTGCGGCGAGCGTCTCCTCTTTCGTTACGCGATCGCCTCCACTGCAGTAATGTAGCCGCCTGGAGACTGGACAATATATTTGGTCCTTCAAAAAGTGTGACGGTTATGATATATCAAATTATGAAATTAATTTTTCTTTCAGAACCTATCAACAAAATACATACACCCGTCCAGATAGCCGTGCGTGTTCAAGCGCCGCTTCGGAGGGGGGGGGGGGGGGGGACGTGCGCCGGCCGCTGATCGAGGATCAGTGTGCCGGCCAGCCTGGACGTGGTTTTTAGGCGTTTTTCCACATTGCACTAGATGAATATCGGGCTGGTTCCAAAGTCCCCCCCCCTCATGAACCATGGACCATGCCGTTGGTGGGGAGGCTTGCGTGCCTCATCGATACAGATAACCGTACCGTAGGTGAAAACACAACGGAGTATCTGTTGAGAGGCCAGACAAACGTGTGGTTCTTGAAGAGGGGGCAGCAGCCTTTTCAGTAGTTGCAGGGGCAACAGTCTGGATGATTGACTGATGTGGCCTTGTAACACTAACCAAAACGGCCTTGCTGTGCTGGTACTGCGAACGGCTGAAAGCAAGCCGAAATTTTTTCCCGAGGGCATGCAGCTTTACTGTATGGTTAAATGATGATGGCGTCCTCTTGGATAAAATATTCCGGAGGTAAAATAGTCCCCCATTCGGATCTCCGGGCGGGGACTACTCAAGAGGACGTCGTTATCAGGAGAAAGAAAACTGGCGTTCTACGGATCGGAGCGTGGAATGTCATCCCCTAATCGGGCAGGTAGGTTAGAAAATTTAAAAAGGGAAATGGATATGTTGAAGTTAGATATAGTGGGAATTAGTGAAGTTCGGTGGCAGGAGGAACAAGACTTTTGGTCAGGTGAATACAGGGTTATAAATACAAAATCAAATAGGGGTAATGCAGGAGTAGGTTTAATAATGAATAAAAAAATAGGAGTGCGGGTAAGCTACTACAGCATAGTGAACGCATTATTGTGGCCAAGATAGACACAAAGCCCACGCCTACTACAGTAGTCAGGAAGTCGTTTCTGAAAGTATTTGTATGGAGTGTAGCCATGTATGGATGTGAAACGTGGACGATAAATAGTTTAGACAAGAAGAGAATAGAAGCTTTCGAAATGTGGTGCTACAGAAAAATGCTGAAGATTAGATGGGTAGATCACATAACTAATGAGGAGGTATTGAATAGAATTGGGGAGAAGAGGAGTTTGTGGCACAACTTGACTAGAAAAAGGGATCGGTTGCTAGGACATGTTCTGAGACATCGAGGGATCACCAATTTAGTATTGGAGGGCAGCGTGGAAAGTAAAAATCGTAGAGGGAGACAAAGAGATGAATACATTAAGCAGATTCAGAAGGATGTAGGTTGCAGTAGGTACTGGGAGAGGAAGAAGCTTGCACAGGATAGAGTAGCATGGAGAGATGCATCAAACCAGTCTCAGGACTGAAGACCACAACAACAACAACCCCCCAGACACGGCAGTTACGTTTATTCACAAATCCATTCAAGCGGAAGTTCGCCTCGTCACTAAAGTTGTTGAACCTCGCAAAACTGCGGTCTTCTCAGAAACCAGTCAACAACACGTCGCCTTTTCTCATGATTAGCCTCTTTCAGCTGCTGCTTTAGCTGAATTATCGAAGGGAGGTAATGGAGATGATACTGGAGGATTCCGATTTCACTGGAAGAACAACTACACTGTCACGAACCATCACAATGTTTTGCACTGATCGGCCAAAACGAGGGTGCCCAAAACTCACGTTCAACGCCCAACCCGTTTCGCTGAAATGTACAAAAAGTTAGAATTACGTAAAAACGTCTCACAGTTACTGCAGAACTTCCGCAGTCCTGATACAATGCTTTCACTATTAGTTATTCACAGAAAGAAGAAACACAAGAAATTTAACCTGGGAGCAAGAATAGGAATGTTTATGGAAAACCGAAATGATACACAACAATGTGGACAACCAACCAACGCATAAAAACATTCTGCGCGATTAAAAAAAAAAAAAGTGCGCTCTTTGAAAGACCCTTCACCAGTGGTGTATTTTCAGTTTGAGGGAACGGGAAGGGTAGTGTTCAGCGTCTAGTGGACGTATACGAGACTGAGCGCCAACTCAGGTGGAGAATGATGGGATGGAATTGAATTAACCATCCCTGCATTCGGACCAGTGGTCCGAGGGTTGTTCTGAACATTTAATTCAACATTGTATGATAAGAATTTCAATTCCCGCACTAATGATTCGTGGGTTTAGTAAACATGCCAGCTCCCTCGGTAATTTCCAGCACATATTTACCATTAAAACAACATAACTGAGCTTCCTAAAGGCATTCTACCAATGGCTCTCCCGATCTGTTATCTTGGTTCGTTATGTTTTATGAGGAATTTTATATTGTGACACGGTATTCTTTCATGTCGTGGTTTGCTAATGTCGGTTCCAATTAACAGTGTTATGGTAGGTCCAGGATATCGCCGAGATAGGGTTGGTTGGTTCAAATGGCTGTGAGCACTATGGGACTTAACAGCTATGGTCATCAGTCCCCTAGAACTTAGAACTACTTAAACCTAACTAACCTAAGGACAGCACACAACACCCAGCCATCACGAGGCAGAGAAAATCCCTGACCCCGCCGGGAATCGAACCCGGGCGTGGGAAGCGAGAACGCTACCGCACGACCACGAGATGCGGGCCGGAGATAGGGAGACACGTATTTTAATTTGGTCACAAATAGGTTATTCATTTTAAGAAACTGAAGATCACTAATCCAAAGTAGTAAATGATCTTACCCTTTGACAGCCACTAATTTATGACGTAAACGCATTGAAATTTTGTTAATTTATACTGGTTACATTATGCAGTTCAGCTGCGTATTTCAACCACCATGGACAACTGTGTTGCGAAGCTGACGAAAAAAGGTTACATTTAAAATTCCGTTGACATCGAGGTCGTAAGAGACCAACTACAAACTAGTAAAACTTAAAGATGGTACAGGGACTGGGCCATGGGCCTATTTTGACAAGGTGTCGCGACATTCTCACAAGTAATTCAGTGAAAGAGCGGAAAAGTGGGCGAGGATGACCGGACGAGGAACTGAATCACACCCAACTCGAATGCAAGTCCATTGTCTCCATCACCGAGCCATCTCGCTCGACTTGGCGCGAGGGTGTCTGACACCTGTACCCTTAGCTCGAGATCGTTCTACATACGTGAGAGACACATGGGCAAAATAATTCGGTCCGTAATCTACCTTACGTACCGTAACTTCATCGCTTGTAAACATTAGGACTACGTTTTTAAATACGTCTCAGAGTAGGTTTCTTGGAATCCTTACGAACTTTTGTCATGATGCACCATGCCATTGTTGCAGTGTCCCCAGTTAAGTTTTATGAGCTGCTCTGTAATGATCTAACATTCTACTAACCGAACCCTCCACGAATTGTGAAGTATTTCCCCAATCCTGTTTCGTCTCCTCAGTGATTTTAACTTAGTATCTATGCTGGTTAAATGAAATGGGTGTACTGGGTTTTATGAACCACTCTTTCTCTTAATTTTTATGATTAACACCAGTCTGGCATTATCATTCACACTGGAATTAACTACGTTCCACTGACAAGTTAGCAAAAACGCGGTGATGGCCTAATACTTTATGCATATCGAATTTCAGTAGCAGAACGAATATTCATCACTGGCAAAAGCAACATGGCGTAGCAAGTGAGCAGCTGCAGAACCAAAACAGCTCGCTTTACTGTAGTCGCTTCATGTTTCATTATTCGTTTCGTTGTGTTTAATGAAATTAGGATCAAACACACACACACACACACACACACACACACACACACACACACACAAACACACACACTTAAGACAGCAAAGACATGTTATGGCCATAAAACTACTACAGCACGACCACTGACAACTCCTTCAAAAATTTGGCAAAACTCTTTCATTTCCTAGCAAAAAACTTGGCATTTTATCGCTGTTTGCAGACAAAATCCTGCTAGACTACCGAAGATTGCCACCCTGTAATCTAAAGGCGTGAATGACACGTATAATTGTAATCACAGCAACAAAAACAGACTGACTTTTAATACCTCGTCCTCGAAATAATATTCGAAATGATTTGAAACTACTCGAATTTTTAGAAAAATCGACGCTGCCCTCATTGCAGACAGGCTTCTTTTCTTTAAAAGGTGACCGTCCCAAGAACGCATTTGGTTGCCGAAACAGATCTGCGCAACAGAAAATGAAACAGGATTTGAATACGAAAGTGTATTTATAAAAACAGGAATGAAAAGAAAAAGATCATCAGTCTTATGAGCAAGTCCCTTTGCTTAACTCTAAATTTTATATGAGAAGCTGATATATGTGTAAGAAGTTGTTGGCGTATTTGTTTTACTGAACGAAAGATGATCATATGGTATAATTTAGTTTCCTTCCTCCTTTTCTGCTATACACACAGTCGCAGGCCGCTAGGCGGATATGGAAGCTAGACGTGGCCTATGCGATACTGGTGCATAATTACCCTGTTTGATGTTTCTTGTTTCGCTCTCCTATGAAAATTTGCTTAAAGGACACGTTACTACCACCGTAGTCGGCTTTTCACCTCTCTTTCTATGATCGACACGATGTAACATTGCTTTCAGACATCTTAACTGGATACTCTATCATGGAAAGGGAACACACAATATATAAGCAGTATCTGTTTGAGTGATATCATTGTGTGAGATATGAAGAAATGTTAACGAAGTTTTCACGTTTCCCTTACGGTGTTGTCTGAGTAATTTTCATTCTCTCTCTCTCTCTCTCTCTCTTTCTTTCTTGGGGGGCGGGGGGGGGGGGGTGTTATAGCTCGTTCAGAATACGGTGGCCGATCGCAGTGACCAATTTTCGTCCAAAGCGCTGGGCGAGTTCATTTGTTTGTTCGAAGGGGAGAGTTTGCCATACTTTTGGCCGGTCAGCGAAAACAGAATCGAGCCTTCGTTCTGCAATCTTTCACAAGCGATTTTACAGAAACTATTCGGTAAATAAATTCATTCTCGCTTTACTTAAGAGCTTCATATGTCAGGTTCATTATGATGTGCCCATCATTTCGTTAACGGCCATAGTTACTGTGATATTTACGTGAAAATAAGAGACAGCGCGGAATTCGGAAAAGTGTGCAATGAAAAATAGTGGTCGCTATGATTTTGCGTTTGGTGCATATTACATATGAAATTTAGCTAACATGTGGAATTTCCTTTTACACTTGGGTGGTGGTATCTGTCACCAATCTCGAGAAAATTGAGCTGATGTCGCACACTGATTTGCGATCGCGCCGCGCCAGCGAAAACGCCAGAGTGAAATATCCATAACATTCCTCATATTTAATCAGATATCGAAATGAGATTTTAGCATATGATAACACGCAAGGAGGAGAGCATTTTAGCATATTGTTATTGTGTAAAACTCAATTATCTGCCGTGTTATTCCAATAACGACAGACTTTTTCGGCGAAAGAATGTAATTTTTAAGGGTCATCGATAGCTGGTGAAACGGGAAATGCTATGGGTTTTGGAACAACATATGTGAAGACATTACACGTTTTCTTGTACCGAGGATGTGCTTTTTCATAAGCTACTGACTTTACTTTCCCTCAGTTTCTCACTTAATAAACGTGATGAACGACTGCTTCAGAATTCTCTCACAATTTTGCCTGCGCAACATGTTAGTGAGGTGAGACAGTGTAAACGCCTCTGTGTTATGGCAAAAGAAGCAAATTTTGACATGGCAACAAGAGAAATGTGTAAGTTTTACTCAAAATTCGTCCCTCATGGCACTTCTCTGAAGGTTAATAAGCCAGGCGAAAATAAATCTCTACATTTTAGGTGGAATTCTTTTTAGATACTAACGAAATTAGGTGAAAATAGATGTTTTTGAATGGTCACCATGCAAGTGTAGGCTTGAAGGGGCCCCACTTAATATTTACAAAAAATGTGAGAGTGGGCTTCAGCTCAGAACGGCACTTCCCCTCAAACGTTCCTCATTTCCCCATCAGCGCTCTGAGCGTCCACCCACAATTTCCGCTCTCCCCACATTTCCCCAACCGTCTGCGCATCTAGCGGTCAAGTTATTTTGCGTGCACCATAACTTTCCATTGGCATCCAGGTCATTTACAGGGAGAGCTCCATTGAGCTCAGGTGCGGATCCATGGCCCTATTCTGGTGGGTGTCGCAATCAGTGTCTTGCCCCCCCCCCCCCCCCCCCCCCCCGCCCGCAAATACAACTTAACGTCACACTCCACTCACATTTAACGTGCCGTAGATGGCTAGCATTCCAGTAGTAATAAAAATTAAAATATATAAAATGTTTAAATACGGTGTGTTTTAGAGACTTTGCATCAAACATCTAGAAGTGATAGATTACGTCATGGGGAAATAACTTTGGTTAGAGACAAAAGTTTTGCTGATGCTTCCCGGCGACGTTAGGCATCCTTTACTATTCACTGGCTGTGGTACGAAGAGAGTTCGCGAAACTTGTAGGTTCTACTAACCAGGTGTGCTGCATACTCTACACCAGTAGATTGATGAAGTCGCTTTCAATAAGTAAACCTTGAGAATTAGAGCATCTAAGCGGAGACATTTTCTGAAAGCTAATTAGGTTCTGGCTCTGATCGCTATGGGACTTAACATCTGAGGTCATCAGTCCCCCATAACTTAGAACTACTTAAACCTAACTAACCTAAGGACATCACACACATCCATGCCCGAGGCAGGATTCGAACCTGCGTCCGTAGCGGTGGAGCGGTTCCAGACTGAAGCGCCTAGAACCGCTCTGTCACACCTGCCGGCAGCTAATCAGGAACTTGGATTGTCTACCCCCCTTCCACGCGAAATCGATGACTGGATTAGAGGCAACACACGAGTAGTATCTTCAGGAAACAAAAGCGAATATTTTATCTCATAACAAAAGTTGTTTCCCAAAACGCGGTCTGTCGCCTCATAGACGTTTGATGCAGAGACTTTGAAACACCCTGTATAACTATAATAATTGGTGTACAGAGAGGCTGTGACTAAAGTTTGTTACTTCAGAGGGACATCATGAAAAACGAGTGATAACAGGACAATGACGCTTTGTGGAAACATCTGTAAGGGTGTGCGGAAGAGAACCAACGTACAAACCACTGAAAGAAACGCATTTTAATTTCCACATGAGAGGGAAACATTTGTTAATTGTGCACCATGTTATATTACAGGTTACATTCGTTGCTCAATGTGACGACCATCTGCACCCACAACCGTGTGAAACCACACTATAGATACCATTTCACAATCCTTCGCAGCACTTTTAGAATGGTGGACCGTGGTATGATCACCAGTTCGTGCAATGCTTGAACGCCGCACACTTCATCTAGCATTCTCAGCCATGGCAACCGTAACTTCAACAGTTCGTGCCGTGGTCTTCAATCCCGGTACAGAAAGACGTGGTGTCCATATTCCTTTAGTCAGTCGATAGCCGCGAAGAACAGCAGCACTATTGTTGTTGCTTTGTTACAACAGCTTTACGAGTAAAGCCCTGCTCACCTTGTCCAAACCCACGTTCACTTTCGGCAACTGTAATGCTTGTGTTTGAACACTGCGTTGCCGTACCAGTACCTAACGGCAAGTCACGACACTAAGGCTGCTAACATCGCAAATCCTGCAGTGCTTAATCTGAACATCATTCCTATGAATTTGGCTACCCGTACGGTAAATAGTTTCCCGTCAACAATTACACAAATAGCGAAAGTTTAGCTACAACTGATCTGCACATCAGTTTTTCTTGAGGGCGAGGGATATCATGACTCCCCCTTCCCTGGATCCGTGCCTGCTGAATTGCCTACGAAAGCAAACACCAAATGTTTGCCCAGGAAGTCGTTCCTACATTCAGGAAACTGCACGAAACTTAATTCATGCTAACCGGATGAGGATTGGAACCCTACTCCACCGGAAAGAGCGTCTATCGTCTTAATTAATGCATAATTCTCTCGTTGTAGTGGTCTCCTCCGTGTCGTAGCCGAGAGAGAGAGAGAGAGAGAGAGAGAGAGAGAGAGAGAGAGGTGGATGGAAGGAAGACAGATGACAAGGAAACGTTACGGCAGGGCGGGCTTCCGAGGCAGGGGGCGGTGCGTTTCCTGGCGCCGGACGGTCGCGCGCACGGTAGCGGCTACAGCTCAGCTCCAAGAGTTAACAGTATAACCGCCACATCAACTACAGTTCATGTTTTCTTTATTCCATGTTGGTGGATGGTTCGGCAATGTCAGCTGCTCAGTTCTTTCATACAGTAGAAGATACTGATAATACACTGAAGCGCTAAAGAAACTGGTACAGGCACACGTATTCAAATAGAGACATATGTAAACAGGCAGAATACGGCGCTGCGGTCGGCAACGCCTATGTGAGACAACAAGTGTCTATGGCGCAGTTGTTGGATCGGTTACTGTTGCTAAAATAGGTTATCAAGATTTGAGTTTGAACGTGGTGTTATAGTCAGCACACGAATGATGGGACACACCATCTCCGAGGTAGCGATGATGTGGGGATTTACCCGTACGACTATTTCACGGGTGTATCGCCGATCTCAAGAATCCGGCTAAAACATCGAATCTCCGACATAGTTGCGGCCGGAAAAAGATGGTGCAAGAACAGGACGACCGACGACTGAAGAGAATCGTTCAATGTGACAGAAGTGCAACCGTTCCGCAAATAGCTGCAGATTTCAATCCTGGACCATCAATAAGTGTAAACGTGCGAACCGTTCAACGAAACATCATCGATATGGGCTTTCGGAGCCGAAGGCCCACTCATGTACCCTTGATGACTGCACGACACAAAGTTGTACGCCTCGCCTTGGCGCGTCAACACCGACATTAGACTTTTAATTACTGGAAACAAGTTGCTTGGTCGGACGCGCCTCGTTTCAAATTTACCGAGCGGATGGACGTGTACGGGTATGGAGACAATTCATGAATCCATGGAATCTGCATATCATCAGGGGACTGTATAAGCTGGTGGAGGCTCTGTAATGTTGTGGTGCATGAGCAGTTGGAGTGATATGGAACCCCTGATACGTCTAGACACGACTCTGACTGGTGACACGTACGTAAGCATCCCGTCTGATCACCTGCAGCCTTTCATGTCCATCGTGCATTGTGACGGACTTGGGCAAGTCGATCAGGAGAATGCGACACCCTACACGTCCAGAATTGCTACAGAGTAGCTCCAAAAATGGCTCTGAGCACTATGCGACTTAACTTTTGTGGTCATCAGTCGCCTAGAACTTAGAACTAATTAAACCTAATTAACCTAAGGATATCACACACATCCATGCCCGAGGCAGGATTCGAACCTGCAACCGTAGCGGTCGCTCGGCTCCAGACTGCAGCGCCCAGAACCACACGGCCACTCCGGCCGGCAGAGTAGCTTCAGGAACACTCCTCTGAGTTTTAACACTTTCGCTGCCCACCAAACTCCCGAGAAATGAACATTATTGAGGATATCTGGGATGCCTTGCAACGTGCTGTTCACAAGAGATCTCCACCCACTCGTACTCTTACGGATTTATGGACGGCCCTGCACTACTTCAGACATTAGTCGAGTCCATGCCACGTCGTGTTGCGGTACTTCAGCGTGCTCGCGGGGCCCCCTACACGGTATTAGACAGGTGTATCAGTTTCTTTGGCTTTTCACTGTAGTTTTACACGCTGTCGATTTCGTAGCTACATCCACACCCTTACTCGGCAAACCACAGTGAAGAGCGTGGCAGACTTCCCATCGTAACATGTATCACAGTTTCTTGCTCTTCCTTTCGCGTGTGGATTACGGAAGAATGACTGCTTAAATGCGCCTGTGCGCCTTGTAATTAGTCCGACCGTGCCCTCACTGTCCCTATGGGAGCGATACATAGGACGCTGTACTGTATCCATAGATTGCTACCGAGCGAGGTGGCACACTGGACTCTCATTCTGTAGGATGACGCTTCAAACCCGCGTCCGGCCATCCTGATATAGGTTTTCCGTGATTTCCCTAAATCGTTTCAGGCAAATGCCGGGATGGTTCCTTTGAAAGAGCACGCCGACTTCCTTCCCCATCCTTCCCTGACTCGATGGGACCAATGACCTCGCTGTTTGGTCCCCTCCCCGGAATCAATCAACCAAGCAACCAACCAACTGTACATGGCTCACGGGTTTCGCGTGAACTTTCCAGAATACGTGCCGGTGAGGTCACGTTGTTCTACACACCTCATTACGGTTGAGCCTGGAATATGTTCTGAAGTTCCTATCCTCGCCTGTGTTTTGTGATTTAATAAAAATCGATATTGAAATTGTCGAGCAGACACCAATTGCAAGTATTGGTTTGTTCTGCGTAATTCGACTAACAGAGGCGAGTGGAATTATTGCAATGTGGCAAAATGTAATTGTTTGAGAAACGAATAACTTACTTGCCTCTTCAGTGTAGTGTTCTCGAAGCCGTTCTTGTCTGCTAAGTATCTAGTTCGACGATTGCTGGTTTAAGAGGAGCATTCCAGGTCATCTATTAAGTTTTGGAATGAGAAGCTGTAGAACGTTCCCGTCTTCATTATTTATTGCTTCAGTAACAATGCCACATCACGTCAATAACGAGTTACCAACTTTTCCATACAAATCTATGCCTTCGCCAAATGTCAACCAGCGATCTCCAGCGTGAGTCTCAGACCTTCGAACTGCCGACTACTCACTGGATTAATACGGTTCGTGTCAAAAAAATTAGACAAAAAGACATGCGAGGAATATCTCGCTGTTCAAAGACGATAATATATATTGATCCATACATGCAAAGATAAATTCGTATGTGACAAAGAAGTGGGATAATTTACTTTATATATGTTCTCAAACGATCAGCAAAATATTATAGAAATATAATTAATGATAATAATAATTTCGGATGTTTTTAAGTTAAAATGTTTTGCATCATTATTTAATGATTTTTAGTTCGAAATAATTACTTGGTGCACTTTTTGCACTAGAACGTAAATGAAAAACCCTTTATGTTTGTACTTATAGGGACCCGCTGCGTCGTATATGTCGATTAGGACATCATTGCGTTATGAGACCAAAGACGCTGCTGTATTTATGTTGTTTATTGCAATAGGCGTATTACGGTGCGATTGCAGGTTATGTTATAGGTGGTCTCGATATCATATGACATCGATGTCTCAGTTGCTGTCATTCTGCTTTAAAATTTGCTCCTTTGCCGCTGCTGGAGCTATTGTAGATGTTAAATTTTTGTTGGAATAATTATTTATGTAATTGTCGAATTATGAAAGTTTATTTCATAATTAAGTTTCCATAACATCGCTGACTCAACTGTCAAAATAGCTGTCACGAAACAAAACTTTGATAATTCGAAAATAGCATAAATTACTATTCCAACAAAAAATGTAACACATGCTATAGCTGCAACATTATCAAAGGAGCAAACTTAGAGTGTGATGGCAGCTGAGGCTTCGATGTCATATGGATATCAACACCACATGATAAGACCCGAAGATGGCAGTCACGCCGAAATAGGCCTATTGTAACAAACAATATAATCAAACGCAGCAGCGTCTTTGGTCGGTCTCATAATTTTCTTCTTTGATTAATCGTACATTAAAACCAAAATTCTGAGATCTATAAAGAATTTCAGTGAATCTGGTAGCACACTTACTTGAGTGTCTCGGGAAGTATATTAAAAACGCGTATCACTGATCAGTTCCATTACAGATTTTACAACAGATGGTTGTCAGTGGCATTGGACGGTAGTTCTGTGGACCATTTACGCTATCCTACACCCACATAAATCTCACGAAATGAGTGCAACAAGAAAATCCGGTATATTGGAGTTTATGCGGAGGTCTGCAATCATTCTTCCCACGCATTCATTATTCGTAAATGGAACAGGGAAGCGGTGAGAAGATACTGTTACCAGAAGTAAGGCGACTTGCCAATTGTGGATATGTACACTATCTAATCAAAAGTATCTGGACGCCCCTGTGTAATGTGGAATTGACCACCAGATGTCACAAGAGGCTGACCCGCCAGTGTAAAAGGAGAAGGAGAGTATTCTGGTGTCACAAGAGAATCAGTAACAGAGGACAGGATCGGTCACAAGCGCTCATTGACTCCGAACTTGAACTATTCATTGAATGTTATCTGAGTAACAGATCGATCAGGGACGTTTCAACCCCTTCAAAGCTGCACACGTCTACTGTTGGTAATGTAATTGAGGAGTGTTAATGCAGAGGAACACCCACAGTTAAACCAAGACCAGGCACTTGTCTGGTACTCTTGGAGAGGGACCGTCCAGCACTGCGGAAGCTGGCTGTAAAATATGATGAAATCAGCGGAAGGAATCACTCTTGATTAAAAAGTGCTATCAGCAGTCTAATTAGCACAGTGACTATGACTATTGAGTTAAACGAATGGGTACACTGGTCGAGCAGTTTCTCATAAGTCACATATTTCTGTAGTCAATGTCAAGCGAAATTTGATTTGATGTAAAGAACGACTCTAGTGCATAAAGGACAACTGGAAACCAGTGATTCTGAGTCACGAATCACGCTACACCCAGTGGCAGTCCGATGGAAGGATTTGGGTGTGGCGAATACTTGAAGAGCGTTACCTGCCATCATGTGTTCAAGTGGTTCAAATGGCTCCAAGCTCTGTGGGACTGACATCTGAGGTCATCAGTCCCCTAGACTTAGAACTACTTAAATCTAACTAACCTAAGGACATCGCACACATCCATGCCCGAGGCAGGATTCGAACCTGCGACCGTAGCAGCCGCGTGGTTCCTGACTGAAGCGCATAGAACCGCTCGGCCGCCATCATATGTAGTGAAGTACGGAGGAGGTGGTGTTAAGGTGTAAGAGGGTTTTTCGCTATTCCGGTGTAGTCCCCTTGTTGCGCTGAAGAAAACATTAAATTCGGAAGGATGGGAACACAATTTATGGCATGCTGTATCTGTATTGCTTACACTAGAGGAGCAGTTTGGAGACGTTTACAATGCACAATGCTTCGCCATGACAATACACCCTGTCATAAAGGAGCATCGGGTTTTGTGGACAATAACAGTCTTGGAATGTGCTGGCCTTCCAGGAGTCCCGACCTGAACCCCATGGAACAGCTTTGGGATGACTTAGAACATAGATTTCTCTCCAGACACCTGCATCCAACATCATAACGTTCTACGGTTTCGGCTATTGAGGAAGATGGGCTGTCATTCCTCAACAGACATTCAGACAATTGACTGTGTCCCAGCCTTCATAAATGGAGTGGTTGGCACATCCTATATTGCTGTTCACTAATAGATGTCCGGATACTTCTGATCACATGATGCATGTAGAGACTGTAGGGCAAGGTTATAGGCTATTCATCATATTACGTGAAGTTTCAGTCAATAGGAACAGATAGTGCCGTTGATTCGAAAGCCCATGGAGCTGGTTCCCCACCTTTCCTTCCTCTCGGGCTTTCAACAGCAATAATAATAGAGCAGAATATGCGCAATGGAGGGATGGACAGCCAGCGCGCACGTGTGCCGGCTGGCATCAGTGGCGGACAATAAACCGGCTGTGAGCGCCATTTGCGTGACGCAGCGGCCGCGGCTTTATGAAAGCGATAGCACACGTGTGAGGCGCGCCCGCTGTGATTTACACGCTCGATACCAACAGCCAGCTCGTACGTAGACATGTGCCATCTGTGTTTTTCCCTTAATAATCTTTCTCATATCTCATCGTGCCACATTACGCCTCTTCGTGATTGCCCTGGTAGCCTGTTCTCTTGGTCTGAACGTTGCTATTCCCTACGCAGCTCAGTTATAGAAAATCTGCAAGAAACTCTCATCATCCAAAAAAGAGATCCTGTAGGCATATCGATAAGAGCCTCGCAATACAGTAAATCTCCTATGAAGATCCGTGTCAGAGTTTCTTGCAAGAATGATACAATTTTTTTACTGTTCTCAGAGACAGAACTAGCTGCGTATTTCGTTCGCTCACAGACAGGGTTGCAAGCCAGGCCCGTATCGAATCCTTGTACTGTACAGTGATCGTTTCCGAGTCGTATTTGATCAGGCTGCGTAGAGGCTGTGTGGGTGGTTTCCTACACCAGTCTGGGCAAATATTTATAAACGCAACAAATGAAATGCATGACTCACTCCCGTTCCCAGCAATGGCATCTGGTAAGAGGAAAGAATAAAACCAAAATCAGCTATAAAAAGAAAATTGGATCGTGTGCCGTTATTTGACTAACGCGAGGGAAATATGCTCGAAGAAGAATGGGCCCAACAACATGCCGAATGGACCGCTCAGGATTGGCATCACGTTCTCTTCACCGATGACTGTCGCACATGCCCTCAACCAGACAATCATCGGAGTCGTGTTTGGAGGCAACCTGGTCAGGCTGAACGCCTTAGACGCACTACCCAGCGAGTGCAGCAAGGTGGAGGTTCCTTGCTGTTTTGGGGAGGCGTTATGTTGGGCCACGTACGCCGCTGGTGGTCTTGGAGGGGGCCGTAATGGCTGTACGATACGTGAATGCCATCCTCCGATTGATAGTGCAACCATATCGGCAGCATATTGGCGAGGCGTTTGTCTTCACGGACAGTTCGCGACCCCATCGTGCACATCTTGTGAATAACTTCCTTCAGGATAAAGACATCGCTCGACTAGTGGCCAGCATGTTCTTAGACATGAACCTTACCGAACATGCCTGGGATAGATTGAAAAGGGCTGTTTATGGACGACGTGACCCACCAACCACTCTGAGGGATCTACGCCCAATCACCGTTGAGGAGTGGGACAATCTGGACCAACAGTGTCTTGATGAACTTGTGGATAGTATGCCATGACGAATACAGGCATGCCAGCGCAAGAGGACGCGCTACTGGGTATTAGAGGTACCGGTGTGTACAGCAATCTCGACCATCACCTCTGAAGGTCTCGCTGTGTGGTGGTACAACATGCAATGTGTGGTTTTCATGAGCAATAAAAAGGGCGGAAATGATGTTTCTGTTGATCTCTCTTCCAATTTTCTGTACAGGTTCCGGAACTCTCGTCACCGAGATGATGCAAAACTTTTTTGATGTGTGTATTTGCTATTACGAAAGACCTGTAGAATGCAGTAAACGATTGAGAAATTTCTCTGTTATTGCCCATAGATACAGCTTGCATTACACATCTGTTAGTGTTGTTACTGTAAATCGTATTCACAGTTCTGGGTAAATGCAGCGCATAACTTAGTTCTAATGAACTAGTTTGTGAAATATAATTACAATATAGTTTTATCTATGCACTTCGGAGTTAAGGCGACGGGCAGAGGCAAGCACTCTGTATTGAACACCACCTTTAGCCATGTCTCATGTGCTGGTCGTATGTAATAGTAAGCAGATTTCACTATAAGCTCTGCTGTGTTACAGTAACAAAATAATGTATTATTATTTGTTTACTGCGTTCTGTAGGTCTTTTATAAGAGCTTGCAGTGGAAGAGATGTTTCAAATTCGTAAAGATGAAAAAGCGCTTTTAGCTATTAAAGTATGTTTTGTTCAAAATCTGGAAGGCTTCATTTTAAAAGCCTGTTAGTGAAAATTGCGATGTGTTAACAGAGCCGGTGTTAGGGCTAAGAGCTGTGGAGCTCCACCTCGCGTGAAACCCAAAGCTCCGGTCTCGGCTAACTTCGCGCCTTTGTCCTTGCAGCGTCTGATTACCCGCTGCGCTACCAATTAAAACGAGGCGCACCACTTAGTGAAGATTGTGTTACGTCACCAGTAGACAAAAGTTTGTCTTCATCGCGTACAACATTCACACCTGGTCTTAGTTAACTAACAGTTTATGCAAGTTCCATACTTCGTCCCATTCTTATTTTCATTTCCTCCTCTTCTGCCATCAAAAAAATGGTTCAAATGGCTCTGAGCACTATGGGACTTAACTGCTGAGGTCATCAGTCCCCTAGAACTTAGAACTACTTAAACCTAACTAACCTAAGGACATCACACACATCCATGCCCGAGGCAGGATTCGAACCTGCGACCGTAGCGGTTGCGCGGTTCCAGACTAAAGCGCCTAGAACCGCTCGGTCACTCCGGCCGGCTCTTCTGCCATCATCATCGTCCTCATCAATACGATTACTGTCACCTCGCGGCCGTCGTCATAGAGTACATCACCTTCTCCGTCACGGTCACCTCCGCTAGGCAGTACCGCTTGCTTCATATACAGAAAGAGCAACTTGGTCTTATTACACGCGAGGCTGGCGTGACTGGAGGGTTAACGCTTTTGGCTCGGAAGAAAAAATCAATTTAAGAAATGCCTCGCCCGCTGCTTACTTATCCTCTACCACTTTGTCTCCACAAACACTGTTTTCCTCTGGGGATTTAGGACACGATTAAAATAAAAAACGTTGCCATAATGAAGTTTAAATTACCTCAAAAGTTAGCGCAATCAGAACTTTCTTCCACAAAGGGTGCGATATTACTGTCGAGGTGGTGGGATTGGGGAAGTTAGAGCTTTCCCTATGGAATATGTTTCTAGAAAATCCCACCTACCCATTTAATCTTAAAGTAATATTCAACTGTTTGAAGCAGCTAATTATAAAGTCTTTCCTCGTGCTTTTAGTTCTCGATCTCAAAGGACCACCGTGCTAGCGGTGCGACTTCAGAATGTGATTTGAAAAGTCGCTCTGTACTGTTAAGATGGCTTCCGAGGTCCTGAAACCGAGTGGCCTTGTATAAGTAGCACACATTCTGCTTTCCGTGCTATAAACGTTGTTAAGCGTTGCATCCGAGCAATGAGCTAGAGCTTAGCATTAAGGGATGTGTCCAATACACACAGTGATTGATTGAGCTAATTTCAAGCATTTGCCTTGTTTCTTTCTTTATCTTACACGTCTGCCATGAGTAAATCAATACCCCGGAAAACCAACGTTTCGTTACCGAAAATGTTTTTTTAACGCTTTGCATTTTTTCAGCGGTAACTAACATTCTTATTACTTCAGCTGATACTGAAATTTGCGCTGGAGTTCGAATGTTGGCACCTGCATACGTTCCAAGTGACTATATTGGCTGTAGCTATGTATCCTGCCTTGGGGCATTTGGGACGGTTATCCAGTGATACTGTAGTGATCAAAAATGCTTTCATCATTCATTTAGTTTAAATAGAATCCGTTGTTGGAGATTTTTAGATCTGCAAGAGGTATTTGATTTGGAACCGTGGCTGTACCGGCCAATAGGCGAATTACTTTGTATGTGAAACGTGGGCATTCCTTGTTAAGATCATTTACATCCGTAGTAAAATGAACCATAAAGACGCGAGGGTCAGTTGCACGTTGCAGTCACCTTTGAAGCTTAGCGGAATCTTCCATGTAGCTTCAACGGTTGTGTATAAGATACGTCGTGCTCAGTACATACAACATGGTTACGATGATGCATCTTTCGTTCTTATTCCTCTTCGGAGGTCAAAAACTAAAATTCATCAATCGGTATGGATGTTCTCGTCTCATTCCGATCTTCAGTTTGTGTGTGTGTGTGTGTGTGTGTGTGTGTGTGTGTGTGTGTGTGTGTGTGTGTAAAGTACGTAGATTTGTACAAAATTTCTGCGTTTTCTGTCTTGTGCCTAGTGACACATTATACGGGTGCCGTAACGGGTGACTACAGAAGTTCTGATAAATGGTTTACATCGAACAAACAAGATAGATTTGCCTAACTGGACTGTCAGGAATCATGTTTTCGTTCAAACTCAAAGTGGCATGCACGTGAAGAGACTAAGAAGGAAGACCGTCGGTAAAGCCCAATTTATTGATAAGAAATTTTTGTTATGTATGCTCCTCTGATGTTCGAACTTTCCGTTTTTGTGATTTGCATTTATATCCCCACTAGTAGAACGTTAGTTTGAGGCACTATAAGTCCTTCGCGTGTCGGTGCATAGGTTGAGTATCGTAGTGGTTGTCTTGGGCCCCCTGCTGTTCAACACTACTGGGAGAGCTGCAAAGCATGTATGAATAGTAATTAGTTTCCGGAAGTTCCTGACTCGAGAAATACATACTGGTCTCCCAAGGCGGCCATGTATACGATGAGTACAGTGCGCAGGCGTCTCGACACACCACTGCTTATTACAAATGCATGCCGAGAATGGGCAGGGGCCTGAAATTTCATGGACACTATAGTAGATGAGACTCGGGTTTTGTATTACGTTTTGATAATTTGCAAGATCTTGCTTGGTGTTATATGTTTAAACAGATAACACGTGAAAGAAAAGGCTCAGTAGGCCTTATCAAAAGCGAAATATCGTCAGTTCTCTTTCTCCGCCTTTCTTATTGTACGGTGTGGTCCCTTCCATAGGAAGGCCGTTCAGGATCGGGTATAAGTACAGATTTTAGGAGAACATGACATAATCCTTCCATTATTGTTGTATAGATTGAAGAGTTCCTAGATAACAGAACGCAACACGGATTCTCAAAGGAGAGAAGTCTTCCGAAGTAAGAGTGATTTCAGGTGTGCCGCAGGGGAGTGCCGTAGGACCCTTGCTATTCACAATATATATAAATGACCTTGTGGATGACATCAGAAGTTCACTGAGGCTTTTTGCGGATGATGCTGAAGTATATTGAGAGGTTGTAACAATGGAAAATTGTACTGAAATGCAGGAGGATCTGCAACGAATTGACACATGGTGCAGGGAATGGCAATTGAATCTCAATATAGACAAGTGAATGTGCTGCGAATGCATAGAAAGAAAGATCCTTTATCATTTAGCTACAATATAGCAGGTCATCAACTGTAAGCAGTTAATTCCATAAATTATCTGGGAGTACGCATTAGGAGTGATTTAAAATGTAATGATCATATGAAGTTGATCGTCGGTAAAGCAGATGCCAGACTGAGATTCATTGGAAGAATCCTAAGGAAATGCAATCCGAAAACAAAGGAAGTAGGTTAAAGTACGCTTGTTCGCCCACTGCATGAATACTGCCCACTGCATGAATACTGCTCACTGGTGTGGGATCCGTACCAGATAGGGTTGATAGAAGAGATATAGAAGATCCAACGGAGAGCAGCGCGCTTCATTACAGAATCATTTAGTAATCGCGAAAGCGTTACAGAGATGATAGATAAACTCCTGTGGAAGACTCTGCAGGTAGCTCTGTTCGGGCTTTTGTTGAAGTTTCGAGAACATACCTTCACCGAGAAGTCAAGCAGTATATTGCTCCCTCCTACGTATATCTCGCGAAGAGGCCAAGAGGATAAAATCAGAGAGATTAGAGCCCACACAGATGCATACCGACAATCTTTCTTTCCACGAATAATACGAGACTGGAATAGAAGGGAGAACCGATAGAGGTACTCAAAGTAGGCTCCGCCACACACCGTCGGGTGGCTTGCGGAGTATGGATGTAGATGCAGATGATCGCATACCAGCATTCACCCGGACTAGTTTTGACGTCACAGAGAGACTAAAGCAGAATAGCGGAATCGGTCTGGAGTCACTCCCTTCGGGTTAATAATACATCCTTTAAACACCACGTTACCACATAGACAACGGATTTAAATACAGTAAATGGTGCACTACTCTTAATATTGTCTCTGACGGAGATCTAAGACCAAGCGATTTATTTTCAGTTGTATTTCGATCGAGCAGCTTGAATTGGCCAAGAAGAAATGTAAATTTATGCTTTCACATCCACATTGCAATGAAGATTTCTCCTTCTCTATTCTTCAGAAATTGGGCCAGTTGGTTTTACGGATTTAGGAATTCTTGGCACTGCTTTGAAAACATTATCGGTAGAAATGTTTTGTTGTCTGTGAACCACATTGTATCACAGTGCTTTTGAAACAAATGAGTTTTGAGAGCTGATGCTTGCACCTCAAGTCAGTGGAGGTGTACATATGGAACATGTATGGCTGTGCACATGTCTTACCTCGGTGTACAGGCTGCTGAGGGGGCGATGCAGTGTTCTATACACTGAACGGAGGAGGGACGGAGTTGAAATCGACCACCGTCCGTCATGACTTCGGTTTTTTGTTTTTACAAACTCGCTGAAGAGAAATGGGGGACCGTTTCTTTGATAAGATCAGAACCGATTCTCTCCTCCGTGCTCCTCTAGCTGACTTAGTGCTGCGTCTGTAACATGGACTTGTCTTTAAACTCTGGCATTACTTTCTTTGGAATCGTTCTCCGAAGATGAATGTGTCTGACCTAGAAACTTCGCGAAATATCGGCACAGCCACTATGTTGAAACCCAATATGCTTCGTCAAGGTACACTGCATTTCGTCGCCATGTTGTTTCGTCAACCTAGTTAAAAAGTAAATTATTCTCGTGGCAAACGTTTAAACAGGGTCTACACAGTTTTTTTTCTTGTAACCCTTGTTATTGTTCACATATCTGCTCTCGGCGATTGTTCAGGACGTCAAAAAAAAGAAATGGTTAAAGTGGTCTCTCTCTCTCTCTCTCTCTCTCTATCTATCTCTCTCTCTCTATCTATCTCTCTCTCTCTCTCTCTCTCTCTCTCTCTCTCTCTCTCTGTACCGTACCCTAATCTTGGGCTGCAACGAACCAGCTGGCAGAGTTGGCATGTCTCACTTTAGGAACTGCCCGCTAACCTATTTCTTTCGGACACAAGGCACGTAACATGCATTTCGTTAATAGGTTATCTAAAGATTGGTTATGTTTTTGCTTGGATTGCAAAGAGCTTACTCAAGAAATTATACACGTAGGACTT
The DNA here is from genome assembly GCF_023898315.1 of Schistocerca nitens. Lineage (NCBI taxonomy): Eukaryota > Metazoa > Arthropoda > Insecta > Orthoptera > Acrididae > Schistocerca > Schistocerca nitens. The sequence continues at coordinate 776,675,955 of NC_064616.1, forward strand.
CTTTATGTGCAGTTTTTCAGTGGCTCGCCTATATGTGTTGTGATTGTCTTACATAATGAAGGTCCAGAAGTAAATGTTTCATGTGAATAAGCACGTCTGCATGTTTATAAAGTTTTTATTCCCTGTTTTTGTAATGTTTCTACCCGATTTATTGTTTAGTTGCGTGATTAAAAGCTAGAGAGGTGAATTCGTTGCAGAAAATTGTTCACATCAACGGGAATGATGAATTGTGTAATAAAATAGGTCATACAATGTTGTTTTTTAATGTTATTGACCTTGCGAGGTGGCGTACTGTTTAGCATACTGGACTCTCATTCCGGAGGACGACGGTTCAAACACGCGTCCGACCATCGTGATTAAGTTTTGCATGATTTCCCTAAATCACTTCAGGCAAATGCCGGGTTTGTTCCTCGGAAAGGACACGGCCGACTTTCTTCCCCATCCTTCCCTAATCCGGTGGCACAGAGGACCTCGCTGTGTGTTCTCCTACCCTGAATCAACCAACCGTATTATTGTTTCTATTTTATGTATTATGTCGCGTGCATAGAATGGAAACATCTGCTGAGATAAACACCGAAGGCATACCGTTTATCAATTACTCCGAGAGAACCTGAGAGATCACAATGTCGTAGTTTGCTTCTCAGACCTCTTCGTAAACGTCGCAGGCTGTTGCATTGGTATTCCCTCACGTGCCTTCTGATATGAAGTGTCTCTCACTATCTCGTTCTGAGCGCTAACGTAATCTGTTACCTAGAACTCGTGCAGTGCCATTAGCAGACGCTCTGAACACTGCATTCCTTTGATGTTGCGTGTCTGTCGCATCTGGGATCAGTCTCTACTCAACCTCGAGGCTAGTGAAGTGGGGCGTCACATCAGATGGGTCAACTCGTACATTAAGTTCTGTCATCTTGTGATGTAATCCTCGCTACATGACAAGTCTTGCTTTTACGTGGTTGCCGTAGAGAAGTTAACGCTTCATAGGTCATCTCGACTTCAACCAGGCTTTCTTGTTACAGAATTAAGTTTTCAGTATTTCGGAACAGCGTGCAATATTACGAAATTAATCCGCATACTGCGAATCTAGACTGACGTCAGCTGTTCGTGACACGAAAATTCGAGCCCGATCTGAACTCGAACCCCGATTTCTCGCTTATCGCGAGGTGTCGCCATAACCACATGAGATATCCGAGCACGCCTCCATGACAGACCGAAACTTGCACATGTCACAGAACCAACAACCCTTATGCTCGCACAGGGAGACACAAACATTTTATCGTCATTTTAGCCCGCCGAGACATGGGTGCATCATTGATGTTACGCATGTCTGAAAGACGTAGTAATTTGAAGATACAGGCACTGTATAATCACAGACATTCTAACCACCAATGATGGTGGCTATCATGTTGGTTGATATTTCGTTGAAACCACTGCAAGCATTATAAAATGCCAATGAACTACCAGACAGTGGCTCGAAGAATTCTTAAGTTATGGAATCCAGTATATTGTCATCGACGGCAAGTATTCGTCAGAGACAAGGGTATATTCAGGAGCGCCCCAGGGAAGTGTGATACGACCGCTGTTCTTACAGGGTGTTTCAAAATGACCGGTATATTTGAAACGGCAATAAAAACTAAACGAGCAGCGATAGAAATACACCGTTTGTTGCAATATGCTTGGGACAACAGTACATTTTCAGGCAGACAAACTTTCGAAATTACAGTAGTTACAATTTTCAACAACAGATGGCGCTGCGGTCTGGGAAACTCTATAGTACGATATTTTCCACATATCCACCATGCGTAGCAATAATATGGTGTAGTCTCTGAATGAAATTACCCGAAACCTTTGACAACGTGTCTGGCGGAATGGCTTCACATGCAGATGAGATGTACTGCTTCAGCTGTTCAATTGTTTCTGGATTCTGGCGGTACACCTGGTCTTTCAAGTGTCCCCACAGAAAGAAGTCACAGGGGTTCATGTCTGGCGAATAGGGAGGCCAATCCACGCCGCCTCCTGTATGTTTCGGATAGCCCAAAGCAATCACACGATCATCGAAATATTCATTCAGGAAATTAAAGACGTCGGCCGTGCGATGTGGCCGGGCACCATCTTGCATAAACCACGAGGTATTCGCAGTGTCGTCTAAGGCAGTTTGTACCGCCACAAATTCACGAAGAATGTCCAGATAGCGTGATGCAGTAATCGTTTCGGATCTGAAAAATGGGCCAATGATTCCTTTGGAAGAAATGGCGGCCCAGACCAGTACTTTTTGAGGATGCAGGGACGATGGGACTGCAACATGGGGCTTTTCGGTTCCCCATATGCGCCAGTTCTGTTTATTGACGAAGCCGTCCAGGTAAAAATAAGCTTCGTCAGTAAACCAAATGCTGCCCACATGCATATCGCCGTCATCAATCCTGTGCACTATATCGTTAGCGAATGTCTCGTGCAGCAATGGTAGCGGCGCTGAGGGGTTGCCGCGTTTGAATTTTGTATGGATAGAGGTGTAAACTCTGGCGCATGAGACGATACGTGGACGTTGGCGTCATTTGGACCGCAGCTGCAACACGGCGAACGGAAACCCGAGGCCGCTGTTGGATCACCTGCTGCACTAGCTGCGCGTTGCCCTCTGTGGTTGCCGTACGCGGTCGCCCTACCTTTCCAGCACGTTCATCCGTCACGTTCGCAGTCCGTTGAAATTTTTCAAACACATCCTTTATTGTATCGCTTTTCGGTCCTTTGGTTACATTAAACCTCCGTTGAAAACTTCGTCTTGTTGCAACAACACTGTGTTCTAGGCGGTGGAATTCCAACACCAGAAAAATCCTCTGTTCTAAGGAATAAACCATGTTGTCTACAGCACACTTGCACGTTGTGAACAGCACACGCTTACAGCAGAAAGACTACGTACAGAATGGCGCACCCACAGACTGCGTTGTCGTCTATATCTTTCACATCACTTGCAGCGCCATCTGTTGTTGAAAATTGTAACTACTGTAATTTCGAAAGTTTGTCCGCCTGAAAATGTACTGTTGTCCCAAGCATATTGCAACAAACGGTGTATTTCTATCGCTGCTCGTTTAGTTTTTATTGCCGTTTCAAATATACCGGTCATTTTTGAAACACCCTGTATTTGCGTAGGTAAATGATCTGGCCGACAGGGTGAGCAGCAACCTGCGGTTGTTACCTGATGATGCAGTGGTGTACGGAAAGGTGTCGGCGTTCTGTCTCTGTAGGATGAGACAAGATGACTTAGATAAAATTTCTAGTAGGTGTGATGATGGCAGCTAGCGCTAAGCGTAGAAGAATATAAGTTAATGCGGATGACTAGGAAAAACACACCCGTAATGCTGGGATACGGTATTAGCAGTGTCCTGCTTGACACAGCCACGTTGTTTAATAATCGTGAAATGCATAACTTTGAAGTGCTGTAGTTTCTTCTGCAGTGCTGCGTTACATCCGATGAGAGTTACGTTCTGGATAGAAACAAAAGGTCTTGATTGCTGATACACTTGGTCCCTGAATGTCAGTAATTGTCCTCACTGCAGTCTTCCGAACTAATGTTAACATGTCTATAGATGCACTGCAACTGGGGCGAAGCTCTGACAAGGAGGCCACACGGCAATTGGATTTTTGTAATTCTTTATGTTTATGGTACATGTAGATCTGAACTCTTAATATCAATCGACCAAAGCAGTACTTCGCAACTCTCAAAAAATTCGAGAAAATCGACTTTTGAGTTATCCGGAGCGTCTTTAATTCGGTAAAGCTAGAACTGCTTTTTGATGGACCAAGTGTTTATGTGGTAGAAGGCTATCCCGTCACATTAGCGACCTGGGTTCGATTCCCGGTCGATGGAAATTTTTAAACAAAGGTGCATGTTGTTCGCCCATTTCCGTGAAGTGTAATACACATAGATGAAAGAAGCGGTAACGCTAGTGACTGGAATCGCTGGCTCGGATTAAGCTTCGGTCATTGTTTTTAAAACTTAATTCGAACAAATGGTTCAAATGGCTCTGAGCACTATGGGACTCAACTTCTGAGGTCATCAGTCCCCTGGAACTTAGAACTACTTAAACCTAACTAACCCAAGGACATCACACACAACCATGCCCGAGGCAGGATTCAAACCTGCGACTGTAGCGGTTGCGCGGTTCCAGACTGTAGCGCCTAGAACCGCTCGGCCACCACGGCCGGCTTACTGCAGGTAAATAGGGCGTGAAGTGTATAGTGACGTGTACTTCGATGACGAAAGTGTTATTGCCGACTGTTTACCGTCTAATAAACTTATCATACCTTACGAAAATGCCTAAGGATGCAAAGATAAAGTGTCACTTTTCGGGTGATTACACAAGAGTGTGGTCTTTTATCAAGAAAGGGCGTACGGATCAAGAAGCTTCTGTGTGAGATTTGTAGAACGATCTGAGACATCACATTTCTACGAAGACTCATACAAATAGGTTCATGGTAGCATTGACATAGACTATATCTACATTCATAATTAAAGAATATACCGAGGAAGAATTGCTCGTTGCTGCTTCAGAACTAACAACAGCTTATAAAGTTGTCAAGCATCATCAGTCCTTCTATTCTCTTGACTGTACCATAAAAATGAATGCTGCAAAGTCGCCACAAAAGCAGTCTACAGCCAGGACCAAAGCTATAGCGATTGTTTAAAAATAACCTCGCGCCACACTCCGTGTCCGGGCGCATAAAACAATCGCAGGAATTTGATTTTACTGCTTCGTCACCGAAGCATCGAACCACATGGCTGAAATACTTTACTGAAACTGACGGAATCCAACAGAAGCTGTTGAAGTTTGATCCGCTGAATAACGAAACGTCGGAGACAACTGCAAAGTTTTGTCTACATACTTTAAGACAACTGCAAATTCCATAAACTAAATTAATCGCTTTTTGTGAAGACAATACTTCTACCAACTTCGGAGGGCTTCATCGACGCGGCCAGCGGAATGTTTTTCACCAAACTAAAGAACAACTAGGAACCATGTAGAAGGAATTGGAGGCCCTGCCCATATTCTCCACAGTACTGTATCAAGCACTGCTGGAGGCTTTCACTGTCGACAATGTAATGATGTTGTTGGTTTTTTTTCCTTCAAATATACACGGTAAGGAGGGAAGCTGAAAGAATTCTGTTTATCCGTTGATGTCAATCATTGGACTCTACTATCTCACTCAAAAACAAAATGGCCGTCGTTAATGCCAGCGGTTTAGAGAATTTTTAAGCTTTCGATTCCATTAAAAAATTTTTTTAACGCCGAAGTCATACCACCTGCAATAGTTTCATATTTTTTTCAGTATTTCGATCAGTGAGATTTACTTAATGTTCCTGCAGTCAAACTTGGCTCTGTTTGGAAAAAAATATAAAAAGCGTCGAGATAATTGAAATAACAAAAATAAGACACTCTTAAAGATGTCTGAATGAAAGGAAGACTGGCAGTTTTACTAGCATGCAAACCAAGATGACTATGAACAAATTAAAGAATGAGAACCGTAACCAAGGAATAATTAATTTGATTTCTAAATCTGAGGCAGAAACAATAGCTTTCTATACAATAGTGTTTGATCACTTAGAGAAATGGGCTATGTCTTCTAATAAATATCAAGTATTTGATTGGCTGACGCTATCTGAAACCCAGGATTAGGTGCTGATTAAAAACACTATTATATATCTTACTAACATGGTATGAAGATTTCAGGAGACAATTGTTTTCAGGAATATATCTATCTGAAGAGCTTTTTAGAAACTAAAAGTGACTCAGAAGAACGGAAGTCTGAACACTCTGTGGGGGAAAGGTGGACTTGCTTTAAGGAAACCGGAAATTCTGAGTGCAAATTCCAACTGCTAAAATTATGCGGGTATTTGTTTTCTATTACCGCCCTCAACGCCACTGTGGAAAGAGTATTTTCGCTGATGTCGGCCCAGTGGACTGATGAAAGAAATCGACTGTTGCCAGAGACTGTAGAATCAGTTTTACAGTGCCGGTTTAACTATAATTGACTTCCATGGAGTTTTTATAAATACGTAAAAGGGAAATACGACTTGCTGAAGAAGGTGAAATCTTCCGAAAAACATAGTGTACCAACCACTTCTGCCACAACAAATTCTATGTAATTGTGTTTTGAATAAAAAATAACTATATCAAATAAATTTTTTTACTTCATTTCTACACTCCCACCTCAGTGTCCCGACGAGGTCCCAGCTAGATATGGCAACCCTAGTTACATGATTCACAGATCGGGAGGAACGAAGTTTAACGTCTCGTGCGTAATAAGATCTTTACGGAAGGTGCACGAGTTCACTCTACCGTCACTTTATTTAACGAACCATTGCGGTATTCGCCTAAGGTGAATTAAGGAGAATGCGAAAAAAAATACACATAGCTGTCTGGTCGGAAATTAGTACCTAGCTGTCCAGAACAAGAACTTGAGCTTCAACCACTGCGCCGCATCGCTCATTCCGCGGATTACAGAAACAACGTGTAACAAAGAATACAGCTGGTCGGACCTATTTTAGAAATAGCCCTTATTTGTATTTAGTCACTTCTATCTATAACCAACTTCCTGTCTCTATTTTCACGATCGTGGGCAGAAGAGCTTTTCCTGGATATCCTCTTCCCGATTTTCTCTCTCGGGCTGATCTAGTTACTCTCTAATAGTATAGATTCATTAGTGGGAGTTAAGTCCCCCGGCGACAGAAGTTCTCCGAATGTCGTTACGTAACGGAGGGAATTAGTTGGCTGTGAGGCGACGGTTGGCGGCGGCTATGACGTCAGCGGAAACCGCGGCCGCCTTCCAAAAGATCCTTTTCTGCATAGCTCCCTGCGATCGGCGCCTTTTGTCAGTTGGATCGCAGTCCGTGATCTGCAGTTGACAGAACGACTAAAGGCCAACGGCTAGATTCATCTTATTTATGGCTACTGCATCAGTAACTTCAAAACTGCATCACGTCCATTACAGCTTGTTCTTTTCAGGAAAAAGGAAGGAAGGTTAGAGTTCAACGTTCCTTCCACAACGTGGTCTTTAGAGTTGGAGCACGATCTTGAATTGTGAAAGGATGTCGGCCTTGCCCTTTGGAAGGAACCATCCCGATATTTACCGTAATCGATTTGGGAAAATTATGGAAAAACCTATGTCTGGATTTCCTGACACGGATTTGAATCGTCATCCTCCCGAATACGAATCTAGATTGATAACCACTGCGCCAATTCGTTCGGTCTGTTCGTTTCAGTTACTTAGCCCTTTAAATCATAATTTTGGCCAGAATATTTTTAGTAATCAGCAGCGCGATGTAATTACCGACCACTGCAGAAGCAATTTATACGTTTTTACCAGGCTTACTGTGATTGGAGATCATGCAACGTCCTCAGAATTGAGACTACCACAGGGTGTACACCAGCTGGAACGGATAAATCCGAATAAAAATGATTTTAAAACACGGGGGATATGTCTTTTCCGGTGTACCATATATGAAGTCCATTTGTCTGTGAAACTCTGTATTTGTGTTCAGCCTACGTTTCACCGTTACCGAATCTACAGACTATGGAAACAGAAGTAGCTCACTAATCAAAACCGAATAGAACAGTTCGTGACAAAGACCCGAACACGGTGACCACTGTGGATTTTTGATACCGGACTGCTTACTGCAGTCCGGATGCGCTGAAACTAATTTAGCGTGTCCATCTTTACCCGTAGTCAAATATGTATACTGTTAAATTCTCCTGTGTTTTGATCACTTCATTCAAATTCCACAGCTGCGAAAAAAAATGTACGACAGCACAACAATTTCTGTTTTGGGAAATATGACTCCGAAAGTACTGCGTTTGTTATAATATACACCAGCTGATCGAAAGTATTTGGTCGACTGCTAGATACTACGAGAGGTGGACCCATCACCATAAAACGAGGCTGCAGGTATTGCGTAATCATTATTGAAGCAGTAACAACAAAAAGGGGCGGTCAGGAGAGTTTAGTGACTTGGGACGTGGAGTAGTCATTGGATGTTAACTGAACAATAGATCCATTAGCGACATTTCAACTCTTCTAAAGCTGCCCAGTTCGACTGTTGGCGATGAAATAGTAAAGTGAAAACGCGGAACAACCACAGCGAAACAATGAGCAGACGGATCTCATGTACTGAAATGAAATGTCGTGTGGCTAGGGCCTGCCGTCGGCTGCAAGTCTTTTTAGTTGACGCCACTTTGGCGACTTGAGTGTCGTTGGGGTGTGTCATGATGATGAAGACAACACAACAGCCGGCCGGCATGGCCGAGCGGTTCTAGGCGCTTCAGTCTGGAACCGCGCGACCGCTACGGTCACAGGTTCGAATCCTGCCTCGGACATGGATGTGTGTGATGTCCTTAGGTTGGTTAGGTTTAAGTAGTTCTAAGATCTAGGGGACTGATGACCTCAGAAGTTAGGTCCCATAGTGCTCAGAGCCATTTGAACTATTGAACAACACAACACCCAGTCCCTGAGTGGAGAAAATCTCCGATCCAGCCCGGAATCGAACCCGGGCCCCTTTGCATGGCATTCTGTCGTGCTGACCACTTAGCTATCGAGGCGGACACCTCATGTACTGATGGACTAGGACCGTCGACCATTGCGGAGGGTGTTCGTTAAAAAATTGCGTGAAGTACGTGGAAGAATAGCCAGAGAATTTCCAAGTGCTACTAGCACAATTACTATGCTTAGGGAGGCAAAAACAATGGGATACAGTGGTCGACCAGCTTCTCACAAGCCACAAACTTCTGTAGTCATTGCTAAGCGACGCTTGAGGGGGTTAAAGAGCGACGCTACAGAATAGTTGACGGCTGGAAACAAGTGTTTTTGAGGAATGAATCGGGATATACCATGTTTAAATTTGATGGAAGAGTTTGGGTTCAGTTAATACCTGGATAACGTCACCTGCCACCATGTGTATTGTAAACAGTACCAACAGCGTAATACGGAGCAGGTGGTGTCACGGCACGGAGGTGTTTTTGGTTGTTACAGTGTGGTTCTCTTATTGCGCTTAAGAAAACGCTAAATGAGGAAGGATGTGAGCTACATACAGTAGAGGAGCAGCTCGGAGACGAAGACTGTGTGTACCAGCACGACAATGCACCCTGTCACGCAGCAGGCAATGGTTTGTGGACAGTAACGTTCCTGAAATGGACTGACCTGTCCAGAGTCCCAACCTGAACCCAGTGAAACAACTTCGGGGAAAGTTAGAACGTAGACTTCGCTCCAGGCCATGGTGTCCAACGTCACTGCCTTCTCTGGCTTCGGCTCTTGAGGAATAATGTGCTGCTATCCCTCTACAGACATTCAGACCCCCCACTGAATGTGTCCCCAGCACAGCCCAGACGTTATAAGGTCGAAGGGTGGGCGAACCTCATATTAATGTTCGGTGATAGCTTTCGGTATAAGTTCGGTCAGATTGTGTGTTTCGAGCAAATTATTAGCTTTTCAGGATGTAATAGCTGATTTATCTTGCGAATCTACTGGTCGTAGTTTCCTGTTACGCGATGCTATTTCTTCTGCTGCTTCGGCTCTCCAGTATCTGGGTTCGTTAACCTTCAAACAGCTGTATACAAATGTGAATTTTTACAGGTAAATGATCTCTATGGGTGACAGAAGACACACTGTCTTACCTCCATATTTAAAAAAAATTTTTTTTTAATTGTAATATAGCCGTTCGAGTGTTACGTACTTGACTTGTTATGTGAAGCACAGCGCACCATGCCAGGTTTGAGACCACTTACTGTTTAATGCTGTCTTTTAAATATGATACTACTTCTTTCCACATACGTCACAAACAGGTCAAGTTAAAGTATTCATTAATTGCCAGAAACAAGATCTTAAGTCCAATTGATGTCTGAACGCAGAATTTTTGGATGTGTAGTATCACTCATTGAGCCATTTAACATGAAATAAAGATGTATTAAAGAAACATGGAATAACAGTACGTACTCAGTCGGTATACTATCCAGTCTTTGGTGTTGAGAGAGGCGGAACACACACTGTTTTGAAAGGTAGTCGGAACTGTAAATTACTAAACGTACAGCCGCCGGAGTGGCCGAGCGGCTCTAGGCCCTTCAGTCTGGAACCGCGCGACCGCTACCGTCGCAGGTTCGAATCCTGCCTCGGGCGTGGATGTGTGTTGTCCTTAGGTTAGCTAGGTTTAAGTAGTTCTAAGTTCTAGGGGGCTGATGACCTCAGATGTTAAGTCCCATAGTGCTCAGAACCATTTGAACTATTTGAACTAAACGTACCTATGGAAACATTAAGTGAAATCACATAAGGCTAAATTAAGACGAGACTCTTGGAGTCTACTAAGATTTTTCATCGTTTCACGTCCTGCGCAGGACGTAGTTGATTGATTTTGGGCCGGCCGAAGTGGCCGCGCGGTTCTGGCGCTGCAGTCCGGAACCGCGAGACCGCTACGGTCGCAGGTTCGAATCCTGCCTCGGGCATGGATGTGTGTGATGTCCTTAGGTTAGTTAGGTTTAACTAGTTCTAAGGTCTAGGGGACTAATGACCTCAGCAGTTGAGTCCCATAGTGCTCAGAGCCAGTTTAGCCATTGATTTTGAGAATTGCTGTAGTTGAGGTGTAAATTTCAATCTTCTGCATCACTCACACATTTTTTATACCTACAGTGATTTTAGATGGTCGCAAAGAGGGTTTAGATGTATTTTGTATTTCGCACTGGATATATGGCATCTCCATTACTCTGCATCAAATGACTGTTGACTAGCAGGCAATATACTACAGATAGGACACAAATTCTTCGTCTCTGATTTGACGTGCTATCACAATCATCATCATCTTCTTCTTCTTCAGTTGAAACTTACGCAGTGCGCTGGCCTTCGTACGGATCCTTCTCGGTGCTGCAGTTTCTCCCCAGCAGCGTACATCCAGAGCAGTGCATCATATTTCTCGGTGAACAGAGAAGCGAAGAGTGCGATACGGCTTGTGCGCGCACCTGCAGCCTGGCTCGCAGCCCACGGTAATCAGTCTTTTGGGACGCTCCTGTATTTTTAGCCGGGATTAGGATTTTGATAGCTTGTTTTTCTTCGGGACGCACTGTGACAATACCTTTCGTTTAGACCGCAGTTCAGGAGACGGATGGGCGCGCGCTATAGCGTTTATTTCTGAACTTTTGGTTTATTTGCGTAGCGCTGCATATTTCGTCGAAGAGCTGCCAGCGGACTCGGGACCGCGCGACACATCCCGCCTCAGCAGCACTGCGACCCGTCTGAAGGACTTTCCGATTAAACCAATTTCTGTTTTGATCAAACATATGCTGATTAATAGTAACGATCGAAATTTAATTCATTGGCCTTCTATTGTGCGAAGTAGGCCTATTGTTTTAGAACATTTACTGTATTCGAACATTATGAAGTACCACTAAGAAAACGATTTATTGACATATAGTCAGCACGGATTCAGAAAATATTGTTCTTGTGAAACACAACTAGGTCTTTATACTCATGAAGTAATAAGTGCTATGGAAAGGGGATGTCAAATTGATTCCATATTTTTACATTTCCAGAAGGCTTTCGACACCGTTCCTCACAAACGTCTTCTAATCAAACTGCTTGCCTACGGAGTATCGCCTCAGTTTTGCGACTAGATTCGTGATTTCCTGTCAGAAAGGTCACAGTTCGTAGTAATACACGGAAAGTCATCGAGTCAAACAGAAGTAATATCCGGCGTACCCCAAGGAAGTGTTACAGGCCATCTATTGTTCCTGATCTATATTAACGACATAGGAGACAATCTGAGTAGTCGTCTTACATTGTTTGCAGACGATGCTGTCATTTACGTCGTGTAAAGTCATCAGATGATCAAAACGACTTGCAAAATGATTTAGATAAGATATCTGTATGGTGCGAAAAGTGGCACTTGACCCTGAATAAAGAAAAGTGCGAAGCTATTCACATGGGTACTAAAAGAAATCAGCTAAATTTCGATTACGCGATAAGTCACACAAATCTGAGGGCTGTAAATTCAGCTAAATACTTAGGGATTACAATAACAAATAACCTAAATTGGAACGATCACATTGATAATATTGTGGGTAGAGCAAACCAAAGACTGCGATTCATTGGCAGAACACTTAGAAGGTGCAACAGGTCTACCAAAGAGACAGCTTACACCACGCTTGTCCGCCCTATTCTGGAGTACTGCTGTGTGTTGTGGGATCGGCATCAGGTGGGACTGGCGGATGACATCAAAAAAGTACAAAGAAGGGCAGCTCGTTTTGTATTGTCGCGAAATAGGGGAGATAGTGTCACAGACATGCTACGTGAATTGGAGTGGCAATCTTTAAAACGAAGGCGTTTTTCGTTGCGACGGGATCTTCTCATGAAATTTCAGTCACCAGTTATCTCCTCCGATTGCGAAAACATTCTGTTGGCACCCACCTACATAGGGAGAAATGATCATCACTATAAAATAAGAGAAATCAGGGCTCGCACGGAAAAATTTAAGTGCTCGTCTTTCCCGCGTGCCGTTCGAGAGTGGAACGGTAGAGAGACAGCATGAAGGTGGTTCATTGAAACCTCTGCCAGGCACTTTATTGTGAATAGCAGAGTAATCACGTAGATGTAGATGTAGATTGTACGGGGGCATGCTGAAAAGTAGTGCTTCCAAATCTTTTATGTGAAAACACTCTTAAAGCTTTTTACATAAAAGAAACGTTAATAGCGTTTAACTTTCTGCGTCTGTATTCTTCATGTCTACATACTTATTTCTCAACATATTCTCCCTGGCGACAAACACATCCCTCAACGTGAGACCAGTTAGTCTATACCGTCATTGTAGAATGTTTGACTTTGTTTACGGAGCCATAACCACGCCTCTGCTTGCACCGCTTCATCACTATCAAAGTGAAGTCCTCGAAAGCGTTCTTTATGTTCTAGAAACAAATGACAGTCGGATGGGGCCAAGTCGGGACTGTATGGAGGATGATCGCAGATATAGCAGCGCTCGTGTGTGGTCCGGCATTGTCATGATGAAGATGAGTGTGTTCCATGTGCTGGCGAACTCTTCAGATTCGAAACTCTGTTTCAAACGCTTCTGGCATAATTACGTTACACGCAGCCATGTTACATGTTACAATTCGGAGGCCTCTAGCGGCAGAGGGCAGCAAATATGTAGGGATGAAGATGTTGAATGTTGATAGCGTTTGTTCTCTTTTAAAAAAAAACTTCGAGGGTTTCACATAAAAATTGAGGCATTACTTTTCAGCGCGTCTTCGTATTTATCTACTTTTTTCAACTGTGAATTAGGTTGCTGGAAGTGATGACCCTTAAGTAAAAAGTGGAAGATCAAAATTGGCCTATATTACATTAACTGTGGTTCAGATATCAATCTTAATAGTAATATCAAATTAGTGGCTAATTAAAAGCATCGTTTCCATCATGTCATCAGACTACTAAAAGAGAACATTAAACCAGTCGTCAGATAAAACTGACACGTCAAACACGGGTGTGAAGCTGCTTAGAGCATGACTGTGACTCGACTTTGTTCCGCGATTGTGGTGGTTCAAGACAGTAAACTTCACCCAATGCCAGTTGCCTTTATGCTGCAACTACTGAGCGAGGTGGCGTACATGTGAGCCGTTACGTAGAAGTATGGTTTGCGTGCCCAACCGACCATTCACATTTGGGTGCCTTGTACACAGTCAGCCAAATAAGTTTCGAACCTGGATCAATATACGGTTCAAATGGCTCTGAGCACTATGGGACTTAACTTCTGAGGTCATCAGTCCCCTAGAACTTAGAACTACTTAAACCTAACTAACCTAAGTGCATCACACACATCCATGCCCGAAGCAGGATTCGAACCTGCGACCGTAGCGGTCGCGCGGTTCCAGACTATAGTGCCTAGAACCGCTCGGCCATTCCGGCCGGCCTGGATCAATATAAAAAAGAGAAAAGCTAAGATGGTGGAGTTAATGTTTCATGTGTTCTTTATAGTCCTCTCACCACTTGATTACAATGCACAGAACGTTCATACAACCATGTGAAACTGTCGAAAAAGCCTTCTCTGGGATGATGTACAACGCGCCTGTCACATTTGCTTGACGATAGTGATTAGTGGCTTGGGACGCTATACAGCATCGTTATCAGCGCCCTTACTTGAAATAAATATAGACGACTGTCGTGTCAATATATTAAAAAATAATAATAAATTTTAAAACCAAGTTGTGTCCTGTTCCAAGTACTGAAAATGCAACCTTGACAATATGAGCTTCATAAAAGATCAGTAGTAAACAACATACATCAAAATAACTAGATACTCGTAAAATCAAGTATAAAATACCAGTACAGAGAGAGTTAAAGAGGCAGGATGACTGTGGCTGTGTGACTACTTCGAAATAATGGGAGACCGAATCACTCTGTGAAACATTGAAACCTCATATCCTGTATTTCGGAATGAAGTCCTGACATTACACGAAAGCTTATAAAACACGAACCACGCTCGCCTCATTATCAGTTATAATAGAGGTTAGGTCCTGTGGAAGACCCTTCCTGAGAGTTGCTGCACTTTGTCGTTTTGCGGTAGGTTTTTACTGATTATGATAGTGTCGTCACCCGTGCTGATTTTTTTCCAGAAAATAATTATTGTCCGCGTCTTGCATTTCAGTCAAATAGCGGCAGGAGTCCACGAGCAGATTTTTTTTTGCGTGAGGTGTGCAGGACAAACTTCGCACGCTCTTTTCTGTTCTTAATAATATTCTGGAGAATCTCTTTAACACTGGATCTATAAATGCGATTTGTGACACGACGACGTTGACACTAAGTATAAAATTAATCCCAGAACCTCTTGGATGGACCGTGTAGGTTCCCCAAATCATCTAAACTGATAAGGCGAGTGTCGGGATTTTTCCTCATAAAGGGACAAGGCCAATTTCTATCTTCGCCCTTGTTCCATCAAAGCCTGAGGAATTGCAGTGACTGTCGTTGATGAGACGTTAATCCTCTCTTTCTAGTGTCTGTATACAGTAGTAAAGAGACAGTTTCCTACCTGAAGACAATGTCTTGACCTGAATTATTGATGACATGTCGTCTCCACTGGTTGAATGAATAAATCTCGTCTTTCAAAATCAGAGAGTTCGAGTTTCCTGTCAAAGCTATGACAGTGCGCTATCTGAGCAAAAGTATGGGGGACACGTGTGTAATGTGGAATTGACCACAATATTTCAAGAGAGGCTGACCTGTCAGTATAAAAGGAGGTGGGAAGCAGTGGGTTGTCAGCAAAGAAGCAGCAACAGTAGAATGGATCGGTCAGGAGAGGAAAGTGACTTTGGAACGTGGTCGAGTCATTGGATGTCACCTGAATGCCTGTGCCCAAGTCGACAATGGGTAATATGATTGAGAAGTTGAAACGGGAAGGAACAGCCATAGACATCTCAGACAGAGCTACCTACTGGTCAACACTATCTGGTACGAATCACAGACTGACAAGCAATATTGAAGTATTAGTCGAACTAGGATTTTGTAGGCTACCCCCTACGTGGATGAACTGAATTTCACTAGGATTCGTGCAGTGCATCTGTATGGCGTCTGCCTCATCTGCGATTAGTTTTAGTTGTCGTTCGACTTTAAATATGCCCTTATTCACACAGTCAGATATTGAATGGGTGACTATTTCGTTGTTATAAAAAAAAAAACAGGTATTGGCGCTCCTGCACTTTCAGCGTTGTTATTAACTACAACACAGTTTTGTTTCGACAGATATGTTTACAGATTAAAATTTGGTTTATTAGCTCATCTTTAAACCCATCCGCGTATCTGTTCATGCATAATGAATTTGACTTTATAAGATCATAAATCCATTTCCTTGTAACTATTCCATATTCTTGTTGGAACATATGATCCACAAATCCTGGCTACTCAGTCGTGCGTTATTCAAATTGTCTATCGAAACAGTTTTTTTGTTTTTGAAGTAATATTTCTACTGACCTTTCTGTTCGCTAAGCACAAGGCATTACTTTCCTTTACGACTAGTCATGTTTTAAAATATCGATGGCAACGACTGTTTCGAATTTCGTGGCAGACCTTATACCGCAACGCATTTACCGTTCAACTCGCGAAAATAAATTGTACTTGCCGACGTCGGGTGATATTTACGGTCAGTTTTATGGCCATATTTCAGGGTGCCTGCATTATATGGACGAACTGAGGGCTGCAGTTCCGTTTCATTCGACATCGCGAGCATTAAAGTTACGCAGATGAAACGGCAAGTAACTTCAACAGGGCGTTTGTTTGAATTTACTGTTCGTCTCTGAAATGGATGTATACTGCAAATACGAAATCAGTAAATATGGGGGCTCCCATTCTGCCTGACTGTAGTGTATCTTAGATGGCAGTCTTGACAGGTGAACTGCGCCTGTTTTGCTGTGTTGCGTACCAACGCCCATCTGCTTTGGATCTCGCCGCCAAAGCTGCCAGCGGACGTAGTATTCCAGCCCTTAGCTTGCTCTGCGTATAACTAGCACATATCGGGTGCATCACAGCACTCGGCAACAGTGTGTTAGTCGATGGACGTCTTGACGAAGTATGACACTCATTTGAACCATCAGAGGATAAAGATGAGTTGAACATTGGTTTGTTAGGTACGTACGTACTTGTATAAATCATATTCACGATAAACACTATGATGTGGAACGTGTCTACAGAAAAAAAAAACAAATAAAAGAAGATTATAATGGTATATGTTGTTCAGTTGCATGTTCTTTTCTGCAGTGATGTCTAATTAGTTCTATTCAGGAATTCCTTATAGGATTTGTTGTTGTGGTAGCAACATCTTTAATCTACATTTCAAAACACTTTTTTTTGTGTCAAAAATTTTATTTCCTGTTTTATTGCTGCATATTTCACCCATTTTTGTGCCAGTTCGATTCATTAAAATCACTTCTCCTTCTAATGCTGGACTTGTGAATCTCTCTTTCACCCACACATTGAAATGGGTCGTTGATTACAAATTTCATAAGTGGATAAATTATCTGCAAGGAATACCTGTTTGGACCCCGCACACAATTCTGATTGATTTCTTTTATACAATGAACAGTTTTTGCCTAAATTAGGAGTTACCCCAGAATGTTATCCCATAAGATGTCAGTAAATAAAAATATGCAGCATACGTCAACTTCCTGAGACTTACTGAGTTCTTTATAGCCAATGTTGGAAATTGTTCTTACGACAGAAGTAGCCGAACTTAAACGTTTTACTATGTCTGCTATACGGTTTTTTTAGTCCTAAGTTTTCATCGATATGTGCACTTAAGAACTTGAGAACGCTGGCACATTTTTGCTGTAGTAATCAATAACTATTTTTAAAAAAGTCGTTTACCGTTTTCTCTACATCTACATTTATACTCCGCAAGCCACCAAACGGTGTGTGGCGGAGGGCACTTTACGTGCCACTGTCATTACCTCCATTTCCTGTTCCAGTCGCGTATGGTTCGCGGGAAGAACGACTGCCGGAAAGCCTCCGTGCGCGCTCGAATCTCTCTAATTTTACATTCGTGATCTCCTCGGGATGTATAAGTAGGGGGAAGCAATATATTCGATACCTCATCCAGAAACTCACCCCCTCGAAACCTGGACAGCAAGCTACACCGCGATGCAGAGCGCCTCTCTTGCAGAGTCTGCCACTTGCGTTTGCTAAACATCTCCGTAACGCTATCACGCTTACCAAATAACCCTGTGACGAAACGCGCCGCTCTTCTTTGGATCTTCTCTATCTCCTCCGTCAACCCGACATGGTACGGATCCCACACTGATGAGCAATACTCAAGTATAGGTCGAACGAGTGTTTTGTAAGCCACCTCCCTTGTTGATGGATTACATTTTCTAAGGACTCTCCCAAGGAATCTCAACCTGGCACTCACCTAACCATCAATTAATTTTATATGAATTGCTGCTGTGCTTGATGTTTGTGCACAATGTCCTACCAGTGTGAAGTCACAACCTGTAACGGATGACGAATCTGTGCTCGGATTGCTCGTGGCGAGAAAAGTGTCGTAGTATTAGGCACCGTCTTGCGCTTGTAAGTGTGGTAAGTTAGAAACCTTGGAATAAACTGGGTTCTCGAACAATTTATTTATATTGGTTTAATTGAAGAAACTGCCATCAGGCCACTCAACCGAGGGAGTACGCGTAATGATTAAAGCACTGAACTGTGATTGGGGAGTATAGGTTTCAAATTCCCACGTGGCCATCCAGATTCAGCTTTTCTGTAGTTTCCCTAAATTGCTTAACGCGAATGCGGGAAGAATTCTCCGGAAAGGGCGAAGTCGATTCTTTTCCGCACTTGTAGGCAGTCAGAGCTGGTGTTCCGTTCCTATTGACTTTTTTAATAACTTGCTCAATTATCACGCCACCCCCAGTCCACGAGGCTGTTGCGCTATTGTTACAGATCGTCGAAGAAACATGACAGGGGTGAAGTTGTATTACTTCCGTGCTTAGCCAGCCATGTGACTCCACAACACAACCTCAAGGGCTCGTCCCATACTCAGCACTCTACATGGCGGGGAAGGACGGTATTTCAGAGGGAGATGAAAATACATAACATTGGAACTAAGATATATACTGAGTGGTTCTGTCGTTTCACAGTGAGTGCAGTTGATGGTGGATTGCATACCGTAAGGTGGCTTACTAACAAGGGAACCTCCCCATCGCAACCCCCTCAGATTTAGTTATAAGTTGGCACAGTGGATAGGCCTTGAAAAACTGAACACAGATCAATTGAGAAAACAGGAAGAAGTTGTGTGGAACTGTGAAAAAATAAGCAAAATATACAAACTGAGTAGTCCATGGACCACATAGGCAACATCATGGACAATGTGAGCTCAGGAACACCGTGGTCCCGTGGTGGCGTGAGCAGCTGCAGAACGAGAGGTCCTTGATTCAAGTCGTCCCTCGAGTGAAAAGTTTACTTACTTTATTTTTGCATAGTTATTATCTGTCCGTTCGTTCATTGACGTCTCTGTTCACTGTAATAAATTTAGTGTCTGTGTTTTGCGACCGCATCGCAAAACCGTGCGATTAGTAGACGAAAGGACGTGCCTCTCAAATGGGAACGGAAAACATTTGATCACAAGGTCATAGGTCAACCGATTTCTCCACAGGAAAACACATCTGATATATTCTATACGACACGGCATGTGCGTCACATGACAGGAGTATGTTGTCGACCCACCTAACTTGTACACTTGGCGAATGGGTAAAAAGATTCTTCTACCTTGCCCGATTTAGGTTTTCTTGTGGATGTGATAATCACTCCCAAAAAAGTGATGAAAACATAAGAGTTTGTGACAAACTGAAAATAAAAAATTAAACTTTTCACTGGATGGAAGATTTGAACCAAGGACCTCTCGTTCCGCAGCTGCTCACGTTACCACGTGACCACGGCGCTCCTGCGTTCTGAGTGTCCTTGATGTTGCCTATCTTTCCATGAACTACTCAGTTTGTATATTTTGCTTATTTTTTCACAGTTCCACACAACTTCTTCCTGTTTTCTCAGCCCGCATCTCGTGGTCGTGCGGTAGCGTTCTCGCTTCCCGCGCCCGGGTTCCCGGGTTCGATTCCCGGCGGGGTCAGGGATTTTCTCTGCCTCGTGATGGCTGGGTGTTGTGTGTTGTCCTTAGGTTAGTTAGGTTTAAGTAGTTCTAAGTTCTAGGGGACTGATGACCATAGATGTTAAGTCCCATAGTGCTCAGAGCCATTTGAACCTGTTTTCTCAATTGATCTGTGTTCAGTTTTTCAAGGCCTATCCACTGTGCCAACTAAATCTGAGGGGGGTGCGATGAGGGGGTTCCCTTGTAAGTATAGAAGATGTAGCGACCTCCCAATAACAGTAATTATAATACTATGGGTGCAGCGAATTGATATATGACCGGGTCTGCTGGTGATAGTTACTGAAAATTTTAACACTGCTGCGTGCTTTCTTATTTTGTCGTTTCCTGAAGACCATTCGTAAGACCTGTCAGTCTCAGGTAAGATCATCATGAAACTTCCTACACGCAGCCAGCTTCGCGACATTTTTCTGAATACCTGATCATAACAGTAATCCGTAAGACTGCTGACTCGCAAAAAAATAGTTGGATCTCTATTGTTTTCCTAAGTGACGATGTCATACATGCGTACACTTTAGCATCAGCGCAGGTTTTAGAAGGTTGATAAACCCATTTGTAACGTCCACTAATTGGTGTCCGGGTTACATTTGATTAGACATTCTACTTGGTTCGTCGAATGTAGTTTGCGTTCTCTTTGGAGCGTATGGCAGAAGAAACCGTTAGAACTATGTATGACAATTACTACTGTTGCTTAAACGTTCACTCCTCATATCTGGCCAAAATGATTGCTCATTTGAAACAGCGCTAATAGTCTTGCCAGACTAAATGCTACTTAGATGGTTTCACGCACTAATATACATGAACGTTGGGCTTCGCTCCAAGTGCTGCCGCACATAATTCATTCACTAACAAATAACGTCGTTGCTACACATCCAGCGTACCATTCACACTACTGGCTATTAAAACTGCTACACCACGAAGATGACGTGCTACAGACGCGAAATTTAACCGACAGGAAGAACATGCTATGATATGCAAATGATTAGCTTTTCAGAGCATTCACACAAGGTTGGAGCCGGTGGCGACTCCTACAACGTGCTGACATGAGGAACGTTTCCAATCGATTTATCATACACAAACAGCAGTTGACCGGCGTTGCCTGGTGAAACGTTGTTGTGATGACTCGTGCAAGGAGGAGAAATGGGTACCAGCACGTTTCCGACTTTCATAAAGGTCAGATTGTAGCCTATCGAGATTGCGGTTTATCCTACGCGACATTGCTGCTCGCGTTGGTCGAGATCCAATGACTGTTAGCAGAATATGGAATCGGTGGCTTCAGGAGGGTAATACGGAACGGCCTCTTTATCACTAGCAGTCGAAATGACAGGCATCTTATCCGCATGGCTGTAACGGATCGTGCAGCCACGTTTAGATCCCTGAGACAACAGATGGGGACGTTTGCAAGCCAACAACCATCTGCACGAACAGTTCGACGACGTTTGCAGCAGCATGGACTATCAGCTCAGAGACCATGGCTGCGGTTACCCTTGACGCTGCATCACAGACAGGAGCGCCTGCGGTGGTGTACTCGACGACGAACCTGGGTGCACCAATGGCAATACATCATTTTTTCGGATGAATCCAGGATCTGTTTATAGCATCACGATGGTCCCATCCGTGTCTGGCGACATCGCGGTGAATGCACATTGGAAGCGTGTATTCGTCATCGCGATTCTGGTTTATCACCCGGCGTGGTGGTATGGGGTGCCATTGGTTACACGTCTCGGTCACCTCTTGTTCGCATTGACGGCACTTTGAACAGTGGACGTTATATTTCAGATGTGTTTCGACCCGTGGCACTACCCTTCATTCGATCCTTGCGAAACTCTACATTTCAGCAGGATAATGCACGACCGCATGTTGCAGGTCCTGTACGGGACTTTGTGGATACAGAAAATTTTCGACTGCTGCCCTGGCCAGCACATTGTCCAGATCTCTCCCCAGTTGAAAACGTCTGGTCAATGGTGGCCGAGCAACTGGCTCGTCACAATACGCCAGTCACTACTGTTGATGAACTGTGGTATCTTGTTGAAGCTGCATGGGCAGCTGTGTACACGCCATCCAAGCTGTGTTTGACTCAATGCCCAGGCGTATCAAGGCCGTTATTACGGCTAGAGGTGGTCGTTCTGGGTACTGATTTCTCATGATCTATGCACCCAAATTGCGTGAAAATGCAATAACATGTCATTTCTAGTATGATATATTTGTCCAATGAATACCCGTTTATCATCTGCATTTCTTCTTGGTGTAGAAATTTTAATGGCCAGTAGTGTAGTTAATTGAAGGATTTCAAGAACCCTGCCTTCATGGAGACCACATGCTCCTCATCCAGTAAATGTGGCAAACACAATTTTATGTCTCAGCATTTAACAGGATAGATAACAGTCGTATCAGTGCCAAAATGCTTGTGTCCTTCGGCGGTGTCAGTTACCTGCGCTCGTGGTTACGTGATTGTTACTGTGAAGTTTTACTAGGCCTCACTTACCCAGAGGCATCGGAATTCCCGCGCAAGTAAATCGCCGTCAAAGAAGCCAAAAATAATTTCGGCTGAAGCCAAGAGCAGAGGGGCTCGATTCATATAAAGTACAAGTGCGAGGCGAAGCTGGCTGGGTTTCAGGAGTCGGCTGCCAAATGGACGCGAGGCTGTCTGGATGGCCGGCGCTGGTGCTCCAAGACTTCCTCTGCCTGCCAGACCACTCTTACGCAAAATCCTCCCGACTTCCGGTTCTGTCTTCGATCTTATGGGGAAACCAACAGAGGCCTCTGCACGTTTCCGATGGGTGATGCAGAAAGTTGCGCACGATGACGATCAACAGGGTGCTCAGAAACAGTCTGGAAAGCTTGTCAGGATGTTGCAGGGTAAGTTGTGCGGAGAAACAATTGTTCAGAAAAGAATTCGATACGCTGTGCTGTTAAGCAGCGTTGAAGTTAGCCAGTCAGGCACCTGCGAGCACAAATTCAAGCGGCCCGCCTAGTGTAAATTGGTCTCACAGCGTAGATGATGACGCACGAGACTGCTCATCCTTTGGCTCGGATTCGATCGTTACTACCGTCTTATGTCTAATGCTTGTATCGCTCTCTTGTTCGGTATTACGAAACCAAACAAAGAACAAATATGGCGACACACTTTCTGGCGGACCGCTTGAATTTACGCGCGCAACGACCTGTGTTGCCAACTTCAATTCTAAGTAACTCGGAAACGGCACAACCTATCGAATATTTTCTTAACAATTATTTCTCAGCACCGTATATCCTGCAACAACATTACAAGTTTTCCAGACTGTTTCTGACCACCCTATATATGAAATGAATTCGCAGTTGCGGATAGGGACTACCATCAGCTGTAAAATGGAATGACGACAGTGAAAAATTGTGGCTGGCCGGGACTCGAACCCAGATTTCCCGCTAATCGCGAGAGGTCGCCTTACCATTTGGCTATCCGTGCACGATTCACGTCCAGACCCAAACTTCTACATGTCGTCAACCATACGCCTACGACCTGTACTCGTACATGCATCACGTATATTCCGGAACATGTGAGACGTTGTACTTGAAAGTCGCTTACGTCGCTTACCCTGTACATGTTCCGAATTTCCGTTCAACTGTTCCTTCACATTAGTGGATAATGTTTTAACATTAAGAATTTATCTTAAAAATATGCTTTAAATAAGGCCTACTCCTTACTCTTATGGGCCGGCCCAAGTGGCCGTGCGGTTCTAGGCGCTACAGTCTGGAACCGCGCGACCGCTACGGTCGCAGGTTCGAATCCTGCCTCGGGCATGGATGTGTGTGATGTCCTTGGGTTAGTTAGGTTCAAGTAGTTCTCAGTTCTAGGGGACTGATGACCTCAGAAGTTAAGTCCCATAGTGCTCAGAGCCATTTGAACCATTTGACTTTTATGAGTAGAAAATGAGACGCATAAAATATTCCTAACAAATCACGAAGTTTTCCGGATTGATATACCACGGTCGTTTCATGGCTTAGATAATTTTTGTCAGTAATGTTATTTCTGGGAACGATTCGAAGAGAAAACTCTTTCGTTATGTATAATATATCTCAGTAAGGCCACTTTACACAAATGGAAGGAAAAAAACTGTATACTTTTAGTGAAGTAGGTTGTTGCCATTGAAAGATGGTGCCACAGCTGCCCCATAAAAATCGTGTATAAAAAAGTAAGGTGTGATAACAGTGATTCAGTCGAATTACTGATGATGGAGTAATACTCCGTAATTAGCAGTGAACGTCTAAAATAAAATGAGTAGTTAAATGCGTTTTTTGTTGGTGAATACATATTTAAACGTGATTTAAATTTAACCTTTTTACAAAACGGTGTTTTTTATAGTCAAATAAACCCTAATTTAAAATTTTGTATAACCCTTTACAATTATGAGAAACTTTAACACGGGACATAAGTAAGACATAACTAAGATTTGAACCCCAGCGCCTCAGTGCTGCCTGCCATGCTGTTCGCGAAGATGAAATTGTCACCATTCGACAGAATATTAGCAGGGGACGCTAGTCGGCAGAGATGATGAAGTTATTACCAAGTTATTGATTGCTACGCGTATTACCGTAATGTTGACATCAAAAACGCAAATTAATTTTATGCCAAAATTAGCAGCCTAATTGAATTCGTGGGAGGGGACAATATTACACGTTAGGTCCTCAAACAGCAGCAATTTTCATCAGGAAAAGCAACCGTGTGCAAAAGTTACCGAAGTAAAGCAAAATTAAAAAATATTTTGCTTTTCTGAAACGCAGATGTTTTAATATGCACTCAAAAGTGTATTAGATGTGAGTTTTGCGCTTGTTTTTATCGACTACTGGGTGCAAATCGAAAAAGTGTTCTTTCTCAGATGTTCCCAGATGTCCGGAGGCGCGCTCTGCAGATACAGCCGTTAAAACGCAAACAATGGAAGAAGGAAAATAGAATTGCAGTTTTATTGCCGCAAAGTAGAAAAACTGAGAAGCAAATGCTTGATCCGCATTTTGAAACTGAAGTATAATGATGTCCTAGCACTGTGTTCATTATTTCTATTAAATATGAGAGACTGTATCAGTCTTCAGCACTCACTTGAATTCGAATCTTCCTGTACGGACCTATAATAACTAAAAGTGGTGACAATCAGCTCCCGAAGGAAGGAAATCGAGAAATACCAAGCACCTTGCAAACTGAACAAGAAACTTAATGAGATGCGTCGAATAGGCCACGTAATGGAGATACACGCCGAAATGAACTACCTAGGACCTCGCCCAAGATTAGAAAATTATTTGCAGATAAGTAGTTGAACTTTGTTGATCAGAAAATAGAAGAAAGCAGATAGTGAAATTACTGCCATAACGTATTAAGAATAACCCATCTGCATAGCCGAAGCCGCTAATGTGCGCTTGCGCCAGTGATCTGATTAAATTCCAAACTTCTCCGCAATGCCTTATGACGGTGGTAATAGAGATCCGTCCGTTGGTGAAGCGTATTAAGTTCTGCGGTCCGCATGTTGCTATTCGAGGGGAGAAGAATATGTGCCGGCACCAGGTTTAATAACTCTCCGTTCTCTGTCATCATCATCATCATCATCATCATCATCATCATCATATACTACACTACATAAGATATCATCAGAGTTTTCTACACTAAATCGTCACACTTAAGACACATTCTTACGCTTTGCAAAGGAAAGACGTCCAACGGGTCTGAATAAAGAAAAACTTCAAATTCACACTGCTGAACGCGTATGGGATATTACACCCAACAGCGCCATACGATATTTACATTTTATATGATCAGTTAAAATTACTAATTACCTTTTCTTACTTAAGACATGGAATGCTGTTAACTATCTTTCTGCGCTGCTGCTACGGTCGCAGGTTCGAATCCTGCCTCGGGCATGGATGTGCGTGATGTCCTTCGGTTTAAGTAGGGGACTGATGACCTCAGATGTTAAGTCCCATAGTGCTTAGAGCCATTTGAGCTGTCTTTCTAAGCTTCAGTTGGCTTCCAAAATTCATATGAGCTGCCGCGTTTAGAAAAGGTTGGAACTATAAAAAATGGTTCAAATGGCTCTGAGCACTATGGGACTTAACTTCTAAGGTCATCAGTCCCCTAGAACTTAGAACTACTTAAACCTAACTAACCTAAGGACATCACACACATCCATGCCCGAGGCAGGATTCGAACCTGCGACCGTAGCAGTCCCGGGTTGGAACTATAGTCAGCTGACTTTCTGATAACTGACATGAATTATGTAAGTTACTTGGAGATGCTACAAGAAGTCTTACGGGAAGCGTGCGACCATATTATATAATTGCAACAGTACTACACAAATGTTGAATAGGCCACTTAGTAAAACGTCATCAACTAGGGATAGAATGACTTTAATATTATGCGTTTCGGGATAACCTGTCATTAGCTATCACATACATAGAGTTCTACGGATGAAGTTTTATGTTACTTACAGAACTGCCTCTGATAGTTGTCACATACATACCTTCAGTTCATCTTTACAACTCGATGTATCTGGTATCCGATTATGGATTATCCCGAAACGCGTAATATTAAAGTCATTCATTCACTGGTTGACGACGTTTAAGTGACCATTTGTGCAGTACTGTTTCCCTCCCTCCCTCTTCCTCCTCTTTCCTCAGACTTTTTCTGCTATCGCAGTCCCTCATTACAGCTTGATGCGATAGCGGGAGCGTCATGAGGGTTTAATCAGACTTCTGTCTATAGAAATTACATCCATTCGCAACAACTTTTTCTATCATTAGTAGGAAAAAGTGTTTTTTTTTTCCTTATGTGATAACAAGAGCAGAACGATGTGGGATATTTAGTGTTACGCGTCGTGCTTTAGGGACTGCCGTATTTAGATGCGCACTAGTTAAAGTGATGCATCGGCAAAGTGAATGTCTGGGAATCTGACGCCCACTGCATTTCTGGCACCGCAACCGCATTCTCTGGGCTGCCAAGGCAACCCCGCGGCAGTTTCGCTTAACGAGTACTTCCGACGATAATTGACAACGCTCCATTCGTTCTGTTAATGACAACGCGTTCTCGGCGCAGATTGACGCACGTACGTCGACCTTCCTGCTTCAAATGATAGCAGCGTACAATCGAGCGCCACTCGCAATTACGATCATCAGCATTTCGGCATTCTCGACGTAAGTTCAGTACTGTAAATATAGGGTGCAAGTGTGTTCGTGCACTCATTACGTAAAAACAAATTACCACACAACTGAAAAATGAATAGCGCTGACAAAATTAAAGATAGCTCAACTTCAACTTCTCTCATTGAGTTAAAAATTGATGGATCTGTCTGGCAAGGTCACTGTAGATAAGGTGGTGTATTTGTTGTTATTTTTTAATGAAATAGCATGCCGCCTCATTGGTTGTTTTAATTTTCTTTGCTATTTATAATGGGATCCAACGGCTTAGCCGCAGTAATATCGACGGTTTCCATCAGATCACCAAATGTATGCGCTGTCGGGCTCGGCTAACAGTTGGATGGGTGACGGTCCGGGTCTGGAGCGCTGTTGGCGAGGGGGATGCACGCAGCCCTTGTGAGGCCAATTGCAGAGCTTCTTGATTGAGGAGTAGCGGCTTTGGCCACGAAAACTGACAACGACCGGCAGAACGGTGTGCTGACCCCATGCCCTTTCGTATCCGCATCGTGTGACGCATTTCGTCTGAGGATGACACGGCGGTCTGTCGGTACCGTTGGGTCTTTCGAGGCGTTTTCAGATGGAGTTTAGTTTTAAGTTTTTATTTATAAGCCGAGGCACTCGACTGTAACAGACCGTGAGACATTGCTAGCAAGATGGAAACCAGCCGGCCGCGGTGGTCTCGCGGTTCTATGCGCGCAGTCCGGAACCGTGCGACCGCTACGGTCGCAGGTTCGAATCCTGCCTCGGGCATGGATGTGTGTGATGTCCTTAGGTTAGTTAGGTTTAAGTAGTTCTAAGTTCTAGGGGACTTATGACCTCAGCAGTTGAGTACCATAGTGCTCAGAGCCATTTGAACCATTAGCTTTAGAACATGAACACTCGGGACTCCCGTTACTGAAGTCTACACCGTTCGAGGCTGAACTTTCCAATAGTCGAAGTGACAGAATATCTCGCGACTGGACTCTGAAATTTTTAAAAGGTTGTTTCAAATATGGTACTGGAATGGATAAGATAAATTACCCGATTTGTATTTTCCATGATCTTTGTAATTCATCGTGATTGTTGTCACAGCTATTTCAACAAGGTTTCTGACGGTTGCTGTCTTCTTTTCATATCATTACTATATTGATGTTTCGTCCCTAACGATGTCTTCGTCGTCGCTGTATTGAACCCCAATAAAATAGGCGAGACCTGTCAACAATTTCTGCCCTTGGAGTGCAGCCATTTCGGGGAGATCTTAAAGACGCTATAAAATGCCAAGTATTCATATTAATGCAGTATTAACACACATGAGATACGTAGACGTAGTCTCCGGTTTATGTTAAAATGTGACGGCATTAGAAACAGGAGTCGCTCAACAGGCGCCGTACAGAACAAACCTTTGTGACCACGAAATATAATGTAACACGATAGCTATTCCGTGTCCCGAGTCTCTTCGGGCCCTAGCGTATGAATTGTGGTACTGTCTAAATAACCGTTACGTGATCGCATTTATGTCTGAGCACCGTGGCAGCTGTTACTGCTCCGGAGACGTTACTCGCTGCAGGTTGAAGTTTAGCGCAGCCAGAACATTAGGAAGACAGAAAGTAAACTACTGCATTGTTTGTCGGCCTGTCCAAATGATTCGCTCCACTTGTAGAGCGGTGCCGCCGACACAGGCCGCGTGCGTCTCTGCTACATTCGACACCATCACAAACACTCTTACTGTACATTCGATAGCAGTTAGGTTTTTAAATAGCCGTTCAAAATGGCTCTTTACTTCTGAGGTCATCAGTCTCCTAGAACTTAGAACTACCCAAATCTAACTAACCTAAGGACATTACAATCCATGCATGATGCGGGATTCAAACCTGCGACCGTAGCGGCCGCGCGGTTCCAGACTGCAGCGCCTAGAACCGCTCGGCCACTTCGGCCGGCAAATAACCGTCCAGATGACACTTAATCCCAAATAAGAGGTGGCGCCTTTACGCTACTCATTGTGAGAGAAACAAAGAAGACCGTGCTTTACAGTAAACACTCCGTAAAATTAAATACAAAGAAATAATGCGTCCGTACACATGGTCTTTTTGAGGGTGGTAAACCCATGCTTTTCCATGATACGAGAACCATCTCAACAAAACAATTACTGGAGGTGAATTGGTGGGGGGGGGGGGGGGGGGAGAAAGAGGAAGAAAAATCTATGGATTCACGTGTAGTGTTAAACATGATGGGACATAAGGTTTCTCCTACAAATTATTCCCATAGGTAGTTCCCGGAGGAATAATCTTACGACAAACTGGTAACCGACATCACACACACACACACACACACACACACACACACACACACAGAGAGAGAGAGAGAGAGAGAGAGAGAGAGAGGGGGGGGGGGGTTGACCAGAGAGGATTGTGGTACAGTGCAAGTATTCCTAAAAACATCTATTCGTTGATTCCCCCCCCCGAACCACTGAGGACGACACCGTGTTTCGAGACTGACCGATTTGTTGATGGAAATGGGTTGTAGTAAAACGATTTCTAAATGGAGTAAAACAGTGACTTTTCCAATGTGCTTTTATCTTTCTGAAGTCAACTTAGTCAGGTTGACAGTGTTAAAAAAAAATAAGATTAGCGTACATACCTCAGTCGACTTTACATCCTGACAGAGAAGGAAGTGATAGTTGTAGGAAACAATGTTTCGGCAGAGTATTAGTGCAATTGGCAGTGGATAAGAGGATTTAAATTTATTATATCAGTGATACTTAGATGCCTGCTACTTTCCTTTCGACTCTTGATGGAGAATGCCAAACACACCAGAGCACAGCGGCACTCGACAAACGCGGTTAGGAGTTAAGAAGTGGGAGCTTCTTTCCCTCAACATATAAGGAGTTAACCAGACACAGTTATTCCTTTGACTCGTCTTTCTGCGCCCTTTTTGAGAGATTTGAGCTAGTCGGTTGTTACACTAGTAATTCCGGGCGTTATCTGCTTTTGTAAAGGAAGTATCGTAATGTTCCTAAGGGGGAGTGATGGAAAAGAAAGTAGGAAATGAGAGACAGATTCATGGGGAGAATATTAAGGCAATGCAAGTCATCCACAAAAGGAATGGCTTACAAAACACTCGCCCTGCTAGTTCATGGCGTCATCTCAGTCTGTTTCGTCCCATAACGTAATGATGATTTGATTTTTGGCGCCACGCGTGCGCAAAGAGAACAGAACACTTACAATATTTCTTTTCCGTTGGTATTACTTTTGGGTACGAAAGATGGGTGACAGACGGAACTTTAGCGGAGAGCGAGGTTGTTGGGTTGCAAGTTAAGACTTCGATATGAGTGTTGCCGAGGGCGACGAATATATCAAATCGTGGATGTAGTCGCATACTGATCTGTAGAGTAGCCCAAGGACTGGGTTCGGCTGAATGGCGTCGTTTTTGAGTGGGCGAAACTGTATCGAACGGGTCAGGTAATTTTATTCTAGAGTACTTGCTATCGGTCTGGGGACCTTACTAGGTGGGATTATTAGAAGAGCTAGATAAGATCCAACAAAGAGCGACATGTTTCGCCACGGGATTGTTTGTTCGTGCGGAGTGTTTTAAGGAGATGCTCAACAAACTCAAGTAGTAGGCGCTACAAGAGACGCTTATGCTCGAATAGTCGGGCACCATGTTACGTTTTCCCACATATCATGCGAAGTGACTACAGCGAGCAAATCAGAGGTCTTACTCTCAAAAAGAATCCTCCTTCAAAAGGGATAGGGAAAGGGGAATGATAGTACCACCTGAAGAACCCTCCGCCATAAACAGTAAGGGAGCCAACAGAATGTACACTGCTCTGCAGAACTTAATGACGAGATACTTAATGTAACATCACATGTTAACTACTCCGTTGAAATGAATGAAATACCGGGAGCATGTTGCCAGAGGTCTCCCATGCGTGCACAGAAATACGTCATATGACTCGAGGTCAACGTGACTATAGCGCCACGCAACACCAGATGGTTGAAGGAACGCGAGAAGACAGTGTGTGTCAACCATCGAGCTCGTACGTGCACCGTGGTGCTGGTTTATATATTCAACACGGCCCGGAGACAACCTACAAACGGGGAAGAATCGTCGGGAAACTGGAAGAATGACCACACGTGACGGATGTAGTCCAGCAGTTAGGTATTGCTGACAGCATTGTTTCACGTGCGTGAGGAGCTTCCCAAACCACAGGCACTGCCGCCCGAAGGAGAAGAGGTGGTTGATCGCCATCAACAACAGCAGCATTTAACCTCTACATTGGGCAACAGTCAAATAGGAACACACTTCAAACAGCGGGAGCAGATGCAGCCGCATTTAACGGGACTTCAAGGCACTCAGTCACGGTCCACAGCGGCACGGAGACTGCATGGGAGTGTCTCTTTACCCGAAGAACAGTTCGTTGTGTTGCGTCGACACCTGCGCCTAGGCGACATCGTTAGCAATGTTGCATAGGGCATAGGGACTAGACCGAGGAGTGAGGTCGCCTCACCTTCTCGGGTGAGAACAGGTTCAGTCCGAGAAGTGATTTTGGACGCACCCTCGTATGGCGAGAGATAACGTAAAGCACCCAGGAACATCGACGAACATGACCGTTTTGGTAGTAAAGATGTTCAGGTGTTGGGAATGATAATGCGTGAGCGTACCGACGCCCAAATCTTTGAACACTGTACATTCATCGGTCAACGTTATTGAGTTGAGACACTGTACTTCTTCTACTGCTTTCCCCCCCCCCCCCCCCCATGTGACCCTTTTTTTTTTTTTTTTTTTTTTTTTTTTTTTTTTTTTTCCGACAATGCGCGACCGCATGGGGCAGCTCTAAGAGCGACATACGGCGAATGCCCTACCCTGCCCGTTCCCCGACTAAACCGCCATCGAGCACTTATTGGATACTTTGGGGAGTGTGTGCACATGCACCAATGACCAGCCAGCAGTTGTTAATCGCACTGGTGGAGAAATGGAACGCCCTACCACAGCCGTCCTTGGGGCCAGCATGGAAGCACGTGCTGGAGCGAACTACCATGAATCCGTAAGAGTACGAGCCGCTGGAGATCTCTTGTGAACAGCACGTTGCAAGGCATCCCAGATATCCTCAATAATGTTCATGTCTGGGGAATTTGGTGGGCAGCGGAAGTGTGTTCCTGGAGCGTTGCATTGTCGTGCTGGAATTGCCGAAGTCCGTCAGAATGCACAATGGACATGAATGGAGGTATGTTATCAGACAGGATACTTACGTACACCTGTCAGAGTCGAAATCTAGACGTATCAGGGGTCCCATATCACTCCAACTGCGCACACCATTACAGAGCCTCCTTGCTGAAATTCAGGTTCCATGGATTCATGAGGTTGTCTCCATACCCGTACACGTCCATTCGCTCGATGCAATTTGGAACGACACTTGTCCGACCCGGCAACATGTTTACAGTCATCAACAGTGTAATGTCCGTGTTGACGCGCCCAGGCAAGGCGTGAACCTTCGTGTCGTGCCGTCGTCAAGGGTACACGAGTGGGCCTTCGGCTCCGAAAGCCCATATTGATGTTTCGTTGAATGGTTCGCACACTGACACTTTTTGATGGCCCAGCACTGAAATCTGCAGCAATCTGCGGAAGGGTTGCACTTCCGTCACGTTGAACGATTCTCTTCAGTCGTCGTTCGTCCCGTTCTTGCAGGATCTTTTTCCGGCCGCAGCGATGTCGGAGATTTGATGTTTTACCGGATTCCTGATATTCACGGTACACTCGTGAAATAGTCGTAGGGGAAAAATCGCCACTTCATCGCTGCCTCGGAGATGCTGTGTCCCATAGTTCTTGCGCCGACTATAACAACACGTTCAAACTCACTCACATCTTGATAACCTGTCATTGTAGCAACAGTAACCGATCTAACAACTGCACCACACACTTATTGTCTTGACACCGCCGTATTCCGCCTGTTTACGTATCTCTGTATTTGATTATGCATGCCTAAACCAGTTTCTTTGACGCGTCGGTGTATTTCAGTTACTTTCTGCACTATACTGTAGGAGTTCTTTCTATGCATGGACCCAGTTTCACCGAGCTATGTTACTTGGCAGCGCCACATCATGAAAACGTAACTTTCGTCCGAAAGTTTTCCACACCATTGTACACTACTGGCCATTAAAATTCCTACACCACGAGGATGACGTGCTAAAGACGCGAAATTTAACCGACAAGAAGAACATGCTGTGATATGCAAATGATTAGCTTTTCAGAGAGCATTCACACAAGGTTGGCGCCGGTGGCGCCTCCTACAACGTGCTGACATGAGGAACGTTTCCAACCGATTTCTCATATACAAACAGCAGTTAACCGGCGTTGCCTGGTGGAACGTTGTTGTGATGCCTCGTGTAAGGAGGAGAAATGCGACCATCACGTTTCCGACTTTGATAAAGGTCGGATTGTACCCTATCGCGATTGCGGTTTATCTTATCGCGACATTGCTGCTCACGTTGATCGAGATCCAATGACTGTTAGCAGAATATGGAATCGGTGGGTTCAGGAGGGTAATATGGAACGCCGTGCTGGATCCCAACGGCCTCGTATCACTAGCAGTCGAGATGACAGGCGTCTTATCCGCATGGCTGTAACGGATCGTGTAGCCACGTCTGGATCCTTGAGTCAACAGATGGGGACGTTGCGAGACGTTTGCAGCAGCATAGACTATCAGCTCGGAGACCATGGCTGCGATTACCCTTGACTCTGCATCACAGACAGGAGCGCCTGCGATGGTGTACTCAACGACGAACCTGGGTGCACGAATGGCAAAACGTGATTTTTTTCATATGAATCCAGGTTCTGTTTACAGCATCATGATGGTCGCATCCGTGTTTGGCGACGTCGCGGTGAATGCAAATTGGAAGCTTGTATTCGTATTCGTGACCATCACCCGGCGTGATGGTATGGGGTGCCATTGGTTACACGTCTCGGTCACCTCTTTTTCGCATTGACGGCACTTTGAACAGTGGACGTTACATTTCAGATGTGTTACGACCCGTGGCTCTACCCTTCATTCGATCCCTGCGAAACCCTATATTTCAGCATGTTGCAGGTCCTGTACGGGCCTTTCTGGATACAGAAAATGTTCGACTGCTGCCCTGGCCAGCACATTCTCCAGATCTCTCACCAATTGAAAACGTCTGATCAATGGTGGCCGAGCAACTGGCTCATCACAATACGCCAGTCACTACTCTTGATGAACTGTGGTATCGTGTTGAAGCTGCATGGCCAGCTGTGTCTGTACACGCCATCCAAGCTGTTTGACTCAATGCCAGGCGTATCAAGGCCGTTATTACGGCCAGAGGTGGTTGCTCTGGGTACTGCTTTCTCAGGATCTATGCACCCAAGTTGCTTGAAAATGTAATCACATGTCAGTTCTAGTATAATATATTTGTCCAATGAATACCCGCTTATCATCTGCATTTCTTCTTGGTGTAGCAATTTTAATGGCCAGTAGTGTATATGTAGAGGTACAGCCAGATGATTTGGACACCAGGCCAACACTCATACAGTAAGATGACGCTGGTCGCTGTCCGTTAAGCGACGGCAGCAGGGCAGAAAAATCGGCGGTGTGAGCGCGTGCAGGCGTCTTCAGCGCACAAAGCAGGCGACGGCGGTGATTGCGCGCAGCCAGACACGGCCCCCGGGCCTGCGGCTGCTTTGATGCCTCCTTGTCCGGCCAGTAATGTCTGCAGCGACAGGACGCCGCTCTGTCTTTCACCGCTGTGCTGTTCTCCTCGTCACTGGCAAAAGCGCCTGCCGCGAAATTCGTTCACTCGTTCTCAGTAGATAGACTAAGCTGTGGCAACCAGGGTCGCCCATCTGATAAAGGAGGCGTAATTTTTACCTACGTCCGTCAGTCCAAAAAGTTAAGAGGATCGATTAATAAAAACAACGAGAAGCGTGAAGATAGTGGTTTTAATGCTTTAAGTGTTAACGCGTAGTCTCCACGACTTGAGTACAATGCACAGAATCTTCAATTGATAAAATAAACTGCCTACCAATTGCCACCAGTTTACCTATTTAAACTCGACCTAGGTTTCGATACTACTATGAGCATCTTCTTCAGAAGTGCTTGCTGTTACCTATAAAATTATGACAATGACAAAAATTACGAGGCGTATTTTTTAAGTAAGTACAGTTTTGAAATTAGAAAAAGACCTGCTAAGATATCTCAAAATTTTATTTTTACATGAAAGCCTGTACCTTAATCTACTTTTCTACATAATTTCCGTCAATATTGAGGCACTTGTCATAACGTTGTACCAGTTTTTGAATACCCTCCTCATAGAAGTATGCCGCCTGCCTTGTTAACCACCGCATAACCACTGTTTTGACTTCTTCATCGTCTTTGAAGACGCTGACCGCCCAGGTGTTTCTTCAAGTGCAGGAACAGATGGTAGTCACTGGGCGCAAGATCGGGGCTGTACTGAGGATGATTTCGAGTTTCCCATCGAAAAGATGTGATGAGATCTTTGGTCTGATTCGCCACATGTGGACGGGCATTGTCTTGCAGCAAAACAATGCCCTTGCTCAACTTGCCACGTCTTTTGTTCTGAATTGAACGGCGCAGATTGTGCAATGTCTTACAGTAAGCTGCGATTGTCTCATTACGAGGCAGAAATTCCACAAGCAATACTCCATTTCTGTCCCAAAAAACTGTGCACATGATTTTCCGGGCAGAAATTGTTTGCTTAAACGTTTTTGGGTGAATCTGAATGCCGCTATTCAATGGACTGTTGCTTTGATTTTGGTGCAACGCAGGCCACCCATGTTTTATCGCCAGTAACAATTTGGCTTAAGAAATCATCACTGTCGTTGTGGTGACGCTCAAGGAAGGTCAGTGCACTGTCTAAACGTTTGGTTTTGTGCACATCTGTCAACATTTTCGGTACTCAACTTGCGCACAATTTTCGGTAATCCAAGTGCTCGGCCACAATGCCTTACAAAACATTACGAGAAACATTAGGAAAGTCATCACGCAAGGGGGAAATCGTAAAGTGTCTGTTTTCTCTCACCTTATTGTCCACTTCTGCACCAAACTTTC
Source organism: Schistocerca nitens (assembly GCF_023898315.1). NCBI lineage: Eukaryota > Metazoa > Arthropoda > Insecta > Orthoptera > Acrididae > Schistocerca > Schistocerca nitens. The sequence continues at coordinate 776,711,825 of NC_064616.1, forward strand.
ATTAACGACCGAAGGACGCCCATTCCCCCGTTGGCCATCATGCACATTTGTGCAGCGATATTTAAATTCGCTCACCCACTTTCTTACCATTCCATCACTCATAATATTTTCTCCGTAAACTGCACAGCTCTCACGATGAATATCGATCGCTTTTAGGCCTTTAGCACTAAGAAATCTTATAACAGCCCATACTTCACAGTCGGCGGGACTCAGGATTATCGGTGGCATCTTAAACACTCAGTACACAATGTAAACAAGGAAGAATGGCGTCAGTGCGTAGACAACAGATGTAGGTACCCAATGCGCATGCGCAGAATGCCGACCACAGCACTGCGGCCGCGGTGTGGCAAAACGGTACTTACTTAAGAAACACGCCTCGTAATTTCTAGCTGCCAATTATGATGTAAAGTAAGTGATATATCCATTTGGAAAATGAGAGCATTACTTCCATCGGCTACATTAAAACACGTTACATGGATCAACAGCTACCCAGCTCAAGTCACATGCGGTGTCTGTAATTGAAATGACCATTGAAACTGTAAAAATGAGATAGATATGCCTGTTGAACAGTGGCAAATATCGAACTGAACCCCTAGCATCCAGCTGCAGCGGTTACGTAAACTGCTATAGACCGCACCACATGTTGGGACCCAATGCCGCAATGAAAAGCTCAGTTATGTAAAGTGTATCTGTTTCTTCACCGACATGAAGTCGTAACAACAAATAATAATTTATGTTGGTACCATTGTAAAACAGCGTGACAGTACTGAAGTATTAACAGGAACTTACACAGTTTCAATGATTCATGGAACATGTTTCAATGTAACCACTGTAAGTAATCATTTGATTTTCTAATGGGCAATTTCAGTTAATTTACATAATTATTGGTACATAGAAATTATCATTTTTATGGGCAACAGCATGTACGAGTGGCGTTCAATAACCAATGCAACACTTTTCTTTCCCGGCCAGTTTCGGTTGGAAAAAAATGCGGAATTTGTTGCGGGACACGATGGAACATTCCCGCTGCAGACCGTGTAGTATCATGAAGTTCCGATAGGTGGCAGCTCTATACGTAGCTTTCAAAATGGCGCCTGTAAAAGAGGTGCGTTCCAAGCAGACAGCTGTCACTGAGTTTCCTTTGGCGGAAGACCAGAGCATCGCAGATATTCATAGGCGCTTGCAGAATGGCTACGGAGACCTGGCAGTGAACAAAAGCATGGTGAGTCGTTGGGCGAGGCTTCTGTCATAGTTACAAGGTCGCGCAAACCTGTCCGATCCGTCGCGCGCCAACCGGCCGCACACACGCTCTGGAAATTGAAGAAACGACTTCACGTGTTCGTCGGCACAAAAATGTAAACCAACTTTCCTTTGTCCGTGGCAGTGCAAGGCCTCACACAAGTCTGCGCACCCCAGGGGAGCTCACAAAACAGCACTGGACTGTTCTTCCACCATACAGCCCGGATCTCGCACCTTCATAGTTCCATCTGTTTGTCCCAATGAAGGGTACACGCTGCAGGAAGCGGTACGTGGATGATGGGGAGGTTACTCATATAGAAGACGTTGGCTCCTACATCCACCAGTGAAGTGGAACGATACGGGCATACAGCCCGTAAAGTGGCGTCCGAGTAAAGTGGCGTAAGGCCGTCGCACTAAACGGAGATTGTGTTGAAAAATAGGATTTGTAAACAAAAGAGTGGGAAATAATACGATGCACTGGAATCCTGGATACCGGTCGCTGTGGCCGAGCGGTTCTAGGCGCTGCAATCCCGAACCGCGCTTCTGCTACGGTCGCAGTTTCGAATCCTGCTTCGGGCGTGTGTGTGTGTGATGTCCGTAGGTTAGTTAGGTGCAAGTAGTTCTAAGTCTTGAACTGATGACCTCAGATGTTAAGTCCCATAGTGCTTAGAGCCATTTTGGAATCCTGAATAAAACCAACCTGCCTTTAGAAAAAAAAAGTGTTGCATTACTTATTGAAACCCCCCACCCGTACTTCTAAAGAAAGTACTCAAACTAGTATTGAAATCCAGGTAAAGTTCAAAAATAAACTTTTGACAACTGGTTGCCTGTTTAATGTAGCAATTGAAGGTAGATACAGTTGATGTTAACAGCCGTGTTCAAGATCGTATGATGCACAGAACGTCCACACAGCCATTCGAAACTGTCATGAAAAACCTTCTTGTGGATGACATTCAACTCGCTCGTCGTTGGCTTGAATCCCGGTTAAAGCATCGTCCCTTCACGTGAATTGCTGTACTGTGGCAGGTTCGTATTGGTAACATAAAGTCTCGTCAACAGTCATGATTATTTCCAGAAAACAATTGTTCCCGTTTTACATTTCAATCAAGTCGCAGCAGGCGTCCACGCATCGTTGTTTTTGTTCGGAAGTCAAGGCGTGCGAGACAAACTTTCCTCTTAAATTCTGGAGAACGCCTTGAACATTTTATTTAGCGATGTTACTCCATTACGGTTTGTGACAGATCATCGTTGACACACCACAGTCGCACGTCCATTACTTAATATAACCTGCTCAGGACTGACTGATGGAATACACATCTGTTATTGACAGTTATTAATTCCGGTTGCGACCGTAGTTACTGCGCTGACGTCATTTATCCACAAGAAATACACTACTGGCCATTAAAATTGCTACAACAAGAAGAAATGCAGATGATAAGTGGGTATTCATTGGACAAATATATTATACTAGAACTGACATGTGATTACATTTTCACGAATTTTGGGTGCATAGATCCTGAGAAATCAGTACCCAGAATAACTACCTCTGGCCGTAATAACGGCCTTGATACGCGTGGACATTGAGTCCAACAGAGCTTGGATGGCGTGTACAGGTATAGCTGCCCATGCAGCTTCAACACGATACCACAGTTCATCAAGAGTAGTGACTGGCGTATTGTGACGAGCCAGTTGATCGGCTACCATTGACCAGACGTTTTCAATTGCTGAGAGATCTGGAGAATGTGCTGGCCAGGGCAGCAGTCGTCCGCGGCCCGTGGTCGTGCGGTAGCGTTCTCGCTTCCTGTGCCCGGGTTCCCGGGTTCGATTCCCGGCGGGGTCAGGGATTTTCTCTGCCTCGTGATGACTGGGTGTTGTGTGATGTCCTTAGGTTAGTTAGGTTTAAGTAGTTCTAAGTTCTAGGGGACTGATGACCATAGATGTTAAGTCCCATAGTGCTCAGAGCCATTTGAACCATTTTTTGAGGGCAGCAGTCGAACATTTTCTGTATCCAGGACCTGCAACATGCGGTCGTGCATTATCCTGCTGAAATGTAGGGTTTCGCAGGGATCGAATGAAGGGTAGAGCCACGGGTCGTAACACATCTGAAATGTAACGTCCGCTGTTCAAAGTGCCGTCAATGGGAACAAGAGGTGACCGAGACGTGTTATCGATGGCACCCAATACCATCACGCCGGGTGATACGCCAGTATGGCGATGACGAATACACGCTTCCAATGTGCGTTCACCGTGATGTCGCCAAACACGGATCCGACCATCAAACTCGGAAACGTGATGGTACGCATTTCTCCTCCTTACACGAGGCATCACAACAACGTTTCACCAGGTAACGCCGGTCAACTGGTGTTTCTGTATGAGAAATCGGCTGGAAACTTTGCTAATGTCAGCACGTTGTAGGTGTCGCCACCGGCGCCAACCTTGTGTGAATGCTCTGAAAACCTTATCATTTGCATATCACCGCGTCTTCTTCCTGTTGGTTAAATTTCGCGTCTGTAGCACGTCATCTTCGTGCTGTAGTAGTTTTAGTGGCCAGTAGTGTAAAATCAGTGTCGGAACTTTTTGGACGGGTGATGCATGTTTCTATTAGGTTAGTTGCTCGTATTGGACCCTTGTTTGAGCACATGGGGAGTCGCGTCGGACGCTGGTGAATGTGCACAGAGGACTGGAGAACTGTCGGATTTTGACGGTCGTTCGCCAAGATGCACTGCGGCGCTCAGTCGCCGTCTGGGACGCACGCGCTGGTGCGGGGTCGGCTCTGTTTACACCGGACACCCGATTGTCGTTTATATTTGAGCGCCGCCGTATTTTCGGAGGCGGCAGTGACGCGCGCATCAGGAGCTGCGGGGACCGGCCGCACCCACGCCCACGCATGCCTTCTTAGGCTTCCCCGACGCTTTCGTATTCCAGAGTAACGACAGCGTGAAACAGTATCTGGGTAGTCGACAGTTCCAGCTGGTCCGGTTATTCTTCACCGAAGTTTGCTTACTTTTCACACCCTCAAAATAAAAAAAAAGGACAATTCCATTTTCCATCTTTGCCGTATTACAATTACGCGATTATCAGATTTCGACCATGTGCCATTTTCAAGCGCTTATTTGCGTCTGTCATTTAAATACACTGCCTGACAAAAAAAGTGAAATGCCCAGAAAACAGTTAGGTGTCGATTTAATGTCTTCAGCGTACACTCTATTGGCGGGCATGTAAATAATCACAGCTGGAATCCTCTGTGATACGAAAAACGACCATCAGAGTGCGTAAGTTTTGTTCGAGTAAAAAGTGTCAGATATTGAGTGATCATTATGAAAGACCTACAAATATGTGACACCGTTATCAGCATCTGACAAGAGTTTGAAACGGGCTTCATTGTGGGTTTCCATTGACCGGCTGATCGACTCGTGCACTATCCAAGTCTGTGGGGCATTCAGATGAGACAGGGACCCAATGATGGACTGCGTTGGAACGTGACGATAGGCATACTCGTCGGCTACATTCCGATCAACTACGTTTACATCCACAAGGCAGGTTCGCAGTATTGTACACCGTACACATCGTATCCCCTTCTCATCTGCGCATGCTATCCGAGAACAAGTAATGGACTGACTCTACCATTCTGTGTCATTCCGCTGTGAAGTCGGATACCAACCGCAGCGGGATTAGGGAATCCCCATGCGTAGGCAGCCGTTAACACCACAACACAAACGGCTGCGTCTGGAGTGGTGCTGTGAGCGCGAGAAGCAGGGAATGCTAATGGATGGCGTCGCATTCAGTTCAGCGTTGAACCGAGACTCTGCAGTTCAGCGGATGACAATCGTCGGGCCGGCCGCCGTGGCCGAGCGGTTCTAGGCGCTTCAGTCCGGAACCGCGCAACTGCTACGGTCCCAGGTTCGAATTCTTCCTCGGGCATGGATGTGTGTAATGTCCTTAGGTTAGTTAGGTTTAAGTGGTTCTAAGTTCTAGGGGACTGATGACCTTAGATTTTAAGTGCCACAGTGCTCAGAGCCAATTGAACCATTTGACAATCATCGGCGATTATGACGGCGCTGCGCGGAGTGGCCGCGCTGTTTGAGGCGTCCTGTCACGGACTGCACAGCCCCTCCCGCCTGAGGTTCGAGTCCTCCCTCGGGCATGGGTGTATGTGTTGTTCTTAGCATAAGTTAGTTTAAGTAGTGTGTAAGGCTAGGGACCGATGACCTTAGCAGTTTGGTCCCTTAGAAATTCATACACATTTGAACATGACGGCGGCCTGGGGAGATGTGCTGTTGGTCCGAAGTTTTGGAAAGGCACAGCGCTTTAGTCCTGGCGTAATGGTGTACATAGCATTTAGATATGACTTCACATCTAGGCTGATAGCGATTGAGACAATTCTAGCGGGAAAACGGTACGACAAAGGCATCATGGTACACTTTTTCAGCAGGACAATGATCGCCCGCACATGGCACGAGTCTCCATGAATGCATGCAGTTTGATGCTAAGACACTGCCGCGGCCAGCAAGATCCCCAGATCGGTCCCCGATAGAACTTACGTAGGACTACCTCCGACACAAACTCCGTCCCATTGCCCGTAACCAGGATAGAAAGGACTAAACAAAACAGTCCTGGCCCAGCTGTTCTCAGGAGAGGATATTTGACCCCCTTCCTACCCGAATCGTCATTCATCCAGGCCAGAGGGGATGCGACATCGTACTTATAAGTGGACTCAAAATGCTAAATTCTTTGTAAATTTGAGTCAATATTGTAACTGTTGCAATAACATCACATACCCTCTCAATCCACGAAGTTTTATTTCGTTTCCACCTCCTCTACTGGGCTTTTCACTTTTTTTGTCAGACAGTGTGTATTTACAATGAAATGAATACCCCTGGCTGCATACAGGCGTTGATATAAGTCAACGGGGACAGTTGAAAATGTGTGCCCCGACCGGGACCTGAACCCGGGATCTCCTGCTTAAATGGCAGACGCTCTATCCATCTCTTTCTTATTTTTTTTTAATCTCATTTTGTTCGTTATAGATCCTTGTAATTGTTCGTGGCGGACGTCCTTTGACACTCGTTGAAGTTCGTTATTGATCCATTCACTCAGTTTTTTTATTACAGAGAGCAGCTAACCCTCTGACCGAACACGCTGAGCTACCGTGCCGGCGTAAGAACAACCAGGAATCAGACCATGGATCTTTTCCTTACACATATTTCAGAGCTGTATACGCTACCCCTACCCAACAACTGCTTGTTAGCCATCTAAGCCACCGAGGACACAGAGGATAGTGCGACTGCAGGGACTTATCTCTGGCACGCCTCCCGTGAGACCCACATTCGCAACTTATTGTCCCACACTATATTCATAGTGCCCCTGCCCATTACACTCATTACTCGCAGCTTTACTGCCGATTCCCGTACGAGTTCGGGCACTGTTTGTGCATCTGCACAGAAGAAGATGGTTAATATTTAAATGACAGACGTAAGTGTAACGCGTAAGCTCTTGGCCACATTACCGAGGTAACACTGGTTTCTGGATAATCACACTTCTATATGAATAAATGTCCTAAAGTGAAATTAGTGGAATAATGGGTGTGAAATCAGTTAAAATGCAGTTACATGATAAAAGAGCGCGAGTTCTTAACGTGTAAAGAACCTGCAATGTAATGAGTTATGTTCTGACAATTGGCTTAAAGCTCTTACCTTCCTATCTTCTTAATCCGATTTTGTGCTCTCTCTCTCTAACGGAGGGACGTTAAATCTTAGTATTCATGTATTTTAGAAAAAGATTGTGCCATCAGGAAGCTGAATTTTCTGCTTTATAAACGTGAACAATAGACATTTTAGACAACAGTGAAATGTGGTTTTACAGGTAATGCTGATGACGAGGTGGATACATCGGGTTAATAATGTGCTGGAAATAGTTGCGGAGAAAAGAAATTTGTGGCATAAACTGACCAAAAGAAGGGATTGGTTAATAGGACAACCCTGAGCAACCAAGGAATTGTCAGGTTCGTGATGGAAGGTAGCGCGGGGAATAAAAATTGTAGGCGGTGACCAAAGCTCGAATACAGTAAGCTGGTTCAAATGGATGTCGGTTGCGATAATTATGCAGAGGCTAGCGCAGGATAGACTAGCATGGAGAGCTGCGTCAGACTAGTTTTCGGAATGAAGAAAAGAAGAAGAAACGTCTAATACATGCTTCGGAGAAGTATCACCATCGCCATGTTTATTTCCTTTTCTTAATTACTCCTATTGATGATCGAGTAGCAGTCGTCTGCAGTACAGAAGACATTTCGGTACAGTTTGTCATCTACCTTGTGGCTTACCGTTTCTTGACTACAAGAAGTTGTACTCGCAAACACGAGCCGTGTTATTGTGATATACGAATATTAAACACGGCTGTCGAAGATTATTGTGTCACAAGTTCCACCAAAAAATCGCAACACACACACGCGCGCGCGCGCCCGCGCACACCCACACCATACTAACAAATGTAAATCAACCTGATGATGGAGGTGTAGACCTTCGAAAAGCGTCATGGAGATAAATAAACAGTGACTGGTAATAGTAAACTTGTTGGTTCATTTACTGTCAGTAGCAGTCACGGTAAAGCCAAACCTAAAATGTCCGCATTTAAAGTTTAATCTCAAGATTTTAGCATTCCATATATTCCAGTTGCGTCAGAAGTTGTGCTCTGGATACAGCATTTCAGAATGTATTTATCTGAAGCAACTAGTTTCCATTCCGTGTTCCTCGACTGCTAGTCACAACTATTAAAGCAACTTCCGTAGCCACAGTTGGACGTAAACTTACATCAAGAAATGAGAATTTGCTCTGTGCCTGTGTGTAACACATGCTCAGTGCTCCACATTATTGCTTGCATAGTGTGTACTTGAGTGCAAACGCCTGACAATGACACAAAGGTGTACCTGTTCCTACTGTAATTAGATATTAGATTGCTTGGGAATTTCCTCTATTTCAGTCAGGTTATACGTTCAATTTTCATTTGCAGTACTAAATCAGTGATCCACTCTGTTTAAATATATTCATGAAAACTTAAAAAAAATGGTTCAAATGGCTCTGAGCACTATGGGACTCAACTGCTGTGGTCATTAGTCCCCTAGAACTTAGAACTACTTAAACCTAACTAACCTAAGGACATCACAAACATGAAAACTTAATCGTTTTAGTTTTTATAGCAGATCGCACTCGTTTAATCACAAAATAAAGGCCGTAAACACAACACAGGGATACTGTACCTTACTACATTTAAACAAGGAGTGCAGGCAGCATGTAGAAAACAAGCTAGCGGTACGTTAATCTAAAAGGCTGGCATTTGTCTTGCGGCTAGCTTAGCTGACAAGACGGTACATTTCGATGAATGAAAGATGTAATTGAATTCAAGCAAAAGTCGCAAGTTGTATCATTTACGGCGGGGGGATGGAGTTTTATGAAGTTAGGCCAGGAGTGCAGGAAAGAATTCTAACATTATTCTTTATCAACACATGTTCAGTGACTGTAGTTTCTAACATCTGTATTTACAGCTTACTCTCTGGGATTTTGTTACGTCGCCAGTGTAGAATACTGTCGCGTAAAGCTAAATCTTGTTCCATCGGAAATCTCTCTGATCGTCGCTTAGCTATCACTGGAAGCAAACATTAGCGCCACCCTGCTCCGTCAGAAGTAAATAAACATTAGAAAAGCATGGTAGTAATTATCCCATTTGTTCTCTTTGTTCTGTTGTGTCGCTTTTTGCTACGGGAGTTTCCCTGGTGGAAATAAAGAAATTAAACGCCTCAGTTTGTCCTGGCGAGAAGCTAAAACAGATTGAGCAAAGCGTAAATATTTATCGGAGCCCGTGCGCCAAGACATACGGCCCCATTTCAGCCCGTGCGGCCCCGCAAACGGCTAGTCCGCATTCGTGCCAGATTTCCCGTTGGCGAATCGTGTTTTATGTCCGTTAGACTTCGTCGCCGTCAGCGAGACGACTTAATTCGACCGGCACCAATCACACAAATCAAAATCGCACGTAGGCCACGCTACTTCGTAGCTGCTTCTCTTTCTGTGATTGATGTTCCGAGTGTAATCTAATGGAAGCAGGAGAACGCCACATCTACCGGGTGATCAAAAAGTCAGTATAAATTTGAAAACTGAATAAATCACGGAATAATGTCGATAGAGAGGTACAAATTGACACACACGCTTATAATGACATGGGATTTTATTAGAACCAAAAAAAAAATACACAAGTTCAAAAATTTTCCGACAGATGGCGCTTCATCTGATCAGAATATCAATAATTAGCATAACAAAGTAAGACAAAGCAAAGATGATGTTCTTTACAGGAAATGCTCAATATGTCCACCATCATTCCTCAACAGTAGCTGTAGTCGAGGAATAATGTAGTGAACAGCACTGTAAAGCATGTCCGGAGTTATGGTGAGGCATTGGCGTCGGATGTTGTCTTTCAGCATACCTAGAGATGTCGGTCGATTACGTTACACTTGCGACTTCAGGTAACCCCAAAGCCAATAATCGCACGGACTGAGGTCTGGGGACCTAGGAGGCCAAGCATGACGAATGTGGTGGCTGAGCACACGATCACCACCAAACGACGCGCCAAGAGATCTTTCACGCGTCTAGAAATACTTTTTTCTTGTAATAAAATCCCATGTCTATCCAAGCATGTGTGTCAATTTTTACCTCTCTATCTACATTATTCCGTGGTTTATTAAGTTTTCAAATTTATACTGTCTTCTTGATCACCCCGTACATCTACATGATTACTCTGCAATTCACATTTACGTGCTTGGCAGAGTGTTCATGGGACCACCATCATACTATCTCTCTACCATTCCACTCCCGAACAGCGCGCGGGAAAAACGAACACCTAAACCTTTCTGTTCGAGCTCCGATTTCTCTTATTTTATTTTGATGATCATTCCTACCTATGTAGGTTGGGCTCAACAAAATATTTTCGTATTCGGAAGAGAAAGTTGGTGACTGAAATTTCATAAATAGATCTCGCCGCGACGAAAAACGTCTTTGCTTTAATGACTTCCATGACAATTCGCGTATCATATCTGCCACACTCTCTCCCCTATTACGTGATAATGCAAAACGAGCTGCCCTTTTTTGCACCCTTTCGATGTCCTCCGTCAGTCCCACCTGGCAAGGGTCCCACACGGCGCAGCAATATTCTAACAGAGGACGAACGAGTGTAGTGTAAGCTGTCTCTTTAGTGGACTTGTTGCATCTTCTAACAAGGGAACCTCCCCATCGCACCCCCCCTCAGATTTTAACACCCAGGTACTTAGTTGAATTGACAGCCTTGAGAATTGTACTATTTATCGAGTAATCGAATTCCACATGCTGCCCAATAATTGACATAGGCTTCTTTTAATTGATTTCTCCCTCTCTTCTTTTCCGAGCGCTTTCGAAACTGACATTTCGTTACTTAATACACATATTGAATCTGTAGAGCAAGCAGAATAGCTGAGCAGCTGTGACGCAGGCGCCGTAACACGAGCTTGTGGTGGGCGGATAGCGCGATAACTGGGCAGACGCCCACCCGCTGTCTGGACGCTGCACAACGCCCAGCTCCGTGCGGGACGAGGTGGCGTTGTAGCCTGACAGTCCACTGGCTTTTGGTGGATTGTTGTCTAACTGCCCGACCCGCCATCCAAATGTAGGCCTCCCGAGGTTTTTGCTAAACCGATTAAAGAAAATACCTGGGCAATTCCTTTCAAGCAAGGCACGGCTGAATTTCTTCACCACCCTTATCCAATCTGAGCTTATACTCCGTCTGAAATGACATCGTCCTTGAGGAGGTGTTAAAAATTAAGCTTCCTAAATTATTTCTGTAACATCGGCTTCTTGCGTATAGGTATCTAAATAATTACCGAGAAAAAATGCAGTAATTAGTGCAGTTTTGTTAACCCTATCCTTCCGTTTGTTTTATTTTCACGCTATGAAATGGTTGTTGAAAGCCTGAGACTTTGAGAACTAGTTCAGTTTGTTATACGGTAACATGTGCTGCTGTCTGCTTGCTTAGCTGAGTAGCGCCGGCACGGTAGCTCAAGCATATTCGGTCAGACGGCTAGTTGTCCTCGGCAGTAAGAAAACTGAGTAAAGGAATCAAAGATGAACTTGTACGGATGACATGTGACGTCCACCCAGACCAAACGGAACGAACAATAACGAGCAAAATGAAGAATGAGAAAAGAAAAGTGGTTACGTGTTTGCCTACCATTCAGCGGGCCCGGGTTCGATTCCCGGCTGGGTTGGCGATTTTCTCCGCTCGTGGAGTGGGTGTTGTGTTGTCCTCATCATCGTCTCATCATCACCGACACGCAAGTCGTCCGATGTGACGTCACCTGAAATAAGACTTGCAACTCGGCTGCCGAACTTCCCCGGTTGGGGCCTCCTGGCCATCAATTCCATTTTGCTGCTGCCGGTAATAAGTTTTTCTTTAATTTTCCGCACAACGCGTTTCATCTAAACCAACATGATTAATGCGCAATTCACATAATACAAGTATTTGGCAGTGGGTTCATGGAACCACTTTCAGATTATTTCTCTACATTTTCGCTTTCGAATAACACGGGAAAAATTGAACGCGTAAAATCTCTTCCTGAGAGCTTCGATTTCTGTTTTTTAATTACGTTGGTCATTGCTCCCTATGTAGATGGGAGTCGACAAAACTGGTAAGTGAAATTTCGTGAAAAGGTTTCGCCGCAACGAAAAACGCCTTTGTCTTAATTATTGCCAACCCAGCTCACGTATCCTATTGGAACTTTCTCGATGTCCGCCGTCAGTCGTATCTGGTAAGGATATCGTACTGTGCAGCAATACTCCAGGAGAGCACGGAAAAGCGTGTGCACGCTGACTCTTTAGGACATTTGCTACATCTTCTAACTGTTCTGCCAATAAATCGCAGTCTTTGGTTTGGCTACCCCCTAACATTTCCTACATCAGCGTTCCAATTTAAACTGTTCCTAATTGTAGTCCCTAGGTATTTAGTGAAATCGACAAGCTTATAATTTGTGTTATTTACCGTGTAATCGAAATTTAACGATTTTTTTTTAGAACCTCAAACTCCAAATTCTTTAGGGTTATGCACGTATCTTGCCTAACTCATTTTGCGATTTATTTTGATCTTATGGTGACCAGTAGACGGTGCAAGCAACCTTACAGGGCCGCTCAGATATTTTACATAGATAGGAACAGCAGAGGGCCTATAACGCCTCCTTGCGAAACCTCAGATATAACTTCGGTTTCACTAGCTGACTTCCCGTCAATTACTTCTGTGACCTTCCTGACAAGAAGTTACGTATCCAGTCGCACAGTTGAGACTATACTCCATAGGCATGCTATTTGTTTAGGAGCAGCTGTTTAGGAATGACGTATAAAGTCTTCTGGAAATCTAGAAGTACATCGTCTATTTATAGCACTCATTACTTCGTGTGAATAACGGTACTTATCAAGTATGTTTCTCGTGTACTATATTTGTAAACGCGAGGCTTGTAATATGTGAGCTGCTGAATTATTCTGGTATCGTTAGAAATCCTTGTTGTCCTCTTTTGCAGACACTGGCTATATTACATAAATCACTTACCAGTTCAGTCAGAAGTACATGTTCCGTTTCTAACGTGTACCGCCACCTGTAGATTTGTCTATATAATATTAGAGACAAGAGGTCAAAAAGAAATCCTAAAGTCACTAAAATAATGCAGCAGATCACACATAGCAAGCATCACGCTTCTGAATGTAACAGTACGCGAAAAACAACCTGAATCGTGCAAAATTCTCGAAAGTCACTTTGCAGAAAATAAATTACTAAGAATCGCGACTGGCAATAGCAAATGTTGTTAGCTGCAATTTGCATGAAAGCGCTTTGAGACGACGCAGCCATTTGGATGCACCCTTGATAACTTTGTACTTGTCTCGTGATCGAGAATGTTGACGTTATACGATGTATCTGCGAATAACGTTATATAACTGACATAACACTGTCTTTGAAAATGACGTAAAATCGTCAAAGTTACCAAAAGTACAAATGTTATTAACAGACAAAAATCGTTCAGTCTTTCTGACCATTCCGAAAGACGGAGCTGAATCAGAATAAGAGCCTCTGATCACTTTTCATCATTTGTTAATTATGCTTATTCCAGCGCCTGCAAATCTTCGGTCATGTTAGATTCCGCAGTTGTTCCTCTGGCCGGATGCACACTCAGGCGAGAACACTACATTAAAGAATTCCATGCACTCCATTCGTCCGCAAATGTATTTTTTCGTGACACTCATTTGTGTTTTGTTTTGTTTATGACCCAACAAAGAGGAACTACGCTGCTTTCGCCTAAACCGGCGAAAGGGGACCTAAAAGCCACACCCCGACTTGGCGGGGTACTAGACAAACTACAGTTATTCCAACACGCGGATTGGTCAACTTGCCATGTGTGAAATTTTGGACCTGAAGATTCCTAAGTTTTGGACATCATCTTGAGCAATTCTCCCCATATTCAGATCAGTTTTGATCTCGCCAACCCATTTCATCGTGTTAAATTAGGCTTTGCTCATATTGTCAGAAAAATCGACTTTGGTTTTTAAAAGTTGTTAGGGTTCATTCTTTTAATGTGTCCATAAAAGCTTAACCTGTATTTTCGAGTGTCATTATGGGAATTTGTGTACTGTTTGATATCTTAATTGCTTCAGAATGATGGTTTACAAGATTTGGGCATTGAATTTTTCTTAAGAGTTTGCGTTCCTTTTCATAGCTATTCTTAGTGTCTGTTGTCGTCGTCGTCGTCGTCGTACAAAGTGCATAAATTCCTTTAGAAAAAAATTCTTTTGGCAGTCCGCGCAACCACTCGTGCACCCGGTTGGCGTACCTCTCCATCAGAACGGAACGTCTTTCTTCCCATTGCATTTTTGAGTGGTCCAAACATATGAAAATCACTTGGGGCAAGGTCTGGTGAGTATGGTGGATGAGGAAGACACTCAGAATGCAGGTCTGTGATTGTTGTAAGTGTTGTACGGGCACTGTGGGGCAAAAGGACACCTGCTAACAGCAATCCACGTCGCTTTGATTTGATTGCAGGCCGCAGATGATTTTTTAGGAGATCTGTGTATGATGCACTGGTGACAGTGGTCCCTCTAGGCATGTAATGCTCCAAAATGACGCCTTTTTCGTCCCAAAAGAGAGTCAGCATAACCTTCCCTGCTGATGGTTCTGTCCGAAACTTCTTTTGTTTTGGTGATGAGGAATGGCGCCATTCCTTGCTTGCTCTTTTCGTTCCGGTTGGTGGAAGTGAACCCAGGATTCGTCCCCAGTAACGATTCTTGCAAGGAAGCCATCACCTACTCGTTCAAAGCGCCGAAGTAGTTCTTCATAAGCATCCACACGTCGCTCTCTCATTTCAGGAGTCAGCTGCCGTGGCACCCATCTTGCAGACACTTTGTGAAACTGGAGCACATCATGCACAATGTGGTGTGTTGATCGATGACTAATCTGTAAACATGCTGCAATGTCATTCGGCGGTTTTCCTTCACTATGGCTTCAGCTGCTGCAATGTTCTGTGGAGTCACAACTCGTTGTGCCTGACCTGGAGGAGGAGCATCTTCCACTGAAGTCACTCCATTTGCGAACTTCCTACTCCATTCGTAGACTTGTTGCTGTGACAAACATGCATCACCGTACTGAACCTTCATTCGTCGATGAATTTCAGTAGGTTTCACACCTTCACTACGCAAAATCCAAATAACAGAACGCTGTTCTTCTCTGGTGCAAGTCGCAAGTGGGGCGGCCATCTTTATACTGACACTGCGACGGTATGTGTGCATCTGCACTATGCTTCCACCTACAGGTCATTCTGCACGCTTACCAACTTACAGGATAACGGCGTGAAATTTCGATGTGTTATTACAAGTTTAAGGTTTTCATTTGACTCACCCTCGTATATCAACGTAGTCACCCTGGTGACGATCACATTTCTCCCAACGAGAGACCAGTTTGCCGATACCGTCACTGTAGAATGTTTGACTTTGTTGACAAAGCCACAGACTCAGCTCTGCTTGAACCACTCCATCGCTGTCAAAGTGAAGTCCTCAAATGTGTTCTTTACGTTCTGGAAACAGATGAAAATCGGATGGGCCTAGTCGGGACTGTATGGGGGACGATCAGAGACAGTAAACCCAAGGCGTCGGATTGCTGCTTGTGTGCAGCGCTCGTATGTGTTATGTCATTGTCATACTCCATATGTAGAGGAACCCTTCTAATTCGAAACTCGATTGCAGCACTCTTGCACCGACGTGGTTAGTTCCACACCGCCATTTTACTCGTTACAGTTAAGAGCCGCCTAGTGGCAAATACGTGGAAGTGAAGGATAAATATGTAGAATTGTTAATAACGTTTGTTTTATGTAAAAAGTATTACATTTCAGCTCGCCCTCGTAGATGCAGAACTTACTGCGCTGATGTCTACAACAGCCTAGGCTTTAGTATGTTGTTCTCAAACGTCACAGGTGCAACCATTGCGGGAACGGATTTGTGTATGGCAAATTAGGCTGCAGTGAGCTGTTGTAGCTTGAGTCAGCCGCAATCGATGGTGGCGGTGGCCGGACAGCCCCCTCGGTCACCAGCGCGTCTGTGTTTTTATGCGTCTGAGTCACGCCGATGAGAGCAGCCGACGCCACGCGCGAGGCCTTCCAATAGCCAGACCGCACATTCAGCACGCACCACGACGGCCGTTCGCGTTTGGGTGTTCCCTCCGTGCCCGTCACAGTTCCTCTTAAATTCAGTCACTGTGAAGATTTAGCCTATTTAATTGCCCAATTACTTAGGCGTCGATTAATTTATTGTCCAAAAGAGTTGTTACCTGTAAGGCTGAATACTAGTGACCTAATACACTACTGGCCATTAAAATTGCTACACCAAGAAGAAATGCAGATGATAAACGGGTATTCATTGGAAAAATATATTATACCAGAACTGACATGTGATTACATTTTCACGCAATTTGGGTGCATAGATCCTGAGAAATCAGTACCCAGAACAACCACATCTGGCCGTAATAACGGCCTTGATACGCCTGGGCATTGAGTCAAACAGAGCTTGGATGGCGTGTACAGGTACAGCTGCCCATGCAGCTTCAACACGATACCACAGTTCATTAAGACTAGTGACTGGCGTATTGTGACGAGCCAGTTGCTCGGGCACCATTGACCAGACGTTTTCAATTGGTTAAAGATCTGTAGAATGTGCTGCCCAGGGCAGCAGTCGAGTATCTTCTGTATCCACAAAGGCCCGTATAGGACCTGCACCATGCGGTCGTGCGTTATCCTGATGAAATGTAGGGTTTCGCAGGGATCGAATGAAGGGTAGAGCCACGGGTCGTAACACATCTGAAATGTAACGTCCACTGTTCAAAGTGCCGTCAATGCGAACAAGAGGTGACCGAGACGTGTAACCAAGGCATCCTATACCATCACGCCGGGTGATAAACCAGTATGGCGATGACGAATACACGCTTCCAATGTGCGTTCACCGCGATGTCGCCAAACACATATGCGACCATCATGATGCTGTAAACAGAACCTGGATTCATACGAAAAAATGACGTTTTGCCATTCGTGCACCCAGGTTCGTCGTTGAGTAAACCATCGCAGGCGTTCCTGTCTGTGATGCAGCGTCAAGGGAACCGCAGCCATGGTCTCCGAGCTGATAGTCCATGCTGCTGCAAACGTCGTCGAACTGTTCGTGCAGATGGTTGTTGTCTTGAAAACGTCCCCATCTGTTGACCCAGGGATCGAGACGTGGCTGCACGATCCGTTACAGCCATGCGGATAAGATGCCTGTCATATCGGCTGCTAGTGATACGAGGCTATTGGGATCCAGCACGGCGTTCCGTATTACCCTCCTGAACCCACCGATTCCATATTCTGCTAACAGTCATTGGATCTCGACCACCGCGAGCAGCAATGTCGCGATGCGATAAACCGCAATCGCGATGGGCTACAATCCGAACTTTATCAAAGTCGGAAACGTGATGGTCGCATTTCTCCTCCTTACACGAGGCATCACAACAACGTTTCACCAGGCAAGGCCGGTCTACTGCTGTTTGTGTATGAGAAATCGGTTGGAAACTTTCGTCATGTCAGCACATTGTAGGTGTCGCCACCGGCGCCAACCTTGTGTGAATGCTCTGAAAAGCGAATCATTTGCATATCACAGATCTTCTCCCTGTCGGTTAAATTTCGCGTCTGTAGCACGTCATCTTTGTGGTGTGGCAATTTTAATGGCCAGTAGTGTATAAGGGAATGGCAATGAAAATTTGTGCGAGACAGGCACTCGAACCCGGAATTCCCTCGTTACGCCTTAACCGCTTTACCTATTCGTGCACGATCCCCGGCTTGGCCAAACTTCCATATGTCGCTGTTCCTGCACCACGATGTGTGCCTGTATACACATAATATCATTCCCGCTTAGGAGAGACATTCTTATTGAAAGCCGCTGCCTGCTGTCGGCGGTAAATACGATACTGCATTGCCTGTGTTGTCATGACGAACGATGCAATGTTCCTTCGGACATGCATCGTAAGTCTTTCCTTTCCACTTCCTGCTCGTATACGCACTGTATACACGATATGATGCGTTTGGCGATCAAAACTAGGATCACAATGTCACAGGTGTATGTTTTGGTGAAGACTTGAAGACACCGCGGGTTGTGACTGAAAGACTGCTTGAGAGAGAGAGAGAGAGAGAGAGAGAGAGAGAGAGAGAGAGAGATAGAGAGAGGGAGGGAGGGAGAGATTCGTCCTGTTGAACTTTGAAGTTTAATGCCCAGCTAACTACAATAAAAAGTTTTGTGTTAACTGAGTTACCGATTATGCCGATTAACGAACGTGCGTACGACAATTAATATAGCTTACGCGCGACGGTTTCTGATTACACCCAGAAGTTATGAAGACCAGAAAATCAGCAATGCGATTCCACCTCAAGTTTTCAGTTACTAGTTTCCCGAACGTTCTTTAACTGAAGCCAGGATTACTATAACAAATAACTAGCTTTTTATACGTTGTCAGGAGCTCCACTTATTTACTTCTATTTTTCAAGGAAATAGAAATATTGTTTCGTAAGTTCGTGATAGAACAGCTCCCAGTATTCACTCATGAAAGAGCCTCCAAGTTACTTATCTTTAGTGGCATTCTCGATACGGTGACTGTAACAGCGAGACTGACAGTTGGATACCACCAAAATGTGTGGTGGATTTTCCTTTCTTCACACGACTACGTAACCCAAGAGCACAACTATGAAATCGATGGGAAATACAGGTGATGCGTTATAAAAAGCTTCGAACATGTGCACTAAAAGTACAGTATTACAAAAGACAAATCCGTCTCGTTCGTACCTCCAGACCATATCCAGTGTGCCGCATCATTGATCGATAGCCTTAACGACTCGATTCTACCCGTGTGCAGCAGTAGCAACGTAGAATTGGAGCGGAAGCTCTTCGCACTTTATCACCCAATATCTGTAATGTCCTTCCCGCACTAGTGACAATGGCATTAGCTCTGCACCTGTAACATTCTTTTTTTTTGAATCGCTCCTGTCGCACGTGATCCGTGGTTAAACACGAATAGGGCAATGTGCTGGAAATGTTAAATTTCGCGCCCTCATCTGCAAAACAGACAAGACGTGGTCATACTTGAATTTTTATCATTCAGAGTTGCAAACTAAATAATGACAGTGCAATAACGGACAATAGAGTCCTGGTAATGTGATGCTACCAACCCCCTAAGGACATTCTACAGTCGTTTGCACCGATCCCTTAACCTTAGTTCTGGATGTACGAACGGGCGAATGCAGTTAGCTTACTTTACATTATTATAACCGCCTTACGATCAGTTTCGTATGTAGGAATTAAAATAATGCCATCGTTGCGAGAGGCCATTTAGAGCAATGTGACAAAATGGAGGTTCCTGAAGCAATGACACAATGGGAGCAAGCGCTGTACGCATTGTACCATGTAGCAGGCAGATACGCTTGGAGTTTTGTAGCTTGCCCCTGACATGTGGATGACCCGCGTAACGTAGCGGCGTCAGCTACCACGTGGGGCCATGCGGGGACGAAACCTGAACGTTCTTCGGTCAATAACTGTGTGGGCTATGAAGTCAGTCATTTACTGACACTATCAACTATTCCCATCGAATAAAATAGCCTTCCGAAAAGTGCTAACAGTAGTTTTGTTGAAGTGTTTGGTAGCTGCTACACTGCCGTTGTTTTCATCATTGCACTGAGAACAATTTTTGAATCACCTGGGATAAGGCAGACGTCCCTTCTCAAGGCAACACATTTCAAGCAAGACCGCCCATGTGCACAGACATGGCCCTCTCGATTTTTTGTGTGTAGAGGATAAGTGCTTGCCCCTTTTTTTCTCCCCGGCTCGCTGGATGAGCTATAAACAAATTACTTCCCAGGCACATAAATGGCGCTTGTTGTGCCAGCTCAACTTCTACAAGAACCTGCGTTTAAAACAGGAAGATAAGAGTTTTAGTAGTATTTGTGCGTCCCCTATTACTCTTAAAAGTTTGTGGATAAACTTGATGGTACGGTTATTACAGTTAAGTCTCCAGTTAATTGCGTGCTTCCTGGCCGTATGAACATTGCTTCCGCAATTCCACTTGTTCACCCGGCTTAGTTTCAACCACGACTCAGATTCATCGATCACAGACAGAAAAGCTGCTTCACTAGAGTACGAGGTTGAAACGGTACGTCTGCAGCCATACTCCACAAGCCAGTTTACGGTATGTGCTAATATGCCACTTGTGTACAACTGTCCCCCCCCCCCTTTTCTCTTACCAATCGTGAATTATGCACGGGAATATTACCGGTAGGCCCTAGCGAGACTTCAGATCTCTCTAATTTCACCCTCGTGGTTTTCTAACGAGATACATGCAGGAGGAGACAGTATGTCGGTTGACTCTTACAGAAATGTACGCTCTCAGCTTTTTAACAGTGCTCCACACAGAGATACGCAACGCCTCTGTGTGTGGTAAAGGCTCCTGTAGCGGCCTAATACAGTATTGTGGCGCTGGGTTTTCAGTATGTACCTATGAACAAACTAATTACTTAAACTTTTTTTTTCAAAGTGATAAACAAAACTTTGACTGCCCCTCGTGTTTCCTGTATGAAAACCTAACTGGTAAATTGCATTATTAATATTACAGGTGGTTTGTTACGACGCTGCAGAAAAAGCAAACGTAACCACGAGGCGCTAAAAGCTTTGCGTGTGCATCTCGCTGCAGCCTATTTCGCGTGTGGAGGATTGGAAGTCGTCGAAGTGTGTTTCGCTCGTGTAATCAGCATTCCCGGGAAGCCAATTTTGCGTGTAGAAGAGTGGAAGTCGCCGTAGCCTCTCACAAATGAGGCGGACGCGGACCTCATCACGCCGTGTCCTCCATCCGCAGACACCGTGAGTGCCTCCGCCCCATTTCCTCGCCAACGAGAAACTGAGGCCTGAGCTCGCCAGCCTAATTTCAACTACAAAATGTCTCCACCTAGCAGTGAAAGAACTCTTTTATTAATTAAAAAAATGCGCTCAGTTTTTCACGTAGTCCCCTTTAGATCCGTGTAATTTTTCCAACATTTTGTCAGTGAGTATTTACCATTCACGTCTGCCCACGTAGCTGAGTGAGTGGTCAGTGCGGCGGACTCCCATGCGGAGGACCTAGGAGCGATTCTTAGTACTGAAAGGGACTTTTCCGTGGTGAGAAAACTAGAACAGAGTGCATTCAGCCTCATGAGGCCAACTGACTTAACTGAACAGCAGTGGTTCGAAGGTCGAGAAACCCGACGACGACTGGGAGAACGGTGTGCTGAACCCATTCCCCTCCATACCGCATCCAGTCACGCCCTTGGCAGAGGGCGACACGGCGATCAGTCGGGCTTGATTTACCATCCATAACGCGAATCTAGATTATCTACAAAATATTTGTCTACAGTCGTCCTCGCGTCATCAGTCACTGGCTATAAATTTCATCACACCCTGGAATAGTTGGAAAACCGTGGGTGCCATTGAATGGTAAATAGAATGAATATGTCAAGGTACTGTATTTTAAACCTGTAATTTTTTCTGTTGATTACTTTCAAAGTCCAGGGAAATGTGGGAGTAATCTTTCCGACAGCTGAATTCGACTTCTTTTCCCTAGCAAGAATACTGCTTCGATCCTTAGTTCGATTCTGACGTATAGCTCACAAAAAGACGCGGCACAAAGCAGTATTA
Source organism: Schistocerca nitens (assembly GCF_023898315.1). Classification (NCBI taxonomy): domain Eukaryota; kingdom Metazoa; phylum Arthropoda; class Insecta; order Orthoptera; family Acrididae; genus Schistocerca; species Schistocerca nitens. The sequence goes on from NC_064616.1 coordinate 776,733,337, forward strand.
CTCTTTTTGAAACAGTGTAAACATTCCAGATAAATGTGCTTTCAGAGAGGATTCTACAAATACTGCACTCATGGTACACATCGATTTCTTGCAGTAAATGTATGCAATGTAACATGTACCCTAATCTTGAGCCGGCCGGGGTGGCCGAGCGGTTTTAGACGCTGCAGTCTGGAACCGCGCGACCGCTACGGTCGCATGTTCGAATCCTGCCTCGGGCATGGATGTGTGTGATGTCGTCAGGTTAGTTAGGTTTAAGTAATTCTAAGTTCTAGGGGACTGATGACCTCAGAAGTTAAGTCGCATTTTGCTCAGAGCCATTTGAACCATTTTGAACTGTGGAGAGCCTCACCATTCCTTATCAGCCCACCTAGTTTCAACAATTTCGTACAGCACCACTCAACAGTGAACCTCTGCGAGATGCACAACGACTCATTGGCAGTGTCTGTCACTGGAGCTCGTTCATGAACACTGTAACGCTCTCGCGCACCGACTTAACTATCCCGTGATCAAGCGCCAAGTTTTTCGTTGAATCTCCTACTAATCCAACTTGGTAAGGTTCTGGGACTGACAAACAGTACTAAAGACTCGGTCGAACGAGTGTTCCGTCGGCCTTGTTTTTCGTGGAAATCACGGTAGTAAAGTTTTCCTATTTGAATGACTCACTAAACGCCAATACTTAAACAGTCCGAATAAACAAAATTGCAAGAACATATACTTATTTAGCAGTATAACAAAAACAAAATTTCGCTGATATCGTCATAGAGCATTCAAGCTGATTAATTTTCTCCCTACCATGTATTTCGTGTATCGATCATTATAACAGGAGAAGATTAATTAAATCGTAGGTCTCAGTTCTGCTTCAGGACAGCTTCTTTTGAACTATTATATCAAGCCACGTACTCCATGGACAAACTCAGTGCCGACCTTGAATCTTAGCCTTAGTACACTTCATACGGTATTTTTTCCTAACTCATTTCACTGAGATCCACGGTCAATATTGTTTTCCAAGACAGAAGAGAAATTTTGACGTGTACGTGATAAAATATAAATGACAACACTGTTTTGGAATAATTTTGAAGACACCATTGTTGAGGAGGGTTAGCTGTACATTAGTTCCATCTGGTCGAATGCGGTTGAAAGACGCACGACGTCAAATTCTTGCAGTAGCGTTAGTGAAAAGACGGTACAAAAGTTTGAATGGCTACCTAAGTGTTGTTTCGTCACTTACATTCGGCTGACAACAATAGGAATTTAACGAGACAGCCTGGTCAGCCGAATACAGAAGTTAAATTCTGTTTTATGAGTGATTGGGGAAGATAACATGTGGCAGGTAGCTTGTGGCGTGTAAATTTAGAAGCCGCTGACGTGGATGAGTCGGTAATTTGGCGTGGCCAGTGCGTGGGAGTCGGCTAGCGCGTGTAAACATTGTCGCCGACGCCGCCGACGCCCATTACATCGCTGCCGGCATTGATCCGGCCGTTCGCAGCCTACGTGAGGGAGACCGCACGCTCTTCCATTCCTACTCGCAAATAACTAAGGAAGAGGTCTGACCGCCGTCCACTAGATCAATGCTTAACTACAGCGTCAGCACGTCATAAATATTTCAGCTGTAATTAGGCGTCTGCGAAGAAATAACGACACTTTTCTTTTTCCAGATAGCAAGAAATTATTGAACTACTCCCGTGTGTTACTGGACTGTGTTGGTCTCGCTTATTCTCATATTCTTCCGCATAAAGATTTACATCAAAATATTTTTCTTCCCCATATGGCCTGCCAACATACGGCGAACATTCGTCGTATGAAACAAATTAGTGTCAGTGTCCTCCCTTATTTACTTCAACAATTAAGATTTGGTTCTGCTTTGAAGTGGTGAAAAGTCATGTCATTTATTTCTTCCTTCATTCCTTTCCTTTCCTTTTCTTTTCTTCACAGTTGGCCCTCTACAAATGAAGATATTAAACACTTATTATATTCACCCGTAGTGGTACATTTTCAGGCTGTGTTGTTTTTCATGTTTCCAGATAGCGGTTGTCAGTGTCCCTGCTTTGTCCCTGGATATACAAAGGCACTACAAAAAATAAGTTGCACATTATCATTGTCAGGCCAAATAACTGTTACTGAATGCTACCTTGTACATCAAAGTGACACAGATACATGACACTCATTTTCAACGTAGGCACCAAGCTTCTGTAAGCAACGGTCGAAACGTTCTATCAGACGTTCAGTTGCTCGAAGAACAGAAATTCGCGTCTTGGCCACGGAGCCATTCGAAAACAGCTGTGTGAACATTCTCATCGTCGGAAAATTTGCGATTGCTGCGAACCAGTTCTTCGATTGCTTGGACGTTGTCGCCTGTGGGCCGATGGCTTTCCTTCCCGATCTGTATGATCCGCGTCTGTGTAGCCATGGTCAAATTGTTGGCACTATTTCACTTCGGCCGGACACGACACTGCATTTGGTCCATATACTGGCAGAATTTCAAGATTTATCTGTCTGCAGTGGAGACGTTTTGACCGCAAGAATGGTACTGTCCTTCGTGATATTTCAGTCGCAGCAGAACTGTGGATGCAAGACAGGCAGAACTTGAACTCTCTTGTGACCGTGCGACACTCTCGTTGCGTTCTGGTCTTAGCACGGGACGACATGTTTAATTTACTAAGTCCGCAAGGCTTTTTAGAAAGGCATCGGCCTTCTGTATTATCCTTCACTGTTTCCGTTTCCTGTGTGATCTTTTGTACTGAAATGTAACGTTTCAGAAGCGTGAAGGTCCGCTGTGGGATGCAGTTGTTGTTGGAAGCTGGTACGTAGTTTCTCTCCCCAAACCGAGTTACTAGCGGCAAATTTCGAGTGAGATTTAGTTCCACTCATTCTCGTAAACGTTTAAGCTTCAAGATTTCGAACAGTTTGTTCTTTTCACAGTGGAATAAGTACTGTTTATTCCTTTTATTAACCTCATGCCCAAAGAGCGATCTTTATTATTTTTACTTACTTTAATCGATTTCAGAGCCACATGCTTCTTCGCCAGGCACGTAGTGTGGAAATATATGTACTACACATCCACAACTATATCTGAGGACAAAACCGTGCGGCACTGAAGTCGATTCTAATTAGTGAAAACCAACAAACGCTGCTGTTTGGTTATAAAAATAATTGGGGAATAAACATTATTTATCCTGTAGAGATATGTTTTGCAGCTGGTGTCCACATGCCTTCCTCAGCTGTGGAGGCACCGAGATCGGGTGCTGTTCCCACTATAGCCTATTGTTCACCGCTGTGGAGAATAGGCGCGACAGAACCGCGATATGTTATCTGATGTGCACTGTGACGTGCTGTAGCTGAATAGTACCCACCGTACTGCAAATATTTGTTTACTAAAGCAATTATGTCAACATCGTAACTCTAACTTCACGATGTTAAGCGACATAACTGCAGTAATTAAAAATTTGTGTAGGTAAATAGTTATACCTGTGAGATATTTGTAGAAATGCAGTTTTATGTGGCATCAGATTCACATATAATATTTATGCTTTACCGGTTTCGGTTAATTAAAGCATTATCAACTGGAAAGAAAATTATAACATCCGATGTTTTAACAAGCATATTTTTCATACGACACTTCCATAATATCGCATGTGGAATGTAACGTAACCAGATTTTGAAAGTATCTTGAAAATTTTGGTAAGTTGCACTTAAACTCCTGATAGTTAACAGGCGTCTGCAGCTGCTGTTTAAATAATGGCACTATGTACGAATTACTGCGAATGGCGCGTGGGAAGAACTATTGTCCGCAAAGCTCCGTATGAGTGTTTGATTTTCTCGTCGTGGGAGGAAGTAATATGTTGTCCGACTCTTCCCAGATGTCTTAGCTAACACGTGACCTATCATTCTGTCCCTTCTTCTTGTCAACGTTTTCCATGTGTTTCTTTCTTTATCGATACTGCGGAGAGCGCCGGCCGGAGTTGCCGTGCGGTTCTAGGCGCTACAGTCTGGAGCCGAGCGACCGCTACGGTCGCAGGTTCGAATCCTGCCTCGGGCATGGATATGTGTGATGTTTTTAGGTTAGTTAGGTTTAATTAGTTCTAAGTTCTAGGGGACTGATGACCTCAGAAGTGAAGTCGCATAGTGCTCAGAGCCATTTGAACTATTTTGAACTGCGGAGAGCCTCACCATTCCTTATCAGCCCACCTAGTTTCAACAATTTCGTACAGCACCACTCAACAGTGAACCTCTGCGAGATGCACAACGCCTCTTTGGCATTGGCGTGCACGGCCCCACAACAACCGGTGAGAAGGGACCAGGCCGGAGGACGGAGCGTTGTAGCCTTAGGAATGTTCATGGCATTCCCTGGACGATCTCGTCATGCTGGAAGGCACAATGGATCAACACAAGTGTTCATTTATCCTTCGGAACCATGTCAATCCGTACATGCAGTTTGTTTTTCCTCGGCACGGTGGCATCTACCAGCAGGACAATGCAATCTGTCACACAGCTCACGGTATACGTGATTCGAAGAGCACTACGATGAGTTCACCGCGTACTCCCCTGGTCACCAGACTCCACGGATCAATACCCAATGGAGAATCTGTAGTACCATGTCGATCGGTCTGTTCGCGCCATGGATCATGGACTGAGGGACCTGGCACACCCCCCCCCCCCCCCCACGGTAGCGGAGTCAGCATGGCTCCACATCCCTGTCGGTACCTTTCAGAACGTCATTGACTCTCTTCCTGCTCGTGTCGCAGCGATCCGCACTGCAAAATGTGGTTATCCAGGCTGCTGACAGGTGGTGACATTGTTACTGAACATTGTATTTTATTTGTATACCTAAATTGATGTGTAACTGTTATACTAGTAATACTAACTAAATAATTAATATAAATACACTACTGGCCATTAAAATTGCTACACCACGAAGATGACGTGCTACAGACGCGAAATTTAAGCGACAGCAAGAAGTTGCTGTGATATGCAAATGATTACCTTTTCAGAGCATGTTGGCACCGGTGGCGACACCTACAACGTGCTGACATGAGGAAAGTTTCCGACCGATTTCTTTACACAAACAGCAGTTGACCGGCGTAACGTTGTTGTGATGCCTCGTGTAAGGAGGAGAATTGCGTACCATCACGTTTCGACTTTGATAAAGGTCGGATTGTATCCTATCGCGATTGCGGTTTATCGTATCGCGACATTGCTGCTCGCGGTGGTCGAGATCCAATGACTGTTAGCAGAATATGGAATCGGTGGGTTCAGGAGGGTAATACGGAACGCAGTGCTGGATCTCAACGGCCTAGTATCACTAGCAGTCGAGATGACAGCCATCTTACCCGCATGGCTGTAACGGATCGTGCAGCCACGTCTCGATCCCTGAGTCAACAGATGGGGACGTTTTCCAGACAACAACCATCTGCACGAGCAGTTCGACGACGTTTGCAGCAGCATGGACTATCAGCTCAGAGACAATGGCTGCGGTTACCCTTGACGCTGCATCACAGACAGGAGCGCTTGCGATGGTGTACTCAACGACGAACCTCGGTGCACGAATGGCAAAACGTCATTTTTTCGGATGAATCCAGGATCTGTTTATAGCATCACGATGGTCCCATCCGTGTTTGGCGACATCGTGGTGAACGCACATTGGAAGCGTGTATTCGTCATCGCCATACTGGCGTATCACCCGGCGTGATGGTATGGGGTGCCATTGGTTACACGTCTCGGTCACCTCTTGTTCGCACTGACGGCACTTTGAACAGTGGACGTTACATTTCAGATGTGTTACGACCCGTGGCTCTACCCTTCACTCGATCCCCGCGAAACCCTACATTTCAGCAGGATAATGCACGGCCCCATGTTGCAGGTCGTGTACGGGCCTTTCTGGATACAGAAAATGTTCGACTGCTGCCCTGGACAGCACATTCTCCAGCTGTCTCACCAATTGAAAACGTCTGGTGAATTGTGGCCGAGCAACTGGCTTGTTACAATACGCCAGTCACTTCTCTTGATGAACTGTGGTATCGTGTTGAAGCTGCACGGGCAGCTGTACCGGTACACGCCATACAAGCTCTGTTTGACTGAATGCCCAGGCGTATCAAGTCCGCTATTACGACCAGAGGTGGTTGTTCTGTGTACTTATTTCTCAGGATCTATGCATCGAAATTGCGTGAAAATGTAATCACATGTCAGTTCTCGTATAATATATTTGTCCAATGAATACCCGTTCATCATCTGCATTTCTTCGTTGTGTAGCAATTTTAATGGCCAGTAGTGTAGTAGCGCCCCTACAACACTCCCTTTGGGAATTCCCGAAATTATGTTTACATTTGTGGATTTTGTTCTGTTATGAGCGACGTGTTGAGTTCTGTTTACAGGGTAGTCCTGTATCTAATCACTAATCTGATCCGATACCCGTTAAGCTCGTGTTTTGTTCATTGGACGACAATACGGAAGTGTGCTTTACGCTGCTGGTTGCGATGAATGAATGACTGATCGAAGTGCAACCGGGTTGTATGCCTGGCGTGCATAGAGGGAACTGGGCACGCAGCCTCTTAGAGGGGACGAACTTGGCTACTGGCCAGTTTACATGCCACGCGTGCTATCCAGCGGCGCTTTGATCAGTCGTTGACTCGCCCGCCAGCAGCGTAACAATGGCCCAGCAGAATTTCCAGGCAGCCAGGTGCTTGGCGGCTGACCTCCGGTGGCACTTCCCCGTGTACAGCTGGACCCCAGGCGTGCGTGGATCAAATGGCGCGATGGGCGGGGCAGCAGCCCGGTGTGAACTCCCTGAGAGACGCGTCTCTTAGCGAGTAGGCGGCGTTCTATTTTTTGCCGGGGCAGCCCACAAGCACCGCCACAGCCGGATGCGCCCGGCCCGCCCGTCTGTCGCGTCTGCCTCAGCCCCCCTTCCCCGCCCCTCCCCCTCAACAAATATCTTCGTTCATCTGCACCGTCCCTGCGTCCTCGAAACATAAACACGTCCTCGCCCTGTCTCGAGCTACGTCCACAGGCGACACAACACGCTCGGGGCATATAAATCGGATTTCTGAAGTCTATTTTAACTGTCGTATTTACATGTTAGGCATGGGTCGTTTTTGCTGCGCTGTCGATATCAGGTTTCCGTATAGCATAACGCACTACGTTGCGAGGGAAGTAGGTGAACCACTCCTGGGTCGATACAGTACGGCGCATTAACGACCGTGGGCTGGTACACAAGCCAGTCTGGTTTTGAGGTGTTTTCCCATCCTCGTTTGTGCAAGTGATGGGCTGATCCCCCAATTCCGCCTCAGAACACACTGAGGAGACAAAAATCATAGGGCAGTGATAAGCACATATATAGATGCGGTAGTATGGGATATACAAGGTATAAAAGGGCAGTGCATTGGCGAAGCTGTCATTTGTACTCAGGCGAGTCACGTGAAAAGGTTTCCTGCGATTATGGCCGCACGACAGTAAGCCCGAATGGTAGATGGAACTAGACGATCGGAACATTCCATTTCGTAAATGGTTATGGAATTCAGTATCCCGTGATCCGCAGTGTCAAGAGTGTGCCGATTTCACGCATTACCTCTCAGCACGGACAACGCAGTGGCTGACGGCCTTCACTTAGCGACCGAGAGCAGCGGTGTTTGTGTAGTCAGTGCTAACAGACAAACACAGCGTGAAATACCCCAGAAATCGATGTAGGACGTCCGACGAACGTATCCGTTTTAGAATGCGGCGAAATTTGGCGTAAGTGGGCTATGGCAGCAGATGACCGACGCGAGTGCATTTGCTAACAGCGCGACATCGTCTGCAGTGCCTCTTCTGGACACGTGACCTTATCTATTGGATCCTAGATGACTGGAAATCTGTGGTCTGGTCAGGTAGTTCCCGATTGCAGTCGGTATGAGCTGATGGTAGGGTTTCAGCGTGGCGCAGACCCCACGAAGCCATGGATCCAAGTCGTCAGCAAGGCACTGTACAAGCTGGCGGTGGCTCCATAATGGTGTGCGCTGTGTTTACTTGGAATTGACTGGGTCCCTTGGTCCAACTGAATTGGTCATTGACTGGAAATGGTTATGTTCGGCTACTTGGAGATCATTCGTAGCCATTCTGGACTTTGTTCCCAAACAACGATGGTATTTTTATGGATGACAGTGCGCCATGTCACCGCGCCCCAGTTGTTCGCCACCGGTTTGAGGAACATTCTGGACAATTCGAGCGAATGATTTAGCCACCCAGATATTCCGATATGAATCCTGCCGCACGTTTATTGGATAATCAAGAGGTCAGGTCGTGCACAAAATCCTGCACCGGCAATACTTCTGCATTTGCATTTATAAAAAATGGTTCAAATGGCTCTGAGCACTATGGGACTTAACTTCTGAGGTCATCAGTCCCCTAGAACTTAGAACTACTTAAACCTAAATACCCTAAGGACATCACACACATCCATGCCCGAGGCAGGATTCGAACCTGCGACCGTAGCGGTCGCGCGGTTCCAGACTGTAGCGCCTAGAACCGCGCGGCCACACCGGCCGGCTTGCATTTATGGACGGCTATAGACGCAGTACGGCTCAATATTTCTGCAGGGGACATCTAACGACTTGTTGAGTCTTTGCCACGTCGAGTTGCTGCACTACACCAGTAAAAGGATGTCCGACTGAATGTTAGAAGGTAGCCCATGACTCTTTTCATTTCAGTATATAACACGAACAGATAAAATACGACAATAAACAGAACAAAGCTACACGATTCACTGACTTAAGGCGATCACTCCATTAGATTACATTGACATCTGCGTCGTCAAGAAGGCCATCAGGCCACGAAGTTAAAAATTATTTAATAAAAGCTGCCAGATTCTGAACAAAATGACCCCACTCGGGAAAAAAAGATAGATATCAGTTTTCCGAATGGTCGTTGCTTTACTAGATTAGTGGATCTGAGTCAGTCGTTCCGGTTCCGCAAGCACGATGAAGAGAGATAGTCAGATCAGAGGTACTTCATTTATGAGGAACAGGTAGGACCGTAGATCAACAGGATTAATAACTCAAGAATTCAGTAAAAAGTTACAGTGATATGAGTTAAATACAACAAACACCGAGATATCTACTTTCACGTAAACACATACCTTTAAAAAATGGACAGATATTGAAAAACAGTCACAGTGAGCTTTATACAATGAAACAACAGGAAGTTTCTTCGGAGCCACATTGGTATATCGTTTACGTCCAGCAAGGTCACGTAGGCCCTTCACCTACGTTAATGTGACTGAAGTTCTTCCTGCTTGGAATTCAAAATAGACCGTTACTTTCAGCCGCTTCGTTGCCTCTGTACCTGACCAGGCCACAGATTTCCGGTCATCTAGGCCCCAATAGGTAAGGTCACGTGTCCAGAAGAGACACTGCAGGCGATGTCGTGCTGTTAGCAAAGGCACTCGCGTCGGTCGTCTGCTGCCATAGCCCATGAACGCCACATTTCACCGCACTCTCAAACGGATACGTTCGTCGTACCTACTTCATCAACTAATCCATCTCCCTCTTCGCTCTAAACCACATAAAATTTGCATCGTCTAACGATTCATTCTTCACTTTCAGATTGTCTCGCGACCCTCTCTAAATAGTCCATTGTCATTTTGAAACGGAAGTCTTTATTTTTTCTGGTTACATTCCAAGATTGACATAGTTTGATTTGCAATATCAAATTCAACAGGAATGTTATCAATAATTCTTCTATATACATCATATGCAGTGCATGTAACATTTTGTCAATGGACTGTATCACCTTCTTCTTCTTCTTCTTCTTCTTCTTCTTCTTCTTGGCCGGCCGTGGTGGCCAAGCGGTTAAAGGCGCTACAGTCTGGAACCGCGCGACCGCTACGGTCGCAAGTTCGAATCCTGCCTCGGGCATGGATGTGTGTGATGTCCTTAGGTTAGTTAGGTTTAAGTAGTTCTAAGTTTTAGGGGACTGATGACCTTAGAAGTTAAGTCCCATAGTGCTCAGAGCCATTTGAGCCATTTTTTCTTCTTCTTCTTCTTCTTCTTCGATCTTTATTGCCCAGTATTGAAGATGTCAGTGGCCCAGAAAGTAGTTCAGTATGCAGCAATAAATTTTTGATCAGTTGCCTAATGACATAAAATGTCAGTTGGGTAGCAAAGCTAGTTTTAAATCCAACCTAAAATCATTTTTACTAGACAGGTCCATCTGTTCCACGGACTAATTTCTATATTTAAAAAGTGGTAGCCTTTTAAATATGAAAGACGGAAACTAGTTTTTGATCCGAGCTTCTGTTGCGTCTCTAATGACCACGTTATCATCGGGACGTAAATCACTATCTTGCATTCCTTTGTATTCGGAGCGGGGTTCAAATTTTCAAAAAAATGTTCAAATGTGTGTGAAATCTTACGGGACTTAACTGCTAAGGTCATCAGTCCCTAAGCTTACACACTCCTTAACCTAAATTATCCTAAGGACAAACACAAACACACACACCCATGCCCAAGGGAGGACTCGAACCTCCGCCGTGACCATTCAAATTTTCATCCGACGATTCAGAGCTACGTTTTCTGTGTTTTTCCTAAATCGTTGAAGGTAAAGACTGGAATGGTTCCCATGTAAAAGACACTACAGGTCTCCTATTCGAGCTTTATCCAATACGAATGGTTCAAATGGCTCTGAGCACTATCGGACTTAACTTCTGAGGTTATCAGTCCCTCCCCTAGAACTTAGAACTACTTAAACCTAACTAACCTAAGGACAACACACACATCCATGTCCATGACCGTAGCGGTCTGAAGCGCCTAGAACCGAACGGCCACACCGGCCGACCAAGGAGTGAGCATATCAGGTCGATTGTAGGGAAGGGGATTTCGATTTCATGGGGGAATTCTAAGAAAATTCAATCCATCTGTAAAGGAGAAGCGTACAGAATACTTGTGCGCCTTATTCTTTGGTACTGCTTGAGTGCTTGGGATCCCCACCAGCCGGCCGCGGTGGCCATGCGGTTCCTGGCGCTTCAGTCCGGAACCGCGCGACTGCTACGGTCGCAGGTTCGAATCCTGCCTCGGGCATGGATGTGTGTGATGTCCTTAGGTTAGTTAGGTTTAAGTACTAAGTTCTAGGGGACTGATGACCTCCGATGTTGAGTCCCATAGTGCTCAGAGCCATTTGAACCATTTGATCCCCACCAGGGGGAGTTAAAGGAAGACATCGAAGCAATTCCGAAGCGCGCTGCTAGATTTGTTACAGGTAGATTCGATTAACTTGCCGAGGATTACGAAAATTCTCTGTGAACATAAATGGGAATCTGTGGAGGGCAGAAGATACACTTTCCGGAATACGTTGTTGAGAAACTTTAGAGAACAGGCATTTGTGATAGACTGCAGAACGATCCTACTGTCACCAACTTACATCTCGCGTAAGGACCACAAAGACAAAATAAGAGAAATCAGGACTTGTCGGGAAGCAGAGAAACATTAGTTTTTCGCTCGCTCCATTTGCGAGTGTAGCAGGAAAGCGAGTAAATGGCAGTGGTACGAGGTACCCTCCGCCATGCAACGTATGGTGGCTTGGAGAGTATATATATATATATATATATATATATATATATATATATATATATATATATATATATTGTAGGAAGTAATAGCTCAGTGAGGATGGTGAAGATATTCCTCTGAACCTCTGGAACAAAAGGAATAAAACATTATTTTATGCCGACATCCTACATGTTTTTATTTCTGCTAACGCGTAATGTATCAGATATGATACAAAAATGGTTCAAATGGCTCTGAGCACTATGCGACTTCACTTCCGAGGTCATCAGTCCCCTAGAACTTAGAACTGCTTAAACCTAACTAACCTACGGACATAACACACATCCATGCTCGAGGCAGGATTCGAACCTGCGACCGTAGCGGTCGCGCGGCTCCAGACTGTGGCGCTTAGAACCGTTCGGCTACTCCGGCCGACTAGATATGATACACAATGAAATACGATATACACAATTCATCTGGTGATATGATATGCAACTTAGTAAGATCGAGAAATATTTCACGGCAGATCTATGACGGAAAGCAGAAGTTCGTAGCAACAAGGGAATTTGAATTCGAAACTTTCCCAACACGCACGATCCACACGAATGGATGATATCGAATGGATGAGTGTTCCGTGTGATTCTCCGAACTGGCGGGCACGCATGCCGTGGCCTTGAGCTGCCAGTCTAGACGCGTGTGGTGGTGCAGCGCGCAGCCCGTGGCGGCAGGTGCCCGTGTGACGTAGGCAAGCGCCGTAGGGCGGCGCAAGTACCCAGCTTGGGAACTTTCCAGAAGCATTTCTTGTCTCCGAACCATCGACGCGGTCTTGTTACCGCGTATTTTGGGACGGAACATCGCGACTGCGACCACGTGCACGGCTGAACGGCCTAAGAGTTACATATTTGCGAAGAATTGCAGGTTGCGTAATATCGCAGGCGTAGCGACGATCCAAGTATGTTTAATGAAATTCATTTTAAATACGTGGTCTTTTCATGACTATCACGATCTCTAAATCTTAGCTGCCTACAAGAAAGGGTGATATAATAACTGACGCGTCTAGTCATTCTAGCGTGCATACTATGATCATGTCCTGATAACTAGATGCTCTATGGTTTTAATGCTAGCATAGTTTTCATCGTAAGTAAATACGCGATTCCCTCAATATTTGTGTAGTGACCCATTCGTAAACACACTCGGTACTAAACATTAGAGAGAGAGAGAGAGAGAGAGAGAGAGAGAGAGAGAATCGATATAGATGTAATTTGCAGTTAGTAATACTAATTCTGAAAGGATACGGCGCTGCGCACAGTAATACGACAGGATGCCCTACATTCTCCTCATGAATAGAATAGGTGTAATGGAGGAATTAGAAATAAGAGAGAGAGAGAGAGATCTTGAGAAAAATCGTAGACCAAATCAAAGGAAATCGTGAATTCTGGAGAAACACATCTACGAATTCTATAAGCGTGTACAAAAGAAAAGATTACAGACAACTTCGTAGGAGGTGGGTTGTTCTCTAAGGCCACTCTGCCATTAAGAATCCTACAAGGTTGAGCAGTTTGATTTTCCGCTAATTTCTGAATAACAAAATTAAAGAGGTGTGGTTCATACACGTAGAAAACGACATGGGGATAATATCGGAGAAAATCCATAAGCCCATTCCGATTGAGAAGAAACTCCAAAAGCAACTAGGTTTCCAAGATGAGCCAATACAAAAAAGGCAAAACGTGGTCTGAAGCGAGGAAGGAAGGCAGATTGGGGGCTACCGTCGCGTCGACATGGAGGTCGTTAGAGACGCTGCACAAGCTCGGATTGTTTCAAGGACGACGAATTAAATCGGCCGTGTCCTTTCGAAGGAACCATCCCGTCATTTGCCTGGAGAGATTTAGGGAAGTAATGGTAAATCTAAATCAGGATGGCCGGACAAGGATCTGAACCATCGTCCTCCCGAATGCGAGTACAGTGTGCTAACCACTGCGCAACCTCGCTCGGTCTGAAGCGATGAGGGAACAGTGTAAGAAACGAATGCGGGAATACTGGGCTAACGCCAAGGCCCAGTCGCAAGGGAAAGTGAAACTAAAATAGCATAATACAGATGTGGCCGATAAGAAAACACGAATAATTTCTGAGAGGATTTTCTGTAAGAATGAGCCTCTAGTGGATGCTGCTAGATCGAAGTGACCAATGCCGCATTAAGTCTCTGTAGTCCAGAGAATCCTAGATACTGAAGATACGGTTGTGATTATAAGCTAAGTGACACGATTCGTTACATAGTGAGGGTCTTATTCATGATGGCAGTGAGAGTGTAGGAATGTTGACAGCATATTTCTTGAAGGAAGGAAGATCAGGAATTAATGTTCCTTCCACGATAGGGCCGTTAGAGAACGAGCAGAAGCTCTGATAGGACAAAGACTGGAAAGGAAATAGGCCGTGCGTTTTTAAAGGAACCACCGAGAAATTCACACTTATCGAGGCGGAAGGAGAAATTCAGAGCCTCGGCTCCCAATGGGAATCCAAATCCCACCTACTACACCACTTTGCCTGGTGTACACAGAGAACTATGTAGGGGATAGATGCGAATCAGACCTGAGGATGTTCGATCGAACCATTTGGCACTGTTTGTTTAAATCCTCGTTCAGTCTCATGCCTCTTATCCGTGGTTTCCAGAAATTAATAAGAGTGAATCGGGGATAATCACTTACTCAAGCCGCAGCGTCTTCCTTTACCGTCCCTAATGACATAGAATAGACATGAAAAGTCATTAACTTTCTAGCCGTTATTTCAGAAACGATGCTTGTAACTGTATAACTGTTGTTGCGCTGATCCAGCACACCGCCTAGGTATCGTCATTGAATCATTTAGGGATACATCCTTATCCAAGGCATGGACAAATCTATTCCCTATCCTGGTCCAGACTAGTCAGTCATCGGTCCGTAATGAACTCGATGTGACGTGATACTAAACCTGATTCTTCCCCTCCTTACTTCCTAAAAGTCAATCAAACTATCCTAAAAGGCCGTAGTGCGATACATTCAAATGCTGAATGGAGGTTGGCGTATTGGAGTTTTGTTGGGACGAGCGCCACTGTATTTTGCAGAAGTGTTTGCGGCAGCCGCCGTGTCAGCGATGTTACGTTGAGCGTCACTCGTCGGCCCGGAGCGGCACAGAATCGCGATTGGCTTCGCCTCCCGTGCTAAGCTTAGACTTATTGCGAAAGTCGTGGGCAAAAATAGTTCTGCCCTAGCGAGTGAGACAAATGTCGGTGGTCTATTGTTTTTCATAAACTGCACTCCGTTGGTGTTCCACATATCTAGTATTAAACAAACATAATCCCCCGCCCATGCTAGGGTTAGCAGGTATGGCAGTCTGAATACGTACTAACAGAGGATAGGAAGAGGAAAATCGAGAAAGAAAGAACATTCGTATTGTCGATATTTTCAGTCTGTTGTCATATCAGTCCGCAAAAAAAAAAAAAAAAAAAAAAAATCCTATTTCGTATAAAAATTATTCCTACCTTGTAATATCATCTTGAGTTCGAAGCTCTTCTCTCCGTGTTTGCTCGCATACATTGGTTTTTTTGGAGTGTTATCTTTTCTTCCTTCACGCAGACATGTTTCGCTGAAGTTTCAGCATCAAAGGTCTTTTATATTTTTATTTTTTTGTTACCGCGTTCTGTGGGTACCTGGTTTTTTATGTTTTTATTGAAAAAACGAGTGTAATGCAAAACATAAACTAGGAAAACCAGAGCTCGAAAGAAAACAAAAGCCCACTGATGATGCTGAAACTTCAGCGTAACATGTCTGAGTAACAGAAGAAAAGATAAAATTGTGCTTTACTCAAGGCGGACTCCCTCCAAAAACAAACCTGCTTGTAATCTCCGGCGAAACTGCCCAAATAGGATTCTTGCAAGCTTACAAGCGTACGTGTCAGACATTTTCTTTACCAGATTTATCCAACGTTCTTTCGGGTGTCAACATACGGAGATTCTCAAATTATCTTTGTCCACTCCTAGCAGCTGACGAATTTCACAGTAAGCTTTGACTGAGTTTCGTCTGCAATTCCACTCTTAGGTAGTTATTTGTACTTCCACTCAAAATGATTGAGATTTCCTCGGGTTGTTCGCGACAAAGAAGTAATGTTTTCGGGTGCACAGAGATACCAGAAAGGGGACGAAGATGACGGGGGAAAGTCATAGTGAAACAGGTCGATCATCATGCAAGTATCGACTTTCTACCGTACCGCGGGTTGCGAAACTCTGGAATGTGACGAAGTCGTCAGGAAAAACAGAAGTGAGAGATCATTATTTCTGCGTACTGGGCTGCAAACGAGATGCGTGACCGCTACGGTCGCAGGTTCGAATCCTACCTCGGGCATGGATGTGTGTGATGTCCTTAGGTTGGTTCGGTTTAAGTAGTTCTAAGTTCTAGGGGACTGATGACCTCAGAAGTTAAGTCCTATAGTGCTCAGAGCCATTTGAACCATTTTTTTTTTTTTTTTTTTTTTTTTTTTTTTGCAAACGAGACGACTGTGAGGAGCCGCTCCTGGCAGTACTTGAGTTAGGCGCCAGTTACCAGCGTCGTTTTGGTAGCGAGCGACGCGGTTGGCGGCTCGCTGACGGAGCGACATCCAAGCGCGACGCGGCGCTCAGCGCTTTCATCAGCCCGACTTACATCTGCTGTCCGCGACTTTCATCACTTCTGCCCTAACCGACAGTTAAGCACTCGTCGGTCACAGCATACTTAAAAAAGAAAAGTTAGCAGTATTCATGTCTCCTAGTGTCGGTGACAATTTCGACACTTATACACACTTTGTCCGCAGCTCGTGGTCGTGCGGTAGCGTTCTCGCTTCCCATGCCCGGGTTCGATTGCCGGCGGGGTCAGGGATTTTCTCTGCCTCGTGATGACTGGGTGTTGTGTGATGTCCTTAGGTTAGTTAGGTTTCAAAAAATGGTTCAAATGGCTCTTAGCACTATGGGACTTAACATCTGTGGTCATCAGTCCCCTAGAACTTAGAACTACTTAAACCTAACTAACCTAAGGACAGCACACACATCCATGCCCGAGGCAGGATTCGAACCTGCTACCGTAGCGGTCACGCGGTTCCAGACTGAAGCGCCTAGAACCGCACAGCCACACCGGCCGGCTTAGTTAGGTTTAAGTAGTTCTGAGTTCTAGGGGACTGATCACCATAGATGTTAAGTCCCATAGTGCTCAGAGCCACTAGGCGCTGCAGTCTGGAACCGCGAGACCGCTACGGTCGCGGGTTCGAATCCTGCCCCGGGCATGGATATGTGTGATGTCCTTAGGTTAGTTAGGTTTAACTAGTTCTAAGTTATAGGGGACTAATGACCTCAGAAGTTGAGTCCCATAGTGTTCAGAGCCATTTGAACCATTATACACACTTTGCTTTTGTAACGCAGTATTTACGACATTCCAACTCGCATTCGGGGGGTTTGGAACTGAAATCCCCGTCATACCATCCCGTTAAAATTTCTTTACTGTTTGCCTAGATCTCTTTAAGGCAAATACCGCAATGCTTAATGTCATTGATGGACTCTTTATTGGCAAGATATCAAACTTCTTCCTCCCGTGCATGTCTTTATGTTGGAGCTCACATTGAGCTTCGATCCATGTTGTACGTGCCTTCCATTGCCTCTGAACAGCAGTTATTCAAAAAATGGTTCAAATAGCTCTGAGCACTATGGGGCTTAACTTCTGAGGTCATCAGTCCCATAGAACTTAAAACTACTTAAACCTAACTAACCTAAGGACAGCACACACATCCATGCCCGAGGCAGGATTCGAATCTGCGACCGTAGCGGTCGCTCGGTTCCAGACTGTAGGGCCTAGAACCGCTCGGCTATTAGCACATCCGCGAGGTATATACCAGCAATGGATAATGGAATGTAGTCGAATTAAATCGGGTGATGCTGAGGGAATTAGTTTAGGAAATGAGACACTTAAAGTAGTAAAGGAGTTTTGCTATTTGGGGAGCATAATAACTGATGATGGTCGAAGTAGAGAGGATTTAAAATGTAGACTGGCAATGGCAAGGAAAGCGTTTCTGAAGAAGAGGAATTTGTTAACATCGAGTATAGATTTAAGTGTCAGGAAGTCGTTTCTGAAAGTATTTGTGTGGAGTGTAGCCATGTATGGAAGTGAAACATGGACGATAAATAGTTTAGAAAAGAAAAGAATAGAAGCGTTCGATATGTGGTGCTACAGAAGAATGCTGAAGATCAGATGGGTAGATCACATAACTAATGAGGAGGTATTGAGTAGAATTGGGGAGAAGAGGAGTTCGTGGCACAACTTGACTAGAAAAAGGGATCGGTTGGTAGGACATGTTCTGAGGCATCAAGGGATCACCAATTTAGTATTAAAGGGCAGTGTGGAGGGTAAATATCGTAGAGGGGGACCTAGAGATGAATACACTAAGCAGATTCAGAAGGATGTAGGCTGCAGTAGGTACTGGGAGATGAAGAAGCTTGCACAGGATAGGGTAGCATGGAGAGCTGCATCAAACCAGTCTCAGGACTGAA
The DNA here is from genome assembly GCF_023898315.1 of Schistocerca nitens. Classification (NCBI taxonomy): domain Eukaryota; kingdom Metazoa; phylum Arthropoda; class Insecta; order Orthoptera; family Acrididae; genus Schistocerca; species Schistocerca nitens. The sequence goes on from NC_064616.1 coordinate 776,751,388, forward strand.
GACCACAACAACAAAAACAATACCAGCAATTATTTTCTAGTGAATACGTGCATCTCCTCAACGGAGAAAACTGAAATTTTAGAAGCCATCTTGAAGAGGATGCGAACGAATGAATTAATGACTTCATTGTCAACGGGACGTTGAACATTTCAGTCGTTTGTTACCCGCGGAAAGATACCGTAATTTGAGTTTTTGTTGTGGGCTTGTGGAAAGAATAATATCCTAGTGTACTCCGTATACAAGCGAAAATTTGACTGTGGACACGAGATGATAATCTGCATACATACGAGCAACAGCTATAAGTTGTTCCAACGAGAGACAATTTGCAGCACAAAAGGTCAGAGCTGCACTGGCGAATGGAGAGAAGGAGAAGTGGAACGTGTGAGGGTGCTCCAGCTACGATGCTGCGCAGGAAATGAAGTTACCAGAGTGTCACAAGAAAGAGGACAGCGCTAACACAATCTCCTGGTAAGGCGCCGTAATCAGATTTCCGCGCGCTGAGAAGCGGACTGCGCGGAGATCCGCGAGTGGTTACGTGATGCGCGCGCGGGCAGCGTTCCTTCAGTACAGTAGCGGGCGGTTCACCTCGCCTTCGTAATCCGTCTGAAGCATGTTAAAATGGAGGCCGTTACAGGAGAAGAAAACACAAAACAAGACACCAGAGGATTTGAATCCCTTTGTCCTCCAATACGAATGTATTGTCTCAACCATTCCGCGACTTCATTCATCCCAAATAGAAGGGGAGGGGGGGGGGCGAAATCTGGAATATACACAGTGTGTACTATTGCGATCATCGTAGCTAGTCATCTCTGTATGATAATTACAAAATAGTCGGTGGAATATCTGTGCTAACCTGATTTCCAATACTGCAGGTATGTAACTGTAAATTGGCACTGTAAATTTCACATTTCGGTGACACACAGGCTGGCGCGGAAACAAGTACTGTAACAGTACCTTAAGGGCGGTAGTGTAAATTTGAAAACTTAATAAACCACGGAATAATGTAGATAGAGAGGTTAAAATTGACACACATGCTTGGAATGACATGAGGTTTTATTAGAACCAAAAACAAAACAAAGTTCACAAAATGTCCGACAGATGGCGCTGGACAGCAAAACGTCAGTGACTGCGCATGAAAATCGTGTATAAAAGGAGCTGTAATGAGAGAGAGCATCACATGCGCCAGCAGTCGCAGCATGTTGACGTTACCTGAAATGGCGCTTTTAGTGAAGCTATATTATCAGAATGAGGAATGTGCTAGTTCAGCGTTACGATCCTATCGCCATAGGAAGGGGATTCGAACGGGTGAATGTCTGTTGACAAATGCAGCTGTGGCGAGAATGATTCCGAAGTCACGGGTTATTTAGACGATAGACCCCGTAGTGGCCGACCGAGCACAAGGCGTAATGCTGCTGAGACAGTTCAGGAAGAAATGGAGACTGTAGCGGGTTCGTCTATGCACGGGGAAGTCAGCGCTCGTGCAGTCGCACGTCGCACCGGCATTCCATAGGCTATTGTTTGGTTGTTACTTTGGCATACCCTCCGATGCTATCCGTACAAAATCCATCGGCATCATGAACTGTCACATGGCGATTTAGTGAAGCGGAGGGCATTTGCGGTGTGGGCGTTTCAAAAGATGGCGTTCGATGACGATTGGTTGAGTAACGTGTTGTGGACCGACGAAGCTCATTTCACGCTCCGAGGGTCTGTCAACGCCCACAACTTCAGAATTTGGGCTACCGGAAAATCCTAGACTGTCGTGGAAACTCCATTGCACGACGAGAAAGTCACGGTATGGGTTGGATTTACGACATCTACCGTTATCGGCCCTTTTTTCTTCGAGGAAGTGCGTGATTCTGGTTTTGTAACTGCTACCGTGACGGGTGAGAGGTACGCCGATATGTTACAGAATCGCATCATCCCCAGCCTGGCTGATAAACACCTGTTGGATCGTACGATGTTTATGCAGGATGGCGCTCCACCCCATATTGCTAGACGCGTGAAAGATATTTTGCGCGCGTCGTTTGGTGATGATCGTTTGCTCAGCCGCCATTTTCGTCATGCTTGGCCTCCCAGGTCCCAAGACCTCAGTTCGTGCGATTATTGGCTTTGGGGTTACTGAAGTCGCAAGTGTATCTTGATCGACCGACATCTCTAGGGATGCTGAAAGACAACATCCAACGCCAACGCCTCACCATAACTCCGGACATGCTTTACAGTGCTGTTCACAACATTATTCCTCGACTACAGCTATTGTTGAGGAATGATGGTTTACATATTGAGCATTTCCTGTAAAGAACATTATCTTTGCTTTGTCTTACTTTATTATACTAATTATTGCTATTCTCGTCAGATGAAGTGCCATCTGTCGGACATTTTTTGAACTTTTATATTTTTTTGGTTCTAATAAAACCCATGTCATTCCAAGCATGTGTGTCAATTTGTACCTCTCTATCTACATTATTCCGTGATTTATTCAATTTTCAAATTTATACTGACTTTTTGATCACCCGGTATTTGGAATTGGAAAAAAGTGCACTGTAAGTACTAAAATAAATACCAGTGACATCTGATAAGCTCTTTTTATTTCACACGTGAAAAGTAACAACTTATTTGCTGACTTAGTTATGTATGTGAAGATACGTCTACCACGAGAATGCATGTTGCCCACAGCAGATTTCCTCGAGCTAATATACAAGATGTATGAAAAAAGTAATGATACTAAGCTGCTGAGAATTCTTCCGGGTTGTATGGAACTCTTCTATCCCTGACGTTTCGTCCAAGGCTACGTTGGACATCTTCGGAGGTGCTCCTGGTTGTACTGAGTCTTGCCGACTGACGAGTCGGACGTCGAAGAGAGGCCTATACCGTGGAAAGTGGAAGTGGTGTGGATTTCACGTGATAGCAGAGATAAACCTTCTGAAAGATAAAATATAACTATCGATCATAGTACGTCAAAGATAAAAACTTCTCATCGATTCTGTAGCGCCACTGTCCATACATCGCTGAGTTTCATGGCTGCTTCTTTCCCATGTTTATATATTTCGATGGTTCCTCTATATAGCCGTGGATAATACTTCGTCATAGTACATAAATCTCCAGTTTCAACCAGGAGCACCTCCGAAGATGCCCAACGCAGCCTTGGACGAAACGTTAGGGACAGAAGAGTTCCATGGACCACGGCCATACAACCCGGAAGAATTCTCAGTAGCTGAAACATCCGGTCGTGAAAAGCTTCATTCTATAATGAGACTAATTTTTTGCGTAAGAAAGTTCTTATTTTTCTCAATCATCATCATCATCATCATCTCGTTCAAAGTAATTCCCTCCGACAGTTATACACCGGAAGGGGGGAAAAAAATTAATTCTCCAGCAGCGACTGAGCAGCGTTTCTGCATGGCGGTAGCAGTTAGTGCGGACCAGGGCCGCACTGAAATATCGTACTACACTAATTTGAGACCGCTCTGTCAAATGGATACATGAAATTCCTCTCTACAAATTATTTTGTTTGTAGCGGGAAACAAACCCGCGCTCTCAATCTATGTTGGGCGTCGCACGAAAGACGTGATGAGCAGTATTTGTTTGGGCAGACTCCAGTTACATGGTGCAAAAAAGAAACTGCGAATACCTGCCGAAACACCAGAAGAAACGCACCTGATGACTCTTAATAGAGAAACCATATACAAACACTATGTGATCAAAAGTATCCGGGCACATGGCTGACTTCTAAGTTCGTGGCGCCCTCCATCCGTAATGCTGGAATTCAGTATGGTGTTGACCCACCCTTAGCCTTGATGACAGCTTCCACTCTCGTAGGCATACGTTCAATCAGATGCTGGAAGGTTTCTTGGAGAATGGCAGCCCATTCTTCACGGAGTGATGGCACTGAGGAGAGGTATCGATGTCGGTCGTAGAGGCCTGGCACGAAGTCGACGTTCCAAAACATCCCAGAGGTGTTCTATAGGATTCAGGTCAGGACTCTGTGCAGGCTAGTCCATTACATGTCGTGTAACCAACCCGTCGCAGGCCGTGCATTATAAATAGATGCTCGATCGTGCTGAAAGATGCAATCGGCATCCCCGAATTGCTCTTCAACCGTGAGAAGCAAGAAGGTGCTTAAAACATAAATGTAGGCCTGTGCTGTGATAGTGCCACGCAAAACAACAAGGGGTGCAAGCCCCCTCCATGAAAAACAAGAACACACCGTAAAACTATCGCCACCGAATTTTAATGTTGGCACTACACACGCTGGCAGACGACGTTCACCGGGCATTCGCCATACACACACGCCCTGCCATCGGATCGCCACATTATTTACCATGATTCGTCACTCCACACAACGTTTTTCCACTGTTCAATCGTCCATTGTTTACGCTTCTTACAGAAAGCGAGGCGTCGTTTGGCATTTACCGCCGTGATATGTGGCTTACGAGCAGCCATTTGACCATGAAATCAAAGTTTTCTCACCTCCCGCCTAACTGTCATAGTACTTGCAGTGGATTCTGATGCAGTTTGGAATTCGTGTGTGACGGTCTGGATATATGTCTACTTATTACACATTACGACCCTCTTCAACTGCCGGCGGTTTCTGATAGTCAACAGACGAGGTCGGCCTGTACACTTTTGTGCTGTACGTGTCCCTTTACTATCACATCGGAAACAGTGGACCTAGGGATGTTTAGGAATGTGAAAATATCGCGTACAGACGTATGACACAAGTGACACCCAATCACCTGACCACGATCGTGAGATCCGCTGAGCGCCCCATTCTGATCTCTCATGCTGTCTAATGACTACTGAGGTCGCTGATATGGAGTACCTGGCAGTAGGTGGCAGCACAATGCACCTACTATGAAAAACGTATGTTTTTGGGGGTGTCCGGATACTTTTGATCACATAGTGTATACAGTGTATATGACTTTCTGGAGAGTGTGATTTTTTGAAATTTAGATTTGTAAAACTTTATTTTAGCTCTTTTCTGAGCCATTTTGAAAGTGGAACTGAAAAATTTGTGCTGATGAAAAAATGAAGTCCTGCGTTCCACATCTCAATATCTGCGGCGGCGTTGTTTTTTTTTCCGTTGGTATGGGATACCGGTGCGTACCGTCACAAATATATATATATATATATATATATATATATATATATATATATATATATATATATAAACGAATGAATTTTGCAGCGTATTATTTATTTACACATCCAAGAATTACAAAAAGTAAACTAATTATATGTAACAGCCTCCTTGCAGAGCATCACCAGGCAATGAAGCTTTGAGCACAGCAGAAAACTGTATATTGTCAGCAAATGTAAAAGACAGAAATGCAGTGTGTACGGCTGTTTCAAGTCGGACGTTTCGAAATTGGTAACACTTAAGTTTTGAGTTTGTAGAACAATATACAGGACTCGTGCTTTTGTGCGCACTCTACAAAATAACAGCAGTAGTGAGTTCGGCTTGTTGCTTTGCATTATTTGTATCGTAGAATATTCTGTGCAAGGAGAGCACGGCCTAGAGACAAGCTGTGCAAGGGCGACCGGAATCTCTCGTGCACTGCCGCGGGGAGATATTTGCAGGTCTTGGCCACTGATCCAACTGCTATAGCGTACGCTACAAACCCGTCTGCAGGCGCACACTGCAATCGTTGCACACGGCCGTTGTCAAGTGGTCACATGGTAGACGAAGGCAAGGCCATGACCCCTTCATTCACCCTTGCCATTGTCATCATTCTCTCTCAGCGGGACATTACGCTATAACAAAATCAGTAAAATTGGTCTCTCCGTATGGTGTCGTTACCAGTGAACTCGTAGTTTTTGAGTGGGGAAAGGGTTTTATATTGTCTGGTTGATGTGGGCAGTAGTATAGAAATTAGTTTTAACAGTCGTAGGGAAGGGAAGTAGTTGTGTTCCTGTTAGGTCACCTATCCCAGCAACAACTTGATGTGAGTCAGGAATGCTATTGGCAACGTAGGTCAGAATGACCAGGCTGTGACCCAGACACAGCTATTTTCCTTTGAGAGAGCTGCGTTTAACCACCTCGAACACTGGGATGTCGGGCAGGACGCATTGCGGAGCTAGTGTTACACAAATTGCGACATCCCTTACATAACAAATAATGACTTACAGGACAACGCTTAAAAAGCCGCGTGGCTTCCTCTGCCTTGCGATTTTCCCTTTTTCGCGTTACCAGCATGTGGCAGGAGTCCTACTTCTCTGGAGGCCATCCAGGCAGACGACAATTCTAATGAAACATTAAAGCCACTGTAGTGGGTTTAGTAAAACCTGAAAGCATTCTTTTATAATACAGCGAAATTGCTTTTTAGAGCTGTTATTTTTCCACAGCAATAAATAATTTGCTGATACCGTGACTGGAGTCTCAGCCATCATCACTTGATTTACTGTTTCTGTGAATCGTGTACATCAACATAACTTCTGAGATACGTAGCTGCTCTGGGATTTTAAACTCGCACTGAGGTATGAATAGTAATGAATAATTCATGTATGAAAGCCACCAAAGACATCTTCTGGAAACGCGAAATGGAAGAGGAATATTAAATGCAACAGGTGTGCAGAGCTTGAAGAGCGTGAAGTAACAGAAAAAAGAATAAAACTAGATGTAAAGAAGGCAACAATTATGTAAGTTGCAATCATATGGCCACACAGTTTCGCAACAAAACATTAAGAAGCATAATTAACACAGAGAGTGCACTATGTATTCTAAAAAGAAGACAGTATATCCACACATGGCTGACAGGATCAACGTGATTGGGGTTCGATTCGGTTTCGCTGATACTGGTTTAGCAACTACCGTAGTAACAGTTTTTAGGAGCTGTTATACGAATCCGTTCACAGATTCCCTACTTTCGATCATCTTCGTAGGATGCACTGTCTATTACACTGCCGATTTCAGAGGGCGTACACGGGTCAAAAGAAGCCGAAGTAGTGCAGAAAGAATAATGGTCGCCTCCGTGTAATGTTACAAACGAGAAGAATGGTCAGGAAACATTATCCGTGATTATTTTCCCTGTGAAGCACAATGACACACACTCCTTACACCATAGATACCAATTTGCACAGAAATGCGAAAGTAAAATTTTGAATGCTAAGCAATGCTGGGGTGTACCGTGTTGCTGCAAAGGTGGGCGGCGTTGAAGTAGACAGGCGTTATGTCCAAAGTCTGCTGACGTTACATCATACTTCTATAGCCGGAGATATAGGAAGAAAAAAAAAACTCTTACGATTTTCCAATAAAACCCACCAAGACGGATGGCGGTACTAAAGTTCTTTTCCGGGTACGATTTAATCGCGAGGTAGTGGATTGTGAGGGCACGTATGGAATTATTGGCGCTCTAGCGAGCTCGTGCCACTTACCCAGATTAATTTCATTCCCTGGCGGCAGCCAGTTTATCGTTATTCTGTGACCTCCCTCCGCAGAAATGGTCCGCACTTATCTACCGCGACGTTCGCCGCATAATAAACCCACTGAGAACGCCGAACATTAGGCGGCGCTTCCTGCTCTTTGAACGTAGTATCATCAAGTATTTGCGTGCCTTTCTTTTCTTTTTCCCAGATCTGTACACAATGCTCTTGGCAAGTTTTTAGGTTCATTTGTACGTCTCTTGCTGCATATTGAGGAGACCGATTTCTTCCCCTTTCGTACTTTCCGCCTGCGACGTTGCTGTTTCAGTCTTAGTTAATGATTGTACAATTATTTGTTAACTGCCACACAGGCATAAGGAAACGAACGCTTACCGCAAATGTTAGCAACTGATATCAGTTGGTGGTTGAATACTCTCGTGCCTATAATTTTTCGGTTTAACCGCTAACAAATACTTTCACAAATGCAGCTGCAGACAATAGAAAGAGATTTCAGATTCATTATAAAATCCGTGATTGAAATAATATTGCAGTCAGCGAATCTGTATTTTCACTCTCCATCATCCGAGATACGAGGAAAGTAAGCGAACTGTAATTTACTTACGCTTAACGGTATTAATTCCAGAACATAAGAACAAAAAAATGAACTTCAAATTACAACAACCACAGTTTGTACAGTGTACGAGGGTTGGAACTTTAATAGTGGGAACAGCTTGTGCGAAATAGATACGTGTTTCAAAGTTTTACTGACCTTCAAAGTAGTCACCAGCATTGTGTATAACCCGTTGCCAGATGTGGAAGTCGTAGGATACTCTTAGCAGTGCCAGTTGCGTTCGAGCGGCGTGGTCTATTGCCCGACGAATTTGTAGCAGTTCAGAAGCGAATACCGTGAAGTGTTTACTTCAGTTTAGAAATCGAGTTGAACTTACGAGGGCTTAAGTCAGGGGAGTGCAGTAGGTGGTATAGCACTAGCAGACCCATCAGTCAAACAAATCAGTAACAGCTTGCACTGTACGTGCTTGAGCATTGTCATGCAAAATGGTCAGGTCCTGCAGAAAGTGTCATCACTTCTGTCTCTATGCTGTTCATTTTTGGAACACAACCCTCGACAAGCTTAGAGACAGAAGTGATGACACTTTGTCCAGGACATGACCATCATTTTGCAGGACAATGCTCAAGCACGCACAGTGCAAGCTGCTACTGATTTGTTTGACTGATGGGGCTGCTAAGTGCTGTACCACCTATTGCACTCCCCTCATACGTGAGTTCAACTCGATTTCTAACCGTTCGCGGCATTCGCTTCAGAAATGCTACAAATTCGTCGGGCAATAGACCGCGCCGCTCGAACTGTCAAAACAACTGGCACTGCTAGGAGTATCCAACGACTTCCACATCGCTGGCAACGGGCTATACACAATGCTGGTGCCTACTCTGAAAGTCAGTAAAACTTATCTATTTTGTACGAGCTGCAAATAAATAGTTGCCACTATTAAAGTTCCAACCCTCGTATAATAACCACGGATATCCCTTTGGAAGGAGTAAACAGCTAATGTCTGTAGCAGAGAGCGACCTAAATAGAATTACAAAAATTTACGTTATGCGGACAACAATAAATTGCTATTCTTCTTCTATTGTTAACGAAAGACGAAAAACGACCACTAGTAACCCGCAGAAAGCGACTTGGACGACCTCCTCTCTGCCCTCTCGCCGTGAAATCATTTTAGCTAGATTGGGTATCGGGCACTGCCTTTTTAGCCATCGCTATATCTTAAGTGGTGCTTCCCCACCATTTCGTGCTCACTGCAGACAACCTTTGACGGTCCGCCATTTCCTGACGGAATGCCCTTTTGTTAACCCCCTTACGTTCTCGTTTGTGTTTGGCGTCTGAGTTATCGGCCGTTTTAGCGAACGACGCGAGGGCTGTCTACCGCGTTTTACTTTTCATCCATTATACCAATAGGGCGAAGGACATTTAATTTTTAGTTCAGAACCTCCATTTCTCTGTGGCGTATTTTATAGCTATTTCTCCACGTCCCTGTTTTTAGCTGTCTTCTCTTCCGTCGATTGCGATTAACGTGTAGTCGTTTGTAACTCTCTTTGTCTTCGTGTTCTACAGTTCTGACATGGCCGCCAATGACCCTAGTTGTTTTTGCTCCCTAAAACCAAACAAACAAGACCGTAGAACACAGATGCGCTGTGAAATAACATTGCCTTACAACAAACTACTGAAAAATTGTTTCAAGCCGGCCGAAGTGGCCGTGCGGTTAAAGGCGCTGCAGTCTGGAACCGCAAGACCGCTACGGTCGCAGGTTCGAATCCTGTCTCGGGCATGGATGTTTGTGCTGTCCTTAGGTTAGTTAGGTTTAACTAGTTCTAAGTTCTAGGGGACTAATGACCTCGGCAGTTGAGTCCCATAGTGCTCAGAGCCATTTGAGCCAATTGTTTCAATTAGTAATTGATTGGAAAACCTGGACCTACTGTTGCTTGAAAATATGATGAACCGCTAAAAAAACTTTACTCTGTGAACTCAAGACTTTGAAAATTGGTAGGACACAGTGTTACTGCAGACCACTATATATTGTTTCAGTTTTAGAAACTCCCCCTGCCTCTTTTGGGCTTAATATTCCATTATATGTACCGTAATCATGCGCAGTTTGTACCGTGAGAGACGGAACTGCACTTGAATTTGATTGAAAGCTCTGGTCTCTTTTGAATAAAGTGTATACACCTTCGTCTGAAGTGATGCAGGAAAGTTGTAGATAATCCAAATCAAAATTGGGAGACTGGATTTGCCGTTGGTTTCCTCCCAATGTAGGCTGCTTCACATGATACACAAACTTGTTTTGTTAGGCCAAATGATACAGTCAGGCTAGCTGGTGCACCAGCATCCGCTGTATTCTATTCGAGAGTCACGGCACATAATCGGTTTGGCAACTGTGCTGTACACTTTTTTTTATTCGAGTACCTTCTCCAACGCATCGATGTCGTCTGAAAACTATGAACGCTCATGCAAAAAGAAATTGACCTACGTTACGCTTATCAAACTGAAAATACCACGAAATAACTCACCACAGCTTACTGTCGAACATGAGTGGAAAGCTGTTTGATCACTTTTACGGGAAAATAAACGAACGACTGAATAACACAGACTTTTGATACGGGGTCTTGGATTTTACGACGTAATAGACAACGACGTAATAGACAATTGGCTGGAGACGACAGGGAAAACCGAATATAAGTCTAGTGCGCTGAAGATTTTAATGTGTAAAGTATGAGAAGAGACCTTCATGCCACACCGGAAGAAAAATAGCTGTGTGAAAGAAGAGGAGGCGCGGGAGAGCTTTGACGCAAGCGGCAGCACATGTGCTGGCTCAGCGGCGTGTACACACGTGCTGTTGTAGGTCGCTCCTTGCCTCTGTAGCCTGAACGTTTCGAATGATCGAGTGGAGTGTAAACTTACTTCTCTACTCCGCAAGCAACCTTACAGCGCGTGGTAGATGGCACTTCTACTACCCTTGTCACTAGCCTTGGTTCTTGGTAGCGTCTGCCATTTGAATGAGCATCTCCCTGACACTTTCACACTTAATAAATGAATCTGTGATGAATCGCGCTGCTCTACTTCGGATATTCACTATTTCCTCTACCGGTACTATCTGGTCCCAGACTGACAAGCAATATTAAAGTATCGGTCGAACGAGGGTTTCCTAAGCTACTTTGTAGCGGTTGTAAACCCCTTCCTAATTAATTCGGATGAGGTATGGAATGTGCCCGCCGTGACACATTACTACGCCAGACACGCTATCAACGCCAAGTTCTTTGTAAATTGTTGCATGCAGGGGAGCGATGTTGTGCAATTTGTGAGGAAGACTCAAGCACTTTCCCCAGATTGTCTCCTAGCGTGAGTTTGGAGTGTTATGATTACATCTCATCGCGTACAGCTGTTTTGATGTCCCCACTGGATACTTCTTTGTAGACCACAGGTTCTAACATGCGTACAACTAACAGTGGTTCAAATGGCTCTGAGCACTATGGGACTCAACTGCTGTGGTCATAAGTCCCCTAGAACGTAGAACTACTTAAACCTAACTAACCTAAGGACAGCACACAACACCCAGCCATCACGAGGCAGAGAAAATCCCTGACCCCGCCGGGAATCGAACCCGGGAACCCGGGAGTGGGAAGCGAGAACGCTACCGCACGACCACGAGATGCGGGCAACGAACAGTGAATGATGGAATTGCAAGTGGGAATCCTCAACGCTACTACGGTGCGAAAGTCTTGAAATAGAAGGATGGCGCCCGATTTCTTTTTATTCTCGCAACATTAAAAATCGGGATGAAATAGGCTAAAGGCAATACCTGAATCCAAGTTCAGGGAGTCCACCATTGCAAGGTCACAAAATTATCATCACACGACTTTAATGATCATACAAAATCGCGCACACGCTATATCGCATGTAAACGTTTTCAAATGGCTCTAACCACTATGGGACTTAACAGCTGTGGTCATCAGTCCCCCAAACTTAGAACTACTTAAACCTAACCAACCTAAGGACATCACACACATCCATGCCCGAGGCAGGATTCGAACCTGCGACCGTAGCAAGTGCGTGGTTCCGAACTGAAGCGCCTAGAACCGCTCGGCCACCGCGGCCGGCGTAATCGTTTTCAGAGGATACCTAACACATCGCCCTCACAGGGCGCCTTTCCTGTTCACGTTCATTAATGTAAGACCAATACGCGTAGGAGGTAACGTACGAAGATGATGATCCCAAAATGAGCAAAATAATCGATCATTGTACTACTATAAAATGAAATTGAAGTAAATTCAGAGTTAAATGAACCAAAATGTACAGAAAAGGACAGATAGTTCCAGTATGTAGATCTGGAGACAAGACGAATACCTAACACACTTTAAGTGAAGCGTGAAATTTGACATTTCTTGGAATTTTATTTATGGACTTCGGTGGTTTTCTGTGAATGTCGTTGGATAAGAGATCTTAGTTTTCTACAAGGAAATTCATTTTCTCACCTATTTCGAAGGGTGGACGACGACGATTTTCAAAATTCCGTAACATACACTCCGTCTCAGAAAATGTTTTCAAGTTTCTACCGCAAGCGAAACAGTTTCTTCTTTTTTATTTTGATGGAGATGCTTCGGTACGTTGGTATAATAATCTGTAGGTTCATTTATTAGTTACATATTTATCATGTTTGAGATACAAATCAAGGGCAATCGAGGTACGGTTGTTAAATCTTCATGGACTGTGCTTAAGTAGCGTTAGTAAATTAGAAATACACGGTACAGAACTGATGCTTGGAAGATATGCGACCTATCAAGTGTCAAATGTATTTCTATTGCTCGTCTCTCGCAATAGTTGTCCAAAACAGTGGAAAGAGGCCCGAAACGAGTTCGGTACGAATACCGTAGCTCCATAGCACTGTCCGTTTTGAATGGGCAGTTTTTTTTTTTCCGGAGACAGGCAAGTCACACACAGTTGGTGCTGCCTGCTGCCCACAGCGGCACACAGCAAGCAGAGGCGGCTAGTGCTGGATTTGCAATGCATGAGTAGTGGTGCTGTCACGGTGCAGTTGCCACTCGCCATTCTCATGCAATGCCGCTCTTTGTGACGAACGGGCTCGTCCAAACGAAGTTAATCGTGACAGTAGCGAGCTTTGTCACGCAGCAGCATATTCATGACGCACATTTCCGCTATGCCAGAAAAAAAGTCTGCATAGCCGTGATACATATCGCTTCGCACCATCGAAACAGTCTTCTCCGCTAACGCGGCTTTCCTCTAGATGCTGAATTCATCAACCAAAGATTTTGTTTGAGAACTCTTTTCCCCTGTTTTCCCCAGCTTGCAGACACATTGTCGGAGCTAGAATATAGGATAAATTTTGCAACACATGAATCTGGCTCGTAGGTTTTGATAATAATAATAACAGAACCAAAAACAATCTGCACAAATATGCAGTCAACCAGTAAAAGTTGGACAGATTAAAGCTATAGACGGGACGGGGGCTCGAGCCAGACAATGCTTTTACGAGCGTAGCCATCCCAGCGCACCTCACAGCCCGCAATTAAGCTTAAAACTGTCACGACATCCTTCCTATTTACCAATGCTCTACAGCTTTTTTGGTGTGCTCTGATGACTGAGTTTGTCACCCGACCCCGTAACACCGTCTTCCTGTTGTAGAACAATTTTGCTGACCCATACTTCACGTGTTTAGGCAACGGCCTTGCCGCAGTGGACAGACCGGCTCCCGTGAGATCACCGAAGTTAAGCGCTGTCGGGCGTGGTCGGCACTTGGATGGGTGACCATCCAGGCCGCCATGCGCTGTTGCCATTTTTCGGGGTGCACTCAACCTCGTGATGCCAATTGAGGAGCTACTCGACCGAATAGTAGCGGCTTCGGTCAAGAATATACCACCTTCCGATCGGGAGAGCGGTGTGCTGACCCCACGCCCCTCCTATCCGCATCCTCCACCGAGGATGACACGGCGGTCGGATGGTCCCGGTAGGCAACTCGTGGCCTGAAGACGGAGTGCATACTTCACGTGTTTGGGGAAGAAGCCACTTACTCTCTTAGCGCTCATACCGGAGGTGGTCGAAAGTGTGGAAACACCAAAAACACAACATAGAATTTTTCTGTTATGTGTGATGGAACTGTAAGACAAATTCTGTAACGTCACGCACTGTAACGCTATTCATTGCACTGCACAGTACAGAATTACATAGGATAGCATATTTAGTATACAGTTTTACGTTTTCTAACTACTTTAACAAAAAGTTCATTGCAGCACAGTTACACAGATTCAGTTGGATTTGGCGACTCATTTCATTAGGTAAAGGTAGCGTTTACGTAAGCATTTCACGTCACAACACGCGCACACGCAAACACACAAAACTAGAAAACCAGTTTATACACGCAACAACAGCAACAAGCAGACCTGTGTGAATAGGAGCCCTGTCGTCTTGGGACTTTGCATCGTCATTGAGGGACAAACATTGTACCATAGAATGTACCTTGTCAGCCAAAATGGTCACATAATTCTAGGCAGCAAAGCGATCTTTCAAAGTACTCATAGGGTCCATGGAACGCCGTGGTACGGCTGCCCAAATCGTCATCGAGCCTCCGCCATTTTTCTCTCTTTGGACGTAAACTCGGCTAGAAGTCGGAAACAGCATGAACCAAGACCCATCCGACCAAATGACCATGTTTTCATGTTCAGGGCATTTGCATCGCTGGTGACCGGTTGTGAAATTTCAGCTCTTCCTACAGTTCCATGCTTATGGAGTTCCCCTGGTGTTGTTTTTGGGGTGTCAGGGTTCGTGAATGCGACATTCAGTTCTACAGTGACTTTTGCAGCTTTTATCCCCTTATTTTTCGCCGTAATCCTCTTCAGTGATCGTCCGTCATTATCACTCGACTCATACTTTCGTACGTGATTTGATTTAGCGGATGATGTTTCCCGCTATGTTTGTATACGGTATAAATCTGTGATATGGTGCCTCTTGAATCATCAAACACTTCAGCTCTCTTGGTTACAGAAGCACCCGCCATACATACGAGCACTAATAATTTACCCACGTTCTAATTCATTTAGCTCCTAATAACGCTCTCACAACTACCCTGAACACTGATAAAACCTACCACGCTGTCTTAGGCGCCTTGCCATGGTTCGCGCCCCCCCCCCCCCCCCCCCCCAATGGTCGGAGGTTCGAGTCCTCCCTCGAGCATGGGTTGTCCTTAGCGTAAGATAGATTAAGTAGTGTGTCAGCCTAGAGACCGATGACCTCAGCAGTTTGGTCCCTAGGAACTTACCACAAATTTCCAAATCCTCTTACACCCACGACTGACACTTGAAACATGCTTTAGGCCTGTCTAGCATCTGCATTTGTTATCAAGCATGCATTTCTCGCGGTGTTTCCATATTATTCTCCAGCCCCTGTACTAACGAACGGAGTCACCTAGTTTTGCGTGCAATGCTATGCGTGCTTACCTCCTGCCCTTCCCACACAACAGCTGATTACTACAGTGGGACATGACAGTGCCTCCCTCATGTTTGTCTGAAACGTCAGATTGTTGCCTGAAAAGAATGGAAATCCATTTAGGGCTGCTTGTAAGGCTGATGAATGACGGGCGGGGCAGAGATGAATGTGCGCGCTTCAGTGACTACATTTTAAAATCGCTTTTTCCACGTAATAGTTACCAGGGAAACGGAAGTGTGTTCCGAAATCATCAGTTACCGTGTTGTGGTGACGCGTCAGCTTTCGGTACTGCGTTTCCCCATCATATGAGCCCTGCGGCGCAAGCTTTGAGGCGCGCGTTCAGTGGAGAGTGAACTGCCGCGCTTGGACGCACCCGTGCCGGCAGCATAAAGGACTCACTCTGATTACGTTTACGCCTCAGTCTCTACCGCCGCTTCCAGTTGAAAACGTACATCGTTAGACAACGTAACCAGGACGAATACCACTATCACAAAGCACTTTTTAGACAGGGTAAGTCGGGAGGAAAGGTACGTGGTTTGAGTGACTGTGAACAAAGAAACTTCACATGGATGTACGTCCTATTCTGAATGATTTGCGAGACAGAACACACGTATTGTACATTGTTGTTTACTTTTATGTTATTCAAACATTGTCATTGTTTACCACGTATTACAATAGTGTAGAGGAAGTTGAGACGAATAATTTCATGCAGGACACTTTTGATCTATCAAGTCGGGCAATTGCCTCAAACTGGCCTACAAAAACTACCTAAAAAACAGTGCATGCGCGTCACACGAGATTTTCAATATACTCGCACTCTCTTGACGCAAATTATCAGTCCTAGACAGAAAAAAAGACATTTTCGTGGAAAATTTAATGTAGTTTAATTTTGTACTGCGACACATTTTCGCTGGAGGGTGCGATTTTCGAGTTGTTCAAGAAAAATTTACAAAAGTGATATTAAATGTGTTCTAGCTCGGAAACGATTCGGAATAGGGCATAAGTCTACATAAAGTTGTTCATTCAGAATCACTGTCACTCCTCAATGCATGTATCTTTGCCTCTTCTGACTCACCCTGTATAAAATCCACAGACGAAATAGTAGTCACTCCCTTAAATAAAGCACGTTGGTCGTTCTGGATCACTGTAGTCAGCAGAGAATGGTACCAATTGGCCGTGTGTCATTACCCTGCTGACTACACTCTTGGCAGTGATGTAGTTTGTGTGTGTGTGTGTGTGTGTGTGTGTGTGTGTGTGTGTGTGTGTGTGTGTGTGTGTAGGCGGGGGGGGGGGGTGTCAGAGCATTAAGACGGGTCGACGTAGAGACGTTACAGAAAGGAGCTATCGTATTTGGACGTGCATTTGACTACACCGTGAACGTAGTTGCCCAATTTGGCTCAATGTAGTTGTCCAATTTGACTGTGTATTAACGTGGACTGTCCAACGCGTCTATAAGGAAAGCCGTATCACTCGTAGTCATGAAACACGGCCTAAGGACAGTGGTCTTAAAAAGATTTAATCCGACAGGGGCTATAGACGTACGTCACGCCTTGTCAGTGACAATCGAATACAAACCCGACATGAACTGATGCTGTCAGTAAATCTAGGTCACTCTAATTCCATTTTCTAGTCGAACTTTGGAGTCGGGTACTTCGCAAAACGCCAATGCTCACAGCGGCACATAAAATTGCACGTCTTTAATGGCCCAAACAATGCGTACAGTGAGACGTTTAATCCTGATGTAGTTTAGCCGTAGGTGGTTCTGTGGCTTTTTTATTTTGTAAATGGAGGAGTGTGGTTCGTATGATGACTGGGCGCATTAATATAAGGTAGATTAGCATGAACATAAATCAGAGTGTAAATTTCAGTATTCTTGGTGACCAAGTCCAAGACATTCTTCATCTTCGTTCTGTCGTCACTCTCATCTCCGAAGATAACAGCTGTGTTCACATGGCTTCTAGCGTACCTGGTTTGACGAACACTCGAGGACTCCATCGCACCCCGACTATCCCGCAAAATAGCACTGTATCAGTGCCACAGAAAACTTCTGCAGGTATTTTGAACAGCGGGTGATACGTAGCAACCAACATCCAGCAATTTGGAAACTGCGGGATCCAAAATTCAACAATGATTGGCTTCATCTTGATATGGCCTGCCCGAAGAAACTTCGGACTCCCATCTATGCTGAATTGAGTCCAGTACTAAGACTAGAGGAGGTGTTACATAGTATTAGTTGGATGCCTCGTGGGCTGAATAATTTCTTTTACCCCTGTTTGTCATCGTTCTTATAAGCCCATGAAAGTATAGCTATTTCTTAGGCTGTGAATTGGCTTATATCCCCTTTTAAAAAAGTAACTTCATGAAATATCAAGGTTTAGAGTTGTCAGTGTCACGTGGACTTCGACGAGATTGTGGCCGAACATTCTCTCTACTGTACACAACGATAGTAGCAGGAATAAGGAGAAGTCATTTCGAATAAACCTTCCAGGTTCAAATGGCTCTGAGCACTATGGGACTTAACAGCTATGGTCATCAGTCCCCCAGAACTTAGAACTACTTAAACCTAACTAACCTAAGGACATCACAGAACACCCAGTCATCACGAGGCAGAGAAAATCCCTGACCCCGCCGGGAATCGAACCCGGGAACCCGGGCGTGGGAAGCGAGAACGCTACCGCACGACCACGAGCTGCGGACAAAACCTTCCAGGTACGTGTCCTGTTTAAGGAAGCCATGTCACAGCTAAATCAGAACCGCTGAACTGAATCTTAAACGTAATTTCTTCCAAATGCGAGTGCAGGGTCATTATTTCTGTGCGACCGCCCTCAGCGATTTAATTAGTCATCAAATGATCTCGGCTGTGGAAACCTTCACTTGCATCCTAAAACACAAGAGGTAAGAAGATACAGGAAATGCGAATTCTTTCAAATTTATAAAGAAAATACAGAAACATGTCTTGCACTGAGTTGTAAGTGCAACCCTAAATGTTAGACGTATCACTCGTAATATGAAAAAAGTGGAGTTCGTAAGAATTTTCGTCACTGAAAACTATGCACAACAGAAATGTGTGCCATGGACAACTGAAATTTCGCTTTAGAGACTATGAGACGTGAAAGTAGTTACAAATTGTGTGTTTTGCTCTGCAGTTATGTTGTTCGCTTATTTTTAATTTAAGACATTACTAGGCGAATCGAGTATGCTTCGTTCATCGTGAGGCGTTTATTTGTTGCATTTATATGGAAACAAAACTTACAGAAAGAATCTGAAGTTAATCATTTGATAATTGACAGACTACGTCCTATATAATCGTAACGCAGTCGTTTCTCGTGGGGTAAATTTGACGGACGGACGTACGTGTGTGTGTGTGTGTGTGTGTGTGTGTGTGTGTGTGTGTGTGTGTGTGTGTGTGTGTGTTTTTGTTTGTTTGTTTGTTTGGGGGCTGGTGTCGCATAAGCCCGGTGGAGGGCGTATTTCCAAGGCAAGACGCTGTTCGTTCCGTCTGGACTTGGTCGATGCGGCCAGTGACAAAGGTATTGTGGCCGCCCTCGCCCTGACAAATGGAGTGGAGTGCCTTGCCTCGTGCTCTTTGTGGTACGAGCTTGCAGGAAGCCTCATTTGTCAGCCACAGATTAGAAGCTTCTCGACCGCGCATTTCTTGATTTTTGTGTTTTGGTGGAGTAATTTTCTGGATCTAGGAACCCAACGAGAACACAGGTAATGAGGCCAGCAGAGACAAATCCCTCTTATCGTCTGTTATGCAGCTTCTTTGTGGTGCATTCTAGGAAAACGAGAAATTGAGAACAAAGCAAACTTCAGCTTTGGAGGCTTGCCTACCGGGGGGCGTCTTCAAGAGGTCAGTGTTACCTCTGAAGTAGACTGCAACGCAGTACCATTCCGAGTTTGGTCTGCAATAAACAACGCGGTCGCCTTGTTTTCTGGCTATTTCAGAGTGCGTCACGTGGGCCCTAGTCTTAATAAAATTAACAGTCCTTAGTAAAATTTCTTGCGCGTATTAGATGGCACGCCGAAAATAATCACTGTTTAGCTGCAGTATTATGACCATATCCCCACCCCTCCGGCGTGAAAGAACCAATTCGGGACAACTGCCAAGCGACAAACTCATAATTTGCAATTTGAGATACGCGTGAGTGTGGAACACTTTATTTAGTCAGTCTGGTTGGTTGGTTGGTTGGTTTGGGGAAGGAGACCAGACAGCGAGGTCATCGGTCTCATCGGATTAGGGAAGGATGGGGAAGGAAGTCGGCCGTGCCCTTTGAAAGGAACCATCCCGGCATTTGCCTGGAGCGATTTAGGGAAATCACGGAAAACCTAAATCAAGATGGCCGGACGCGGGATTGAACCGTCGTCCTCCCGAATGCGAAGTCAGTCTGTGATGTAGCGTTTGGGAACGAACGTATTGAAAACTGCGGAACTCATCTTGTGTCCTTGGGTTGCTATCATCAGAATGATGAAAGTGAACGAACGCCTATGAAACCGCAAGTAGGTGACACTGTGTTTTACGCCCACGACTTCTCCAAGAACGTCGATGTCGGATTGTTAGCCGCGTGGTCTTAGGTGTCTTGCCACGGTCCGCGCGGCTCCCCCCGTCGGAGGTTCGAGCCCTCCCTCGGGCATTGTGTGTGTGTGTGTGTGTGTGTGTGTGGTCCTTAGCGTAAGTTAGATTGAGTAGTGCGTAAGCTTAGTGATCGATGACCTCGGCAGTTTGGTCATAAGACCTGTTACAAATTTTCGGAATGTTACTCGCTATATAAAACGAAAAAGAGGTAGTCCGTAACACAGCTGCTCAGAGCAAAATGCAGGGGAAAGGTACAGAACGTTCTGTTCGTCAGACATAATTCTATAAAGAGCCCTGGCGTCAACCTTAAGCCTATTCATGCTGACCCAGAGACGTTGCCAGTAATGTTCTGATTATACGCAAAGTTGATGAGAACTGTGCAGTGAGCGCGTTTCAACGGGACTCTCAAATTCTAAGTGACGAGAACATGGATTCTGGTGTAGTTCACCTCCTGCACGTCCAAATAACATGAAATTCATGCTATGGGCAATTTCACCTGTTCTGCTTGCCGAAAATTGACTTAACAGACTATCGGTTGGTCAAATATTCTGCTCATAGCACCCCAAAGAGGCACTTTGTATTGTATGATGTTGTTGTTGTTGTTGTGGTCTTCAGTCCAAAGACTGGTTTGATGCAACTCTCCATGCTACTCTATCCTGTGCAGGCCTCTTCATCTCCCAGCACCTACTGCAACCTACATCCTTCTGAATCTGCTTGTGTATTCACCTCTTGGTCTCCCTCTACGATTTATACTCCTCACGTCTCCCTGCGGTACTAAGTTGGTGATCCCTTGATGCCTCAGAATGTGTCCTACCAACATATCCATTTTTCTAGTCAGGTTGGGCCACAAATTTCTTTTCTCCCCAATTAGCTACGTCATCCACCCATTTAACCATCAGCATTCTTCTGCAGCGCACCGAGCGACGTGGCGCAGTGGTTAGACACTGCACTCGCATTCGGGAGGACGACGGTTCAATCCCGCGTCCGGCCATCCTGATTTAGGTTTTCCGTGATTTCCCTAAATCGCTCCAGGCAAATGCCGGGATGGTTCCTTTCAAAGGGCACGGCCGACTTCCTTCCCCGTCCTTCCCTAATCCGATGAGACCGATGACTTCGCTGTCTGGTCTCCTTCCCCAAACCAACCAACCAATCTTCTGCAGCACCAAATTTCAAAACCTTCAATGCTCTTTTTGTCTAAACTGTTTACCATCGATGTTTCACTTCCATACATGGCTACACTCCATACAAATACATTCAGAAAGGACTTCCTGGCACTTAAATCTATTTACTTGTATTTCCTCGGTAAATATCTATTTTGGGGAGTTCATAATATGATCCACCACCGTTTATCAGATGTTATTGTTTCGTTCAGCATTTATTTCAGTTCCAGGCAGTACTTCCCACAAGACTTCATAACAGTAGTGTTATTTTCAAATTTTTATTCTGATCCGACACAAGAACTGGTAATACATTAACGTCATGTGGTTTTTCCGTTCTTAATTAGCTTAAAAGCAGACGTTACATCTGCTGCGTCTACAAACTCCTGACATACCTGCATTCCAACATGTGACATAACCGTGTCGTAACTCACTCATCGCCCGCTGCGCCTTCTACATACGAAAATTCTCTCTCAGGACGTTTTGCAGGGATGTAAAAAAATTAACCTTATTAAAAGCGATGAAAAGACTAAATAATTTTCTGAGTGACTGTTTTTAAACAGAAACACGAAGATGCTGCAAATGGTTACTTTAATATGTTCCATTCATAAATACAACGGAATGAATAGCTCTATGGGTATTCCTTACTTCCGTAACGAATTATATTGCAGTTACGACGTCAGCTGGGGTGGCCGAGCGGTTTAGACGCTACAGTCTGGACCCGCTCGACCGCTGCGGTCGCAGGTTCGAATCCTGCCTCGGGCATGGATGTGTGTAATGTCCTTAGGTTAGTTAGGTTTAAGTAGTTCTATGTTCTAGGGGGCTGATGACCTCAGAAGTTAAGTCCCATAGTGCTCCGAGCCATTTGAACCATTTGCAGTTACGAAAAATTGTCGGCGCCAAATAGCTTAACACAGTCAACGAAAACTATAAACTGTTGAAAATTGAGTATGCCCTACGGGACATTTTTAAGATTAGGAACGAAGCATCTGCGAAACAGCGTATGGATATGTTGGAGTGCATCTACAATAAACCAATGGAAACCCGGATATAAAAGAATTAAAATCACAGCGTCGGTAATTGCCTATCATTTCCAGGAAGGAAAGAAAGTTGGATGTTAATATCCTTTCAACTTCGTTGAAGTCTTGAAGAACAGATCACTGGGTCGGTTGGACTTAGCAAAGGGAGGGACTCCATATTGGCGTTGTTGATTGTAACAGTGCCTGTCATTGTTTGTTGAAAATATGGGAGATCAAAACCAAAAAGGCAGCGCGGAAATTTGATCCCTGTTTCTGAAGGTTGGTTGGTTGTTGAGGGAGAGGAGACCAGACAGTGAGGTCATCGGTCTCATCGGATTAGGGAAGGATGGGGAAGGAAGTCGGCCATGCCCTTTCAAAGGAACCATCCCGGCATTTGCCTGGACCGATTTAGGGAAATCATGGAAAACCTAAATCAGGAGTGCCGGACGCGGGATTGAACTGTCGTCCTCCCGAATGAGAGTCCAGTGTGATAACTACTGCGCCACCTCGCTCGGTGTGTTTCTTAAGGATTAGAGTTCAGTGTCTTAATCATTATGCCGCAGTTTAGTGGGGACGATTGGGGTGCACAGAAAAATAATGGAATCATATCCAGAGACATTAATTTGAATGCGTCTACACTGCGTTCCTTACGCTGATCTCATTTAATAACTCGGCGTCGCATTATTCTCGGATGAGTCGCACAATACCACAATACAGGGTTATTACAAATGATTGAAGCGATTTCACAGCTCTACAATAACTTTATTATTTGAGATATTTTCACAATGCTTTGCACAGACATACAAAAACTCAAAAAGTTTTTTTAGGCATTCACAAATGTTCGATATGTGCCCCTTTAGTGATTCGGCAGACATCAAGCCGATAATCAAGTTCCTCCCACACTCGGCGCAGCATGTCCCCATCAATGAGTTCGAAAGCATCGTTGATGCGAGCTTGCAGTTCTGGCACGTTTCTTGGTAGAGGAGGTTTAAACACTGAATCTTTCACATAACCGCACAGAAAGAAATCGCATGGGGTTAAGTCGGGAGAGCGTGGAGGCCATGACATGAATTGTTGATCATGATCTCCACCACGACCGATCCATCGGTTTTCCAATCTCCTGTTTAAGAAATGCTTCTGCTTTAGCCTTTTCCGTAAGATTTTCCAAACCGTCGGCTGTGGTACGTTTAGCTCCCTGCTTGCTTTATTCGTCGACTTCCGCGGGCTACGCGTGAAACTTGCCCGCACGCGTTCAACCGTTTCTTCGCTCACTGCAGGCCGACCCGTTGATTTCCCCTTACAGAGGCATCCAGAAGGTTTAAACTGCGCATACCATCGCCGAATGGAGTTAGCAGTTGGTGGATCTTTGTTGAACTTCGTCCTGAAGTGTCGTTGCACTGTTATGACTGATGTGAGTGCATTTCAAGCACGACATACGCTTTCTCGGCTCCTGTCGCCATTTTGTCTCACTGCGCTCTCGAGCGCTCTGGCGGCAGAAACCTGGAAGTGCGGCTTCAGCCGAACAAAACTTTTAGTTTTTCTACGTATCTGTAGTGTGTCGTGACCATATGTCAATGAATGGAGCTACAGTGAATTTATGAAATCGCTTCAATCATTTGTAGTAGCCCTGTACTGTTGGTCACCCTAGACGACAGCGCAGCAATTCAGTAGTTGTGTGTAAACGTACGACTCTTACATCAGCTTTCATGGTTACGGTACTGTATTATGGTTCTCGATAAATGCATGTGGTTATACCGTCCCTGACTGCTGACATCTTTTCGTGGGGCACATAACAAAACGCTGTAATGAGATTTCCGATATATACACCACCGAACAGCCTCCGAGAAACACCGACATAATCTCGTCATCTTCGAAGTCAAATTAACTAAATTTCCAACTAACAAAACCATTGGAACATAAACGTAATCATCGGAAGAAACACATGAGGACTATGCCTGAACACACCATCTGGACTCTGTAGGTAATTAAATCAGCGAATTGAGATTTGCGCGCAGCAGTGAAATGAGGGCGCTCCATTTACTGGAATACTTAAATTTCCCTTCTTTTGAAGTGAAAACATCTATTCGCCAGTCTGTCGAGCTTTCGTGTGTGACAGCTTTGTAACTACTGAATTGAATCTCTAATAACTACGAGGCAAATAATGCGTAAACAGTGGCTGCGCCCACAACGGTTAGATCATATCTGTATGAGTTTGTAGCGCAGTATTGTTGTTGTTGTTGTTGTTGTTCTGTGGCGTCATCGCACGAAAGGCGCTTACGCGTGATCGTTACGAGTTAGCTTCGTGGAAACGCTTTTATTTAGAACATTGATTCGTATATCATTGTGGAGAGCTTCCATAGCACTGTTATGACCCAAAATAAGACAATAAAAATATACGCCGCAATAGAAGTGAAAATTAGAATTAAATTGAAAGTTTGCTCGCAATTAGAGTAAATGCAAGTCAAAGTAAAGCTCGCGTCGAAGGAATGTAAAAAGCCTGTGCTCAGCGAATGCGAGAGCTACGGCAGTGTCGAAAAGGAAATGGAAAAACGGCGCAAAGCGATTACGTAGCTGGCCCACTCTGCATACAGGAGCCAACGACAGTCAAAACTCACGATTCATGTATTCTGTAACCATTTTACTACTCTCTGTAACCACTGTATTAAAGAGAGCGATAATTAAATCACATATTAATACGAAACACTTGCGATGGTCTTATACGGACGTTTTCACAAACAATCAGGAGTACCAACCCGAACTTTGCACACTTTTTTGTTTTCCTTGGACGGTACAAAATGCTAATTGCCAGTGGTGGAGCAGGCTCTGATGAGGCAAGATTCAGGTACTAAAACTGTAGATATGGATTTCAGTCTCCAGTGGTGAATATGCTGTCATCCATATAACTGCTGAAGCGAGCCCTGTACACAGATCTCGTACCTTGTAACAGTGGCGGACGAAGTGTGTCAATATTAAGCAATGAGAAAGGACGTGTCTGTCTATAGTAACTACTAGTTACTTGTTATACGAGTTCTTCTCTCAGCCAATCCCTTTCATCCGGTCCACTAACATGATCTTCAATGTAACTGCTGACTCGGGACGTTTCAAACACTTTTTCTAACGTCAGTCTGCTATAAAACACAACAAAACAAAGACTTGTTGGAGAAGCGGGGTATATTTGGAGCACGAACCGGTTCCGCTATGTAAGCTTTAACGCCTTCATATTCTTAAATGTAGCGCAATGGAAATGCAGCAATAACTCTTCACATAACCGCATTCGTCATATGAAGCTTTCAGTAGAAGCTCCTACAGCTTTTGCATCTCTAACATGCCTCCCCGCTAGGCTTGCAATAAATTTCTCGTCGGATACCTCAAAGCACAATATTGCTGGTAACAACTTTTGTATAAGTGAACAGTGATCACAGACTCAGTACCGTAGGCAAAACGATGTTTCTTGATGTCAAGTAATTGCCAACAATGCAGAGGGGTTCGAAATCCGATGTTTGCTACTGCAAGCTCTCTGCCTTTGAAGATGAAGCTTTATTTAAACAAGAAATAACAATAACTGTTGGTCAAGTGTAAATTTCCCCGTCACTTGTGTAATTGGTTGTTCTTTCTTGTAGCTTGCTTTTAAATAATTTTCTCTTCGAACTGAATTAGCTTTCGGAAAAGAAGAGAGTCTGCTTAATTAATAAGTCTTACTGACTTCAGTACGGTGTTTCATGGTAACGATGAAAAAAAAAATTGTACAAGGAGCTGTTGTATCTCATTTCACCATTAATATTCTATTTTATCAACGAATCATCGTCGTTGATGTCCACTGTAACATATGATGTTTTAAATTAGTGTAATACGCAGTTCATATGATCCCAGTACGCTAGTTTTGGTCACGCTGGCGTTTATTGGCAAGATCGGCTGTCACGTGTCTGATCATGTTCCATACTGGCAGTTGAACACTCTAGAGTGATACCAACTAAAGAGCGTCTTTTGTTTTGGTGATGCTGATAGTGCATCCAACAGAGAGTGATCCATTTAAGTCGGGAGCTTACCACGACATTAATACGATAATAGATAATAGGCATAGACTCCCACTAACAGCCGGCACGGTAGTTCAGCGTGTTCAGTCAGAGGGTTAGCTGCCCTCTGTAATAAAAAAAAACTGAGTTAATGCATCAACGACGAACTGAAACGCCGGTCTTGCGACGTCCGCACCGAGCAGATACAACTAACGAAAAAAAAGGCGCTTTAGTCTGGAAACGCGCGACCGCTACGGTCGCAGGTTAGAATCTTGCCTCGGGCATGGATGTGTGTGATGTCCTTAGGTTAGTTAGGTTTAAGTAGTTCTAAGTTCTAGGGGACTGAAGTGCTTAGAGCCATTTGAACCATTTTGAACCACCACCCCCTCCTCCTCCTCCTCCTCCTCCTCCTCCTCCTCCTCCTCCTCCTCCTCCTCCCTCTTCCCACCTTAAATTTTCACCATCCATGATCCCAAAAAATTGTTTGTATGAGCAGTTTCCTGCTATGCGCTCATCTGCGCAAATGTTAATATCTTCATTGTGTTTGTTTTCTAGTTTGAAATGTAAAGAATGTGTTTCAGTAATGTTGTCATGCAAATGTATTTCAGCAGACCTTTGGGTAGCATTATTTTCTTTCAAGTTTGCTGTTAGTTCCAGATTTTACGCGTCGTTATTCCTGAATAGTAGAGTTGAGTATCATTTGCATGAGTAACAACGTCATAATTCACTGCGCGTAGGATGTGTTTTGTGTTAAATTAAGAGCAGTGGACCAAGTGTGGATCCCTGTGGGACACAGAAGTTTAAAATACTCGATTCAAAGCTTATTCTCTCTCCTGACGTTTTTTGTAATTTCTGTATATGATTTTATTTTGGACGTTGAACGTGTACAACTTTGTGAGACCTTAACTTTTCCCGGCGAATTGAATGTTCAAATAACTTACGGGTTTGCTGCCGGGTGACGTGGTCGAACACTGCCGATATTTCGACAGGAGCACACCCTGCCATTCTCAAGGCACAAATGCAAGGAAGAAGAAATGTGCAAGCAAATTTAATACCTCGGTTCACAGAGGAAAAACAAGGAAGACACCACAAATATCGATAGTTACTATTAATCAACATGTGATATATTGGTCAGACCATCAGGACTGTGGAAGACCGGTGTATTGAACATAAGCGTCACACACGCTTACAACAGCCGAGCAAATCCGCTATTGCAGAACATTGCCTTGACACCGGTCATCCTATGGAATACAACAATACGGAGAGTCTGGCTTGCACGTCCAGCTATTGGGATAGTGTTATTAAGGATTCTGTTGAAATCAGACTATCAAGCAACCTTATTAAGAGATGGTGGATTTTGTTTAAATGCTGCCTGGATCCGGCTTTGTCTCTCATCAAATAACAAAGGGACAGAATTAGTGCTACCTCACCTGTTGATTAATAGTAACTATCGATATTTCTGATGTTGGTTATCTTTGTGTTGACACTTGTTCTGTGTGTGGTGTCTTCCTTGTTTCTCCTCTGTGAACCGAGGTATTAAATTTGCTTGCACATTTCTTCTTCCTTGCATTTGTGCCTTGAGAATGGCAGGGTGTGCTCCTGTCGAAATATCGGCGATGTTCGACGACGTAACCCGGCAGCAAACCCGTAAGTTATTTGAACGTGTACAAATTTATCGGAAGGTAGTCGAATGGCAGTTATTCGCCTCGCTGGTCGTCGATGGAGGTTGTTGTGGTAGCAGCCAACGAAAGAGAGAGGGGAAGGTGAGGAAACGAGACATCGGTGCCCCTTGGCAGCCAGAGGACGCAGAGTCGGCTCGCCAGGAATCCGCTACGTTTAATTGGCAGTGCGCGGCGGCCAGGGTGCATACGGGCGCCAGCCAGCTGGGGCGAATGACCGCCAGCTTCTCGTCCGGAGAGCCGCAATTAGAATTATCGCGCCGTACAGATCTTACCGACGTCCGCCGTACGCGGTCTTTTAACGGGGAAGCAATATATTGGTTGCTCTCCTAGGAACGTGCTTTTTCGGAATTTTAAAAGGAGAGCGCTCCGTGTTGCCCAACGCATTTCTTGTAGTGGCTGCCACTGGACTTGAACATGCATGTTCGTGGTTCTTTCGCTCTTTGTAAACCATCTCGTGAGAAATAACGCTGCACTTTTTCGGATATTTTACACTTGTTTTATCTGTTCTACCCGGTAAGGGTCCCAAGCACGGGAGCAATATTCAAATATCGGTCGAACGAGGTTATTGAAAGCTGCTTCCAAGGGGGGACAACCGTTCCTGAACATTCTACGTGTGACTCTGTGCGGCATCGGCCTCAGCTGCCCCGGGGACCGACGCCCACCACTGTACATAACGTGCCGAGGGCAGCGGCTAACGCTTCCATAGTGTGGCGGTTCCTCTGCACTGCGTCACTTGTGCAAAACGTACAGGATTATTT
Organism: Schistocerca nitens; assembly: GCF_023898315.1. Lineage (NCBI taxonomy): Eukaryota > Metazoa > Arthropoda > Insecta > Orthoptera > Acrididae > Schistocerca > Schistocerca nitens. Next base: position 776,779,966 of record NC_064616.1, read on the forward strand.
ACTTACTGTTCCTAGGGAGAAAATTTGGTACAAAATATGGAGGTCTCGTTCGTGGAATCACGTGATTTTACTGTTGTATTGTGCACGTAAATGTCCCCACGGGCCGGCCCGCGTGGCCGAGCGGTTCTAGGCGCTACAGTCTGGAACCGCGCGACCGCTACGGTCGCAGGTTCGAATCGTGCCTCGGGCATGGATGTATGTGATGTCCTTAGGTTAGTTAGGTTTAAGTAGTTCTAAATTCTAGGGGACTGATGACCTCAGAAGTTAAGTCCCATAGTGCTCAGAGCCAATTAAACCAGGGAAGCGTCCTGGGACCTCTGCTGTTCCTGATCTACGAGGCCTGTTCAGAAAGTAAGCTCCGATTGATTGCCAAATTGAAACCACAGTGAACATCAGAAATGTTTTACTTGTAACAATTAGCTACACCTTTCAGCTACTTCTCTACGTAGTCGCCGTTCTGACTTAGACTTTCGTCATAGCGTTGTACCAACTTTTCAGTAGCCTCATCATAGAAGGCAGCCGCCAGTGCTTTCCGCCAATTCTCCACGCTGGCCTACACCTCGTTGTCTCTGTCAAAATGTTGTCTTCAAAGACAGTGGTTCATGTGACCAGAGATGAAACTCAGGGGGAGACAATTGCGGACTGTATTGTGGGTAATCTCACATTTACATTTGAAAACGATGCAGGAGCATCTTCATTGCCCCTGCAGAATGCGGCTGAGAATTGTCTTGAAGAAGAAACAGCACGACAGTTATGTAATGTTAGCTGCATAGCTTCAGGCGAAATTTCTCACCAGGCCCTCGTACTTGGCGGCAGACACTATTTTCCAGACATCTTTACGCACTCACTGCGAGCTCAGAAATGAGAAGAGCGACGTGATGCTAACTGGGGTTATACTAGAGACACTACCCAACACATCTGTGCAAAGCTTTATCAGATTTTCATAGTCGTTTCCATTTCGCGACCGATCGGAGCTTACTTTCTGAACGCCCCTCGTATATATAAATGACCTGGGTGACAATCTGAGCAGTTCTCTTAGGTTGTTCGCAGATGATGCTGTAATTTACCGTCTAGTAAGTTTATCCGAAGACCAGTATCAGTTGCAAAGCGATTTAGAAAAGATTGCTGTATGGTGTGGCAGGTGGCAGTTGACGCTAAATAACGAAAAGTGTGAGGTGATCCACATGAGTTCCAAAAGAAATCCGTTGGAATTCGATTACTCGATAAATAGTACAATTCTCAAGGCTGTCAATTCAACTAAGTACCTGGGTGTTAAAATTACGAACAATTTCAGTTGGAAAGACTACATAGATAATATTGTGGGGAAGGCGAGCCAAAGGTTGCGTTTCATTGGCAGGACACGTAGAAGATGCAACAAGTCCACTAAAGAGACAGCTTACACTACATTCGTTCGTCGTCTGTTAGAATATTGCTGCGCGGTGTGGGATCCTTACCAGGTGGGATTGACGGAGGACATCGAAAGGGTGCAAAAAAGGGCAGCTCGTTTTGTATTATCACGTAATAGGGGAGAGAGTGTGGCAGATATGATACGCGAGTTGGGATGGAAGTCATTAAGATCTATTTACGAAATTTCATTCACCAACTTTCTCTTCTGAATGCGAAAATATTTTGTTGAGCCCAACCTACATAAGTAGGAATGATCATCAAAATAAAATAAGAGAAATCAGAGCTCGAACAGAAAGGTTTAGGTGTTCGTTTTTCCCGCGCGCTGTTCGGGAGTGGAATGGTAGAGAGATAGTATGATTGTGGTTCGATGAACCCTCTGCCAAACACTTAAATGTGAATTGCAGAGTAATCATGTAGATGTAGATGTCCCCACGGTTTGTTCTATTGTGTCTCACTGTTTAGAGGCACAAAACGCGTGTGTGTTTTCAGCTCGTTACTAAATGCAAATAAGTAGGAGGCCGAGTTGATAGGAGCTGAAGGAGTCAAGGTTGCAATAATATGCGGCACGGCACACTGTTAGAGAGAAGGATTATTATTCAAGAAACACATAGTACAATGAAAATCACTTATCTTCAGTAGTTTGGGGGACTGCAGCTGCGGCTGTGAACTAACAGTCTCGTAACATGGAATACCATGAACTAATACAACATATTCTCAGGGACTACGCCTGATGGGCCCTCCTCAGAGAATCAATGCGAACAGGACTAGCTGAGGGCCGATTATGAAAGTGCGTCTGCCTAGGTTGAAATCTAGCTAACAAGGGAACCTCCCCATCGCACCCCCCTCAGATTTAGTTGGCACACTGGATATGCCTTGAAAAACTGAACACAGATCAAACGAGAAAACAGTAAGAAGTTGTGTGGAACCGTGAAAAAAATTAGTAAAATATACAAACTGAGTAGTCCATACGGAACATAAGCAACATCAAGGAGAATGTGTTGTCAGGAGCGCCGTAGTCCCGTGGTTAGCGTGAGTAGCTGCTGAACGAGAGGTCCTAGGTTCAGGTCTTCCCTCCCCTCAAAATTTTACTTTCTTTATTTTCGATAAGTTATGATCTGTCCGTTCGTTCATTGACGTCTCTGTTCACTGCAATAAGTTTAGTGTCTGTGTTTTGCGACCGCACCGCAAAACCGTGCGATTAGTAGACGAAAGGACGTGCCTCTCCAATGGGAACGGAAAACATTTGATCGCAAGGTCATAGGTCAACTGATTCTTCCACGGGAAAACACTTCTGATATATTCTATACGATACTTCTGACGGCATGTGCGTCACATGACAGGAATATGTTGTCGACCCACCTAACTTGTACACTTAGCGAATGGGTAAAAAGATTCTTCTACCTTGCCCGATTTAGGTTTTCTTGTGGATGTGATAATCACTCCCAAAAAAGTGATGAAAACATAGGAGTTTGTCACATAAACTGAAAATAAAAAATCAAACGTTTCACTCGAGGTAAGCCTTGAACCTAGGACCTCGCGTTCCGTAGCTGCTCTCGCTAACCACGGGACCACGGCGCTGCTTGACTCCCAGTGTCCTTGATGTTGCCTATCTTCGCATGGACTACTCAGTTTGTATATTTTACTAATTTTTTTCATAGTTCGACACAACATCTTCCAGTTTTCTCGATTGATCTGTGTTCAGTTTTTCAAGGCCTATCCACTGTGCCAACTTATAATTAAATCTGAGGGGGGTGCGATGGGGAGGTTCCCTTGTAAGAAGTGAACGAGGCACACTCCAGTTCCGTCGAGCTGCACAGCCCGCTAGAGTGCGTTGTGCTCGGCAGACGACGGGCTCCCAACCTTGTGTTGGCGCGGCGTTGTAGTAGTATCTTTGGCAATGATACTACATGTTCAACCACATTGCAGGGCCGTTCGATCTTACGGGGCATTTCGTTGAAGCTGTAATACATGTTGTACCGTTAGTCTAGTTGGCAACGTTCTTACTTGGTTTACGCTCTCGTGTGGTGCTAACCAAAAAGTTATAGATGTCATTGGACACAGAGCGCAAGCTCTGATCTGTCGTCACCCTATAATAGAAACCATCCCGACATTTGCCTGAGGTAATTTTGGGAAATCTCGAAAAACCGAAATGCGGATGTCCTGGGGAGTACGAGGTCTGTCAGCTGTTGACAAATGCATTTGGTTCACTCCATGTGTACAATGCTGGTTAGCTTGCACATTCCTACAGAGAAGTTGTCGAAACGTAAATACCTTGTGCTTCACTCTTCATTCATTTCTCATCGGCGATCATCGAACACACACTATATGCACACCATGCAGCTGGCATCAGAACCACGACGGTGATGATTGATTTACATTTTATATATAGCAACTTTGCATTGTCTTGACGAAAAACTGAGTCCAAATGTCTTCATGATGAATGAATGAGACGTTTAACTAGTAAGGAGGTTAAGGAAGAAATAGTTTACTCTGTCACTGCCGTAGCCCTGCGTCGGACTGGTCTGCAGACCGGCCCGAGCAACGTACTGGGTTGTCGGAATGAAACTTTCACTACTTGAGAGGCCCTACGGAAAAAGAGTGATCGTAGGAAAATGGAACTTTGTGGAAACATTTTTAAGGACATGCGGAAGAGAAATATTGACACACATTTTCATTTCCACCTGAGAGAGTAAAATTTTGTTAATTGCGTACCACACTTACGTATCAGGTTAGGAACGTTGCTCAACCATGGCAAGCGTTCATGGCAGCATTGAACGGCATTAGAGATGACGTTTCATAATTGTTCGCCCCAATTTTTTTCGAACGGTGTTCTATGGGGCGTCCAGTTGTCGTGGCACAGCTCGAGCATTGCTTGAAGCTTCAACCATGGCAACAGTAACGCCTTCAAACTCTCCCAGGGCAATTCCCAAATGCCAGTTAATTCAAACTTCCGAATCATGTTCTTCGAACTCACTGCAGAAAGAGGACATCTCCATATTCCTTAAAGTGCGTCGATACTCCCGAAGAGCAGCAGCACTGTTCCTGTTGTTTTGATAAAACAGCTTTACGAGTAGAGTCCAGCTCAGTTTGTCCAGACCCATTTTGACTTTAGGCAACTGTAATGGAGACAGGCGCTTCCGCTTCAACCCTATGTCGCCGTACCAGTATAGGCGCCTGACGGCAAGTCATGAAACTAACACAACTAACAACACAAGTCCTGCAACACACAGTCTGAACGTCATTCCTATAAAGTTGGCTACCCGTAAGGTAAATAGTTATCGTTCTAAACTTGGCTCAACTAGCGAAATTTTAATTATAACCACGCTGTACTTGTATCTCTCATACAACTATTTCTCATCTCTGGCATCAATTTGCCATCAGTCATACTAATGATTAATGAAAACTGCGACAGTAGCAGTGTAGATTTTACTAGTCGTATATACTATCAAAATTCGATGAGATTTCTGGCTCTTGGCACCAACTCCAGATGGGCTATCCCGTGAATGAGGGACAGATGATGTCGCTGTTGAGTCACTTAACACCAGCTGGCCAACGTACCTGTTACCTCCCTCAGATGATGCCTCCCTTTCCTGTCCTTATATCCTTGGAAGTAATTATTTAAATAAAAATTTTAAAATGAGAATTCATAAATCGGACTGAACAGTACAAAATAATTCCTCCTAGTCCCATACAGATTGCCAAGCCCATTCATACTGCTATACTCCGATGAAAACTACTTTGCGAGTATGAGATTTTCACTCTCCAGCGGGGTGTGCACTGATAAGAAACTTTCCTGGCAGAGTAAAACTGTGTGCCGGACAGAGGTTCGCAGGAGAGCTTCTGTAAAGTATGGAAGGTAGGAGACGAGGTACTTGGCGGAAGTAAAGCTCTGAGGACGGGGCGTGAGTTGTGCTTGGGTAGCTCGGTTGGTAGAGCAATTGCTTGCGAAAGGCAAGGTCCCGAGTTCGAGTCTCGGTCCGGCACACAGCTTTAATCTGCTAGGAAACTTTTACATTGCGAGTGACTTTTCAGTGAGTCGAATGGTAGGGACCACCCAATGGCCGGCAACACGCTCCCCCCACCCCCCTCCTCTCTCTCTCTCTCTCTCTCTCTCTCTCTCTCTCTCTCTCTCTCTCTCTCTCTCTACCATTACAGTATGTCAGTCACAAAGTAATTTTAATCGGAATGTAATCCCATACAAATTGCAGACCACATATGAAGTGCTGATCCCATACAGATTCCTAACCCCTTACAAATAGTCTGGAGAGTTGGTGCGGGTGAATTTTGTAAAGGAAAACGTGGGATGCATGCAGTACACAACTGATGTGTGTATAGTTCAACTCCTAACTGTTACCTGTTGCATGCACCCCATGTTTTTCCTTATAAATCTTATTAGTATTGTCAAACCTATTAAAAGCTCACAACCCCACATTTCCGGGGATATTGCTGTCGGTAAAGGTCTAGGAGAAATTACTTTTAAGCTTTCTAGCACGATTTAAAAACATATTATAAATATCTATTTTTATTTAAATAATTATTTTCTGCTTTTTAGTCTCGTGTAGTGAATTTTTTCAACGTATTTTAAACGTTTTTGGCGGTTAATTTTTAAGTACTTATTTATATACTAGAAATTTACCCGTGACTCTGCCTATGCATGTGAATGTCACATACATTGCATACATCTCCTCCTCACCCTCCCTCTGCCTATTCCCCCCCCCCCCTAATTTTTTACACTCAGCGGTGCTCGTTCGCTCGCATACCATCAGGAAGGAACTCAGATACTACATGCACAACAGCCCGCATCTCGTGGTCGTGCGGTAGCGTTCTCGCTTCCCACGCCCGGGTTCCCGGGTTCGATTCCCGGCGGGGTCAGGGATTTTCTCTGCCTCGTGATGGCTGGGTGTTGTGTGCTGTCCTTAGGTTAGTTAGGTTTAAGTAGTTCTAAGTTCTAGGGGACTTATGACCACAGCAGTTGAGTCCCATAGTGCTCAGAGCCATTTGAACCATTTTTTGAACCTACATGCACAACACTCCAGTCCTGCGGGACAGCCGAGATCCCGAGTGTTACGAAACTTTTCTGCTCCCCACTCGCCATCCCCACCCCTACCGAACAGACCGGCAAGAAAGAGTGTTAATATTGCATATTCATCCACTTCTGAGCTTAAAGTCTCGAGCTCATTGGGAAGTTAGTTTAAAATCAATTGCAAAATTTAAAAAAAAGAATCTTTATTTCAATAACAATGATAATTCCTACAAGTATTGTTATTAGTATTTAGTGTATAATCTCTTAAGTAAAAACTCTACTGCCTGCAGCGTCACAGTTGTGTCAGAAATATATAAACGTACTTTAGTGCCTTGCCCATTGAGCTAATCTCAATGGGCGTGCCCCTGACAATGGGCAGGCCGAGATATTATTCGGTGCAAGTTCCTAATAACTAATTTCCTAATCTAAGTCCTACTAACTAGTTCTAACCTAAGTCAAGTCCGGTGCTTTGTCTAGTATTTGCAAAATTTGTACAAGACAGACAGACAAGGAGCCGCTGAGTGTGTACGTGTTTTGTTTTGTTCCCGCAGGAGATCCGCGAGCTGCTGTCGGAGCTGCCGGTGTCTTCGGTGCAGCTGCAGAGCGGGCTGGGCTCCGGTGTGGCGCGCGCCTCGCTGGACGAGCCAGACCTGCTGGAGGATTGGGAGCGAGAGCGCGTCTTCCTGCTGCGGGGGCAGCGCGTGCCCGTCGCGCCCACACCCACCGAGATGATGCTGTGCGTCGCCAGGCTCCCCCTGCACTACACCGACGCCCAGTTCCATGCGCTCGTCGCCGCCTACGGGGACGTGCGCCGCAGCTTCCTCATGATCAGCGAGAAGACCGGTGAGCCGTCCTCCTCTTTCGCCCCATTATACAGGGTGTCTGAAAAATCTTTCCCTGATTACATAAATTGATAACTCAGGCTGGAAGTAAGATACAAATATGAAACTGGTGTCTAATTGTTTACAAACTATCAAAGTTTTTTTTTCACACATCAGTAAACTTCCCCTTCCATTGTTGCCAAATGACAGTACACGTCGATATGACTTTGTGGTCGAAATGCTATCATGTATCGAGGACGATGGTGGTTATGTCAGACGAACTGCCTTTTCCGACGAAGCGACCTTTTTGGTCAGTGGAGTAGTGAATCGCCATAATGTGCGCATTTGGGGTTCACAACCCCCTGGCGAGGTCATGGAGTGCACCAGAGGCAGTCCAAAGGTGAATGTTTGGTGCGCGCTATTGCACGATCGAATTATCGGGCCATTCTTCTTCGCTGAGGCTACCATCACATCTGCAGTGTATCTGGACATGTTGCAACTGTATGCTGTTCTTCAGCTGCTTCAGTATCAACCCGATGTCTTGTTTCAGCAAGACGGTGCACCGCCTCATTGGGGTTTGGACAACCGTGCCTATCTCGATATGACCTTTCCTGGAAGATGTATTGGTCGTGATGGGCCAACGGTTTGGCCTCCACGCTCTCCTGACATAACCCCATTAGACTTCATTTTATGGGGTCATGTCAAGGACGAGGTCCACCGAACACGTGTACCAGATCTTGAAACCCTGCGGCAACGGATAACAACAGTCGTTGAATCGATCCCTCCAGTGATGTTGGCTAATGTGTGGACGGAAATTGAATATCGCCTAGATGTGCTACGTGCTACCAAGGGTGCTCATGTGGAAGTTTACTGATGTGTGAAAAAAACTTTGATAGTTTGTAAACAATTAGACACCAGTTTCATATTTGTATCTTACTTCTAGCCTGAGTTATCAATTTATGTAATCAGGGAAAGACTTTTAGGACACCCTGTACATAAAGTCATGGAAGTAAGTATTCATACAGTAGGTGGTGACAAACTACGATGGTGTGTTTGGATCGTAAATCGCCCACAGCGCCGATACGAATAAGTACGATGATGTAGCGCAGATAACCGTGTTCTTGGTAATGAAGCTTCCCGTATGCCACGAATCTATTCTGGGAAAATAAAATATGTTACACTCCGCACGGTCTACGACAGGGCAAAATGTATTCATACAGCGGACTACTTTCAACCAAACAAACGGCTGACGCAGCCCCGGAGTGCACGCCACACTTGTGTAGTCGTGTGGCGGCCGTGGAGCAACAGTACGTCGGACGTGGGTTCAGTGGAACAGCAGAATGGGCCACAAGGGGAAGGAAACGACCATTGAGGAACGAAACATCGTTGTCGCCCAATATCTTCAACACATATCGACCTTGTCAGTCAGTTGTCTCATCGACGTAGTTCCATGTATATGAATCGCCTAATCTTCACCCATCCTGCTCAATGTATCTTCATATAAAGTATCTAAATAGTTCTTTCGCAGTGTGGATTCTGATGGACTGCTGCGGTGACAGTATATCTCTCAAAAACTTTTGAACTGGCTATTTTCAACTGCACTGAATAGTATGTTTTGTGCAACAGTGGCTCGACACAGGTCAAGATGAAATTCATTTTTGTGTCTTGCATTTGGTTTAGTTACAAACGTTTCTTTCTAGTTTGATTTATTAATTTGCTTGATGTTTAATCCCTGCAACATGCTGACTTAAATGCGACATCTGCTCAGAAAGTACCGAGAAACAAAAAGAAATGAGAAATACAGGGTGATTCAAAAAGAATACCACAACTTTAAAAATGTGTATTTAATGAAAGAAACATAATATAATCTTCTGTTATACATCATTACAAAGAGTATTTAAAAAGTTTTTTTTCACTCAAAAACAAGTTCAGAGATGTTCAATATGGCCCCCTCCAGACACTCGAGCAATATCAACCCGATACTCCAACTCGTTCCACACTCTCTGTAGCATATCAGGCGTAACAGTTTGGATAGCTGCTGTTATTTCTCGTTTCAAATCATCAATGGTGGCTGGGAGAGGTGGCCGAAACACCATATCCTTAACATACCCCCATAAGAAAAAATCGCAGGGGGTAAGATCAGGGCTTCTTGGAGGCCAGTGATGAAGTGCTCTGTCACGGGCTGCCTGGCGGCCGATCCATCGCCTCGGGTAGTTGACGTTCAGGTAGCTACGGATAAGGTTTCATAACTAACCTTTTTCGTAGGACTCTCCATACAGTTGATTGTGGAATTTGCAGCTCTCTGCTAGCTCTGCGTGCTACATTTTCATCACTCGTTCTCGGCCGTCCAGAACTTTTCCCTTTGCACAAACACCCATCCTCTGTAAACTGTTTATACCAACGTTTAATACACCACCTATCAGGAGGTTTAACACCATACTTCGTTCGAAATGCACGCTGAACAACTGTCGTCGATTCACTTCTGCCGTACTCAATAACACAAAAAGCTTTCTGTTGCGCGGTCGCCATCTTAGCATCAACTGACGCTGACGCCTAGTCAACAGCGCCTCAAGCGAACAAATGTACAACTAAATGAAACTTTATAGCTCCCTTAATTCGCCAACAGATAGTGCTTAGCTCTGCCTTTTGTCGTTGCAGAGTTTTAAATTCCTAAAGTTGTGGTATTCTTTTTGAATCACCCTGTACTTTGTCGAAGAATTTACGTACGAGAAGGGTTTAGAAACAATATTTTTGCATTCGTATGTGTTTGGTCCAAGTTAACTCGGGAAAAACAGTGGCGTCACTGTTTCTGAGTGGGAGTAGCAGATAAAAGGGTAACGTTTTACTTATGTCTTTGTTGCCCACATTGCAGTGAATAACTCTTCAGTCTGTAGAGAAATCAGGAAATTCTTGTAACCACTGACGAATCAGAGATGATTTGGAGCTGGCTACTTTTGCCATGCTTGACTTTCCACAAATACACTGTCGCTGTGAAATATTTCACCACATCCGAGCACCACGCTGACCGACTGAATAAAGACAGTGCAGGTATTGTAAACAGGCTGTTCAGACAGGACAGGAAGGCGCTGGAGTCAGATCACAAGGCTCCTCCGTTCCCTGCCGGCCCATTTGACGGTTCAGAGCGAACGACAAAGCTCTGCGGAGCGGCGCAGGCTGGAAATCATTCAATTACTGTTTTCTAAGTAGCCGGGAAGACCAGTAGAGTAATTTTAGTCATACACATTTTGACTGGATTTTTAAAAATTAGATACAGTCAGGTTCTAACATAAAAATAGGTATTTTACATACTATAAAATTACAATTTTCGATAAAATATTTGCGTAATTCTTAGCTGGGAAGACCACGAGAGAACGTTGGTAATAAAAATTGTTATTTAATTGGATTTTTAAAATTTAGTTAGTCAGCTGGCGTAATTCGTGTATGAAGAACTTTTATTGCCTTCATTTAATGAAGAACAAAATACGTTTTTATGTAAAATACGAGGTCTAACAATGACAATGAGTTGGTCTGAACGAGTGAGCGAGAAAGGGCAACTGGGAGTGGATGAGTGTGACAACTTACAGCGGCGGACTAGTGGCAGTGAGCGAGTTGCAGTTACGGGAGCTTGTGGAAGTGAGCTGCATCTTAAAAAGAGCACGAGTGTATTCGAATGCCAAAATGTTCGGGAAATTTTTAAAGTTGCTGAGGAAGATAGAATGAGGCTGCTGGTAGCCTACTTTGCAGTCAGTCTCTTAACTGAAACAGAAGCATTTTCGCCTTTCTTGTGCTCGGCAAGGGGTATATTTTGGTTGGTTATTTATGCCCGTCCTGTTGCATATTGTTTTAATTTCATTTGCCCATGTGTTTCTGGGTGTCCCCTAGGTCTCTTACCAAATAATTTCTCGGTGAATTTTCTTGAAACTACTTGGTCCTCTTTCATTCTCATCAGACGGGCTGCCCACTGAAGTCTTCTAGAATTTATCATGCTCATTATGCGAATGGTTCGCGGGAAGGATTTTTGCCGTTAAGCCTCCGTGTGAGCTCTTCTTGGTTTTATAGCGAGATACACATAGGAGGAAGAGATACGCGTTGATTGACTCGTCTAGGAAAGTACGCTCTCGGAATTTTAACAGTAGACCATGCCGTGATGTGGTACACTTCTCATGCAGCGGCTGCCACTGGAATTTGCTGAGCACCTCCGAGACTCTGTCGCGTCCTTAATGTAATTTACATTCGTACTCGTCATTTACAGGCGTGAGGGAACTTTGCTGAACGTAATTGAAGAGTTGTTCCTTGCTGTAGTTCTCGTTGCGTCCCCCCACCTTCTCATCGTTTTTCTTTTCCCGCTGACAACTTTCTTCCGTTCAGGACATATAGCACATACAAAACACTACTCCTCTGTTAAATTGTGGAGACCATGAAGGAAGACAGCCTTTTTCCTGACATAGATCTAATTAAAACCCTTTACACCGAATTCTCCCTTCAACCCTTTCTTGACATTTTGCGACGTAGAAGCCATCTAAAGAGACAGTCTTTAAAGCTTTTATTTTGCTCCTCGGGTGCTACGTCTGGAAGGATAATACGCAGTAGGTGCAGCGTAATCTGAGCGAATGACGACTATTAAACTCGAAATCTCTTACTGCAGATGGTAAACCGGCGAAACGTCGTCGTACTAGACACGTAATGATTATCCACGTGCCAGTTTTTTGGTGCTTCGTCCATGCTGCGAAGTCGCGAAGAAAAATCGGCAACACACTTTGCATCTGTTACTGACTATGTGCGTAGCAATTACAGGTATTATTCTGAAACGTCCCCTTAGAAAAATTTATGAATGACAGTGCTGATAAACCCCTTCGTTATTTGATTTTTAAACAGCTGAGCAGAACTGAACGTACTCAGACATTTCGCTCTTTACCTATTCTGATCAACACTAAACTGACACACAATATTTTTAGCGCAACGCAATCTGACTTTCAATAATCCCTACAAAAGAATGGCCCTGACTAACAATAACCTATACCTTTCATGACTCACTTACCTCACAAAAATCTTCGTTACTCAAACTACTGCAATACAGCGTGCGCCAATACTGCCAGCTGAATAAAGGATTCTAACTACTGAAGGCACTAAGCACTGATAGGCATAGTTAGCAAAGCAAATGAAAGATTTTGATAGAGAACAAACAATGTATTTACCTTAATAGTGTTCAAAAGTCATAATATATATATATATATATATCAGTCCATGACATCCAGTCTTACAAATTTACTGCCTCTGATGGACACACGTCCAGATCATCCGCTCTCAAAACTCCGCCATTTCTCTCCCCGCATCCACCACTGCTGGCGGCTCACCTCCAACTGCCCAACACTACAATAGCAAATTCCAACAATGCAAACCAGCCACAGACTGCACACAGCACAGTCGGTGATTTTCATATAGAGCGCTACATGGCGTTGCCAACATAAAATCCTAAACGGCCTACTTACAATTCTATTGAACTGTTAACGATTACCATATCGGCACTTGAAAAAAGGTGAGTTTATTCAATAAACAGGGTCTCGGCTTGTTCACTGCTCTGAAACGCATGAGACCTTCCGAAACTTCTGGCCCGACTAGATTGCAGTAAATTGAGGATAACGGTTTAAACTGTGCGGCTGGTCCCGGCGGAGGTTCGAGTCCTCCCTCGGGCATGGGTGTGTGTGTGTGTGTGTTGGTCCTTATGATAATTTAGGTTAAGTAGTGTGTAACCTTAGGGACTGATGACCTTAGCAGTTAAGTCCCATAAGATTTCACACACATTTGAACATTTATTGTTATTTTTATTGTGGATATATTTTAAACCTGAAACCACCCTGCTATGCTTACCTGGTGTTAGTTACACAGTTCGTGTGTACATAACGCACAGGGGAGAAACATCAGCGAAGTAATCGATCTATTCTCTTTGTTTGCGTGTTCTTTGCAGCAATGGTTTTAGGCGGGATAACGATAACATACCTGGTTTGCCATAATACCAAATGACATAAGACTGGGGCTTGTTTATGGGTGATAAATCCGGACAAATGGCCTGGCAACTGTTACACCTTGAAGCGCATACGTGACAAATGCAGTGGAGGCCATCAGCTGACCAACAGAGCAGTACTGTTTTCGTGGCACGTAGGACCTACGGTTGAGACAGTGGTATGTTATCAGTTACGCTCCAGCAGGGGAGGCAGTGCGAAGCGATAACACAGCTACGTATGGCACCACCCACCAACCTTGGGCGCGTGTACATCTCTCGCAGTCCTGTTAGACTTTTTTCGCCTTAGCGCACTATCGTGACCAATTTTATTTTCCCAAACTGCATTACGAAGCAGATGGTGCTTTGACGGCTTGATCAACATTTCTTGCGGAAAGGATCATACCACTGCAGAAACAGTACTATCAAGATATTGCCTGTCTGTGGCGCTGTAACGCCACCGTTGAATGGCACAAGCTTCTCTTAACAGCATGCTTGGAAAGTAACTGATATTGTAAACAATCATCATATAACAGCTTGACGTTGTTGGCATTACTAAACAAGCTGAACATATGCGCTGTGGTTATTCAACTGCTACGTACAAACAGGCGGAAATAAGTTCCTGCTTTTTAATCCACATTGGAGAACTGATTTTCTTACATACCGTTGTTCGTCCATGTAATTCAGTACAATGTAATTGATTTTGAAGAAGTTTCACTTTTTAATCCCTGCTGAAACGGAAAAGTAATCTGAAATTTACAAAATTGTTAAAGCTTTCGTGACCAGTTGGTGACAAACAACCTGTCTCAAGTTCTTCGACCGGCGATTGTTTGACGTCAGACGAACATCCGCCGAAGAACGCGAGACACAAGCCAACAGGTAATCGGTCTCCAATGACTGACTACACATCTACAAGGCGTTAAGCTGTAATCTACCCTCCTATTAGTAGACATCAAACTACAAATACACTCCTGGAAATTGAAATAAGAACACCGTGAATTCATTGTACCAGGAAGGGGAAACTTTATTGACACATTCCTGGGGTCAGATACATCACATGATCACACTGACAGAACCACAGGCACATAGACACAGGCAACAGAGCATGCACAATGTCCGCACTAGTACAGTGTATATCCACCTTTCGCAGCAATGCAGGCTGCTATTCTCCCATGGAGACGATTGTAGAGATGCTGGATGTAGTCCTGTGGAACGGCTTGCCATGCCATTTCCACCTGGCGCCTCAGTTGGACCAGCGTTCGTGCTGGACGTGCAGACCGCGTGAGACGACGCTTCATCCAGTCCCAAACATGCTCAATGGGGGACAGATCCGGAGATCTTGCTGGCCAGGGTAGTTGACTTACACCTTCTAGAGCACGTTGGGTGGCACGGGATACATGCGGACGTGCATTGTCCTGTTGGAACAGCAAGTTCCCTTGCCGGTCTAGGAATGGTAGAACGATGGGTTCGATGACGGTTTGGATGTACCGTGCACTATTCAGTGTCCCCTCGACGATCACCAGTGGTGTACGGCCAGTGTAGGAGATCGCTCCCCACACCATGATGCCGGGTGTTGGCCCTGTGTGCCTCGGTCGTATGCAGTCCTGATTGTGGCGCTCACCTGCACGGCGCCAAACACGCATACGACCATCATTGGCACCAAGGCAGAAGCGACTCTCATCGCTGACGACGACACGTCTCCATTCGTCCCTCCATTCACGCCTGTCGCGACACCACTGGAGGCGGGCTGCACGATGTTGGGGCGTGAGCAGAAGACGGCCTAACGGTGTGCGGGACCGTAGCCCAGCTTCATGGAGACGGTTGCGAATGGTCCTCGCCGATACCCCAGGAGCAACAGTGTCCCTAATTTGCTGGGAAGTGGCGGTGCGGTCCCCTACGGCACTGCGTAGGATCCTACGGTCTTGGCGTGCATCCGTGCGTCGCTGCGGTCCGGTCCCAGGTCGACGGGCACGTGCACCTTCCGCCGACCACTGGCGACAACATCGATGTACTGTGGAGACCTCACGTCCCACGTGTTGAGCAATTCGGCGGTACGTCCATCCGGCCTCCCGCATGCCCACTATACGCCCTCGCTCAAAGTCCGTCAACTGCACATACGGTTCACGTCCACGCTGTCGCGGCATGCCACCAGTGTTAAAGACTGCGATGGAGCTCCGTATGCCACGGCAAACTGGCTGACACTGACGGCGGCGGTGCACAAATGCTGCGCAGCTAGCGCCATTCGACGGCCAACACCGCGGTTCCTGGTGTGTCCGCTGTGCCGTGCGTGTGATCATTGCTTGTACAGCCCTCTCGCAGTGTCCGGAGCAAGTATGGTGGGTCTGACACACCGGTGTCAATGTGTTCTTTTTTCCATTTCCAGGAGTATAGTTGAAGTAAGTAATTTTTGCTGATGTAATAGATATAAAACACTGGCATTAAGGAGCAACGCAAACCATAATGGTTGGAATGTTCTTAGAAGAGTGGTGGGGATATTCATAGTCTTAATACGCCAACATCTTGGGCAGGCATATGGTCGGAAACCAATTCTGTAGGCAGAGGTTGTTCGGGCGATTATCGCGTATAGCTTCAACTGTGGTATCTGAATGCTAATTAACTTATGTTCTACAGTGTTTGCAGCGTAGTATAAGTCAAGAAGTGACATATTTGTAATGATTACCAGACGCACTGCTGTGTGATATTGAATTTTTTATTCCTCTCCACGTTCATAACAGACCTGTTTCGACTAAATTGGCATTATTGAGTGACCTGCGGCACAATGTGTGTGACATTACTTTCATTATACATATTTGTGTTACGGTAGAACATTGAGCATAGATATACTACTTACGTATATATTGTCTACGTTGAGATGGATCAACAGACATGTAACATCGTTGACAACTTTATATTGACCGTCGTACTGTATTTGTTGACTTGAGGTGTTAGTATGTTATGACAGTAATTTGACAGTTTGTATGTATACGACATCGAAACTCCAGTACTGTCAGTTTACTGTCATAACATATTAATTACTACCTTATTCAACGAATATAGAATGACAGTCAAAGTTGCTAACGATGTCGTATATATGTCGATCCATCTAGACAATATATACGAAAGTAGCAATCCATGCTCCATGTTTTACCGTAACTTTAAAAATGTGTAATGAAAATAATGTCACACACGCTGTAACGCACGTCACTAAATAATAATAGACCTGAAGTGAAAGAGAAAGTGAAAGAAATAAAAATTAGAATCATAAACCAGCGAGTCTGGACACCCCTTACAAAAATGTAACTTGCTAATGAATTAGTAATCTGTGCTGTCGGAGCTCATCTCTTGTTATCCAACACACGCAAACATTTGACTAAAAATATAAGGTCAGTTCGCTTTTCAACAAAGAAGAAAATAAATAAGAATGATGACCTGAGGTTATTGAATGAAATGATGCAATGAAGGTAATCGGCCACTAATTTGGGGAGCAATACTGAGATTCCCGCCCGGCCAGCCTGCTGTAAGTTTCCATGATTTTGACGAATGCTGGGCAAGTTCTATGTCCGATTCCAACCTCCTCGTTTTGGACTGCAATCAAATTTAAGTTTACCGCTGAGTGGATGCTTTAACTGACCTTGCCCTCATCCTTCGCCATTCCTCCTCTGTATGAGATGTTGCTCCGTTTCTAATGTACCCTGCGCCGACATGATATTAAAATGCTCTCTATCTTACCTCGGTTACTTACGTCGGTGCTGCATATTTACATAAGCTCGCTGGACAAAAATTTAGTCATCCCAGTGCGCACGCACAGTGCTGCGACGTCCGAACAAGACACAGCCAGGGCAAATGCACTACAGGCGCAAAGATGCGAGCTGTTGCCAGTGTCATAGATTCGCCACTTGCGCGAGTTCCTACCAGCGCCACGGGCGGCGCTGAAGATGAAGGTACCGACTTCGCCTCGGCAAATTGCCGGCTGAGTACAAACCACTAATGACCGGGCGACAACGGACAAAAGACTACTCGGAAGATAGAAGAGCAGCTCTCGCCCACTTGGTGATAGACCATCGCCAACAGTTGAGTTTGGCAGGGAATGTCGTTTAGTGAACTCTTAAAAGTGAACGGACAGTTGTTGTAAATTGCATTTGCTATGCACTGTGAAATTTACGCCGGCCGGGGTGGCCAAGCGGTTAAAGGCGCTACAGTCTGGAACCGCGCGACCGCTACGGTCGCAGGTTCGAATCCTGCCTCGGGCATGGATGTGTGTGATGTCCTTAAGTTAGTTAGGTTTAAGTAGTTCTAAGTTTTAGGGGACTGATGACCTTAGAAGTTTAGTCCCATAGTGCTCAGACCATTTGAACCTTTTTTTTTTTTTGTGAAATTTACCTACGATTCTTTGCACTTCATTGAAGGCCTTTTTTTCTGTTATATTACATGCAGTATTGCAGACTCAGTCATTCAACAGTTCACAAAGATAACTAACTTTTTAACGCGTTTGTGTGGTTTTTTACTAATTTGTTGTAGAACTTTCGTTCTCCTATTTTGTTACCTGAGCCTGAGGCATAGCTGTGTAATAGTGGCAAGGAGAAATCGTCTTAGCGGTGTACTGCACCAGAAGACGTTTCACGAACTCGCAAACTCTTCCTCCACAGCAGTAGCGACGAGGCGTGTACAAAACTGACGACGAGGGTTTACAAAACACAGATCATTCATTAAGTTCTTACAGATGGCGCAACGATCGAGTCAAGTGCTCAACCGCGCTCTCACTGCCTCTAAGTGAGCATAAGGCAGTAGCGCTCAGGGAACAAGTTATGTTCCAAGTGGACATTGTACGGAAACATGGGTAAATGTAAGGACGTGACAGAGAAGCAAAAAGAGGCGATCGTGTAGAATTTTGGAACACATATTATGTTAGAGTATAATGACTTTTCTGGAGACAAGGAATCTACTCTGTAGGAATCAGCATGGGTTTCGAAAAAGACGATCGTGTGAAACCCAGCTCGCGCTATTCGTCCACGACACTCAGAGGGCCATAGACACGGGTTCAAAAGTAGATGCCGTGTTTCTTGACTTACGCAAGGCGTTCGATACAGTTCCCCACAGTCGTGTAATGAACAAAGTAAGAGCATATGGACTATCAGACCAATTGTGTGATTGGATTGAAGAGTTCCTAGATAACAGAACGCAGCATGTCATTCTCAAAGGAGAGAAGTGTTCCGAAGTAAGAGTGATTTCAGGTGTGCCGCAGGGGAGTGTCGTAGGACCGTTGCTATTCACAATATACATAAATGACTTTGTGGATGACATGGGAAGTTCACTGAGGATTTTTGCTGATGATGCTGTGGTATATCGAGAGGTTGTAACAATGGAAAATTGTACTGAAATGCAGGAGGATCTGCAGCGAATTGACGCATGGTGCAGGGAATGGCAATTGAATCTCAATGTAGACAAGTGTAATGTGCTGCGAATACATAGAAAGAAAGATCCCTTATCATTTAGCTACAATATAGCAGGTCAGCAACTGGAAGCAGTTAATTCCATAAATTATCTGGGAGTACGCATTAGGAGTGATTTAAAACGGAATGATCATATAAAGTTGATCGTCGGTAAAGCAAATGCCAGACTTAGATTCATTGGAAGAATCCTAAGGAAATGCAATCCGAAAACAAAGGAAGTAGGTTACAGTACACTTGTTCGCCCACTGCTTAAATACTGCTCAGGAGTGTGGGATCCGTACCAGATAGGGTTGATAGAAGAGATAGAGAATATCCAACGGAGAGCAGCGCGCTTCGTTACAGGATCATTTAGTAATCGCGAAAGCGTTACGGAGATGATAGATAAACTCCAGTGGAAGATTCTGCAGGAGAGACACTCAGTAGCTCGGTACGGGCTTTTGTTGAAGTTTCGAGAACATACCTTCACCGAGAAGTCAAGCAGTATATTGCTCCCTCCTACGTATATCTCGCGAAGAGACTATGAGGATAAAATCAGAGAGATTAGAGCCCACACAGAGGCATACCGACAATCCTTTGCACGAACAATACGAGACGGGAATAGAAGGGAGAACCGATAGAGGTACTCAAGGTACCCTCCGCCACATACCGTCAGGTGTAGATGTAGACGTGTTTGGCCTCGCTCATCGTCATACAGTGTCTGAAGTACGAGGGCTATTCGGAATGTGAGGAACCATCGGTCGCGAAATGGAAACCACTGTTAAAATCCGACGAGGCTTTTCACAGACGTTTTGGGCAGCGTCTCTAGTATGCCCGTCGATCGCATCAAGACGCTCTTTTCAGTTGTGAGGGCACTGTGAACGAGTAAAGGTGCCTAGAACAACGATGCCTCCCGCCAAGTAGGAGGGCCCACTGAGAGGCTTCGCCTTAATGGATGCAGCCCACCTAGCTGCCACGCACTTCCTTCTCCATGGCAATTCTCAGCGGCACTCTGCAGGGGCAGGAAGTGTTCGATCACCCACAACACAACCCTAATTGGCTCGTCCTGAGTATCATATCTGTTCACATGAAGCGCTGGATACGAGGACAACACTTGGGACGCAGGCTACGCGCTACAGACCAGCGTAGAGAATATCGGAAAACACAGGAGGCTGCCTTCTGTGACGATGGTGTTGGAAATTTCGTAAAAAGCTGCGGCAAATGTCTAAGTCGGAGCGGCGACTATGTAGAGAAGTACCTGGAAGGTGTAGCTAAATGTGCAACGAAAACAGTTTTGATTTTCACTGTGGTTTCCATTTCGCGACCGATCGTTCCTTGTTTTCCGAACAACCCTCGTACATAATTTGTTGGTGTTTCTCGGCGAACTGTTCAACGTGTCTAAAAGCAGTGGTGTAACACACGTCGCCACGAAACCCGCCAACGTTGTGGCCAGAAAAAGATCGTGACAAAGAGGAAGGTGAGGCGTGTTTCACGGCTTGTAAATCGACATAACTTCCAAATCTGACAGGAATTACCGCAGGCAGCGAATTAAGGTCCATTCCCACCTGTTAACAAGAGAAAATTGCTACGGGAACTGCCTGCAGTGAACATTTGGGGGCCAGTGCTACACTGGCCCATAAAGTCGACAAAAGCAAAGTTCATCGGGCCGGAAAAATATGTGACTTTTTTTCTGAACCCCTTCCCTGCCTATTACATGTCGATTTGCCTGCAAAATCACCTGCCTTGAAACCCATAGAAAGTGTATGGGACATGTTGGAACGGCGGGTAAAACGCCGACATCAAAAATCCTCGCATTTTGGTGGAATTGCGCGACCAGTTCCTCAACCAGTGGCTTAACCTGGGTGCGACTACCTGCACAACCTTGTGGAATCACTTCCTGACGGAATCTATACGGTTACAAAAGTCCACGGGCTTAATTACACGGTATTAAATGATGCTTGTAATGATTCCTCTGTGGGTGAATAATTGTTTGCCCAGTGAGCTTATTTCGACGAACAAATGATACCACTCTTGTGCAGGGCTGGTCCCCTATTCTCCTCGATCCAGGAATATGTTCGAAGAGAAGAGAAATGAAATGAAGGGTAGTGTTTTTTGCTGTGTCAGTAGGTTTAGCCGGACCCTGTGGCCGTGCGGTTCTAGGCGCTTCAGTCCGGAACCGCGCTGCTGCTTCGGTCGCAGGTTCGAATCGTGCCTCGGGCATGGATGTGTGTGATGTCCTTAGGTTGGTTAGGTTTAAGTAGTTCTAAGTTCTAGGCGACTGATGACATCAGAAGTTAAGTCCCATAGTGCTCAGAGCTATTTGAACCATCAGTAGGTTTGTTGCTTGAGTACGGGAAGTGACCATCGCTTGTTGTCGAAGAAACTATCCAGGAATTCGTTTGAAGAGATCTAAACCATAAAAGAAATCCAAAATGTAGATGACTGGAAACTTATCCGAACCTCGTTCCTTCTGAATAAATGTCCAGTATTCTAAACACTGCGTCACCTTCTAGCAGTTATCCGTTACCGCTCTCTTCTATTGCAAAAGATCGACATCGGGAATTTTCCTGCCGCGATACAATACTGTGTCTAAATACAACACCGTAATGTACCCCTTACGCGAAGTTGCATGTGGAGGACTACATTGAATAAACTGGAAGAGTTCATCCTATGTCTCTTCTCAGTGGTTCGCTGGTTGAAACGGCGCCCGCTTCTGAAGCTGTCTCGTTGTTCCCATTGAAATTCTTCTCCGTAGGTCGCGAGTTGTAACTTTTTCTTCTTTTAAATTAGTGACAGTGTTGTTTTTGGGTTTGTTGGGATTGCTACTACTCCCTACAGTAATGTTCCAAATTTTTACGTTATTTTTCCGAGTAAGATAAGTAAACACTTATATCAGGCAGTATAACACGATCAGTCCTATTTGGGAGCCAATGGAAGTTCGTCAGCCGTTGTAATGATCGTGAGGTCTGATCATACTATCTCGAGCACCACAAATGTTAAGCACGATGTTGCTGTCTTTTCTTCGGAATCTTTTGTGACGGATTATCATTTCTGGAAGCAAAATTATCGTTTATATCACTTCCACACACTGGAGAATAGCTAGTCCATTTGATTTCGAGTCTTGCAAGTTCACTTCAGCTAGGCTGACTGGTGACTAGTTAACATTTTCACGACGCAATGGCTGATTAAAAACAGAAAAAAACTAGTACTAGACTATGGCTGTTACCGACCTACCCGCGCAGGGCGCAATTCCATGATAGCTCGGCTTTCTCCGCCGATTTTCGTTATAGTAATTTAATTCATTTGTTGGTTAATTTTAAATAAATGAAATTATAAAGCGTCAGTATGGTTAAAGACTTCGGCATTGTTTTATTGATTTTTTTTAGTAAGTCAAACATTAACTGTAATTACTGGACGTTGTGCTTAACGGCTGCAATTTTGATACCGGAGTTCCTCCAATTTGCCGTTGGTAGAAGACACAGCGTCCTACTGCACTCCGGATCCAGGTGTCGTGACTGTCATTTGTCGAGTGGGTTCACTGTGTCTCTCTTCCGAAGCGTGCATTTACAGCAGCGAATACAATCTATAGATACAACAGATTATGATCTACAGTGTTTATAATGGTTACATCTCACAGTGGAGCCTTTCGTATGTGCTTATGTGGAGGGTAAGCATATGGCCAAATTGCGTGCAGTTTGTTAACCAGTTTTCGGGGCCCGGAGGTCGACAACGTCGAAGTGCAGTTTTTCTCTCCGTAGACAGCAGAGTACGACACCTTCCGAAAATCTGATGAGCTCGTACAGTCCAGATCCCGAAGCAACGGCCTCGGGTATGTTGCGGTGCGAGGCACCTGTTCAGAACGATCACATCAAGGCTGCGGTAGAACACTTTGGCTGGCAGCGTGCCCACAGTGTAGCACTGCAGGTTCGCGCACTCTCTCTTTCATCGCGAGGATTTGCTTTGTTTTTCTCAGATCTCGTTTAAGGCATTGCATTCCTCAAGCTCTTTCTCGTTGGAGCGTCAACTACAACTCAAGAAGTTTCCAGACTTCTGCTCATATGTACAGGTGGTCTCTCCGAAGAGTCGTTAGACCAATTTTCTCTGGTGTTACGGCAGATACTTGCAGTTTTGTTTTTACAACGCGTAGCTGGAGTCAGCCCAAACAAACGCTGCTCATCATGTCTTTCATGAGACGCCCAGCGTCGATGGAATACGTCAGTTTGTTTCCAGTTACAAAGAAAATGATTTTTAAAGTGCAATTTTACGTGACCATTCGACACAGAGCTCACAAATTAATCTAGCGCGATGTCAGTTTTCCCGATATGTACGAGGGTCACTGCAAAAAAAATGCGCACTATTTTTGTAAAAATACAGTTTTCATTCTGCATGTGTGAAAGTTTTACAGTGTGCAGATACATCCTTTCCGCTTGTTTTCAAACTTAGTTCAACCTGTTCCCGTGAGTGGCGCCATCACAGCATGTCTTTAAGATGGCTGCTACACTTGACGTTCGTCAGTAGCAACGTGCTGTCATAGTGCTGTGAAAACGAGACAGTGGGAAACGTCCACAAGAGGTTGAAAAAGGTGTATGGAGACGCTGCTGTCGATCGCAGTACAGTTAGTTGGCGAGCAAGCAGGTTACGTGATGAAAGCGGGAACGACAGTATTGAGGATTGTCCTCGCAGCAGCAGGCCTCGAACTGCACACACTCCAGACAATGTGCAGAGTGTTAACGAATTGTCACGCTACGTTGGGATAGGGGGAGGAAGTGTTTGCAGAATACTGAAAGTGTTGGCGTTAAAAAAGATTTGTGCCAGGTGGGTTCCCAGGATGTTGACAGTGGGTCACAAAGAAACAAGAAAAACTGTATGCATCGAACTTTTGGACCAGCACGAGAATGGTGGAGATGAATTTCTTGGAAGAATTGTGACAGGTGATGAAACATGGCTCCATCATTTTTCACCAGAGACGAGGAGGAAATCAATGGAGTGGCATCATGCAAATTCACCCAAGGAAAAAAATTTCAAAACCACACCTTCTACTGGAAAACTTATGGCTACGGTGTTTTTCGATTCCGAAGGACTCTTGCTTGTGGACATCATGCCAAGTGGAACCACCATAAATTCTGATGCGTATGTGACGACACTGAAGGAACTTAAAGCTCGACTGAGTCGTGTTCGACCATATCGGCAAAAGCAGGATGTTTTGCTGTTGAACGACAACGCACGGCCACATGTCAGTCAAAAAACATGGAAGCGATCACAAAACTCAGATGGACAACACTGAAACACCCGCCTTACAATCCTGACCTGGCTCCATGTGACTATCATCTCTTTGGGAAACTGAAAGACTCTGTTCGTGGAACAGGGTTTGAAGATGATGACTCCCTCGTGCACGCTTCCAAACAGTGCCTCCAAGAGGTTGGTCCAGAATTTTACCGTGCGGGTATACAGGCGCTGGTTCCAAGATGGCGTAAGGCAGTTGAGACGGATGGACATTATGTGGAGAAATGAAAATATTTGTCCTAAAGGATGTGTCTACGCACTGTAAAGCTTCCATAGATGTAGAATAAAAGGTGGATAAAAAAAATAGTGTGCATTTCTTTTGGAGTGACCCTCGTATTAACAGGGGCAGTAAAACACGAGGAATAACTAGTACTGGAGCAGTGTTATCGCCGCCCTGGCCCGCGCTGACTGCTACTGCCATGCAAAAGCGCGCTGCTCAGTCGCTGCTGCAGTACTGTTTGTTCTTCGTCTTTGACTATTCCTGTTAATACATATCGGTAAAAAGAATATCCCTCTAGACTAACACGGTAGAGCTCTATCGAATGGGCACGTAAAATTACGATTTAAAAATCATTTTGTTTGAATCGGGAAACAAACCGACGCATTCCATAGACGATCGGCGTCGTATGAAGACATGATGAGCAGGACTTGCTGGAACTGACACCTACTACGCGCTGCAAAAACGAAATTGCAAATATCTGTCTGAACACCAGAGGGAGTACGTATGCCACCTCACGATGTGTGGCGGAGGCAGATGGTCTATTAGTATCGTGTTGGTCCATCATCAGATGGTGTGTGGGGAAAAACTGCTATCGTTACTGCTGTGCAGGTCTGAATTTTGTTGATTTCACCATCATACCGTAGTAAGTTTGAGGGTGTAACATGTTACTTGACTTCGAACATACTCGCTCTGAAACTTAAAGAATGAACGCTTTACTGTACCATTTAGATACACGACGTTGAGCATTTCTGTTATGCTCTTTCAATTATTAAAACCCGCGACAAATCGTACCCGTTTATTTAACTAACTATTCAATAATCGGTCCAACATCGGTTTTGCGAGCGAATTCCTTTGTAGATGAATCGTACGTTACTTTCATTGTAAAAGTAATATGGATCTATGGGTCAATAATTGTTTGTCCGCCGGCCGTTGTGACTGAGCGGTTCTAGGCGCTTCAGTTTGGAACCGCGCGACCGCTACTGTCGCAGGTTCGAGTCCTGCCTCGGGCATGGATGTGTGTGACGTCCTTAGGTTGGTTAGGTTTCAGTAGTCCTAAGTTCTAGGGGACTGATGACCTCAGATGTTTAAGTCCCATAGTGCTCAGAGCCATTTGAAGCATTTTGCAAAGTGTTTGACTTTGTTGACGGGACCAAAATCTCACGTCTGCTTGCACCGCTTCATCACTATCAAAGTGAAGTCCTCGAAGATGTTTCTTCATTTCTGGAAACATAGGAAAATGGGGTGGGGTCAAGTTGGGACTGTACGGAGAATGATCGACAACATGAATCAAAGACGTTCGTGTGTGGTCTGGTATTTTCATGCTGAAAGAGAGAGTGCTCCATAAAATGTGGACGGAATCTCCGAATTCAAAACTCGATTGCAGCGCGTTGTTTCACACGCATCGACATAGTTATGTTACACACCGCCATGTTACTCGCAATAATTCAGAGTCCTCTTGCGGGAGAGGGCTGCAAATATGTAGACATGTAGAATGTTAATATCGTTTGTTCCATTAAACAGCTTTAAGAGTTTTCACACAAAAAATTTGGAGGCATTATTTTCAGCACACTATCGCATAAGTTGTCACTAACGGCGAAAACTTTTCGTTTTAAGAACAATGTCATCATTTACAAATCGAAAGGATGGATGATACTACTTAAATTCACGATTTTTTCAGCACATCATTTTACTGTCCAAAGTTGTTATACACTCCTGGAAATGGAAAAAAGAACACATTGACACCGGTGTGTCAGACCCACCATACTTGCTCTGGACACTGCGAGAGGGCTGTACAAGCAATGATCACACGCACGGCACAGCGGACACACCAGGAACCGCGGTGTTGGCCGTCGAATGGCGCTAGCTGCGCAGCATTTGTGCACCGCCGCCGTCAGTGTCAGCCAGTTTGCCGTGGCATACGGAGCTCCATCGCAGTCTTTAACACTGGTAGCATGCCGCGACAGCGTGGACGTGAACCGTATGTGCAGTTGACGGACTTTGAGCGAGGGCGTATAGTGGGCATGCGGGAGGCCGGGTGGACGTACCGCCGAATTGCTCAACACGTGGGCGTGAGGTCTCCACAGTACATCGATGTTGTCGCCAGTGGTCGGCGGAAGGTGCACGTGCCCGTCGACCTGGGACCGGACCGCAGCGACGCACGGATGCACGCCAAGACCGTAGGATCCTACGCAGTGCCGTAGGGGACCGCACCGCCACTTCCCAGCAAATTGGGGACACTGTTGTTCCTGGGGTATCGGCGAGGACCATTCGCAACCGTCTCCATGAAGCTGGGCTACGGTCCCGCACACCGTTAGGCCGTCTTCCGCTCACGCCCCAACATCGTGCAGCCCGCCTCCAGTGGTGTCGCGACAGGCGTGAATGGAGGGACGAATGGAGACGTGTCGTCGTCAGCGATGAGGGTCGCTTCTGCCTTGGTGCCAATGATGGTCGTATGCGTGTTTGGCGCCATGCAGGTGAGCGCCACAATCAGGACTGCATACGACCGAGGCACACAGGGCCAACACCCGGCATCATGGTGTGGGGAGCGATCTCCTACACTGGCCGTACACCACTGGTGATCGTCGAGGGGACACTGAATAGTGCACGATACATCCAAACCGTCATCGAACCCATCGTTCTACCATTCCTAGACCGGCAAGGGAACTTGCTGTTCCAACAGGACAATGCACGTCCGCATGTATCCCGTGCCACCCAACGTGCTCTAGAAGGTGTAAGTCAACTACCCTGGCCAGCAAGATCTCCGGATCTGTCCCCCATTGAGCATGTTTGGGACTGGATGAAGCGTCGTCTCACGCGGTCTGCACGTCCAGCACGAACGCTGGTCCAGCTGAGGCGCCAGGTGGAAATGGCATGGCAAGCCGTTCCACAGGACTACATCCAGCATCTCTACGATCGTCTCCATGGGAGAATAGCAGCCTGCATTGCTGCGAAAGGTGGATATACACTGTACTAGTGCCGACATTGTGCATGCTTTGTTGCCTGTGTCTATGTGCCTGTGGTTCTGTCAGTGTGATCATGTGATGTACCTGACCCCAGGAATGTGTCAATAAAGTTTCCCCTTCCTGGGACAATGAATTCACGGTGTTCTTATTTCAATTTTCAGGAGTGTATACCAAAATTTAGGTATATATTTATCTCTGCTAAGCCCCAACAGTGTGATAGAATCGGAGTAGCATATTTACATTATATTTTTGTGTATTGCTTAACCATTCGTAGCAGCAGGCTCCCAGGTTTCGCAACAAAGTTCTGTGTAAACCATTCCTCGAGTGACAACAGTGTTGACAGTGATGCAGACTCCGCGCGCTCGGGAGACTGTTTATTCAGTCAGTACGGCAGAATCATGCAAATGTGAATAATCTCGGAAATAGGAGGCGCCGCGCGCCGGAGAGGAAAGGACAGGCGACATTAGGACAACGTTCTTCCGCCAGGCTGCCTCACTCCATTACACACTTCTCTTCCTTCCCCACTTTCTCTTTAGGCCCTCAAATGGGATGGAACTTTTAACCTTTTTTCAATAACCACTTCGTAATTAGTTGAACCAAGGCTAGAGTTGCGCTCTACTAAAACTACCGTTCACTAGTTTCGGTACAGTACGTAAATGCTGTAGCACTGGTAGCATTGGTAGGGAAGAAACACAAATGAATTTATCAGAGAGAAACTGGGAGCCGACGATATCTGTTTGTCTGTCTGTCTGTCTGCCTGTTTTGTACGTAATTTGAACCGCACATTGTACACTGTTCGTCCATTGTGTATTTTATATCCTCATCAAATATAAAAGTCCATTTTATAGGCAATAAAAAATAGTTTAACGCATAAATTCTGCGCTTTTATGTAACCAAAGCAATTACTTTCGACGCAAGTACCGTTTACCTGCACAAATATAAAAAAATCTGCATAAATATTTTTGTTTTGTACTCAATGGAACGCTCATCATGATGGAGGGCAAGAGTTTTCTGTTGTTATTGATTGATAAGTGCGAACGTTGTTTGTGATTAACATAAATGTTTTATATATGCTTGACGAAGTAATCAAATGGTGTTTGATATGGTTCTGTTTTGTTATATTTTTTATTTTCACTTTTTTAAGAAAATTGCGTTTTCTGGAGCTACATCATAAGCTTGTATTGTTTCTCTTTATTTCTACTATAGCATATCTCTGTTTTACGTTACAAATCAACAACTTTTGAATAAAACGTGCATTAAACATTGGAAATTCCAGTTTCACTAAAATACTGTTTATTTTTATGTAATAGACTGGATACGGATGCAGCACACTTAACCTACAAGTAACGCGATTACGATCATAATTGGCCAAGGGTACGAGGAAGTCTACCGTAGTCTACGCTTACTTGCGATAGACTACGGTAGTTGCCAGCCGGAGTGGCCGTACGGTTCTAGGCACTACAGTCTGGAGCCGAGCGACCGCTACGGTCGCAGGTTCGAATCCTGCCTCGGGCATGGATGTGTGTGGTGTCCTTAGGTTAGTTAGGTTTAAGTAGTTCTAAGTTCTAGGGGACTGATGACCTCAGAAGTTAAGTGCCATAGTGCTCAGAGCCATTTGAACCAATCTTACGGACGCACCTAATTTGTACGCCTGGTGAGTGAGTGAGATATGCCTCCTTGCACGATTTAGTTGTTCGTATGAATGTGAATGTGATCACTCCCAAGGAAATGATGTAAACAATAGTTTGTCACATAAGCTGCAACAAATGAACACAGCAGTTTCACAACCACAGTGTCTCTGTGGTCTGTCACAACACATGTTTTTAACGTTTTTCAACTTGCGTTCCGTTTTGGAAGTTTTAACTCGTGAATTCCTATATTGTGACATAGTTTACACTCGTTTGTTTGTCGTTTTCGTTTCTGTGAGATGTCTATATGGTGTATCGCCTGATCTAACTATTTATCAAGTTTATTTGCGACGGTAACGTTATCTTACCACATGATTCTATAACTAATGTTTAGTATGGTAACTGCAAAGACTGCAGAAAGAGAACAAACAATTAAATCCCCGAACAGACAGTTCATAATGTTGTGCAAAAATAGAAACAAATGGCACGATATAGTTCCGAACCCGAACGTCTGCTTTATAGTCCAACACCGTGACCACTTTTTTTATTTTTTTTAATCGTAGTGGGCGTCACATGACATCCGTTGAAGTTCAGTGTGGGTTTTTTTTGCTTGTTATATTTGGTCGTAGCGGACATCACGTGACGTCCGTTGAAGTTCGTTGTTGATCCTATCACTCAGTTTTTTTTATTACAGAGGCCAGCCAGCCCACTGACCAAACACGCTGATTTATCGTGCCGGCGTTCATCTACGCTCAATACTATAGTTGTTAAGTTAGGAGCGTTTACAGTTTCTATTTTGCTTCTTTTCACAGTTCAGTACAACTTCTTCCTGTTTTCATGCTTGATCTGTGTTCAGTTTTTGACTGGCTATCCACTGGGCCATCTTAGAGAGAGAGAGAGAGAGAGAGAGAGAGAGAGAGAGAGAGAGAGAGATTGAATCCAACGAAGAGAGACACCACAGGATCGTTTAATCGGTGTGAATACTTTACGGGGATGCTGAACATACTCTGTTGGCAGATTCACTGCTGAAATTCCGAGAAGCACGTTCCAAGAAATGTCGGGCAATATGTTATTTACTCCCACATACGTCTTTGATAATGACCACGACCAGAAAATAAGAGAAATTAGCGTTCATACGGTGCTGTCTAGACTGTCTTTCTGACAACCCACCATTCCCGCATGGAACAAGAGGTTAGAATATGTTACTGACACAAGCTATATTCTACCTACGCCACACACTGTGAGGTATCTGTCAGAATATCGATGTAGATGGAGACAGATGGCCATATCCTGCGCAGCTGTGCAGAGACTTGGTAACAGAGGACTCGTCAGAATTGTTTGAACGTGCGCTAGGAAGACATGGTTGCGCTCCCTCGTGTCCACAAGTAAATTCAATGGTTGAGCAGTCCGCATACATGTGCTTCTGTACCCAACAATATGTGCTACGTCATATATATGACGACTATGGATGGAGAGGTATCTAGAAAACAGTAGTGCTATACTGTGAGACATACTGTATGATTATGACAATTTATTTTAAAAATTCCACAATATGTTGAGGCTACAATGTGATATTCTTGAAAAACTGTGTACTAGTGGTTTTTTTTCACATGACAAGCTTTCGAGTAATGCTATTTCTACAGTGATAATGCTGGCAATAATACTGCATTTCCTGGCAGCAGATAATTCATTTGCACGTTTGTGTTACTTATTTGGCACTTGAAAACGAAGCATCTCTGTTATT
This sequence comes from Schistocerca nitens, assembly GCF_023898315.1. Classification (NCBI taxonomy): domain Eukaryota; kingdom Metazoa; phylum Arthropoda; class Insecta; order Orthoptera; family Acrididae; genus Schistocerca; species Schistocerca nitens. Next base: position 776,810,479 of record NC_064616.1, read on the forward strand.
GTTGCCGAAACTGCAACATAAAAAATGAAGAATCATCTAATGAGCGGCTGTTATTAATTCACATACGAGACTCACTCGAGAGGCGGGAAGCCACTGGTGATTCTACAAAAGACCCACGCATACATTGCGATCTCTATAGTAAGCGTCAGTCACGTGGGAAACATTGAAAAAGGCGTCGTCTAATTGGATTTTAAGGTAGCGCACAGCGACGATAAAAATTGTTGCGAGCTTGCACCACATGCCACAATGTAGGAGGAAAAACTACTGCTTTTGGGAGTTTCGAGAGGGAACGTCCGCATCGAAGGGGCCTGCGTGATACGCGATGCCTTTTGAACTCATTCGAAAGCCTGCAATAATTTTATTTGTAATGCACAATACTCAAAAACCTTTCAAATTGAAGACTACCGGGTGATCAAAAAGTCAATATAAATTTGAAAACTGAATAAATCTCGGAATATTGTAGGTAGAGAGGTACAAATTGACACACGTGTTTGGAATGACATGGGGTTTTATTAGAACAAAAAAAATACAAAAGTTCAAAAAATGTCCGACAGATGGCGCCTCATCTGACCAGAATAGCAATAATTAGCATAACAAAGTAAGACAAAGCAAAGATGATGTTCTTTACAGGAAATGCTCAATATGTCCTCCATCATTCCTCAATAATAGCTGTAGTCGAGGAATAATGTTGTGAACAGCACCGTAAAGCATGTCCGGAGTTATGGTGAGGCATTGGCGTCGGATGTTGTCTTTCAGCATCCCTAGAGATGGTCGATCACGATACACTTGCGACTTCAGGTAACCCCAAAGCCAATAATTGCACGGACTGAGGTCTGGGGACCTGGGAGGCCAAGCATAACGAAAGTGGCAGCAGAGCACACGATCATCACCAAACGACGCGCACAGGAGATCTTTCACGCGCCAACTGTCAGACATTTTGTGAACTTTGGTTTTTTTTCCCTAATAAAACCCCATGTCATTCCAGACATGTGTCAATTTTTATCTCTCTTTCTACGTTATTCCGTGGTTTATTAAGTTTTCAAATTTATTCTGACTTTTTGATCACCCTGTATATAAACTAAAATGTGTAGCAGCCAGTAAATACTTGTTAAATGAAATCTTACGTCGAAAACCGTACAGCTGCGTAAAATTGTGTGTTTAATCATAGTGTAGGTCGCCACATATTTTGAAGCAGCAGACGTGATGCTGTGAAAGTTTAACACTGTTTATGTAAAACATCATGTCAAAGTGTTCCCTTTTCTTCCGGTAACTAGCAACGTAGTTTTTGCTACTAATACACGCCTTTTACTCATGCATTAAATACTGATATAAATACATCCGTTTTTCCTTTTCTTTCAGTTTGCAATTTCGAATGAAAAATAGCTTCTTGGTCGCGATGTTTTTAGGCGAGTAGTGACTAGAGGATGTTCGCAGAAATGTGAGATGGCTTGTTCGCAGCAGGGTGGCGGCGTGTGGCGCTGACCTTTGATTGGACGCGATTCGATTACCCCCACCACCCCTCCGCCGCTCCCCAGGGTCCAGCAGGCGCCTTTGTCTTACCTTAATGGCAATACTGGTCGATATCTAATTTTTCCCTCTCGATATTGTTATTTCAGTAGCCATTTTTGAGGTTAGATTCGATTAGATTAGGTGTATCGTTCCATATGCCCAGCACGAGAAAGTCGAGTATAAATAGAGTCAGAAAAGCAAAACACTAATTTTACACAAGAATCAAATAATAAATACAGCAGTTTTTCTCCTAATAAGTTCATCGCTACACTACGAGAATGAAGTCCATAAGAAGTCCTTCAGGTTCCTCATGCGTTTGTGTTTTGCAAGTATCTTACAAGGGGAGGCAACGACGTTTGGAACGCGGATTTACTGCAAACTTCGTACACTCGTAGTACTCCATGAGGACAACAAAATGTGTAAGCAGTAGCACGTACTTCTCTAGCGTTATTGAGAAAATCGCAAGATAATTTCAGTCAACAAATATGTACCTGTGCATGGCCGTTATTATCACGAAGCGGCGGCAGCCGTCCAAGCCCCGTAATCGTAGGTCGTTAGTGGCTGGATCGAGTCCCGTTCGTCACTTTTTTTTCCAACACAGTCATATTCTTTACTATTTATATTACAACTGATATAACGGGAAAAATACGTGTAATTAGATGAACTTTTATTAAATTTACAATGTTATTTGGCACTCTGCAAAGTTTTATTTTCACAAATAATGTAATATTCATAACTACCGACTAGTAGACGACCAACGAGGGGAGGGCCAGGCTTAATCGAAAGAGAACGAGAAATTGGTTCTCGTGAAGACGCTATTAAAATACACTGGATACTGCACGACCAATTATCAGCGCCGATATTTAAGGAAATGCTGTGTTATCCATGGTTTGCTTCCAAATTATCGAATGAAAGAGATGTTTTTAAAAATGTTAGCGAGGTTTGTTTTTCCATGAAAAATCTCAAAAGACCTTGCGTATGCGGCAAGATAGCATTTATTCAATGCAGCTGGTGCCGTTTAACTTTGTTTTCCACGTTTTCACGAAAAATACCATCCTGCAACTTGTACTCGTAATGTTGAAAGCGACGATTAGTTGTACATCTTTCGAAAGCTGTCTGTGGCAGTCGAATCGTGCAGGTAACAAGTAGTTTCGGACTCCTTCCAGGTGTAAGGGATTTCTCAAATCACGGACAAGCAGACATTTTCATTATCACTTTATGCGTTTATGTGGTTTATATGGTGCGGAGACCTGGACATGGAGGAAGGAAGATGAAAGAAGATTGGAGGCACTAGAGATGTGGTTATGGAGAAGACTGGAAAAAGTGAAATGGGAAGACCGAGTAAGGAATGAAGAAGTATTAAGAAGGGTTGGAGAAGAAAGAAACATGCTGAAAGTCATCAGAAAGAGAGAACAGAACTGGATTGGACATTGTTTGAGGGACTGTTTATTGAAGGAAGGAATAGAAGGAATGGTGGAGGGAAAAAGGGGAAGAGGAAGAAGAAGATATCAAATGGTGGACAATATCAAAGGAGACAAATATTCAGAAATGAAACGACTGGCTATGGACAGACAAAAGTGGAAGAGGCTTAACCTATGACAAGACCTACCTTAAGGCAGAATACGATACTACTACTGCTTATGCGTTTAGTCGTTTACTAGTCGGTAGTTATGAATATTATGTTATTTGTGATAATAAAACTTTGTAGACTGCCAAATAACATCGTAAATTTAATAAAAGTTCATCTTATTAAACGTATTTTTCCCGTTATATCAATTGTATCATAAATATGACTGTGTTGGGAATAAAAGTTACGAACGGGACTCGATCCAGCGACTAACGATCTACGACTACGGGGCTTGGACACTAACCACTCGGCTGCCGCCGCTTCGTGATAGTAACGGCCACTCACAGGTACGTATTTGATGACTGCAATTACCTTGCTATTTTCTCAATAACGCTTGAGAAGTACGTGCTACTGCTTACACATTTTGTTGTCCTCATGGAGTACTACGAGTGTACGAAGTTTGAAGTAAATCCGTATTCCAAATGTCGTGGCCTTCCATTGTTAGTCTTCGGTGCTCGCTGGGAAGTTAATGAAAATTGTTGCTGAAAAAGTCCGGGCAGCTTGGTAAGTCACTATATCTTCACCAACACTGAGACTGATCATATCACAATCTCTAAGAGCAAAATTTGAAGTTTCTATGTTGTCGTCGTCATCAGTCCAAAGAGTGGTTTGATGCAGCTCTCGATGCTACTCAATGCTGTTTCTGTATTCGTATTTGTGTGTGTTCGGGAAACAAGTACGCTGTTGTCGAACATTATGGCAAGGTTGTGTTTGAACACATCGTTGCCGCACTGAGTGGCCGCGTGGTTTGAGGCGCCATGTCACGGATCTCACGGCCCCTCTCGCCGCGGGTTCGAGTCCTCCCTCGTGTGCGTGTGATTTGGACATTTTTGAACACGTGCGAACATAAGTATTGTCGCGTTTCGACGAGTGTCTACATGCACTTTGGACGTCATTCTTTTAAGATATCAGTAACAAGGTGCAGCTGTCATCTAGAAAAAGCTCCAGCTTTCCTTAACATCAGACCACAACTTCACACTTACGTCAGTTGATGCTCTTCGCTGGCTTCTCATATCAACTGAGGACGAAATTCAAAAGCAGAACACTGACGACGACCAACATAACCTGAAGAAAGGCTAGCATTTACACTGGTTAATAGCAGCGAAAGACATATTGTTAGTGATAGTTTCACATTTCAAATGCTGTTTTGTAACAGTATCTTATGTTTTTTGTAACAGGTGCGAAGTTCTTCGAAGGCTTTTTATTAAAGTACATACAAAAGGAAGTTAATGTCAATAAAATTTGATCTGTCACATACGCTACATGATAAAATTTACTGTTGTGTGTGTTGGAGGGCAGACAGCGTGACGCAGAGTAGACTGTTTTTATCATCAAAAATCTCTAACATAAGTGGTACACCAGCCGTGTAATTACAAGTACAATGAACATAAGGAACGAGAATGATAAAAGTTTTTCGTATATTTTTAATTTTAATCAACTTAATAGTTACATATTCGCATTTGTCTAATTTCAAAGAAATTTATTTTTCTTTTTAATAAAAAGAATTACATAGGTTATGCTTACTCATACTGTTCCCGCCTGACGCAGCAATCTAATAAATTTATCGTTTTTCTCATGTCTCCGGCAGCACCTTTGAGTACTTCGGGAATTTTCCACCAATCATATTTCATTGCCTTCGGCATTTGTTGTGTGAATCTCATTTTACCGGGAGCACGTATGACAGCCATCTTAAAATTCAGAAGCGGTGAGCCGTGTAGAAAATGAGTGAGGTTATATAAAGGACTGGTTAACATATGGAACATGGTTATCCTCCTGTCTGTTCCTTAAAAATAAACATTATTTATAGGAAAACTGAAATTTTCAATGTTCAATTCAGGGTTTATTCGAAAATTTTTGATTTGTAACATGAAACTGAGGGATGTTGTAAAAATAAAGAAAACAATACAGCTTATCATGTAATGCAAGGAAACGCAATTTCTTCAACCAAAAGGTAAAATAAAAAAAAGAACACAAAATAAAAGGCTTTCAAACTTTGCTTCAATACTTCGTCGAACTTATAAAAACATGTCTCTGTTATTCATAAACAGCTTTCTCATTTATGAATAATAGCAGGAAACTCTAGCCTTTGGTCATAATGAAACACGTTCTACTGTGTACAAAATAAACATAATATTTATTCTCTGTTTTTGCATGTAAACTGTAATTGCTCTGGTTACACAAAAGGGCAGAAGTTACACGATCAACTAATTTTTATTATTTATAAAATGCAATTTCTATTCTGTAAGGATATAAAATCCTCAGTGGACTAACCACTGAATGATGTGTATTTCTAATTATGAACGAACGAACGACCAGGCAAACATAAAAACAAAGAGAAAACGTCAGCTCCCATTTTCTCTCTTGCACTTTCATTTATATTTCTTTCCTTATCAGTTCTGCAATTACTACCATTTATTACGTCATTTATGTTGTGTGCCAAAATTACCGAACCGTAGGCAGAGCGCAAAATGGGCGTTGTTCGTCACGTTTTATTCAGTATAAACATCGTTGCTTGTAGGGTCTTCCTGCTTACAATGCGGATATGATGTCTGTACGCACATCTCACTAGCACTTCGGCCTTTTTCGCTGTTGCTGTACATTAAAAGAAGAAATAAACACCTGAGAGACCGTAAACAATGAAGAATGAAAGGCTGACGACGGAGTCTTACGATAAGGCAATATTTTTTCGATCGGCTAGTAGCAGATCAACCCAGGTCCCCATAACCGCACGAGTGGTCGACTGTGAAGAGCGGACAAATTGAATAGCTGGCCGGCGGCCATTAGAGTGGTAAACTGACGCGCGGAGTTCGAATGTTTATACATCGCTTTTGGTTATAAAATGCCTTCCCTTGAGTTAGGTCGCAAACATAATTCCTCATTTAAATACGTTACTACAATATACTTTTTAATTTATGAACAAACAGCAACTAGTCACTGTTTATGAATTTATCTTACGTACTTCATGGAATCTGCCGTAGCTAAAAGTTATGTACTGGACCCCTAGCATTTTTCGTAGTTCATTTACGATAGATGTATGCAAAATGCATCAATATACTCGATTTGCCCACTACATTAATAGATATTTTTCTGACTCTACCTTGCTTTAGATTTTATGACGAGAAGTGCGTTATATATGGCATAGTGCTTTGGCAACTCACGACCAAATTATCAAGTTTCAACCTAACCTAGACCATGAAAACACTACCGATCAGCCAACTTTCTTCAAAATGATCAGAACATATAAAATGGTATTCTGTCGGTCGGAAATCTTGCCTCCTGAGAGCGTGTAACCATTTTTGTAACAGCTGTGGTTTTGAGAAAGGAAACCTGCAAACAGATGCACAGACATTATGCTAATACCGTGTTACAAAAGCATTTATTAAGCAAGTGCACTGACATACAAAACAACTTAAAATATTCACATACCTGTGAAATGTAATATTCGTTCCTTTCTCGAATTTATTTGTACAATTAATCGCTGCACAACTCTTCACCATTGTACTTCTTTTGATTGGAACGTACAGACGGTAGAATTACGAGTAAAAAATACTGTATGTACGCCGCAACAAATATGCAACGTAGAATCAGGGTCTTCATAAACAACAATACTACAATCAAAATATCCACGGGTGTACTGCCGGTCTACAGTGTCCAACGGGCACAATATTTCGGCGATCATACATGTCGCCATCATCAGGTGAACTGACGGACTGAGCTCCTGTGAACGTGCCGGCACGGAGATCCATACACTATGGCTGCTCAAGGGGAACTGGGTTCGGTCGCGGCGGCGGCCGATTTAAATACCCTCCGCCGGCGGCGCGCTCACTCCGCCGTCCGCGCCCCGCGCCACGGTCGAGCGGTGGAACAGATTGCGACGGCGTCTGAGATGACGTCGGTGTGATGGCTCTGTCCGCCGTGGTCGTCACAACTATACATTTGCTCGATTTACTCTTAATTAACCCGATCGCTGGTTCCCAAGCCTTGCTAAGATTATAGCCACAGTCACGATTTATGAGGTCGTCATTGGTGCGAATTTCGATGGCCTCTCTAACAACGCTGTCCCAGTATCTCGACGTCAGTACCAGAATCCTCGTGCGTTCATACTCCATAGCGTGATTTTCCGACAAACAATGTTCAGCGACCGCCGACTTGCTCGGATACATCAGTCGAGTGTGCCTCTGGTGTTCACGGCATCGATCCTCGACGGTACGCATCGTCTGACCAATATACGACTTGCCACATTGACACGGAATCTGGTACACGCCGGCCTTCCTCAAACCGAGATCATCTTTGGCGCTCCCCACCAGTGCACGAGTTTTATTCGGAGGACAAAACACCGTTCCGACCCGGTGTTTCTTCAAAATGCGGGCGATCTTCCCCGAGAGTGCACCTGTATATGGGATAAACGCAGTGCCTACCCCCCTCCCTCGTGATTTCATCCATATCCACAGGTTGTGCTGTAGTGGTTGGGCGGAGAGCACGTTGAATCTGCCACTCTGAGTACCCCTTTTTTAATTTAAATCGGCCGCCGCCGCGACCGAACCCAGTTCCCCCTGAGCAGCCATAGTGTACGGATCTCCGTGCCGGCACGTTCACAGGAGCTCAGTCCGTCAGTTCACCTGATGATGGCGACATGTATGATCGCCGAAATATTGTGCCCGTTGGACACTGTAGACCGGCAGTACACCCGTGGATATTTTGATTATCAAATACGCCGGGAGAAACTCAAGAATCACAACAATACTACACAACACATCAGACTACAACCACTATAATGGCGTCCAGCCGAAGGTTCAAATTATCCCTCGACTGCAGCGCCATCAGTGAGTCTAGTTATTTTTTGAAAGGTCTTTGAATCAACCAAAGGCTGGAGGAAGGAAGGAAGGAAGGAAGGGAGGGTGGGAGGGAGGAAGGAAGGGAGGGAGGGAAAGGACTTCTTCCCCTCCATGAATCACCTCTCTCACACATTTTTCTCACCTGCCTACCGAACCTCATCAGCATATGGGACGGTGCATGTTCCGAACTTCTTCCATAGAGGATCGCTTATTTTTTCCACCGATTTTCTTGTTCGGGACGTACGTCTGGAACAGGCAACGGACACGAGAACACTGGTCGCGGCGTAGTGCCAGACTCAATTGGAAAGAGGACACCTGAGAGAAGGAGCGTTCCCAGAAGGTTCATTTTAACCCGAGAAGCGCGCAGCCGAGCGCCTCGTCGCGTATCGCATTAGCATCGACCCGGCGCCCACGCAGGCCAGCTTTTTAATTAGACGCCGGCCTGTCCATCCCAGCGGTGTTAATCTGCTCGGCTCTCCGCTTTATACCTTTCCGCTCGTCTACAGTTTCAGTTATTGGAGCAATCTCCGGTGCCGGCGGCGCTCGCGCGCGGCTACACTCCGCAAATTGAAGGCGCGCCGGAACGTATATTGTGCCCTTCGCATTGGGTTCCTAGCTCCCACTCCCCGTCGTTTACGTTCCGCTCCGTGACGTCACGCGGAGACCCTGCTACGGGTTCTTCCAGGTACCAAGCCTTCAGAGTTCAGTCATTTGGTGGGTTGTACCTACCGATACAGCCTACGGAATATCAGACCAGTTGTGTGGCTGCATTGAAGAGTTTTTGGGAAACAGAACACAGCATGTTGTTCTCAATGGAGAGACGTCTACAGACGTTAAAGTAACCTCTGGCGTGCCACAGGGGAGTGTTATGAGACCATTGCTTTTCACAATATACAGGGTGATCAAAAAGTCAGTATAAATTTGAAAACTTAATAAACCATGGAACGCCGGCCGCGGTGGTCTAGCGGTTCTAGGCGCGCAGTCCGGAACCGCGCGACTGCTACGGTCGCAGGTTCGAATCCTGCCTCGGCCATGGATGTGTGTGATGTCGTTAGGTTAGTTAGGTTTAAGTAGTTCTAAGTTCTAGGGGACTGATGACCACAGATTTTAAGTCCCATAGTGCTCAGAACCAATTGAACCATTTTTTGAAACCGCGGAACAATGTTGATAGAGAGGTAAAAATTGACACACATGCGTGTAATGACATGGGGTATTATTAGAACAAAAAAAAAAGTATTGCTAGACGCGTGAAAGATCTCTTGCACGCGTCGTTTGGTGATGATCGTGTGCTCAGCCGCCACATTCGTCATGCTTGGCCTCCCAGGTCCCCAGACCTCAGTCCGTGCGATTATTGGCTTTGGGGTTACCTGAAGTCACAAGTGTATCGTGATCGACCGACGTCTCTAGGGATGCTGGAAGACAACATCCGACGCCAACGCCTCACCATAACTCCGGACATGCTTTACAGTGCTGTTCACAACATTATTCCTCGACTACAGCTATTGTTGAGGAATGATGGAGGACATATTGAGCATTTCCTGTAAAGAACATCATCTTTCCTTTGTCTTACTTTGTTACGCTAATTATTGCTATTCTGATCAGATGAAGCACCATCTGTCGGACATTTTTTGAACTTGTGTATTTTTTGGTTCTAATAAAACCCCATGTCATTCCAATCATGTGTGGAAATTTGTACCTCTCTATCTACATTACTCCGTGATTTATTCTGTTTTCAAATTTATACTGACTTTTTAATCACCCGGTATATAGATGACCTAGTAGATAGTGTCGGAAGTTCCATGCGGCTGTTCGCGGATGATGCTGTAGTATACAGAGAAGTTGCAGCATTAGGAAATTGCAGCGAAATGCAGGAAGATCTGTAGCGGATAGGCACTTGGTGCAGGGAGTGGCAACCGACCCTTAACATAGACAAATGTAATATATTGCGAAAACATAGAAAGAAGGATAGCGGAACAATCACTGGTCGCAGTTACGTCTGTAATATATCTGGGAGTATGCGTACGGAACGATTTGAAGTGGAATGATCATATCAAATTAATTGTTGGTAAGGCGGGTGCCAGGTTGAGATTCATTGGGAGAGTCCTTAGAAAATGTAGTCCATCAACAAAGGAGGTGGCTTACAAAACACTCGTTCGACCTATACTTGAGTATTGCTCAACAGTGTGGGATCCGTACCAGATCGGGTTGACGGAGGAGATAGAGAAGATCCAAAGAAGAGCGGCGCGTTTCGTCACAGGGTTATTTGGTAACCGTGATAGCGTTACGGAGATGTTTAGCAAACTCAAGTGGCAGACTCTGCAAGAGAGGCGCTCTGCATCGCGGTGTAGCTTCCTGTCCATGTTTCGAGAGGGTGCGTTTCTGTCGAATTTATTGTTTCCCCCTACTTATACCTCCCGAGGAGATCACGAATGTAAAATTGGAGAGATTCGAGCACGCACGGAGGCTTTCCGGCAGTCGTTCTTCCCGCGAACCATACGCGACTGGAACAGGAAAGGGAGGTAATGACAGTGGCACGTAAAGTGCCCTCCGCCACACACCGTTGGGTGGCTTTCGGAGTATAAATGTAAATTTAGATGTAGATGTAGACTTCGACTTTGGCACGTAACGTAACAATAATGTATCGTGTGACGTCATAGTGTGCAACGCGAGACCTACGAGAAAGACAGGCCGCGGCGCTTATGTCACGAAGGTAGGCCTGCGCTCGCTCAACTCAGCAGACAAACTACGTTTCTACACCTGTTTACCCGTAACCGGTTGTGTATGTACAAACGAGAATTGCAACTTCTACTGGAATCCGCTGTTATGGAGTCTTACTGTTATTTGTCTTACAATGATCGGAAGTCCATAGGCCTGGTGATAATTTGTTACGGCTGTACTGGGACAATAAAATTAAAATCATGCCAAAATGACTATCAGTTGCATAAGGCTCCACTTCTTGTATGAAATGAGGACTGTTAAACAGAAGAGACTAAATGCTATAAACAAGCCGTTATACCGTTAATATCTAGTATTGATCTTGAATTAAATTTTGTTGTAGTATTGTTAATCAGTAAGACTTCATAATAAGATTATGAAGAAGATGCAATTCTTATTAGTAAGTACACGCCCAGCTGCGAGTTAACAGGTTTAAAACGCATTTTGTCGGCTGAGCTGAGCGAGCGATGTACACGCCGCTGCCTGTCTTTCTCGTGGGCCTTGGAGCAACGACAGATACAACAAAACACTGCCAATACTTACTTCTGCTTCCATACTATTATTCCAATACATTTTGAGCGTGCATCTCTTTCACGAATTTTTCGGCCGCGTATCTTCTGCCGGTCCTCGATTCTCGATTCACTCACAGGATGGCCGGAAATATCTTTTGTTTATTAATTTATTTAACCTGGTAGGATAAGGGTCTTCCTGTCCGCCGTTACATCTGACTAATCATTCTACGTATTTTGAACTACATTCATCACGAAAAGTATGTTATATGCTACATTTAATGTATCTGCACGACACACAGGCGCCGATTAAACGATAACATAACGAGCAAGTATTTCATAACTAACTTCGTTCGTGGATGAATTAAATTTTCCTAAGTCTCCTGATAAGTTTCAGTGTAGCATTTGGTTTTCATACCATTTGTTTTTGTGTGGTCATTCCACTTACGGTCGCTCCTGATGCCTACTCCAGGGTATTTTATGATAGGTACTGTTTCCTACTATTTGTCAGCAATAGTAAAATCGAACAGTAGTGGATCTCTTCACCTATTTATGCGTAATACCTTAGTAATTAAGGCACTGGCTCCTTAGCCGAAAGACGCACGCAGATTTTTTTATCTCTAAATAACTCACGGCGAGTCCGGGGTTACTTCTCAGAAATGACTTAGTTGACTTGATACCCTAACCTTGTAAGAACCGAACTAATGCATTGTCTACAGCGATCTCGTCGTGGATGGCCATTTTCAATTCCTTTCTTGTTACTTAGATAGCTTACTGCTCAGCCTAGATAGCTAGAACGTCATGTTTCCACTAGAGTTTAACGTTCCATTGACTCAGGTCAGTTGATGCGGAAGGATGTGTACTCAGCCATAGAGAAAATATGGAGAACCTAAATCTAGAAGAGACTCCGACAACGATTTAGACCCCCCCCCCCCCTCGCCTCGCTAACACGATTCGACCGTATAGAGGGTGGCGCACGAAATGTGTTACCAATTGTTTCTTAAACAATTTGCGACGCACATTAGATATCCCGCTGGGATCTCTACAGCAGTACCAGCAGAGCTTGGAAAAACAAATGAGTTACCAAATGACTTGTAATTCACGATACTGCCGCTAGGAGACTAGTAAGCAGCAATGGCTGACAATGGAAGACTGACGACACAGCAACGATCGGCATTTGTGTTACTTTTACGTGAAACGAAAAGCCTTGTTGTGACTCAGAGGCGTTTTCGACAACAGTTTAACACAGGATGGGCTCCTTGCAAGAAGACCATCCACAGGTTGTACGGTAAATTTGTACAGGAAGGAACAGTATTGGAAGCGAAGCGACCTCGGCCTAAGCCTGTTTGTTCGCCAGAGAATATTGAAGCGGTACGAGTTGCTGTACAGAGAAGTACCGGGAAATCGTGTAGAAAGGCAGCAGTGCAACTGGGAATATCCAGACGTTCCGTTCAACGCATTCTTAAAAGTGACCTCCATATGTACCCATACAAGATGACCTGTGCACAGAAGCTCACTGAAGAACACAAGCAGCAGAGACTACTGTTTGTGGCCGAGCGGTTCTAGGCGCTACAGTCTCGAACCGCGCGACCTCTACGGTCGCAGGTTCGAATCGTGCCTCGGGCATGGATGTGTGTGATGTCCTTAGGTTAGTTAGGTTTAAGTAGTTCTAAGTTCTAGGGGACTGATGACCTCAGAAGTTAAGTCCCATAGTGCTCAGAGCCATTTGAACCATTTGAACTACTGTTTGCTCAGTGGGCGGAGGATAGGGAAGAAACTCTCAACAACGTTTGGTTTTCAGACGAGGCGCATTTTCATTTAGACCGTGTGGTTAACAAACAAAATGTACGCTTTTGGGCCACTGAAAACCCACAAGTGCTTCATGAACGACAACATTTTGCTCCGAGGATTACAGCGTGGGCAACAATTTCCAGTCACGGATTTATTGGACCCTTTTTCTTTTAAGAAACTGTGAACAGCGAGCGTTATTTGAGCATGCTTCGCAATAGCTTCATTCCACAGCTTCTTGCTACTTCCTTGCCCTTCAACACGCAGTGGTTCATGCAAGATGGAGCAAGGCCACATACTGCAAACACTGTGTTGGAGTTTTTACACGAGCATTTCGACATGCGGATCATTTCACTCAGGTTTCCAGGTCGCTTCAATGACTGACAAAATTGGCCCCCAAATAGTCCAGACCTCAATCCATGTGAGCCGGCCGCGGTGGTCTCGCGGTTCTAGGCGCGCAGTCCGGAACCGTGCGACTGCTACGGTCGCAGGTTCGAATCCTGCCTCCGGCATGGATGTGTGTGATGTCCTTAGGTTAGTTAGGTTTAAGTAGTTCTAAGTTCTAGGGTACTAATGACCACGGCAGTTGAGTCCCATAGTGCTCAGAGCCATTTGAACCATTTTGAACTCAATCCATGTGACTTTTTTCTTTGGGGGTACCTAAAGGAAAAAATTTTCCCGAAACGTTCACGTGATTTAATGGAGCTCAGAAGACTTATTCTTCAAGCTTGCAGTGAAATTACGGAGGACATGTGCCGCAGGGTAATCACTAACTTAAACGAAATGTTTGACATATTGAGCATGTGCTGAGTTAGAACAAATCTCCATGGACGGCTTTTCACTGTAGTATATGTTCCTTTCAGATTGTATTGACAATAAAGTTCATATTCAAAAACAAAATGGTAACACATTTCGTGCGCCACCCTGTACTTGGCTATTGCATCACTTACCGCCTGTGCTCGTGCTGGTTGTTCCGATGCATTACATCGTTAACTACATCATCATTCCCTCCTATCCTGTTCTCGTGTGTGTGTGTGTGTGTGTGTGTGTGTGTGTGTGTGTGTGTGTGTGTGTGTGTGTGTGTAAAACATGGGTTTGAAGTGTGTCATGAGGCGTATGCTTAATTATGCATTTCTAAATCATGAACGTATCGAACAGTGTAGAACGGCTGGATATTTTAATTCTTCTTAACAACACAGGACACGTCTTTAAAAGTAGCAATATATTGTAGGTAGGAAATTCCCCCGTATTTTGATTATAACAAAAGTTCCTCAGCTTAAACGTTAAACAGTGTTTATTAGTGTTGTCCTCCAGACAATTGGCTATGCTGCTCCTATTTAACAATTCGTAAACTTCTACCTACGTACATGAAACTAATGCCCCGAGCAACGGACGCATTTTACGACAGTCGAAACTGAGCTTGCCTTCGACGGACTGCCGGTGAGATCGGCTTTAGGCGTTCCGTGTTATCTGCTATGAATGAATCCTTTGATGCGCGCCGTGGTTAGCCCTGGGTGGGACTCGCACTGCTAGCTTACGCCTATCTCGCTGATGCAAGGCCCCGCCGACTTCATCCGATTCCATTGACGTCACTGTATACTCCGCACGTGCCATTGTGCCACCGAAGCACGTGACGACCCATGCATGTAACTACTGCACAATGTCGCTTTGATGCCACCACAGCTCATTTGAAATGTCACATTTAGGAAAATACGCTAAATTGTGGAACTGCTGACATTAAATCTGTCATTTTTGCGCAATAATGAATGTCAACTAAATGCAGGGACAATGAGAGAAATTCTAAATGTTGCACAGAAAAGTTGATATCGATTAAAATTTATACTTTTTATTTTGGTCAGTGTTTCGCTACAGCATAACAGAAGTATCAGATTCATTAGCAGAGTAGCTGTGTTCACTCTAGTAGTCAAATGTTTCGTTGGGATGGGTGAAGTGAAAATAATGCCGTCGTGAAATTCTTTGTTGGACGCTTTATCGCAAATGAAATTTCATCCAAGCATGGTGAACATCTGTCAGGAATGTCTTGCTTCACTCAAAAAGTTTAGAAATGGTTAGGTTAATTAAAAAGTGTAGTTCTCCTTTCATGATTATTCACATTAAGAACATACCAAAACTGCAACCAGAGATGAAAACGCGGAGCAAGTGTATCGTATGATCCACTGGATCCAATTTTCCTTCCTCCCCTCCAAGCCCTCGCAGCACCTGAGTTCCAACAAACTATCTCTGCAGTCAGAGATACGAAACATGACTAATCAAGTTACCGCTTTCGTAATTAAATTTAGGACAGAAGATGGGAATAATACAACATACAAAAAATAATTAGCCCATCCGTAAAATAGAACCGTTTACCAATAATTGAAATTTTAGATAAATGTAGTTAATTCACGGTTATACTGCTCCCGAAAATAGGAATCGTATACAGTTTTTTAGTCATGTAACATACTTGTGCATTTGATTGTCAACATTAGCATCTATACACAGAGAACTCGACATTAGTTATTTCACAAACCAGACAACGGTGACAAACTGACGGTGTCGGCCAAGTACAAAACTAATATCTGCAACTGTAGCTGTTAGCAGGTGCTACACAGGTCAAACTGCGTGTAACTATCCTATGCGATCCAATACATCCTCTGCGGCACTCCCTTTAGAGTAAATAAACAAATCGGAAACTAACGTCCTCTTAGTTCAGATGGTTCACCCAAGACCGTCCATCTACATCTACATTTATACTCCGCAAGCCACCCAACGGTGTGTGGCGGAGGGCACTTTACGTGCCACTGTCATTACCTCCCTTTCCTGTTCCAGTCGCGTATGGTTCGCGGGAAGAACGACTGCCGGAAAGCCTCCGTGCGCGCTCTAATCTCTCTAATTTTACATTCGTGATCTCCTCGGGAGGTATAAGTTGGGGGAAGCAATATATTCGATACCTCATCCAGAAACGCACCCTCTCGAAACCTGGCGAGCAAGCTACACCGCGATGCAAGAGCGCCTCTCTTGCATAATCTGCCACTTGAGTTTAATAAACATCTCCGTAACGCTATCACGGTTACCAAATAACCCTGTGACGAAACGCGCCGCTCTTCTTTGGATCTTCTCTATCTCCTCCGTCAACCCGATCTGGTACGGATCCCACACTGTTGAGCAATACTCAAGTATAGGTCGAACGAGTGTTTTGTAAGCCACCTCCTTTGTTGATGGATTACATTTTCTAAGCACTCTCCCAATGAATCTCAACCTGGTACCCGCCTTACCAACAATTAATTTTATATGATCATTCCACTTCAAATCGTTCCGCACGCATACTCCCAGATATTTTACAGAAGTAACTGCTACCAGTGTTTGTTCCGCTATCATATAATCATACAATAAAGGATCCTTCTTTCTATGTATTCGCAATACATTACATTTGTCTATGTTAAGGGACAGTTGCCACTCCCTGCACCAAGTGCCTATCCGCTGCAGATCTTCCTGCATTTCGCTACAATTTTCTAATGCTGCAACTTCTCTGTATACTACAGCATCATCCGCGAAAAGCCGCATGGAACTTCCGACACTATCTACTAGGTCATTCATATATATTGTGAAAAGCAATGGTCCCATAACACTCCCCTGTGGCATGCCAGAGGTTACTTTAACGTCTGTAGACGTCTCTCCATTGATAACAACATGCTGTGTTCTGTTTGCTAAAAACTCTTCAATCCAGCCACACAGCTGGTCTGATATTCCGTAGGCTCTTACTTTATCAGGCGACAGTGCGGAACTGTATCGAACGCCTTCCGGAAGTCAAGAAAAATAGCATCTACCTGGGAGCCTGTATCTAATATTTTCTGGGTCTCATGAACAAATAAAGCGAGTTGGGTCTCACACGATCGCTGTTTCCGGAATCCATGTTGATTCCTACATAGTAGATTCTGGGTTTCCAAAAACGACATGATACTCGAGCAAAAAACATGTTCTAAAATTCTACAACAGATCGACGTCAGAGATATAGGTCTATATTTTGCGCATCTGCTCGACGACCCTTCTTGAAGACTGGGACTACCTGTGCTCTTTTTCCAATCATTTGGAACCCTTCGTTCCTCTAGAGACCTGCGGTACACGGCTGTTAGAAGGGGGGCAAGTTCTTTCGCGTACTCTGTGTAGAATCGAATTGGTATCCCGTCAGGTCCAGTGGACTTTCCTCTGTTGAGTGATTCCAGTTGCTTTTCTATTCCTTGGACACTTATTTCGATGTCAGCCATTTTTTCGTTTGTGCGAGGATTTAGAGAAGGAACTGCAGTGCGGTCTTCCTCTGTGAAACAGCTTTGGAAAAAGGTGTTTAGTATTTCAGCTTTACGCGTGTCATCCTCTGCTTCAATGCCATCATCATCCCGGAGTGTCTGGATATGCTGTTTCGAGCCACTTACTGATTTAACGTAAGACCAGAACTTACTAGGATTTTCTGTCAAGTCGGTACATAGAATTTTACTTTCGAATTCACTGAACGCTTCACGCATAGCCCTCCTTACGCTAACTTTGACATCGTTTAGCTTCTGTTTGTCTGAGAGGTTTTGGCTGCGTTTAAACTTGGAGTGAAGCTCTCTTTGCTTTCGCAGTAGTTTCCTAACTTTGTTGTTGTACCACGGTGGGTTTTTCCCGTCCCTCACAGTTTTACTCGGCACGTACCTGTCTAAAACGCATTTTACGATTGCCTTGAACTTTTTCCATAAACACTCAACATTTTCAGTGTCGGAACAGAAATTTTCGTTTTGATCTGTTAGGTAGTCTGAAATCTGCCTTCTATTACTCTTGCTAAACAGATAAACCTTCCTCCCTTTTTTTATATTCCTATTAACTTCCATATTCAGGGATGCTGCAATGGCCTTATGATCACTGATTCCCTGTTCTTCACATACAGAGTCGAAAAGTTCGGGTCTGTTTGTTATCAGTAGGTCCAAGGTGTTATCTCCACGAGTCGGTTCTCTGTTTAATTGCTCGAGGTAATTTTCGGATAGTGCACTCAGTATAATGTCACTCGATGCTCTGTCCCTACCACCCGTCCTAAACATATGAGTGTCCCAGTCTATATCTGGTAAATTGAAATCTCCACCTAAGACTATAACATGCTGAGAAAATTTATGTGAAATGTATTCCAAATTTTCTCTCAGTTGTTCTGCCACTAATGCTGCTGAGTCGGGAGGTCGGTAAAAGGAGCCAATTATTAACCTAGCTCGGTTGTTGAGTGTAACCTCCACCCATAATAATTCACAGGAACTATCCACTTCTACTTCACTACAGGATAAACTACTACTAACAGCGACGAACACTCCACCACCGGTTGCATGCAATCTATCCTTTCTAAACACCGTCAGTACCTTTGTAAAAATTTCGGCAGAATTTATCTCTGGCTTCAGCCAGCTTTCTGTACCCATACCGATTTCAGCTTCGGTGCTTTCCATCGGCGCTTGAAGTTCCGGTACTTTACCAACGCAGCTTCGACAGTTGACAATTACAATACCGATTGCTGCTTGGTCCCCGCATGTCCTGACTTTGCCCCGCACCCGTTGAGGCTGTTGCCCTTTCTGTACTTGCCCCATATCAGCGACCTTAGTAGTCGTTAGACATCGTGAGAGAGCAGAATGGAGCGCTCCGCGGAACTCACGGACTTCGAACGTGGTCAGGTGATTGGGTGTCACTTGTGTCATACGTCTGTAGGCGAGATTTCCACACTCCTAAACATCCCTACGTCCACTGTTCCCGATGTAATAGTGAAGTGGAAACGTGAAGGGACACGTACAGCACAAAATCATACTGGCCGACATCGTCTGTTGACTGACAGAGACCGCCGACAGTTGATGATGGTCGTAATGTGTAATAGGCAGACATCTATCCAGGCCATCACACAGGAATTCCAATCTGCATCAGGATCCACTGCAAGTACTATGACAGCTAGGCGGGAGGTGAGAAAACTTGGATTTCATGGTCGAGCGGCTGCTGATAGCCACACATCACGCCCGTAAATGCCAAACGACGCCTCGCTTGGTGTAAGGAGCGTTAACGTTAGACGACTGAACAGTGGAAAAACGTTGTGGCGATCCGACGGCAGGGTGTGTTTATGGCGAATGCCGGGTGGACGTCATCTGTCAGCGTGTGTACTGCCAACAGTAAAATTCGGAGGCGGTTTTGTTTTGGTGTGGTCATTTTTTTCTTGTAGGGGGCTTGCACCCCTTGTTGTTTCGCATGGTACTATCACAGCACAGGCCTACATTGATGTTTTAAGCACATTCTTCCTTCCCATTGTTGAAGAGCAGTTCGGGGATGGCGATTGCATCTTTCAACACGATTGACCACCTGTTCATAATGCACAGCTTGTGGCGGAGTGGTTACACGACAATAACATCCCTGTAAAGGACTGGTCTGCACAGAGTCCTGATTTGAATCCTAGAGAACTCCTTTGGGATATTTGGAACGCCGACTTCGTGCGAGACCTCACCGACCGACATCGATACCTCTGCTGAGTGCAGCACTCTGTGAAGAATGAGCCGCCATTCCCCAAGAAACCTTCCAGCACCTGATTGAACGTACGCCTACGAGATTGGAAGCTGTCGTAAAGACTGAGGGTGGGCCAACATCATATTGAATTCCAGCGTTACCGATGGAGGGCGCCACGAACTTTTATGTCATTTTCAGCCATGTGTCCGGGTACTTTCGACCACATAGTGTATTAACTGTATATTCTTATTAAGAGCCTAAGAGTCGTTACAGTGTATATAAAGTATTCGTGCGAGCAGATAATCTGTGCTGAGTAATAAGACATTCACGTTCTAAAAAAAAAAAAAAAAAAAAAAAAAAAAAAAAAAAAAAAAAAAAAACCTGCTGTGTCGCAATAAGGAAGAGACATTCCCAGATGCCTCACAGCATGTAAGTGCGGAAGTGGCACATGTTGACACTTACTTTCAGAGAAATGATTCTTGGACGTCTCTCCGAACACACACGCAGGGTAAGTATGCAAGTATAATTTCTTTCGGTTTGTACGCGGTGCACTAAGAGCTGAAAGACACGTGTAAACCGGTCCAACTTGCGTTGTTAAGTTTCAAGCTTTAAAAGCGAGCAATGTGGAGCACTGGAGCGATGTATTCAGAAGGGCGTCTGTGAAGTTTGGAAAGTAGTAGAAAGAGACTAGCTGAAGTAAAGCTGTGAGGGTAGGTCGCGAGTCGCGCGCGCGTAACTTAGAAACGGCAAGACCGTTGCTCGCGAAACACAAGGTTTCGGATTCCTGTCCTGGTGTACAACATAGTTCCAAGCTGCCAGGGAGTGCATTAAATCATTTCTTCCGCTCATATCTGAGCATATGGTTTGCTATCCTCAGTGGATTCCCAATTTGATTGACTGAGAGAATGTTTGCAAAGGATAACAGCTTTAGGAACTGTTGATACAATTAGGCTTCAAACTATTTTTTGTAAAATAGGGGTGGTATTTGTAGTTCGTATTGGAACATTTAGTTTAATGTTTAACAGCCTTGGTACTAGGGAATGCGATGTTGTACGTCAGTTGTTACGGAAATAAGGCACAGAACTTCAAAATTTATCATACGTAAGACTGACGACTATCTTCTGCCGATAGTATCACAGGAAATACGTTTTCAGTTTGTCACCTGCATCAGTAATACATTTTTTTCCTAATCAGGAGAAAAATTACTTTCTGCTATTCAGATTTGTGTTGCGGTCTATGTTCAACCGTCTTCTTGCGTTTTAGTTTGTGTTGCGAGCTGTTTCATAACCTTTTTATTATCAAAAGGTGGAATTTCTATACCATTAGAATACTAAGAAGATGCAAGAATCTACTAAAGAGATTGCCTACATTACGCTTGTCTGTCCTCTTTTGACTAACGGAAAACACCGAAAAAGTTCAAGGAAGGCAGCTCGTTTTGTATTATTGTGGAACAGGAGAGAGTAACTGATATGGTACTTGAGTTGGGTAGGCAGTCATTAAAACGAAGCCGTCCTTCGCTGTAGCGAGGTCTTTTTAGGAAATTTCAATCACAGACTTCCTTCTCCGAATGCGAAAATATCGTGTTGTCTTCCACGCACAGAGGGAGAAATGACCATTATAAAAAAAATAAGAAATCGAAGCTCGCACGGAAAGATCTAGGTGTTCATTTTTCTTACGTGCTCTTCGAGACTGTAACACTTCAGAGGAACAGAAAGTGATCTACGCCCCCCCCCCCCCCCTGCCAAGCATTTTAGAGTTAATTGCAAATTAGTCACCTTGCTATGTGTGTAGACTTTTTCTCCTCGCTATAGTAGTCAAAATGTGTTTATTTCGGTGCAGTTTCAGGGATAGCAAAGTTACATGCAACGGCTGACGAGAGCTGCAACGATTTTAGAAGTTTTCTTAGAGCCACTAGGTGGAATGATTTGTCGACGAGTTCCGTGCTTTAAAGCTATCTACATCCACATTTATACATATTGTGCAATCCACCTTATGGTGCGTGGCGGAGGGTACTCTCAGCACTACTAGTTATTTCCTTTCTTCTTCCACTCGCCAATAGAGCTAGGGAAAAATGACTGTCTATATGTCTTCATACGAGCCCTAATTTCTCTTTCCTTGTCTTCGTGCTCCTTACGTGAATTGTATGTTGACGACAGTAGGGTCGTACTGCAGTCAGCTTCAGTAGCCAGTTCTCTAAATTTTCTCAATAGTATTCCTCGAAAAGAACATCGCCTTCCCTCCAGGAATTCTCATTTGAGTTCTCGAAGCATCTCCGTAATACTTGGGGTAATAAATTGTCGTGTGAACCGAAGTCGACTGTTCCCCTTCCCTACAACAAGTCTTACAGGCTTGTGCCATATCATATCGCTTTGCAACATTACGCCTAGATATTTAATCTAAGTGACTGTGTCAAGCAGCACTCCACTAATGACTTGTTGGAATATTACGGGTTTACTTTTCCTGCTCATCTACATTTAGAGCTAGCTGCCGTTCATCATACCAATTAGAAATTTTGTTTAAGTCAACTTGTATCCGCCACAGTCATTCAAAGACAATACCTTCCCGTACACCACAGAATCAGCAGCAAAAATCTGCAGATTGCTGCTCCGTCAGATCATTTATGTATAGGTGGTATTCAAACAAAAGTGTTGAGTACTTTGAGAGGTGGTAGTAGTCATCGAAACAAGAAAAATAAGTCCAGTAGATTGGGGTCCAGGAATGCATACTGTCCGAGATGATGTTGTTGTGGTCTTCAGTCCTGAGACTGGTTTGATGCAGCTCTCCATGCTACTCTATCCTGTGCAAGCTTCTTCATCTCCCAGTACCTACTGCAACCTACATCCTTCTGAATCTGCTTAGTGTATTGATCTCTTGGTCTCCCTCTACGATTTTTACCCTCCACGCTGCCCTCCAATGCTAAATTTGTGATCCCTTGATGCCTCAAAACATGTCCTACCAACCGATCCCTTCTTCTAGTCAAGTTGTGCCACAAACTTCTCTTCTCCCCAATCATATTCAATACCTCCTCATTAGTTACGTGATCTACCCACCTTATCTTCAGCATTCTTCTATAGCACCACATTTCGAAAGCTTCTATTCTCTTCTTGTCCAAACTGGTTATCGTCCATGTTTCACTTCCATACATGGCTACACTCCATACAAATACTTTCAGAAATGACTTCCTGACACTTAAATCTATACTCGATGTTAACAAATTTCTCTTCTTCAGAAACGATTTCCTTGCCATTGCCAGTCTACATTTTATATCCTCTCTACTTCGACCATCATCAGTTATTTTACTCCCTAAATAGCAAAACTCCTTTACTACTTTAAGTGTCTCATTTCCTAATCTAATCCCCTCAGCATCACCCGATTTAATTTGACTACATTCCATTATCCTCGTTTTGCTTTTGTTGGTGTTCATCTTATATGCTCCTTTCAAGACACTGCCCATTCCGTTCAACTGCTCTTCCAAGTCCTTTGCTGTCTCTGACAGAATTACAATGTCATCGGCGAACCTCAAAGTTTTTACTTCTTCTCCATGAATTTTAATACCTACTCCGAATTTTTCTTTTGTTTCCTTTACTGCTTGCTCAATATACAGATTGAATAACATCGGGGAGAGGCTACGACCCTGTCTCACTCCTTTCCCAACCACTGCTTCCCTTTCATGCCCCTCGACTCTTATAAGATGAACTCTTATAAGATGAACACGTGTTTATAGTAAGGGCAGCGCCATGCTTGGTTGCGGATATTAGCCCAGTAGTTGCTTTAGCGCTCCGTCAAATATGTCGGCAGGGTATTATGATGTCTTTACTCACAGTACTCTACCTACCATTAGGTGGTCTGCTGTCAGTTGGGCGGTTCCAGTCGTGTTGTAGGCTCTGTTGGTCTTCGTCGTGTGCCTTATTGTGCAGTACTTTCAATTCTGGGTACGTATCATGGCGTTCTACTTTCTTCCAAACGTGGATTCACATGTTTCTTTACTGTTTTGCGCTGTTCGTACGTACAAGTGGTGTAGTACATTTACATTTTCTGTCTTCTACCACTTGTCAGCAATGGAAGCCTACTACTCGACAAGTGAAATGGCGGATATGATACTCTGCTATGCACGTAAATGCGAGCCGGTGCTCTCTACGCAGGAAAATATCCACAGCGCAGAGTGCCCTCTGATAACCCGTTCGGCAGACTTTTCCAGCCAGAATGCAATTTTCACTCTGAAGCGGAATGTGCGCCGATTTGAAACTTCCTGGCAGATTAAAACTATGTGCCTGACCGAGACTCGAGCTCCGGACCTTTGCCTTTCGTGGGCAAGTGCTCTACCAGTCTGACTGACAGTGTAAGGGCCCGCACAGCCGCACACCTGACATGGAGGTGCGTGTGCTACGTTCGGTGGAAGAAAGCCCTGGGACCATGTGCGACGATTAGCAACAGTAGAAGACTTGTCTCATTCTCATACCACGGGAGGTACTTCATGAGCAGTTCTTGTACCCATATCACCTATCGCGTGTTCAGGCCCTAAGGCCAGAAGATCATCATGACAGACGGCCGTTCTGTCAATGGCTGTTGCAGAAATGTGAGATCCAGTGTTCACATCCGAGATTTTATTTACCGATGATGCAGGGTTCACAAGAGATGATGATGTGAATTTCCATAACCAGCATGTATGGGCAAATGTAAATCCCCAAGAAATTCAGGAAAGAGGGCATCAACACCGATTCTCAATCAAAGTATGGGTAGACGTACTTGGCGATGGATTAATAGGGCAATCCATGCTACTACAAAAGTCAACTGGGGATCATTATCTGGACTCCCTCATTAATGTATTGCCCATCTTGCTGGAGGCTGTACCATTGCAGGAACGAATACAAATGTGGTTTATGCACTATGGCGTACCAACACAATTTCGTCACAATATGCGCGAATATTTCAGGACCGCTGGATTAGTCGGGGGGGGGGGGGGGGGGGGCTGGGGCTCCACACCTTGGCCTTTCCGTTCTCCAGATCACCATCACCTACACTTCAGGTTACGGGGTACACTTGAAGGAATTGATCTACACCACGTCGAATCTACACCACGTCGATCAACGATGTGCGGGCGCCACAGGGTCACGTCCTCAATACTTGTGTGTGTGTGTGTGTGTGTGTGTGTGTGTGTGTGTGTGTGAAATCTTATGCGACTTAACTGCCAAGGTCATCAGTCCCTAAGCTTGTACACTACCTAACCTAAATTATCCTAAGGACAAACACATACGCCCATGCCCGAGGAAGGACTCGAACCTCCGCCGGGACCAGCCGCACAGTCCAAGACTGCAGCGCCAAAGACCGCCCGGCTAATCCCGCGCGGCTCAATACTTGTCAGCAGGTACAACAACAGGGTATATATACTTCAAAAGGTGCGTCATTCCTTACGTCTGAGATCAGAGGGGTGCATTACCATGAATGAACACCACGTTGAACACCACCTGTAAACTCGTCTTTGTTGCAGAAAGTATGCATTTCCTGACCCATGTTTACTGGACGTATTTTTCTTGTTTAAAAAAAATGGCTCAAATGGCTCTGAGCACTATGGGACTTAACTTCTGAGGTCATCAGTCCCCTAGAACTTAGAACTACTTAAACCTAACTAACCTAAGGACATCACACACATCCATGCCAGAGGCAGGATTCAAACCTGCGACCGCAGCGGTCGCGCGGTGCCAGACTGTAGCGCCTAGAGCCGCTCGGCCACTCAGGCCGGCTTTTCTTGTTCCGATGAGTACTACCACCTCTCAAAGTATTCGACACCTTTTTTTTACACTCAGTATAGGGAATACGAGCGGTCTATCACACTTCCCCGTGACATTCCTGACGATGCCCTTGTCTCTGATGAATACGGGACGTCGGAGACAACGTACTTGGCTCGGTGTGCTCGGATCTTCGATAACGGTCTGCAGTGGCGCACCATGTCAAATACTTCACGAAAATATAGGAATATGGAATCTGCCTGTTGCCATTCATCCATAGTTCGTAGGATACTATGTGAGAAGAGGGCAAGCTGAGTACCGCACGAGCGACGCTTTCTAAAACCGTGCCGATTCGTTGGCGGAAGCATTTCCGTCTCAAGGAAATTTATTGTGGGAAGAATGCGAGAGCTGTGGTCAGAACCCATGGAGAAAAAATATATTAACCAATCGAAATGTCGTTATCAAAAACTAAGTGCTTGACTGTTGTAGAGAAGCAAGAAAAATCTGAAAAGAAATCGAAGGTGGAACTACAAGTGGATTTGAATTCACTAATGTAGACTCGAGTACGCCTCTTATTACGCCTCACATGCCATAACACAATGGCGCTCGAAGAGAAAATAGAGCCGGTGGGGGATATTTCGGTATTACACTGAGCCAGAAAACGGTGACGGGGCCGTCTGTAAAACGTTGGTAAATCACTCAGATTTAGTACTTGGCCGGCGCGCCGCTCGCCCTGGCAGGCTGCTGGCGGCACACCCGCTGCCAGAGAAGCCGCAACACGACGCTCCCCGCACACACAGCCGTTTTCGGAAAAAAGTGGCAATATTTGGCAAAAGAACTTACATCGGAAACTTTTTTATAGGAAATAAGAATACACAATCTGCTATAACGTCTCCCGACACGCTCCTGAACTCTATCAAATGGTTCAAATGGCTCTGAGCACTATGGGACATCTGAGGTCATCAGTCCCCTAGACGTATAACTACTTAAACCTAAGTAACCTAAGGACAACACACACATCCATGCCCGAGGCAGGATTCGAACCTGCGACCGTAGCGGTCGCGCGGCTCCAGACTGTAGTGCCTAGAACCGCTCGGCTACTCCTGCCGGCTATACACTATGAAATGCGATATACACAATTCATCTGGTGATATGATATGCAACTTAGTAAGATCGAGAAATATTTCACGGCAGATCTATGACGGTAAGCAGAAGTTCGTAGCAACAAGGTCCCACTGGATTAGGGAAAGATGGGGAAGGAAATCCGCCGTGCCCTTTCAAAGCAACCATCCCGGTATTTGCCTGAAGCGATTCAGGGAAATCAGGGAACACCTGAATTACGATGGCCGGACGCGGGTTTGAACCGTCGTCCTCCCGAATGCGGGTCCAGTGTGGCCCACTGCACCACCTAGCTAGTTGCTGTTGGTAGCCCTTGGTTCATCTGTGAGGTCAATTGCTCAACAGCTGCATGTCTAATCGCCTGTACACACCGAGCGAGGTGGCGCAGTGGTTAGCACACTGGACTCGCAGTCGGGAGGACGACGGTTCAATCCCGTCTCCGGCCATCCTGATTTAGGTTTTCCGTGATTTCCCTAAATCGCTTCAGGCAAATGCCGGGATGGTTCCTTTGAAAGGGCACGGCCGATTTCCTTCCCCATCCTTCCCTCACCCGAGCTTGCGCTCCGTCTCTAATGACCTCGTTGTCGACGGGACGTTAAACACTAATATCCTCCTCCTCCTCCTGTACACATCTCCGCATCCGTCTGTGGTCCGTGGTGTACTAGAGTTGCCTCGGCGTCGGTTTTGGATAGCGCCATTCTGTCACGCACAGTATACTTTAACCATGACAGCACGCGAACAGTTTACAAACTTAGCCGTTTCGAAAATGCTTTCGCCCTTGGCCCGTAAGCCAATGATCATGCCGTCTTGGACGTCAGATAATTCGCTCCGTTCCCGCATTACGACGACGACTGCACTGTTTTCCCCGTCGCCCCGACACGCTTTATCTACCCTCCACTGCTAGTGCTGCCACCGGCCGTGGCTTATTGCACATTGGGATCGAAAACATGAGGGATGGTCGCGTTAATGTGACAGGACCCTGTATTTCGAGCCAAACACTGTACGTAGCATTCTAGCAGAATACCACCGTCTGTGTGCATCGGAAAGTATTCGAGCGTAGCGCGCAGCACGCAGCACGTGCGCCTCTTTCGTAATGCGGGATGAGTTGTAGCCTGCAGTCAGGCGGTAAGTGGCGCCAAAGGAGACCGAGTGCTTGTTCAGAACTTTAATAGCTTCGGGCTGCCTCTGTGCCCTTATAATAGAAACTCGGGCTAGAGGCACAGTGCTTGTTGCCTGTGTGCAAACCCGTTCAAACAAACATCTGTTA
Source organism: Schistocerca nitens (assembly GCF_023898315.1). NCBI lineage: Eukaryota > Metazoa > Arthropoda > Insecta > Orthoptera > Acrididae > Schistocerca > Schistocerca nitens. The sequence continues at coordinate 776,838,066 of NC_064616.1, forward strand.
CCCCCGAGCTACTGGGGGAACGTTGAGCAAACGCATACAATGTCATCTGTACCAAAGAGCCACTAACGGACAGAACCTGCGCCAGCAGCTTTAGTTGTGTTTACAAGACGGTAACTTGTGCTTATCTCCCACGAGTATCCGATACAGTAAATTCCCTGATAATGATCAACTTTGCAAAGGAAATTCTCAATACCACTGTTTGTCTCTGACGCTTCGCTGCAGCAAAGAGTGTATGTGCATACGTCTGTAGTTAGAAACGAGCACGCTTCAAGTCCAGCTATAGCTCGTGCCACACTGATTCGGGCGAACTATGGACTGGTTCTTAAGTTAGTCTCATCCTTTTCGCTGGGAAATACACCGGCTTTCGTAGGGATAATTAAAAGGCAGAATATTTCAAAGGGTAAACGCATTGTGCTCTCTCTGTCCCATATAAATGATTCTGCGACTGTACAAGTTCACATTTATGTATCACAGCAAAACTTGATACTAACTGAGCTCAACAGCTACCACATGACGATATCTGATAATACCACAATCTAACAAATACAGTCTCGAAACTCAAGGCTGTGGAAGTTGTTAACGTCTAACAGGTGAAACGACACTAGCGCCCCGAGCGGGGAAAACGACAGCCGTAAGATTGATCGTTTTTAATTATCTTTCTACGTAATTAACGAAACAGTTATAATATTTTTGCGTTCAAGCATTACGAAATTATCAGGAGACATAAACGATAGTGAAATAAATGTAAAAAAGGGCGAATATCACTGATTCAGTGACTAGTTACAACTTATTCACGTATAAAACACTTTCGAATAAGGGTATAATTGCAGCTTACTCCGCTGAAAGCAAGAGAATATAAAAACGTATTTCATCCCTAAGAAGCATGTATTCCTGTTGGGTGCTTTTATTGTGATAGGCATTTTCTTTGACACGTAACCATTTTGTATTGGGACTAACGATTTTCACATTGACATTTCACTCGAGTTTCTAATACAGGAGTATTTTTGTAAATGCAATTACTTTTGCTTCAAAAACGAGTGTATTTAAGATTCTTGTCTTCAGTGGCTCAAATGTAGCAAAATCGTAGAACTGGTTTCTTCTGTGTCGAGTAACAGTTTTATTGCTTTTGACATTTTATATGGGGCATTCAAATGACAGCGAGACGGATGTAAAATAGGTAAGTAAACTGCATATGTGCACGCCTGGGTACAATCATAGTTTCGTGGGGAACCGCAAAATCTTTTCCTTGAAGGCATTGACCATCTTGTCTCAAGGGGGATAAATGTATTAACACTTCTGGCCATTACCTTTGGAAAAAAAAAGAAGAGCAGTTCACTTACTTTTTTCCATCCGTTTGGTTTCCATTTGCTGCCCCTTAAATTATATAGTCTGTGTGGTTTTCCCTTCAAGTGCAGTTGTGGTAGCATATTTGCTACGTTAAATAATGCAGGTATTGCATTCCGTACTAGTTTCCCACTTTCCACATTCACTGATTTGCCTCTTAAGTGTAGTGAAAAAAATTTCGTGTTGCTGAACAGACGATCGACGTTTTATTGAGAATGATCAAGTCTTCTGCTGTTTACTAGCCTTTTTTTGTTCTCAAAAGAAAAACGCCGAAAACGCCATCGTTCAGTACATATCTATAGGCTGTATGAGAATCTTAAATAAACTGCCTTATTATGTACCGTTTCATACCTCTCAGGGCCCTTAGGAAACTAAAGAAAGGTAAATGTGGTGTCATTTTTTAGTTAGTGCCGAATTTTGTGGAACACAACTAATGCTATTGTAAAAGTTACGTTACAATGCAACATAAACTATACAGTTCACACTTACCCGATATCGTATTCAAGGGCCGAGCGGTTCTAGGCGCTACAGTCTGGAACCGCGCGACCGCTACGGTCGCAGGTTCGAGTCCTGCCTCAGGCATGGGTGTGTGTGATGTCCTTAGGTTAGATAGGTTTCAGTAGTTCTAAGTTCTAGGGGACTGATGACCTCAGAAGTCCCATAGTGCTCAGAGCCATTTGAACCATTTCGCTTTCAGAAGCGTTGCTGCTGTCACGGTGTATTGCAAAAATCAGCGGGAGTGTTGTGACTGTATGAATTAGAATGTGGTTATACTTGGGCAAACCGTCAAACCAAGTTGCCGGTAAGATTTTTATCAAAATCAATCACGGAAAAATATTGTAATTTAAAAGTTTCATCTAAAATCGTGTGCTCAGCTTGGTAGTTCCGATGTTCACCTTAGTGACACGATCATCATGGCGAAGTACACCAAAGAAACAGTAGGTTGCGCTATTTTTCTCGTAGTACAGCAAAGAACCAATATATGGCGCTGTTAATTCTTTTGACTCAGTGGTAGAATTAAGCGTCGCAATCTTATCCAGTCAAATTTTTTAACTCTTTTATCGGACACGGCGTTCCACCTCACAAAATTAATTAAAAAAACGGCGTCCCGATTATACTGTTGTTAAATTTAAGCCCACCGTGTAATGGAACGAAGCTTAAGTTACTGTTATCCAACATAACATCGTAGAAGCGGATATTTAGGAGAGAAGTGGTGCATGTGAGCGAGATTTTATACCTCGAATCCCACTTATTCCTAACAATTTACCATATAGCCTTAAACGTTTTCCCGGTGAGCTTACGTTATGCCATAACTATAACCATAAACAAAGCAAATAACCAGTCACTGAGCGTTGGAGGCGTGGCCCTTAGCGTACTTTTCGCACGGTCAGCTCTACGTGGCTTTCTACCGTGTTAACGAAGCAAACTAACTCCTTCACTCATATCCCCAATCATACCACATCAACCTCCAATACAAACAAGCTGTATAACTCAAAAATAAATACCACATGTATAGAGTCTTGGGCACAGCAAAGCCAGGTTTTTCGGCTAGCCATAATAGCAATTAAATGTTAAGTCTTCACATTGGCATACGATCGCAGGTTCTTTCGCAATCTTTAGAAATGGAGCCCTGACTTAGCGCCGGCCGCTGTGGCCGAGCGGTTCTAGGAGCTACAGTGTGGAACCGCGCGACCGCTACGGTCGCAGGTTAAAATCCTGCCTCGGGCATGGATGTGTGTGAAGTCCTTAGGTTAGTTAGGTTTAACTAGTTCTAAGTTCTAGGGGACTGATCACCTCAGAAGTTAAGTCCCATAGTGCTTAGAGCCATTTGAACCATTTTTTGGCCTCTCCTTTTGGTCCCCTCCCCCAAATCAGCCAACCAACCAGTTACCAACAGTGTCTCCTTAACGACCATTCAGTGAACGTTGGTGTGCACGGGCCTCCGCAGCAGGCGTTTGGTTCATGCACCCGTACTGACTGCTGTTCAGCGATGACGAAGGCAGGAATTTTCACGCCAGTGCCGCAACTGGATGCCCATCAAGTAGCGGCAGGTGGCCTTTTCGTGTGAATCACGTTTTATGCTCCATCGGACATATGGGCGTTGGCGTCTACAACCGTGCAACAATCGTCAGTTTGGTCCAGACCGGAAGAGGAAGCTTTACGGTCTGGGGAGATGATATTGCTGGGGATGTACAAGGTCAAAGTAGTAAGTTAACTTTATATAAGGAGTCCACACACTTCCACTGATAAGGATAAGCGTTACTTGAAGTAGCTCTCTATTACGTGAAAGACCAGTACTGCAGCATTTAATTGTCTTAAAGATGCCCCATCAGAGAGCACCGGAGTTAGTAAGCGGGGACGCTCCTGAAAGAACCATTGGTTTCCCCACCATCCTCGACCCCCTCTGGACTCAGTTTCTTTGGTCATTAGTGCCGGAACATGACGCGAATTCATCTTTGAACACATTCAATCCTAATCTGGGAGCGATCACTGATAGCAAAGGTGTTAGAGACCTCTTCGGTATTTGGATGTTATGGGGAGCCAGAGGAAAGACCCACCAGGTTAGCCGATAGCGCTAATGCATTGCTTCCTGGACTCGGGTAGGCGCGCCGGTCCCGGATCGAATCCGCCTGGCGGATTAATGACGAGGGCCGGTGTGGTTTTTAGGCGGTTTTCCACATTCCACTAGGTGAATACCGGGCTGGTCCCCATGTCCCGCCTCAGTTACACGACTCGCAGACATCTGAAACCGTTCGCACTATTTCATGGCTTACACTAGACGCAGACAGCTGAGGTATACTACTTCTGTCCCGGGGGGTACGGGGTGGCTACAGGAAGGGCATCCGACCACCCCTTAAAGTAACCATGCCAAATCCAACTGTAACCATGCCGACCCTGCGTAGATGCAGGAAAAGGCACAAGTAAAAGAAAAGATGGGGAGCCAGAGGAAAGCAGCAGCACTGCAAACGGCCGTGTACAGGTTGACGCGGGACGGGTGATTGATCGTTAGCTTCATCATATCCTCTGGTAGTCTACAGGGATCTTAGACAGCCTTCACCATCGTGACACTTCCCATGAAGTACTCGCTACCCATTGTAGTCCGAACGGCCTAGGTACTGCCAGTTGGCCTCAATGACTGCTTTGTCACCCTGAGACTAATAAAAGTAGCCAGTTTGAAACATATATACATATAAACCCTGTGTAATTCGCACTCGAGCCCTTGTACTCTTTTACTGCCGTTAACTGTAACAGTCGCAGTGATAGGATGACCTTTTTCGAGTGATTCTTCATTTTTATGCCCCTCGCCTGGGGAATAGGTACGGCACTGACAAGCCTCTTCAAAAAAGTTGTCTATGTACATCATCATAGTGTCACTGACCCTCTCGCTAATAAAGATATCGTATGTGCGCAATTTATTGTCATTTATTCGTTTCACGGGAATGTGTGTTTCAGCTTTAAAATTCTGTATGTACATGTTTACTGTACGGCATGTGTGACATCGGGCACCATAAACTAGAGAGACTGGATTATTTGAATTTTTAATCAGAACTGCCTAAAACTTAATAGTCTAATCGAGAACATGACACACAGATTTCTTACATTTCGGATTTAAGCTCATCCTGGTATTCGCTAACGGAAGATAAAAAAAAAAGTGTACTGTGACTATCTGTGGTTCAGTTCTCTGGGGAAAAGTCTGAAATTAGAGTAGTAGTATAGATGTAACAAGGAGGAGGAAACTTATAAGAGCCAATCAGATGAAAACTAGACATATAGAAAAAATGGTTCAAATGGCTCTGAGCACTATGGGACTTAACTTCTGAGGTCATCAGTCCCCTAGAACTTAGAACTACTAAAACCTAACTAACCTAAGGACATCACACACATCCATGCCCGAGGCAGGATTCGAACCTGTGACCGTAGCGGTCGCACGGTCCCAGACTAGCGCCTAGAACCGCTCGGCCACACAGGCCGGCGACAGATAGAAAAAAGTAAGTAAACTGTTTATTATTTCAAAATTAATCGCCATAATAGTTAATAACATTATCCTACTGTGAAACAAGAAATTCAGTGCTTTTGTGGAAAAATGCTTGTACCCAGGCGTGCACTTCTTCGTCCGAAGCAAATCGACGGCCACGGATGTGACTCCAAAAATACAGAATAATACGGGGAGAGATCGGGACTGTGTGGAGGATATGAAAGGGCTTCTCAGCGAAACTTGCTGCAGCCGCCGTCGAAACTACTTCGGCCACTAGTTCCTGCCAAGGTTCTTACGAGTCTGCTGGAGAAGTTTCGCTGGGAAGCCCTTACATACGCTCCACAGTCACGATCTCCCACCATCCGATTTCTTGAGCCCTGAAGATAGACATTCGTGGCCGTTGACTGGCTTTTGACGAAGAGGTCAAAGGTGCCTGGTTCCGTAGGCAACCGCAAACATTTTTCCATGTGATGGCATTGACCATCTTGTCTCACAGTGAGATTAATGTCTTAACAGTTATGCCGGTTACTTTAGAAATGTCGAACTTACTTGCTTTATTTCCATCGATCTCGTTTTCATTTGACTGTCGCTTACATTATTTGTGTCATTGGTATAAGGCAACTCGAAGATGAAACGCTAACTCTGGTAGAGAAATTGTTTCGGAGTATTCTACACGCTACAAATCACAATGCTTTACTGTTTCTTAGTTCCTGCTATCTAAATTTTATCCTACGGCGTGACAGTCTTTCATATACTGTAATGACGGACCGTATGGAATGTTTTATTGTAATGACATCCTCTCTGTAACCGCTCTTGTATCCACATAACTATTTCCTTATATACAACACACTCAGATTGTTTTTCTACTCGTATTGTCTAATGTTTCGATTGTCGTTTTTCAGTGAATATTTTTGAATGAAACGTAATAGTGAAACGAGTTAAAGCACGAAAAAGGTGTTGACAAGAGATATGATACAACAGGAAGAGCATATTGTGACACTAAAATATGCTGAAGAGCCAAAGAAACTGATACACCTGCCAAATACCGTGTAGGGCCCCCGTAAGCACGCAGAAGTGCCGCCACGACGTGGCATGGACTCGACTAATGTATAAATTAGTGCTGGAGGGAATTGACACCATGAATCGTGCAGGGCTGTCCATAAATTCGTAAGAGTAAGAGCGGGTGGGGACCTCTTCCGAACACCACGTTGCAAGACGTACCAGATACGCCAAATAATGTTCACGTCTGGTGAGTTTGGTGGCCAGCGGTAGTGTTTAAACTAGGAAGAGTGTTCCTGGAGCCATTCTGTTGCAATTCTGGTCGTGTGAGGTGTCCCATTGTGTAGCTGATATTGTCGAAGCCCGTCGGAATGCACAATGGACATGGATGGATGCAGGTGATCAGACAAGATGCTTAAGTACGTGTCATCTGTCGAAGTCTTATCTAGACGTATCAGAAGTTCCGTATCACCCCAACTGCACATGCCCCACATCATTACAATGCCTCCACCAGCTTGAACAGTCCCTGCTGACATGCAGGACCCATGGATTCATGAGCTTGTCTCCATACCCGTACAAGTCCACCCGCTCGATACAATTTGAAGCGAGACTGCCGGCCGAAGTGGCCGTGCGGTTAAAGGCGCTGCAGCCTGGAACCGCAAGACCGCTACGGTCGCAGGTTCGAATCCTGCCTCGGGCATGGATGTTTGTGATGTCCTTAGGTTAGTTAGGTTTAAGTAGTTCTAAGTTCTAGGGGACTAATGACCTCAGCAGTTGAGTCCCATAGTGCTCAGAGCCATTTGAACCTTTTTTTTGAAACGAGACTCGTCCGACCAGGCAACATGTTTTCTGTCATCAACAGTCCAGTGTCGGTGTTAACGGGCTCAGGCGAGGTGTAAAGCTTTGTGTCGTGCAGTCATCAGGGGTACACTAGTACGCCTTCGGCTCCGAAAGCTCGTTTCGATGTTTCGTTGAATGGTTTGCACGTTTAACACTGATTGATGGCCCACCATTGAAATCTGCAGCAATTTTCGGAACGGTTGCACTTCTGTCACGTTGAACGATTCTCTTCAGTTGTCGTAGGTCCCGTTTTTGCAGGATCTGTTTCCGACCTCAGCGATGTCGGAGATTTGAAGTTTTATTGGATTCTTTATACTCACGGTTCACTCGTGAAATGGTCGTACGGGAAAATTCCCACTTCATCGCTACCTCGGAGATGCTGTGTCCCATAGCTCGTGCGCCGACTATAACACCACGTTGCAACTCACTTAAACCTTGATAACCTGCCATTGTAGAAGCAGTAACCGATGTAACAACTGCGCCAGACACGTCTTGTCTTGTATGGGCGTTGCCTACCACGGCGCCGTATTTGCCTACTTACATATCTTTGTATTTGTATATTCTTTGGCGCTTCAGTGTATTATCGTTGCCAGCCTTTACAGCTTACCAAAGAATTTCATATTGGAAGTTAAGATTAGGGCGTTTATCGAAATATGCCTGCGTGACTAAGAGAAAGAAAAATATTGTGTGTTTTGCCTAAGACAAACATTGAAATCACATATTTTGTAAACTTCGTATAAAAATGTATGCATCTAGCAAGACGACTATCCTTTAGAAAAGGACGAGGGGAAGAGTAAGTGGTGACTGTACAACGCAACTCCCTCGGTATTCGCCTGAAATGACTTCAGGAAGAACGAGTAACCTACATCAAGGCTTTATCCAGCTCCGGGCAGTAAAACCGTTCCCAACTGCTTGGACAACCTCCTCCCGACCATATCGGCGAGAAGAGGTCCTTCTGACCAGGTTGCGGATTGGGCATTGCCGGTTTAGCCACCGCTACCTGCTCTCCGGTGACCCAGCCCCGCAGTGCCCTTGTGGTCATGCATTAACAGTGCGCCATGTTTTATTGTCGTGTCCCCGTTTTAGTCAATCTCGTGTTGTCCTGTCTCTGCCATCTACTTTACAGGATATTTTAGCTGATGACGCTCGAGCAGCTGCTCGTGTTCTTCGTTTCATTACTTTGACTGGCTTGTCCAAAGACATCTAACTCCTTCACTTATTTTATCTGCATCTTTGTAAGAACTTTCTGGTGCCCCCCCCCCCCCCCTAGAGTTTTACTAGATTCTATGTGCTCTAACAATTGTGACTGGGCGCTAATGGCCTCAGTAGTTGAGCGCCCTTAAACCCCAAACAAAAAAAAGGCTTTATCCACGCTCCTACCCATGTTCGAGTCCGGTGTAGTCATCTAGCCTTCGCCGGCCGGTGTGGCCGAGCGGTTCTAGGTGCTCCAATCCGGAACCGCGCTGCTGCTACGATTGCAGGTTCGCATCGTGCCTCGGGCATGGATGTGTGTGGTGTCCTTAGATTAGTTAGGTTTAAGTAGTTCTAAGTCTAGGGGACTGGTGACCTCAGATTTCAAGTCCCATAGTGCTTAGAGTCATTTGAACCATCCAGCCTTCGGCGCGGAAGTATGCGGTACCACCTCAAGAGATACGGAAGTCTGGAACGGGGTTCAGTTAGCGTCGTGAGGCCAGTAGAGAAGCTGCTTGAATATAGAAGCGGCAGAGTTATCAGGAAGCATATAGTGGTACTGACGGTGTAGGGACTGACAATATGGTGATCACCTGTCCAACGATCATAGATCGCTCCTCGTACGGCCTTGTAGGCAGACGCCGACCAGTCGGAATAGGTCTAAGGCCAATTCCTGAGTGGTGTTTACGTTTATCTATATGCAGTATCCACAATCGGCTGTTCGTGTTACTGTACGGGGGGTCCATCCGGGCGCATTCAACGAGGTATTGCTTTATGGTGCCTGAAAATATCACAACTCGAAATGCGTCATGAAATCCAAGAATCGGAAAATGTTCAGCTATACCTAGATACCGCTTCAAAAAAACTTACCATCGTACAATGCAACTGACGCTCATTCATCCTACGGTAGTGGGTAAACAAAGCACACCATCAACCTAAAGGTAAATAATATTGTTTACATTTTCATAGTTACGCGTCACGATTTGCCCTATTTTTACGTGTGCTTGAACTGATTTGTTGACCCTAGATTTAGATTTTCTGTAGCTTCTTGCGATGCGTCTGTTACCTCATTATGTGTAACTAGACCTCCAGCGTGTGCAGTGTCAACCGGAGCGCAAGCAAACTGGTACAAATTTACTCGATCGACTCGATTCGGAAGCCGCTTAGATTAAACGAGGTATTGTCACAGTGTTGGAATTAGAACACAGGCCAAGCAACACATGCACAGCGAGTCTAATTACAGAGGGGAAAGCGCAGTTTTGTTAATCTGTCCGCGACTGCAGACTGGGTAATTGCATTTTATTTATACAACTTGCGACCTGGCAAAAGGCAACCGGGGAATAGACGGAAGGGAGTGTGTAAAGAGCGTGCGGCAATGCGGTTCCGGCCGACATCGTATGATAATGGCGAAGCTAACGTGCCATCTGTACGACCAGAGAGAATTGAGCAATTGTTTCAGCCGGTCTAGCGGTTCTGGCGCTGCAGTCCGGAACCGCGGGACTGCTACGGTCGCAGGTTCGAATCCTGCCTCGGGCATGGGTGTGTGTGATGTCCTTAGGTTAGTTAGGTTTAAGTAGTTCTAAGTTCTAGGGGACTTATGACCTAAGATGTTGAGTCCCATAGTGCTCAGAGCCATTTTAGCCAATTGTTTCAGCCTTGAGGGCTTACTGTTTAACTATGGCTAGAGCTCTACAAAATTTAGCTCACATCACAAAAAATTTGAAAGCAGTATTTTCACCAGAAACATTTTGTAAACTTCTATTAAATTCATTCACATTCGCTAAGCAAGCTGATAATCAATAAACAGTAAAAGCCAAAGAAGACTGAACTTTAACACCAAATTCTTCTTGGGAGTACATCTATAAGAAACAGCTCAGTCATTTTTATTCTAGGGCTTTTTGAGTATGCGGCATTGACAAGCTATGTAATTATTCCCGTCTTCTATTAGTCCTCCTCCAGCCCCTCTCTCTGTCCATCTACACCTGCCCCCCTCTCTCTCCCCCCTCCCCCTCCCTCCCTCCCTCCCTCCCTCCCTCCCTCCCTCCCTCCCTCCCTCCCACCCTCCCTCCCTCCCTCTCGGTGTCGTCCCCCCTGCTCTCACCCTGTCCGTGCCCCCCTCTTTACTTTTTGTGTCAATTTCGTCGTCCCCGTCTCTCTGTCTTATCAGCTCCTCCTTCCTTGTGTCCATCCACTTTCCCCCCCCTCTCCATCTGTCCATCTACTCCTACCCCTTCTTCCTCCACGTTATCATCCCCATCCCACTAGGATGCTGGTGGTTCTTACCCCCACAGTATTTCTTACCAGATCATAACTAATATGTGTACAATATTTTGTTAAAATCGTTAGAGATGTTACGCTTACAGAGGGGAGGTGTGTGTGGGGGGGGGGGGCATCGTGTAAGCCATCTGTCTGTAAAACGTGTAAATTTTGTTCTGTGTGTTATCGTACTTTTAACTGTTTGTGTATCGCATTGTCTGGGGCGGAATTTGGAGACCAGTCCAGCATTTGCTTAAACGAGCATCGGAAATCGCCTAAAAGCCGTACTCAGGCTGGCATGTGTACCAATCCACGGATTCGATGAGGGTTTGGCTCACCTCCAGGTCTCGCAAGTTAGCCTATTTCGCTATACGGGTCTGAATTCTACATATCCAAAATAATGATTGTAGGTAGTGTCCAGTGATATCTAAAAATCGGGGTCCATATAATCTTAAACATCACAATACCGACCCACAAGCATGATATTTTTGTAGATTGTACCAATTTTTTATTATAAGTAAGCAATGACTGCGTCATGGTGCCTACTGTTTGTCCCATATGTCAGGGGGGCCGAAAGAGATTATGCAGAGGTCGATAGACTACACGCATTTCGGAACAGAATTCTTATTCCAGTACATCTGTAATTATGGTTTCTGTGCTTTCCATAAACAACTTCAACCGTATGCAGAAACGTCACCTTCGAAAAGGACACCGCCGACATCCTACCCGACATCTTTTAACAGCAAAGTCAGGGCTGCATTTCTAAAGATTGCGAAAGAAGATCGATACGAATGATCACAGATACTTTAAAGTGGTCTAATTAATTAATTAATTAATTTGTTAGTTTCATGTTCCATGAATCTTTTACAAGCTGCTTCTTTTTTTTTCATCTTTTGTTCTATGTACGGATGTGAGTTGTTAGTTCCTACGCACCACCTTCGATACATTACAATAATGGAAATTCTTCTGCCGAATAGAAGATATTGTAAAGGAGAAACTTTTTCAGTTCGTTTTCAAGTTTTACTTAGCTGTCTGTCAGGTCTTTTATATCACTGGGTAAATGATCAAAAATTTTAGTTGTAGCGTTGTGCACCCCTTTCTGTGCTAAAGACAACCTTAATGTGGAGTAATGAATGCCATTTTTTCTTCTAGTGTTGCACTTATGAACATCATTGTTCCTTTTGAATTGCAGTGGGTTATTTACAACAAATTTCATGTGGGAATAAATATACTTTGAAGCAGTAGTCAAGAATTGTTTTTAAAATTTTTCACGAAATCGACATTTATCTTCATCGTAAGCAACGAATAAAAGAAGAAATTGGTAAAACGTAAACAGCAAATTGTTTTGAAGTTGTGATTTTTACTTAAGAACGACTTGGATATCTAGTTTCCAAACACCCATCATGTCATGAGATATATTTTCTTCTGGGGTGCAGCGAAAGCAACTGTCTATAAAAACCGTCCAAAATCCATCGATGAATTGAAAACTGCAATATCCACTTTCACTGCTTCTGTTAAAGAAGAAATGTTACAGCTTGTGTTTGGAAACGTGATTAGACGAACTGAATTGTGTATTCAACAACAGTGGGGACACTTTCAACATGTAATGTGAAAATTTGTAAGTAAAAATGAATATTCAATAAATTAACAACTTGTATTTCACTGAGTTTCATTTCGGTATATTCACTGAGGCATACGGCACGCGCGGCTAACAATCATACGGCACTCCGGAGAAACTTTTTGACCACCCCTTGTTTGACCACCAACGGCACCTGTGAAATATCCTCAGTACGCTGCAAGTGTCAGTAGTGGTCAGAACAATGGCGTTTGTAGTTGAGTGCGTGTCGGAGCTAAGTGAATCCGAACGTGGGCAAATTGTTGGTAGGTGCTTCTTTAACCAGGGTAGCTGAGTGTTTGGTGTGTCAAGAGGCGCCGTATAGGAGAATTATACCGCATACGGAGAAAACGGAAAAAACACCATTCGTTAAGTCACAACGCGAACGCAAATGTGTGTTGGGTGATAGAGACTTACGGTTATCGAAGAGGATCGTGACGGGAAAAAAGTCGCTGCAGACGTAAATGTCGCGCTCGTGAACACTATAAGTATAAAAACACGAAGTCAGCTCCATAAGCACGGGATTGCAGGGCGAGCTCGAATTCCAAAACCACTTCTCAGTGATGCAAATACCGATAACAGGAAAACTGGACTGTGGAGCAATGGAAGAAAGTACACTACTTGCCATTAAAATTGCTACACCAAGAAGAAATGCAGATGATAAACGGGTAGTCATTGGACATATGTATTATACTAGAACTGACTTGTGATTACATTTTCACACAATTTGGGTGCATAGATCCTGACAAATCAGTACCCAAAACAACCACCTCTGGCCGTAATAACGGCCTTGATACGCCTGGGCATTGAGTCAAATAGAGCTTCGATGGTGCGTACAGGTACAGCTGCCCATGCAGCTTCGACACGATACCACAGTTCATCAAGAGTAGTGACTGGCGTATTGTGACGAGCCAGTTGCTCGGCCACCATTGACCAGCCGTTGTCAATTGGTGAGACAGCTGGAGAATGTGCTGGCCAGGGCAGCTGTCGAACATTATCTGTATCCAGTAAGGCCCGTACAGGACCTACAACATGCGGTCGTGCATTATCCTGGTGAAATATAGGGTTTCGCAGGGATTGAATGAAGAGTAGAGCCACGTGTTGTAACACATCTGAAATGTAGCGTCCACTGTTCAAAGTGCCGTCAATGCGAACAAGAGGTGACTGAGACGTGTAACCAATGGCACCCCATTCCATCACGCCGGGTGATACGCCAGTATGGCGATGACGAATACACGCTTCCAATGTGCGTTCACCGCGACGTCGCCAAACACGGATGCGACCATCATGATGCTGTAAACAGAACCTGGATTCATACGAAAAAATGACGTTTTGCCATTCGTGCACCCAGGTTCGCCGTTTAGTACACCATCGCAGGCGCTCCTGTCTGTGATGCAGAGTCAAGGGTAACCGCAGCCATGGTCTCAGAGCTGATAGTCCATGCTGCTGCAAACGTCGTCGAACTGTTCGTGCAGATGGTTGTTGTCTCGCAAACGTCCCCATCTGTTGCCTCAGGGATCGAGACGTGGCTGCACGATCCGTTACAGCCATGCATATAAGATGCCTGTCATCTCGACTGCTAGTGATACGAGGCCGTTGGGATCCAGCACGGCGTTCCGTATTACCCTCCTAAACCCACCGATTCCATATTCTGCTAACAGTCAGTGGATATCGACCAACGCGAGCAGCAATGTCGCGATACGATAAGCCGCAATCGCGATAGGCTACAATCCGACCTTTATCAAAGTCGAAAACTTGATGGTACGCATATCTCCTCCTTACACGAGTCATCACAACAACGTTTCACTAGGCAACGCCGGTCAACTGCTGTTTGTGTAAGAGAAATCGTTCAGCACGTTGTAGGTGTCGCCACCGGCGCCAACCTTGTGTGAATGCTTTGAAAAGCTATAATAATTTGCATATCACAGCATCTTCTTCCTGTCGGTTAAATTTCGCGTCTGTAGCACGTTATCTTCGTGGTGTAGCAATTTTAATGGCCAGTAGTGTAATTTCGACTGAGGAGTCTTGTTTCATACTGTTTTCAACTTCTGGTCGAGTTTACGTCCCAAGACTCAAAGACGACGGCTGTATTTCATGGTACCAATGGTTACTCGGCAAGGTCACATTACCGCTAAGGATTATACGGCCATTTTGGCTGATCAGGTCGTCCCATAGTACAGTATCTGATCCCCAATGACGATGCTGCATTCCAAGACGACAGGACCCCTGTTCACACAGCTCACATTGTCCAGAACTGGTTTTTTGAGCACAAGGATGAATTCTCGCATCTCCCTTGGCCACCTAGATCACCAGATCTCAATATTTGTGGTCTACTTCGGAGAGAAGTGTGCATGATTACTATACATTTACATCATCGTTACCTGTTCTTGCCACTATTTTGCAGGAAGAATGGTTCAAGATCCCTTCAAATGCGTGCAGGATATGTATTTAACCATTCCCAGACGACTGGGGGCTGTTTCGAATACCAACAGCTATCCTACACCGTAGCACTGAAAGACTTCCAGTCCAAAAAAGTCCCCGGGAGTACACAACATTCCATTAGAACTACTGATAGCCTTGGGAGAGCCAGGCCTAACAAAAGTCTACCATCTGGTGAGCAAGATGTATGAGACAGGCGAAATACCCTCAGACTTCAAGAAGAATATAATAATTCCATTCCCAAAGAAAGCAGGTGTTGACAGATTCGAAAATTACCGAACTATCGGTTTGATAAGCCACAGCTGAAAAATACTAACACGAATTCTTGACAGACGAATGGAAAAACTGGAAGAATCCGACGTCGGGGAAGATCAGTTTGGATTCCGTAGAAATATTGGAACACGTGAGGCAATACTGACCCTACAACTTAGAAAATAGATTAAGGCAAACCTACGTTTCTAGCATTTGTAGATTTAGAGAAAGCTTTTCACAATATTGACTGGAATACTCTGGCAGGGGTAAAATACAGGGAGCGAAAGGCTATTTACAATTTATACAAAAACCAGATGGCAGTTACAAGAGATGATGGGCATGAAAGGGAAGCAGTTGTTGGGAAGGGAGTGAGACAGGGTTGTAGCCTCTCTCCGATGTTATTCAATCTGTATATTGAGCAAGCAGTAAAGGAAACAAAAGAAAAATTCGAAGTAGGAATTAAAAATCAAATCCATGGAGAAGAAATAAAAACTCTGAGGTTCGCCGATGACATTGTAATTCTGTGAGAGGCAGCAAAGGACCTGGAAGAGCATCTGAACGGAATGGAAATTGTCTTGAAAGGAGGATATAAGACGAACATCAACAAAAGGAAAACGAGGATAATGGAATGTAGCCGAATTAAGTCGGGTGATGCTGAGGCAATTACGTTAGGAAATGAGACGCTTAAAGTAGTAAATGAGTTCTGCTATTTGGGGAGCAAAATAACTGATGATGGTCGAAATAGAGAGGATATAAAATGTAGACTGGCAATGGCAAGGAGAGCGTTCCTGAAGAAGAGAAATTTGTTAACATCGAGTATAGATTTAAGTGTCAGGAAGTCGTTTCTGATAGTATTTGTATGGAGTGTAGCCATGTATGGAAGTGAAACATGGACGATAAATAGTTTGGACAAGACGGGAATAGAAGCTTTCGAAATGTGGTGCTACAGAAGAATGCTGAAGATTAGATGGGTAGATCACATAACTAACGTGGAGGTATTGAATAGAATTGGGGAGAAGAGAAATTTGTGGCACACCTTGACTAGAAGAAGGGATCGCTTGGGAGGACATATTCTGAGTCATCAAGGTACCACCAGTTTAGTATTGGAGGACAGCGTGGAGGTTCAAAACGGTTCAAACGGCTCTGAGCACTATGGGACTCAACATCTTAGGTCATAAGTCCCCTAGAACTTAGAACTACTTAAACCTAACTAACCTAAGGACATCACACACACCCATGCCCGAGGCAGGATTCGAACCTGCGACCGTAGCAGTCCCGCGGTTCCGGACTGCAGCGCCAGAACCGCTAGACCACCGCGGCCGGCACAGCGTGGAGGGTAAAAATCGTAGAGGGAGACGAAGAGATGAATACACTAAACAGATTCAGAAGGATGTAGGTTGCAGTAGGTACTGGGAGATGAAGAAGCTTGCACAGGATAGAGTAGCATGGAGAGTTGCATCAAACCAGTCTCTGGACTGAAGACAACAACAACAACAACAACAACAACCTACACCTTATTAGGCATGGTTAACGTGTTGCGTTTTTATGTTTCCATATTTTTTCCAGCCTCTGTATATATTAACTACAATCACCACTGTCAATTGACATGCATTTACTGTGAGAGAGGGTATGTTTCGCCTTTGCTTTTAAGTTGGGCGGGAAATTTCAAGTCTTTCCCACGTTACTTATGGCAACCCTGAATGAATGTCGGAATTCAGAAGACCCATGTATTGCGTCGTCTCTCGTGGTCTACGTTTAACCAAGTCCATTTCTCATTGTAAGTAGATTATCTCTGTAATTACTTAACTGTCCATGGAACGTTAATCCTTAGGCATGAAACGCTCCCTTGTTCTGTTTGCCAGCAGTACGCCAATATTTCCTGGAGCTTGTAGTGCGAAAAAGCTATTCCCTTTCTTTGCTGAACAACAGTGACACAGTAAAACGTCGCACAGTAGGTATACTTAAGCGTAAGCTGTTGTTCATCCACCCGCCTTGGAAAATGCTAGAAATAGTTTTAAGTTTTTCAGGGCAGTCAGAAGTTGCATTAAGCATTTTTATTGGCTGGTTTCCTACAGTTACATTTCAGAGCAATTGGCTGAATATATTGCCGATGTAATCAGCCAACTACTTTGAAATGTAAATTCAACAGTTTCCGATGATGATGAAGAAAACCTGTCAGTAAAAAATATTGAGTTCGACTTCTGACTGTCCTAAAAAACTTAATTTGAACAGCCGCTGTTTCCTCTGCACTCAATGCCTGCGATCGTAGGAAATAAAAGTGTTTAAGCCCGTAGAGTTGGACCTAGTGGCATTTTCGCTAATAAAATAAACCTCTTACGCAGTCACGTTATTATTCACCGGCTCTGCACGCGTCGTTTAATATCACAGTCGTTCGGCGTGGGCTTTAGTGCCCGTTTCGTATCGGGGTATAATATACGAGGTGCGGCTAGAAAAAAACCGGACTGATGCTGGAAAAAACATTTATTTACAATTATTTACAATTTCATGTTATCTCCTTCAATGTACTCTCCTCCTCGGTCTCTACACCGCTCCATACGAATTTTCCACTGTTCATAGCAATGCTGCAGATCATTTTCGGTAAGTCCATACATTACTTCCGTCGCTTTTTCTTTTACTGCTTCAACAGTCTCAAATCTAGTTCCTTTCAAAGCTGACTTGACTTTAGGGAAAAGAAAAAAGTCGCAGGGGGCCAAATCAGGTGAGTAGGGTGGATGATCTAAGATGGGAATGTTGTGTTTTGCCAAAAACGCACTGTGAGCTGGGGCATTGTCTTGGTGAAGGATCCATGACTTTTTTCTCCACAAATCGTTCCGTTTTCTCCGTACTCGCTCACGTAGGGTAGCCAGGACGCTAATGTAGTAATGCTGATTCACTGTTTGTCCCTCTGGTACCCAATCAATGTGCACAATCCCTTTGATGTCAAAAAAAAAAAACAATCATCATTGCCTTGAATTTCGATTTTGACATTCGTGCTTTTTTTTGTCGTGGAGAACCAGGAGTTTTCCAATGCATCGATTGGCGTTTAGTTTCGGGATCGTAAGTAAAAAACCACGATTCATCGCAAGTAATAACATTTTGTAAGAAGATGGGATCACTTTCAATGTTTTCCAGGATGTCAGAACAAATCATTCTTCGGCGTTCCTTCTGTTCAATTGTGAGACACTTTGGAACCATTTTTGAACACACTTTGTTCATGTCGAAACTTTCATGAAGAATCTGCCTAACACTTTCCTTGTCAACTCCTGTTAACTCAGACACTGCTCTGATTGTTAAACGACGATCTTGTCTAACAAGTTTACCGATTTTTTCAATGTTTGCATCAGTTTTTGCTGACAATGGTCTGCCAGTGCGAGTGTCATCACTGGTGTCTTCGCGGCCATCTTTAAATCGTTTAAACCACTCAAACACTTGTGTTCGCGATAAACAATCATCACCGTACACTTGTTGTAACATTACAAACGTTTCACTTGCAGATTTTCCTAGTTTGAAACAAAATTTGATGTTAACACGCTGTTCTTTCAGTACACTCAACATTTTCCGACGCACAGACAAAACGTCAACTACTTAAAACAGACGCCACGGGCAGACTGAGTGCAGGAGGCAGATCAAACTCGAGCTGTAGGCGGAGCGAGAGTCACGTGACAGGCCACGCGACTTTCAGCCTTATTGCATTCGTTTTATTGTTTCACCAGTACTAGTCCGGTTTTTTTCTAGCCACACCTCGTATATAGCTGAGGATTCCACCACCGCACTAATTTTCTTGGCGGCGTGTCGTCTACTCCGCATCGCCGTGACAGGAAACGATGCGAGGATTAAGGAGGATTTCTTTGTTGCCCGCTGCCAGTGTCGATCACTGAATTTTGCGGACGGTGGTATTGTGTTTGCAGCGCTAGAAAGAGGTGGCGGTGCCACGAAAACTACGGCATGAGGGTTTCATTTTTGTAAATGGTGGTGTTTGTTGAAGTGTTTTCTTACAACTGGGCGTCTACAATGGATGCTTTAAATTTAGTCTAGCTGTTGAACTGCAACTGGTTCCTTCATGTTTTCGGGGGGCTGTGTTGCGTAAATGTGAGAGGGTGAAACGTGGGCCAACGCGGGACTCGAATCAACTTACCTGCAGCGCGCTGTGTCGCGAATGGGTCGCGGATGTGAATAGAAATGCATAAGATTGTGTAAGATGAACCTGTAGGAAAGCAACCTAACGTCAGCCAGGGCGCTGGGAAGCAAGAGAGGCTGCGTTTTTGTAGCAAGGGACGCTGGAGCTTCGTGACCAGCTACGACAGAATGTGCTGGAAGGACGAATGGACACGGGAGAGGCGCGTGATCGCGGGGGGATTGCATCAGACGAGCCTATATAAGCAGGGCAGCTGGTGTTGCTAGAGGATTCCTTCGACAGTTGCCTCAGACGCTGGACCTGAGTTACTCTGCCATCGGGACGGGACTTAGTTTCTCGTGGCACTTAGCTGCACAGGGTGTATGCAGGATTGCACAACTTGTATTCAATGTGTTGGTGCCTCGTAGGGTTCGACAGTGGTCTTATCCTACCTCGTGTTTCGTCTCAGTTATTTCATCAGAAGTATACGTCCTTTATCCCACCGAGTTCCCTTATCTGCAAAGAATTTCCAGCTTGTTCTCCAGCACCAGGACTTTGGTTAGGTTAGGTTATGTTAGGTTAGGTTAGGTTAGGTTAGGTTAGGTTCCGCTCGCAGGAAACTACAGACGCGACAGCTGCCAATTGCGTCATCCGATCACACAACACGCACAGACTCAAAACGTATTGGTTTTGTAAATAAAACCGCCTCTTCCTTCTGCCATATAATTTATTTATCCCAGACGCGGTTCGCCTTTTTCTTATTCTAAGGCATCATCAGTGGTATGATTTGCTGATCTGCATTTCCTCTCATCTGGCAGCAGGAAAAGGCGGTTTTATTTACAAAACAAGTATTTCTATGCTTGCTGCGGAGGATGGCAACGCAAACAAACTTGTGAGACCTAAAACAACTTGTCGCAGGTTACAAGCCAAGCCTAACCCCACTCCACAGACGCTCTCCCAAGATTTTTGTTGGTATGTTCCCATGGGACCTTAGGTCACCGGTCCCTAGGCTTACATACTACTTAGTCTAACTTACGCTAAGGGTAACACACACACACACACACACACACACACACACACACACACACCAGGGAGGACTGGAGGAGCCGCGCGAACCGTGGCAGCGCGCCCTAAATCGCGCGGCTACCCCGCGCGTCCCATGATGCTCAGCGCTTTAGCCATTCTTCTCTAAGCTCCTAGTAACACAGCAGTGTAGAAATGCTCCGTAAAACACGAATGATCGTAGGGCAGTGAAACTCTGTGTAAACATTTATAAGGACAAGCGGAAGAGAAACAACGAATAAACCATTGAAAGAAAAGTATTTTAATATCCACGTGAGTGGGTAACATTTGTTAATTGCGTACGGAACCTGCGTGAGTCACGCAGATTAGGGCCCATCTCTGCGCAGGAGGGGACAGAGAGAAGCCGTTAATCGCACAGCCAGTGAGCCTGCACCCACGCGAAACAAATTCGGGGGGAGAATTCTCAAACCTGACAACAGGCACTGCCTTCTGCTCGACAGTATTTACGCGCTACATATACATACAAACTCACTCCGCAAAGCACCGTATGTTGTATGTCGGGGGGTACCATGTGCAACTGCCAGTCGTTTCCTTTCCTATTCCCCGGCCAAATGTAGCGAGGGAGAAACTGCTATCCATATGCCTCCGCGCGAGCCCTAATTTCTTTAATCTTTGTCTTCGCAGTTCTTACACGAAATGTATGTTGCCATCAGTAGAATCGTTCTGCAGTTAGCTGCAAACACCTGCTCAAAGTTTCTCAACAGTGTTTCGCAAAAAGAACGCCTTCTCTCCAGGGTTTCCCATTTAAGTTCACGAAGCATCTCCGTAACAATCTCGTATTGATCAAACCTAAAAGTCGACCATTCGTCATCCCTACTGCCGTCGTTACCTGCTCTTTCCATTTCGTATCACTTTGCAACGTTACGCTTTGATATCTAATCGACGTGAATGTCAAGCAGCATACCACTAATACTGTATTCGAATGTCTGAGGATTATTCCTCCTACTCATCTGCATTAACTTACATTTTTCTACATTTAGAGCAAGCCGCCATTCAACACACCAAATGGAAATTCTGTCCAAGTCATCCCGTATTGCCGGCCGCTGTGGTCGAGCGTTTGTAGACGCTTCAGTCCGGAACCGCGCTGCCGCTACGGTCGCACGTTCGAATCCTGCCTCGGGAATGGATGTGTGTGATGTCCTTAGCTTAGTTAGGTTTAAGTAGTTCGAAGTCTAGGGGACTGATGACCTCAGATGTTAAGTCCCATAGTGCTTACAGCCATTTGAACCATCCCGTATCCTCCTAGTCACACAACGACGAAACTTTCCCGTGCACTACAGCGCCTCCAGCAAACAATCGTAGATTGCTGCTCACCTTATCCGTTAAATCATTCATGTATATAAAGAACGAAAGCGGTTCTATCACAGTTCCCTGGGACATTCCAGACGATACTCGTGTTTCTGATGAACACTCGTCGTCCACGACAGCATACTGGGTTCTATTAATGAAGTCTTCGAGCCACTGGCGTATCTGAGAACCCATTCGTATGCTCGGAAATTAGCTAAAAGTCTGAAGTGGGGCACCGTGTCACTCTCTTTTCTGGAATTCTAGGAATATGGAATTTGCTTGTTGTCCTTCATCCGTGGTTAGCAAGCTGTCGCGCGGAAAAAGACCGAGCTGAGTTTAGCACGAACAGATATTGCTAAAATAAGAAGAACGCGACGTGCTGGACATCTTCAGACACTAAAACAGTGAGATCATCTAGAAGTGCTCTAACAAAATTGCTGACTAATACTGATCTCTGGCAGTTGCGGTCAATGAATGGTAGAGTGGAAATAAAACTAGTACTTGAACTCAGAGACCAGTAGTATATGAACATCGTCAGAACTGTTATGGACACGGTGACACAAAGTACATACACATGAGCTTTAAAATGAAGCTTGTTCTCTGCACTCTGTAAAGGAGGAAGTTAGGTTTCATTCTTCTTTCTGTATAGAGCACTAGCGTAGATTCGCCAGGAATGCGGGAAGGGGTTGTCAGTGGCCGTATGAAATGAGCTATCCAGGCGTTTGCTTTATGTGATTAAAGGAAACCAGAGGAGAAAATGTAGGGATATTTTCAGATATGTGATTGGCTGGAGGAATATTTAACTAATAGAACCCATTGCGTTATACAATAGACATTCTGTAAGGGCTTCCCAGCAAAACTTTAGCACTGAGGCAACGTGTGGACGGGCATTATCCTGCAATAGAATAATGCCGTCCGTCAACATTCATGGGCGTTTGGACTTGATGGCGCGCTTCAGCTTTTCCACAGTATCGAC
The DNA here is from genome assembly GCF_023898315.1 of Schistocerca nitens. Taxonomy (NCBI): domain Eukaryota; kingdom Metazoa; phylum Arthropoda; class Insecta; order Orthoptera; family Acrididae; genus Schistocerca; species Schistocerca nitens. Next base: position 776,860,438 of record NC_064616.1, read on the forward strand.
GTAGAAAGCGATTTCCGTATTTTTGGAGCTGTGAAGAAAAATACATTTGTAACCGTCGATTTGTTTTGGACGAAAGGATACAATCATGGTTCCGTAGGCAAATGCAATCATTTTTCCAAGAAGCCGCTGAACATCTTGTCTCACAGTGGGATAAATGTATTCACAGTTACGCCAATCACTTTTAAATAATAAACAGTACTTATATTTTTCGTTTTCATTTGAGTGCCCATTATAAGATACCGCCGATAACAGAGAGAAAGTATTGGAGTGTAAGTCTGGTGTACATCTTGGACACGTCACATCGTGTAAGTACTTAGGCGTAATACTAAGAAGCAATGTGAAATGGGACTACCACGCAAAATCTTTGTTAGGGAAAATGAACTGAAGACTGAGACTTGGTGGAAGCTTTCAAGTGGTTCAAATGGCTCTGAGCACTATGGGACTTAAAATCTATGGTCATCAGTCCCCTAGAACTTAGAACTACTTAAACCTAACGAACCTAAGGACATCACACAACACCCAGCCATCACGAGGCAGAGAAAATCCCTGACCCCGCCGGGAATCGAACCCGGGAACCCGGGCGTGGGAAGCGAGAACGCTACCGCACGACCACGAGATGCGGGCCAGGTGGAAGCTTTCTAGAAAAGTGCGCTGCATCTGTGAAGGAAGTCACGTATAAGACGTTAGTGGGACGAATTTTGGTGTATTATTCCAGTGTTTGGATTCCTTATCTGAGAAGGCACGAGAATAGTCATCGAACGAATTCGGAGACACACTAGGATTGCAACAGGCATGGTATAACCCATGCGAAAATGTAACAAAGGCTCTGAGAACTTAAATTGGAATCGTTGGAAAACGACGACGTAGTTTTCGCGAAATGTTGTTGGGTCGATTTAGAAAACCGTTATTTGAAAAAGACTGTGCGGCCGATATGCTCCCATGAACGTTTACGTCTCGTGGGGATCGTGAAATTAGAGCGCGAACAGTAAGTTTTCTCTCAATATGTGTCTGGAAAGGAAAGGAAATTCGTAATAATGATACGATGTACCTTCTGCCATGCACTGTACAGTGGTTTGCGAAGTTCATATGAGGGATGTTAAAAAAAAGACTAGCACTGATACTCATACAACAATTTATTGTAAAAAATAATTCTTGCTGACTTTTGTCCCCTCAAAACAGCCCCCAACCCCCTTCCCAATGCAGTGCGCTTGTTCCACCTCCTTGGTCATCCCTGAAAGACGTGTAGGAAGCCATTCCTTAGCGTTCTGTTCAGTGTCGCACTGCCTTGGTCTCATTGTCGAACCGGCTTCCCTTAAGTCCCTTTTTGGCCATCGGTTTAGGAAAAGAATCGCACGGAGTCGGGTGGGGACTATTAAGCGGGTGGGGTACTGTAGAGATCAGTTTTTGTGCCAGGCACTCGATAACAGCATTATCAGTATGTGGCTTGGCATTGTCGTGATGAAGCCCTCACTGTCCAGTGAGGTTCCTTTCTGTTTTTGGGCTGTGGCCGCGCGGGATTAGCCGAGCGGTCTGAGGCGCTGCAGTCATGGTCTGTGTGGCTGATCCCGGCGGAGGTTCGAGTCCTCCCTCAGTCTGTACAGAATATCACTCGTATGCAGACATAGATGACAATATGTGAATCTGAACCCTACTGCTTCAGAGTGAGAATCCATTGTTGCAACCTCAAGTCTTGTTCCTTGGTACGCTGTAATGGATCATTAAAGTAATCAGTTTTCTCAGCAAGTTCGTTTACAATGTACGCTCCGACGCAGAATGAAAATTTCATTCTACAACAAGCCTTAAGCCGTAGCTAAGCCATTCTATACCGCACGTTTTCTAGTCGTGTGGGGTTCAAAATGGCTCTGAGCACTATGGGACTCAACTGCTGAGGTTATTAGTCCCCTAGAACTTAGAACTAGTTAAACCTAACTAACCTAAGGACATCACAAACATCCATGCCCGAGGCAGGATTCGAACCTGCGACCGTAGCGGTCTTGCGGTTCCAGACTGCAGCGCCTTTAACCGCACGGCCACTTCGGCCGGCAGTCGTGTGGGGAATGTGAAAGAACACCTGTTGGGTTGGGAAGAGTAGGAGAGAGATTCAGAAGCTGTGAAGTGTTCCATGACGTGTGCTCGGGTAACTGACTAGCTAGAAAGATGCCTGGGTTCAAAATTGTTCAGATCTGTGTGAAATCCTATGGGACTTAACTGCTAAGGTCATCAGTCCCTAAGCTTACATACTACTTAACCTAAATTATCCTAAGGACAAACACACACACCCATGCCCAAGGGAGGACTCGAACCTCCGTCGGGACCAGCCGCACAGTCCATGACTGTAGCGCCATAGACCACTTGGCTAATCCCGCGCGGCTGCCTGGGTTCGAGTCTGGCTTAGGTACACAGTTTCAATCTGTCATGTAGTTTCGCAGACATAGTATCTGCAGATTCAAGAAGCAAGAGTGTCGAATGGAGTCTTTCGATGAGGCTCATAGAGCCACAGTGCAATCAGATGTTTCTGCCCTTATAAACATACCAAAGTCATCTCTTCACCGTTTCATAGCGAAGTGGAAACGTGATGTAGGTCAACAGTCCTAACACTGCAAGAATGACAGTACATTCTTACGTCCAAAGAACGTCCACCATTGACCTAGTTGTCTGTGATTAAGTGCATTATCTGGAGAAGTACACACCATGTCAGTTTCCATTCCCAGTACCGTGGACATTTAACGTGGGGTAAATATTGGCAAGTTATTCATAATTCAGAAAGATGTAAAGTCATCGACGTCGTGAAATTTGAAAATATAGTAACATACGAGTGCACGACTGAGTCAATCATTTCATGCAAATATACGGAAGTAACTATATGAGAAAATCGTCTTGAACGATCACATAGGTTCCGCTGTAGGTACAGCGGGAGGCAGACAACAGTTTATTAGTGAGAAATCCGAGGAAGAAGAAACTAGGAGTGCTTGAAATTTGGTTCAATCGAAGAACAGTAAAAATTGAAGGGACAGTCTGAAATGAAGAACAAAGAATAGGAAGACATTTGCCAAAAGAAGGGACAGGTTAATCAGCCATCTATTACGGCATCCAGTGATAAGAGGCACACACAATGGAAAATTGAAGTTTGTTTATAAAATAAAGTGCCTACAAAACACAAGGTGTGTTAAAAAAGTATAGAATCTTTTTCTTTCCTACGTAAACCACTGAAGCATGGGAGACTTCATTCGGTGAATATGAGGTAAGGAACATTAATGTGCAGAAGTGAATTTTTTGCCTCCAACAGAACCGAAAGTCGCTGGCAGTCGGCTTGTGAATGAGGATGTGCAATCAGATATTGCCAGAAGCTTAGCAGTACCCAAGTGGAAACCATTCACACTGTTCAACAGGCTTTGTGGGGTGATGCCATGAGCAACTTGCGAATGACTTCTACAGAATTTCTATTTGGTGTGATAATTGGTTCTTGCTCTAAACGTACAAAAATGTACGTTAATGTAGATGAGTTGGAGAAGAAACCATCCTGTAATGCTCGAACACAGTATTAGTGATCTGCTGCTTGACCCAGTCATGTCTATCAAATATCCAGACGTAAGTTTGCAGAGTGATATGAAATTAAACGATCACGAAAGGTAGTGAGTAGGGAATTTAATGATTAAAGTTTTCAATTGAAAATAAAAACACTGTTTAGGATAATGTGTGCATGATTGTGCAGAAATTTTAAATAACTGGAAGTAATAGATCATTGATATAACGTCGTTCGTATTTTCGAATGTTTGCGAAATACTTGCGACATACATTATCTGATTAAAGGTATCTGGAACCTATTATTGAACAATAATGTGGGGTGTATCCACCCTTCGCCCTTATGACGACGTGAATTCTCCTGCAGGAAAGCTTCTGTAAAGTTTGAAAGATAGGAGACGAGGTACTGTCAGAAGTAAAGCTGTGAGGACGGTGCGTGAGTCATGCTTGGGTAGCTCAGTTGGTAGAGCACTTGCCAGCGAAAGGCAAAGGTCTGGCACACAGTTTTAATCTGCCAGGAAGTTTCAGGTCTTAAATGCTTTAATGCTCAACACTTTGTAGCCATAATGTTGCAACACATTGGCAAAGGAACACATATCTACATTTTTAAATAAGATACATTCCCTTTGTCAAACACTGGGCTACATGCTGATAATTTACATAATTGGAATTTTTTTTGTTAATCTACAACAAAATTAGACAAATGTAGCAAAAATAAGTTACTGCTTGAGTACAGAGTCAACTTGATTTCTTCTGCTGGATGGAGTGGCCGAGCGGTTCTAGGCGCTTCAGTCTGGAACCGTGCGACCGCTACGGTCGCAGGTTCGAATCCTGTCTCGGGCATGGATGTGTGTGATGTCCTTAGGTTAGTCAGGTTTAAGCAGTTCTAAGTTCCAGGGGACTGATGACCTTCCGCTGTTAAGTCCTATAGTGCTCAGAGCCATTTGAGCCATTTGATTTCTTCCTTTACAGCATACAGATGGTTGTTTGTGTGGTGCTACCTCTGATATGTAGTGAAACTCACTGAGTGCTTCAGAAATTCTATCATAATACCTAAGAGGAACCTGTATCTAGATCTACATTGATACTCCACAAACTGCCTTAGGATGTAAGGTGGTGGGGATGTCTCTCACCACTCTCCAAACTTCCTTATAATCTCTAATTTTGGTGATTTTCTGATTATGACAATTTTACTCAAAGATCAGTTGAACAAGTTACCATTACAAGTACATTTTCACCAATAGTATGACTTAACAGTAATAGATCTCTGTTTGTGTGAACAATGTTACATTTATTTCCATTTGGGATCAACTGTCAGCCCCTGCATCAATCATTAATCCACTGCAGGTCTTCTTGCATATTACTACAGTCTTCTGCATTGCCATCTATCAGTAGACAACATCATCATCTGTAAAACCGTCATAAGGCTCCAAATGTTATTCATATTGTATGACAGTAATGGTCCTCTATTACTCCCCTGGGGTTCTTCAGAAATTGCTTTTATATCTGTCGATTTTGTCCCATATGTGCAAGAGATGAGAATTCTGTGTTCGTAAGTCATTACAAATGTTACCTTTCAATCTCAAATGGCTGAGGCAGGTGGCACAGTGGTTAGTATATAGGCTTGTGTCGTCATCTGGCATATACATTGAGGTGTTCTGTGGTTTCCTGAAATCATTTAAGGCAAATATTTTGGATGGCCCCTTTGAAAAGGAGATGGCCACTTCCTTCCCCAATACCGGATTGTGCTCCATCTCTAAATACTTCATCACTCATATGATGATAAGCTGTAATCTTCCTTCTCTAATCTTCTCCTTACAAAGTCAAATGAAATACTTGCACATTGAAAGCTATTAATTGGTGACAGTAATTGCCTGAAGTTCTAATAACTAGAAATTATATTCAGTCTAACTCTGGAATGTTGAAGTAAGCACTATAAATTTATGTTTAATATGTATTCTTAACTGTGTGTTCTCTATTTGTGGTAGTCCATTAAAATATGATTACTGTTATATACTGAGACATTTAAAGATCACATAATGGTACTTTCACATAGTGTGTGGTTCTGTTGTGTGTCAAATAAGCATAATGTGAAAAAAATTACAGAATGTTTCAATATTTCCTGAGAACTATTGGAACTAATAATACTTTCATCTCTAGGTGAAACAAAGGGCTATGGATTTGTTGAATACAGCACAAAAGAAGCTGCAATGCAAGCAAAAAATATGCTTGATGGGAAAGAAGTGGATAGCTGGGTATTATGTTGTGACTGGTTGGACTCAAGTCATGTCACATTCGAGTCCCTCCACTCGAAATGCCTATATGTGGACAGACTGCCCAAAGACTTCAGAGACATGGGGGAATTTCGGAAGATATTCAGCTCTGTAGTGAGCCCTCCATATTGTCAGGTAAGTTTTACAGTTGATCATCATTAAGCTTCACAGTGACAGTCAAATGACGTCATCTGAAGCAGATTTCTTGGCCTTACTTTTAGGCTTTGTATTACATAACAAAAAAACTTGTTACAGCCTTTTTATGAATGAATGATTATAGTTTCTAAACTTACTGTAGAATGACCAAATAGGTGAAATAAATTCAAATTCTTTATTTCTCAGTTGTTCAGAAACTTCTAATATGTCTCAGCAGCTCACCTTCTTATAGTTGACAAAAAGTTTTGTTTCTGATGTGGTTATTAATGATTAATGTTTTGACACTGAAGAGGGTATCCAATGTAACATTCCTCGAGATAATCCTTTGTTTATGTTAAAAATGTCAACTTATACTGTGGTCCACGTACCATCTTAACTGATATTTTCTCCATAATTAAATTTAAAAGCACATTCTGGGGCCAGTGGAAGACAGTTGCATTCTATGTAGATCTCTATGCTACCTTGTAAATAATTATCATACTGCATGCATGAATGTGGATGATGATATTATTTCCAATCAACTTCTTTCTACAGTGAATGTAAAAACTACTTTTTGAAGAAGGAAAACACACACACACACACACACACACACACACACACACACACACACACACTCATTACTAAAGGAGTTACATTAGGTAACCTTACTTATCAGCAGCAACAGTTTCATAAACTATACAAGTGGTTGTTGGCAGGATTATTTATCCAGTTTATTAAGTACTCTCATCAGATTGAAACATATCTGTTAGTTTAGTCACAGGTTTACATAATTCCCCATTTTTATTTATTATTTTATATGCTGTGATAACTCTAACAATATATTTTCCTTTGCAGTGTGATACATCACTTTTTTCTGTTCATATTCTCATCAATTAATTGTGTCTACATTTCTGTGGTTTACAATTTCATTTTTATACATCTTAATGTGCTTAAGTGTGGAACTTTCACGATACAGTTTATGGGCCTGTTTCTAAATAGTAAGCCAAAGATTTAGGCTTGAAGTCATAGCTCCACTTGGGGCTACTTCTAGCAATTAATTTCTTGAGTTTCACATTCTCTAGGTGTGCTGGTTCTCAAATCTGATGAAGTTAGGTCATGAAAGGCCTAATTTCAGTATGTTTTGAAAAACAAATGGACCCAGTTCTGTTAAAGTCAATGTTTCAGCTGGTGACAGCTGTGTGTCTATATTGCATTTCAGAGGTGCTTCTTGAAATGAGTTTGCATGTGTACAGATACTACTTTTCTCATTATATGATTCATTTATTTTGTGTCAGTATGCGATGTGCCTTACACAAATGATTTCATTTTTCTGATTTCAACTTTTTCATACATGTAACTTGTCAAAACCTTGCTAATTTCAAGCGAACTTGCTTCATACTGAAAATCAAGCATTGTGTTCTATAACATGATTGATATTCAAGAGGAAGAAGAGCGAAAGTGAGTAGGCTTTGGATAAGCAGCAGGTTTGTGGTTTGAGAAAAAGGGAGGGGGCTGCTCTGTTAAAATTTAATGGTATCTTCATACTCTTTCTGTTTTTGATCATCCAGTAGTCATGATAAAAGCTGTGGTCTAAGTCTCTCTGTGTTCAGTTACTCTGATGTATTTTGTTGACATACACAGCTCATTATGAATATAGTTCAAAGATCGTGGATGGCTTGTAATCTTTTTCTGAAAGATCAACATATGATGTTAAGTACTTTCAAAATCAATATGTCAGTCAAAAATTAGAGCCTTGTGTGAAGCATTTTCACTTAAATCTAGCCTTTTCCTTTTCTTGGCATCCTGCAACAGTTTTATCAAGTTTATAAAAACCATTTTATGTGAGCTCACTGTTCTTTCAAGCATATCACATAATTAAAAAGTTAGAGAAACACAGAACATAATCCCAGTAGCACACATCGGCAACTGCTTGCTTACTGACCAGGTAGGAGAGACCACATCTGTAAGTGTTTGCATGTATTTGTAACTATTTGTGCGAAAAATTCAAATTTTGTGAACTTACAGGTAGAGTTCATAATTCATTGAGGTGTCCTCCAAAATATGAGGTATATAAGATACTATATTCATTTACTGATCACAAGTTATCACTGTGACATTCCCCATTATGGAGCTTTCTGCCAGTTCTTGGAGAGGGTATTTGTTTTAAAATTTATTTTCTGTTTGCTAAATGGGTAGATATGACAGACTGTAGCATGTAAACTGATGTGTTAGCTGAACGTTAGATTCAGTGAGTGCCTCTACTACCAGTAGAAAGCATTACTATTGAACATGAAGTATTAACACCCCAATAATGAGAACTAGAGGTATGTTAATTTTCAAATAATGTAAATAAATGTAATTTACAACTCTGAAAAAGAGATTTTTACCCAAACATTTCACTACCTTGAATGGTTGACACAAAAATAATGCTAACAGAGGGTAATTGGACCATGAGAAACAATGAAAGGCAAGTGAATGATTCTCATTCATGGCAGATCCAGATAAATTTTCAGTTGAATAACAAATTATCAATTCTTCATAAATGTTGTGACTGTGGCCCTTGTTACCATTAGTATTCTTCTGATAGACATTATGTATTCATAGATAAATATATTCTTTTCTGCTGGGTATGTGTTTCTTTTGTTACGTCAAGAACAGCAAAAAGGAGCTCTTTCATCCTGTTCTATTATTATATGTACTTTATGTAATTTTATAGTTTATATTAAATTCCCTTAATTCTGTGTATTATTGTTTCTTTCAGATTGCCCTTAAAAATGGGTGTCCCCAGGACTGGGGATTGGTTGAGTATAGTACTAGTGAAGATGCAGAAGCAGCACAGGTTTCTCTCAACGGGTACAATCTGAGAGGACAGTGCATCAGAATAAGTTACTACATCCCCGGTGTTCGTGCTATAAATCTTTATCTAAAGCTTCTTAATGAATCAGTAAGTTAATTGTGCCAGATACATGGAAATGTATCTTCTCTTAAATTTGCAGTGAGTGTATGAATAGTCCAAGTGATTTAGGTAACTGACTTATATGTTTCAGGCATTTAGTTTTAAATTTGTAAGACCATGACATGTCCTTTTATTATGAATGAGTGATGTAACTCACTGGCTATTTGTTTTACAATGCAGTTAGCAACAACACTGCAGTGAACTATTGTGAGTGACATGTTAAAGATTTTATGATTTCAATTTTGGCTTCTAAAAATTTTAATTAATTTTGTCCTGGAAAGTTTTAGTAAGGGTACTAATAACTGCTTCTTCTTGCTCCTCCTCCTCCACCCCCATCACTATTAAAAATAAAAAAAAGATTAAATGATAACATTTGTCAGTCTGAGATGTGTAGTCAGTCAGTCATCAACAATATTATTAGTATTACTATTAATTTTTTTTCTTGACATTAATCACAAGAGGCCCATGACTTTACTGTGACCATCACATGCCATATATAGCATTCAAAAGCAGCTCAGTGTAGGAATTAAATGTAAACTGGTGTTTATCATTGAGCTGTCACAGGCGCAATTGTATTAAAAAGTTATATAGTTTTCCTTAAAAAAAGTATTTTAGCTTTCATTGTAAGCTTTTTTAATGATCAGGTACACTGATATCACTCAAATTCATTCTGCTGTGTTATGGTACACTATCTGTTTCAGCTAAATGGAAGCACATGGATTTGAGACTCATTTGTCTATTTATTTTTTTTACTTTGACCACTCTGTCAACAGTATAGGACATGTCACATAGTTTATAGAAATAATGTATATGTATATAAATATGTACAAATATATCTAAAAACAAAGATAATGTAACTTACCAAACGAAAGCATTGGTATGTTGATACAGACACAAACAAACACAAACACACACACAAAATTCAAGCTTTCGCAACCCACGGTTGCTTCGTCAGGAAAGGAGAGGGAAACACAAAAGGATGTGGGTTTTAAGGGAGAGGGTAAAGAGTCATTCCAATCCCGGGAGCGGAAAGACGTGTGTGTGTGTGTGTGTGTGTGTGTGTGTGTGTGTGTGTGTGTGTGTGAGAGAGAGAGAGAGAGAGAGAGAGAGAGAGAGAGAGAGAGAGAGAGAGAGAGAGAGTCCTGTTACATCATGTTCAGTTAGCAAAATCAATTATATAACTAGAACATGAAACTTTGTTATATACTCCAGAAAAATATATACACGTGGGAATGTCATTATTTTCTCCTTACAGCAACCTAAAACAAAACCTCAAGTAATAGTCAGTTTCATTATGGATCATCATTGTAGTCAGTGGGATATAACAAGAATTTGTGAACAAAGAACAGTACTCTATAGATAATACCAGGCTGTCATATGTAACAACCATCACAATGCTTTATTATGATAGTTAAGACTTTGGATGACCTTTTAGTCTTGCTGTACTTCCAGTGAGTAAAGTGTAAATACATACGGGCAGTAATAAAGTGATCTTCCATGCAACTGTTTAGTCATCTAATTTTTTGTCCAAGATATTTACGCATATGTAAGGCACATTATTGATGACATAATTTAGTATGAAATACATTCTGCCTTTTTTCAGGTAAACAGAGGCAAGGCTACTGGGTTATTACCAGACCCACCAGCTCCAGCAGTATTTCAACAGCTGCAGAACTTGGCGAAACAAAACCCTGTGTGTAAGTACACTCAGAAGTTTCAAATCAGTTCTGAAATAAGACCACGTGCAATGAGACCAGAAAGCTTTCTAAATAAATTATTGTATTAACCAATTTTTTGGATTGGGGCTAATAAAATAATAATAATAATAATAATAATAATAATAATAATAATAATAATGCATGACTTTTCAGATAAATTTCAGATGGCAACAGTGTATAACTCATGACTGTAAAATCTAAATAATTATAAAAAACGGAAGTTCCATTGGTGATGTTACTGTATAGTGTGTGGCTCTTGGTGTGCTGAAATACTGATTTGCTGTTAATCAAGAATTTTCAGATTTCTTCACTGCCTAACTCTACAGTACAATCTGTTTTTTGATTTAATTCACTATTAATTACTGTTCAATGGTAGCATGCAGATAGGAGAACACTATTTTTTGTGCTGAAGGTAATTCATTTTATTTATACTGGTAAGGTTAGGACCTTGAGACTCTTTCCTAATTGTAACTGGGTAAATATGCTTTGATCATGATGCTATGGTGAAATGAATCTGCAGTTAAATCACTGTAGTTTTTACTGTGTCATGATGCTAGCTGTGTGCTTAGCTGTTTGTATAACACAACCTCTGCTTTCAAATCCAGTTATTTGTGTTTGTTGTCAAAGAAAAAGGGCTATGGTGATAATATATTGTTACAGGAGTATGGCAGAGTATAATTTACATTGGTCTTCTTATTAATTTCTTTGATCTTAGCTGTAATACTCTTAAGTGGGCTATATTGCTTTTATCAGTTGAGCTTTAAATGAAGATACTGCAAATATTCTGTAAAATCTAGAAAATCTTTAAACTCAGTGTTTATTGTTCAGTATTTGTGGCAACTTTCTTACATCATAGTTTATTGTACAGTTGTAATTTGTGCTAGTGCCATCCAAAACTGCAACTTTTAGAGAAATAGAGTTTAATTTTTTAATTGCTGTTCGTGGTTATGTTGCAGTTGCACAGTCGCTGCAGAACATAATATGGACACAGATTCAGGCTCTCCAAAATGGCAGTGAGGCTGGCAAAAAGCCGGCAGGAGGAAATACGACAAGCAAAGGGAAGGCAGCACAGAGTGGTGCTCAATCCCCAGCACCGGAAAATGCACATGCAGCTCTTGTTATTCTGCTAGCAGCTCAGATGCAGGCACAGATGGGCAGCAGTCAGCCTTCACTTCTTGGAAACCCACAAATGCTTGCTACATTACAAAACTTAATAAAGCGTGGGCCCCCACCACCACCCCCTCCCCCTCCTCCACCACCTCCCCCTCCCTCAGGTAGTGCTTCAGCAATACCTATTGTACCTCCTCCTATCGCACATTATGCACCACAGTTTGCCCCTGGCACCCCACAGCTGCCAAAAAATGGTTATCTAAAGCCTGGACAACCGCAAAAGGTAAGATAATAGCTTTGACAGAGAAATTTTGGGAAAGATTAAGTCTGCTGCAAATGTTTCCCGAAATGATGATATTTCATGTGTTTTAAATGTGAGCAGAGAAATTATAAGTAATATAAAATTTTTAAGTTTTAATTTCATTACAAGTTTGCTGTTAATATAACACTTAAGATCCTTATCAGTTGCCGGCCGGGGTGGCCGAACAATTCTAGGCGCTACAGTCTGGAACCGCGCGACCGCTACGGTCGCAGGTTCGAATACTGCCTCTGGCTTGAATGTGTGTAATGTACTTAGGTTAGTTAGGTGTAAGTAGTTCTAAGTCCTAGGGGACTGATGACCTCAGAAGTTAAGTCCCATAGTGCTCAGAGCCATTTGAACCTTATCAGTCTTCTATCCTGTCATCCAACTGAAAAAAAAGAGCTAGCTATATTGCATTTTCTGTTAGTTTTTGTTACAAACTAGATTCTATGCTGCTGGTTTTTACTGTTTTGAGGAGGGCGATGCAATTTAATTACAATGTACCAAAGTAGTTGAGCCACAGGGAGCTGAGCTGTAGGAATCTGGATTATGCAATGTGCCACGGCTACCGAATAGTATCATTCAATTGGCTACATCTGTCTTATGTGTCTTGGCGCTTGAGCTGCCCACTTGACAGGGATTTTCAAGTTAGTTCCCTTTTGATGACAGCTGTCTTTTTGCAATGTTCATTACAGGTTACTATAAGGAATCAGTCATTTTTTTATATATACAGAACACAGTAGATGTCACTGTTTCTTGTTTTTTGAGTTTCCGAATGCCATTAGAAGTGTAAATGAAATTCTGATGTGGATCACATAGCAAATTGACAGGAGAGAGCAGTCGAAGCATGTGATGTAGTTCCCTTTCTCTCTCTGTGGAGAACACAGTAAAATCTTCTAAATAGGTACATATTACCCTGAAAGCTGTGTGGAGCATTTGCTATCTTGTGTACCTTAGGCAACTTGTCCATTATTTCAGAAAAAGTAGTTCATAAAATTTTCCAGCTTCTGTACAGATTAACAGATGATAATTGCCATGGCACTCAGTGTTTGGATGGAAGAGATTTCCAGAACAATGATTCCCCAACAGGATGACATCTAAGCAATTGCTTTTTGTCTTATGTAGCATATAACATTTAAGGCCACTACATATGATTGGGGGAGTACTAGAAGTATGAGGACACCACAATAGAGGAACAAACTTCTTCGTGCAGTTGATGACAACCCTAGTGTCATTGTAAGATAATCAGCTGCAACAAGTAATGTCAACCACATGACTGTCTGGATAATGCTACGTGAGGACCTGCTGTATGTGTGCCATATGCAGCATGTGCAGGCATTGTCAGCAGCAGGTTTTCTTGCACAGGTATACTTCTGTGAATGGTTCATTCAACAATGCATCAGTCCTCACTTTGGTGCAATTGCGGTGTTCACAGATTGTCAATTTTTACAGTCAGCACAAGAAGCTGTTGAGGATCTTCAGAAAATTGAGCACTCGTGCCATCAACAAAGATTTTGTGTCAGTGTTATGGCCAGCAATGTTGGTGACTATTAGCACCATATGTTATTGTATCCAGGCTCAATGAGAAACTTACCATGCTTTCTTAGAGAAAACTTTATCTGTTCTGTTAGAACATTTGCCTTTAAGCATGAACTAAAACATGTAATTAATGGACAGTGGGGCTTCTCCTCATTACCATGTTAATGTTTGTAGGCTTCTAAATAACAGATTCCATGGTGAATGAATAGATGGAGGTGCTCCAATTAATTCCTTGGCCTTCATGCACTCTGAACCTAAAATCCACTAAAAATTTATATGTGGAGGCACTTGACAGCTCTTTGTACCGAATCCCGGCATAAGATTTACATACTTACGTGCCCATACAGTGGAACATTATGCAACAACATGCAATTCTCCAGGGATACATCAGCACATCAGGGATTCAATGGAGTGGCAGGTTGATGCATGTGTCCTTGCTAACAAAGTGCCTTTTGGACATTTCATTCAGTAAAGTGTTTCATATTGTGCTGATATATTTTCTCCTGTGTGTATCTGAACAGTAATGTGTTAAGGAGTTGTCAAAACTTCGGCTCTGCCAGACCAATGTATAACACTTCCTTCCTCTGCATGTCAGGAATGGTCCCTGAAAGTTTGACAATACTTTTTTGTCACACCCTTTATGTTAGTGCAATATGAAGTATTATCCCTTCAGAAACTTAGTTCTTATTCTGTATTTATATTGTAAATGGCTGTGAAGCTATTCTGATCCATCATTTCACACAATCAGTCCTTCTTACAAGCCATGAGTGTTTTTGTTCAGAGACCATCTTTAACATTCTATACATATATGCATCAACAAACCAGAGAAGTTAAAGGTATTTCTTACTTGGAAGTTTTCATATATTGGTGTCTCAGTGAAGCTCTTCACTATAAATTCAAACGAGTGAAGTTAAGAGAACCAATCTGGTTCAGGTGATTTAATTATTCCATTTACATAATTTATTTCTTTATAACTTCTCCTCTAATAATTCATAATATCATCTAATGATGATGATATTCATTACCTACTTTGACTTTTTGGGTGGATTCCAGATGAACATTTCATACTCTCTCAAAATGTTCATTTATGGCCCGATGAAACAAACAGTGTATAATACCTAATCAACTGTGTGGAGGAATAATCTCTGCAAGCTGCTCTATGAATGAGGCTCCTTGGGATTTCTATCTATGTTGCTTCTTGCTTCATATTATTCTGTGAGGTCACTTCGAAGAAGAGAGTGTTGCCCTTCTGGGCAGTGGTTTAAGCCTGACCTCCCCCCTCCGGCCAAAGTAGAGAAGATATAAAGTACCGGCTATAGCAGGGGAAACATTTAACATCAAATATAAATGTACATGTTAGAAATATTTACTGAAGGTATTTGTCTGCAGTGAAGCATTATACAGAAGTTAAACATGGATGACAAGCAGTTCAGAGAAGAAGAGAATAGAAGCTTTTGAAATGTGGCACTACAGAAGAATGCTGAATATTAGATGGGTAGATTGAACAACTATTGAGGAAGTACTGAACTGAATTGTGGAGAAAAGAAATTTATGGTGCAACTTGACTAAAAGAAGGGGTAAGTGAGAGGACACATTCTGAGGCATCTAGGAATGATCAGTTTGTTACTGTGGTGAGGGGGGAGGATGCGTAGGGGAACAATTGTAGAGAGACACAGTGATGATTACAGATCCAAATTGATATAGGTTGCAGTAGTTATTCGGAAGTGAAGAGGCTTGCACAGGATAGTATGGAAAGCTGCATCAAACCAGCCTTTGGAATGAATACCACAACACCAACAACTTGTAAAGCAAGGGAGATTGGGGTTTAACCATCTGTTGATTGCAAGGTCATTAGAGACTGAACACATACTTGGATTTGGCAAGGATAGGCAGGAAGTTGATTGTGAATCTTCCAAAGGAACCATATCCGTGTTCACCAAAACTGATTTAGAGAAGCTACTTAATATTTGAATCAGGATGATCAGTCAGGGATTTATACTTCGCTCCTCTCAAATCTGAGTTTAGTGCCTTAACCACTGTGATGTCTCTTATCCTCAATCTAATTACACCTATGCTCTGGAGTAATGGTAGTGTGTCTAGTACACTGGACTTGTTGCTGGAGTTTTTCCATTGCAGTTATGCTTACTTATGAATACATTGTTACTGTTATTTCTGCCATGTAAATAACATGAAAATATTTCTGACTTTTTTTTTTTTTTTGTTAAATTGGAAACTGTGAAATTGTTTCTGAAAATTCGCAAACCTAGACTCCTCCTAAAGCAGCTGGCATATTTATTTTGGGTATTGCCAAATTGAAGATTGTTCAGCAATTTTGTAGGTTTTGGAAAAGATTAAAATGTTATAGTCCAAATCATTCCACTTAAATGATATTACTTAACTGTTAATCCAAATTAATGTGGGTCAATTAATGTTTCATGAGAAACAGTAGGAAATTAAGAACTAATGTTTCTTGAGATACAACCTGCTGGCAAGAATGGCACCACTGTGCAATAGTACAAAAAGAAATTGCATGTAGCATGTAGTTTCCTATCATGTTCCTCCATTGAAGGCATGTATGGTCTTATGAAATAACTTAGGCTAATATTGCATTCTAAGACTTTAACAGGGACTTGCTTGAAAAAAAGAACAAGCTTTCATTACCATATAACCAAAGTCTTACAAACTTTTGGCAAAAAAGTCAGGGATGTGAAATTTAAGGGAGGTTCTTGTGCTTCGACTATCTTACTGTTGCACTTCCACAAATTCAAAAGAAGTGCAATATTTATTTTTTGGTCTTCTTTTTAATGCATGCTATGGTAGTCATTTAAGATCATACATAACACTCTTCATGGAAACAAGTAGTCTCACATTATTTCATGTGCTATTCTATGGTTCAGTGTAAAAAAGTAAATAAAGTAAAATAAAATCTTTCACCAGTATCTTTTTCATTAACAGTTTCCCATCATCTTCCCAATACTAGATGGAATCTTTGTCATGTATCAGTGTTTTGATAGTTTTCAATATTTCTTACATCAGGATGAGGCATTATGCATGTTTCAAGAGGAATGTGGCAAAGAGCTGCTTTAACCTATAAAAAACACAATACTTCGTACCATTTACACTCTCTCTTTCAGATACTGCTGTAAAGGAACCTCCCAATTATATTAATAAGATGAAAATATTTTGTCTAGTTGGTATAGATGGTGACAGAAAAAGTGAAAGATTTAATGTTAAAATTAGATAATAGTAGGCTGTGAGAAGATAGAATAAGTGGTGAAAGTTAAGGGAGTGAAGGTGAAAAGTGTTGGAAACAAGAAGAAATTTCAAATGAGAGAGTAATGTATATGCAGAAAAACTGAAATGATCATATGGCATTATTGGCTGGGAGAACCCGTCTGTTGTTGTTCAACCATTTGGTGCAAGTCTTTGTATCTGATGCAATTTCAGCGATTTGCTTGTCAATGAAGGTGAGATGAAATTAATAGGACAACACAGAACCCAGCCCCCAAATGAAGAAAATCTGTGTGCTGCCAGAAATCAGCCCCAGACCCCAAGATCTAGAGGCAGCAATGCTAACCGCTACACCACAAGCTGTGGATATAAAAGTGCAGCGAACAGAAATGGGGAGACCTACCGCATATATTGGTGAAAGTAACACATTATGGAAAACATTGAGCAGTAAGGCCATACTAAAATATCATCAAGTATGAATGATAGAGCAGAGAAACTTATCTTAAGTTCCATGGAATAACTGAAAAAAAAGCTCATATGGTATTGTTGGAGAGCTCGTATGGTATTGTTGGAGGGATGAAAAGTTGGCACAGCATGTAATGGAAGAAGAGAAAATGAATTGATGGACATTGATTATGGAAACAGAAATAAAATTTTTCTCAGTGCATAAAAGCAGCACTGGCAAGTGGATAGGATAATAAAGCTGTTCAACAACAGCTCAGTTTTCAGGTCTGTATTCTTTGTCAGTCGGAATCCACATATACGCTCACTCTCTACACTGGGATGCCATTCAGCCTGGAGGGCTGAGGGAGATAACAGTGGTGTTGTGACATCTGATGCAAAGTGTAAATTCAAATGTTGAATTACAGTGTTCAACACCTCATTTATGTGAATATTTGTACTTCAAGAGTACCGCTGTTCGATGAGTAATTTCTTGTCCTCATGCCACAGTTTTTATCTCATATTTTACATTTCCAAAGCAACACAATATCAGCAAGTCAAAGAGAAAATAAAATTAAATACCATGCTGGTTAAAAAAAATTACACGTAACTGTTCAAACCAGGGTACACACAAATTTAAACATTCAGGTACAGTATGTCAAGTGTACAGGAGTGTTTTACAAGGTAATTACGTATATTTTACATTTTCAAAATAGTTCTCTGCTATCAATATATCACCATTTTCTCAAACTCCTTGTGAAATTGTTTCATGTGAATGCCCATTGGTAGTTGGGCACATTATTCATCCCATGCTTCTTGCAAATTATACATAAAGAAGTGCTATCCTTTCTGCCAGGTCTCTGCAAATGTGAACAAAACATCTTTGAGCTAAGGACTAAAGGGGGGGGGGGGATATTGAAGAACTGTTAACCTTCTATAGTTAAATAGTGAGCAAAATTTGTGCTGGAGCGTTCTCACGTTTCAATCTTGGCCGGACTGTTCTGAGTTTCTTTGCAACTTTCATATATCACTTCTAGCTCTTTTTATTGTTTCTTTGAGAACTGAACATTTCAGCACCCCTTGCTGTGAAACCAAGAAATGTTTCGTTTTTGATAGACAGGCATTTTTAGACTATCTTTCTGGTGTGCATGCTATTTTTCACACACAGTTTGTTCTCTGTCTTGGTTGGAACATTGCCATAATGAAGTTAGTTTTTGCATGTAAAAGTACTGTTCAGACAGACAGATAAGGCACTTTCTGTATCTTATGGTACAACACACACTGAGCTTCCTGGACTAGTTGCTGTACAGCAGTGATATTGCACCAGGTCATCCTGAGTAAGCAGCACCATTGAAAATGAAACTCAAGTTACCGTCCTGAAACACTAAAGTATCTGAATATGGTCAAGTGTCTCTAAGTACCAGGGGAATTTCTTCAAACCACTGGTACACTCAGCAGATGAAGGAAACTGCACTACAAAATTTTTCACCAGTTTTTGCCTCGGCTGAAACAGTTATTACTGATGATTGATCAGTAACTATACTGACATACAGCTATATCAGAACTGATGTTAGAAGTTCTACTATTTAACTGGAATGTATGTTTGGACAGGTCTAAACATACATACAAGCAGATCATAACATGGCTGCCTGGGTCCATTACTGCAAACTTCTTAATGGGCTTTATGTGTGAATGTAATAGGATTGATGGCAAAAACAAGACACAAAAAAAGCAGATTTTGAACACTCAGAACAGAACTATTATTGAAGATGAATAAAAATGGAGAAAATATGGGAGGGGGAGTGTCTTGCATAGCATGAAACTTAACAGTGAGGGCTCACAGTATAATTGGTCAGTGTTGAAAACCCATATGTTGCAAGATGCAAGAGATGAAGATACATTCAGTTTGAAAGCAAGCAATTGAGGACGACGACGATGATGATGATGACGATGATGATGACGACGATGATGACGACGACGACGACGACGACGACGACGACGACGACGACGATGATGATGATGGTGGTGGTGGTGGTGGTGGTGGTGGTGGTGGTCTTCCTCATATGAAAATACTTCAGCTTCATAAGAGAAGAATGCTATTACATATTAAATAAGTGGCTGTTTAAGATGCAATATACTTTAAAACAAATTTTCTGTATAATGGTACTGAAAATATCATGAAGTAAATATAATTCATGTCTTGTGCAAGAATATGATTTATTGCATATTTCCCAAGATATTAAATTTATGTTTGGAAATCTGATACCAATAACAATAGAATAGAACAGCATGTTGAATACTATAAATGAAAGGCACCAAACAAATTACAACAAAATATTAGAGACACTTTAAAGCAGTGCTTCATCTAAAGGAAGCTTCTGCATGAACAAACATATGAAAATGAACTGTAATTATGTTATATTCTTCTTATAAATTCAAGATGGGCTCAAATACTGTACTATGGTGGTATATACTGGCAACAGACCGAGTTGTTAACTTGAAGTTTTCAAAAAATATTGTAAATACAGTGAGACTCCACTTTTACACTTTTCCAAAGGACTTTAAAAAAATGTAAAAGTGGGAAAATGTAAAATGTGGAAATTTACTTTTTAAGTGGCAAAAATTACACACAGTAGCACCCCCATTCCCCCCAACAATTTATGTATGATACATGTACATAATATAAATCAAAATACTCATTTCAGACATGTCTGTTATTTAATAAAGGTTTTTATGAATCTGGTCCTAAGTTTAACCACCGACAGGACATTTCCCTATACCAACACTTCAGCTCAACAGATCACACAAAATTGATATGTTTTGGAGAGAGGCAGATAGTAGCATATCAAGCCGCTGCCATGTTGATTTAAGTGTCTGAAAACTAAGGTGCCATATCTGATGGTTCTTGTGTTTATACTTTCATATCATAAAGATGGGCAATTTAATTGTTCCATTGCAGTCAAGATCACTCCAAATGCACTATTTTTAGTAAAGTTTGTCTGGATGAAGTGTTGGAAAAGTGACATGATGGCTGAACTTAAAATGCTCAACTTAGAACCCCGAACTCCTGTAGCTGTTTTAGATTTTATAAGGAAAAGTGCGTGAAATATTGCAAATTACATTAAACATTGTTTGTGAACATACAGATTGAGCTACACTATATATTAGTCTGTCATCGCAACCTCTCACATTCCATTAGTTATTTTCTCCAACTCTCGAACAAATTTTAACTTTCAAACTTAACCTAGATGTCAGACTACACTACAGATCAGTCTGAGGGGAGGATATGTTTTCAAGAATTTGAGCAAGGGTCTTACATAAATGTCTTACATAATCTCTGCAACAGAAGGACCACCACCACCACCACCACCACCACCACCATCACTTCATGCATTATAATTGTTTTCATGTATATGAAAATCAATTAGATCCTCAAAAGATATGCTTTCAACAGTGACAACATTGTTGTCAGCATGTAGGAAATCCTGCATGGGGTGCTCCAGCTGCAGCATTCCCCACAGTGGAGCAGCAGAGTTTCATTGTCATCATTA
Source organism: Schistocerca nitens (assembly GCF_023898315.1). Taxonomy (NCBI): domain Eukaryota; kingdom Metazoa; phylum Arthropoda; class Insecta; order Orthoptera; family Acrididae; genus Schistocerca; species Schistocerca nitens. Next base: position 776,881,215 of record NC_064616.1, read on the forward strand.
TTACTCAGATCTGGTACGTCAGATCCAATTCCTTTGTCTGCTTGAATGAAACCTGCTTTCATTGCTTTTGAAAGCAGTGGTGGACTCCTTAACCTCTGTCTATCCCTTGTCAATACAGTGCAAAGCATATAACATTGACACTTTAAAGCAGGTTGGTTCTTTCCCATTTCCCAACTTCCATCAAACTTAACTGCCTTCTGCACAATGACTTGCCTGTAATAAGATTTGAGGGCAATTTGTTTGTGCAGTTTGATGGTAGGAATTTCAACTGCATATTGCATAAATTTATACTTACTGGATGTGTGGGTAACAATCCATAAACAGAAGAATTTTACTGTTATAGGTTTCCATTCCTTTATTGAGGCTATTCTGTTGCTTCTTGAATAGTTTCAGTGTTAATCACATTTTGATATTGGCACTATAGTTAATGGGCAATGTTTTTACATGTTTGAAGCAGTGTGTTTTATTTATGTGCCAGACGCAAACAGTTTAATTTTTTACTTAGCCGTCAGCATTTGTGTCTTGCATTACTGTATGGTGAACTTTACTGTGTTACCCATCAGGGCAGTTTCTCTTTTAAAGGCAAATTTCATCTAGGTTGGAGATCTCCTTTATGCTCTACTGCTTCATAAGTTCTTCTTGTAATGTAACACTTTGCCATTTTCTGATGGTTTTTATGTTTGCATTGTTTCCTTTGTCACATATAGTTTTTTACATCATGGTATGCCACTTCTTGAACCTACTGATTCCCCTGTTAGGTGTGAATTAGTCCACAATTAAAAGCATATTGGCCACCTTCACCAGCCTTACATGCAGTATAACACCATTTGTGGGGATGCTGGAAGCACTTTCTACCAGAAACAATTTCTTTGTAATTTCTTCCAGCTCCATTATTTAGAGTAACTGACATTTCATCATTTCTGAATTTGGCCCAGTGTTACTTGCACAAAATAGTCTTTTGCTTTTGATGATGGTGTTCATCATAGACACTGGTATCCCTATACTCCATGGTATCTCTATACTCCATGGTAATGCAATGCCTGTTCCATGACATGAACTTCAAATTTTCCAGAATTTTTACTTTCTCTCCCATTGAAAGTGTTTCACTGTTTCTTTTCATAGTATTTTCCATCTTAAAACTGTGACAGAAAACTCTAAGCTTCCAATTTAAAGAAACACTTAACAACATAACACTTTGACAACTTACACAAGGCTATGAACAATATTACACGATACACACAGTTAACTGTTGGCACACTGGCTGACAGAAGTAGCTTTGCCAATTGAAACTGACTCACTGCCATGTGAAGTGACAGCTTTGTCAACGCAGCCAACATTGTCAACGTTACCTAGCAGATGGCAACTATCATTTGTGTACAGACATAAACAAAACTATATTACTAGTTATGAAGAGTAGTTAGTGGATTACCTCTTATATGATCATACTCACAGGGTGAAAATAATACTGTAATAATATAGCTAGAATAATATCAGCATACTGCTATTCATACAGTAAACACTATAGAAAGCTAAGGCTGCTAGTGACAAGAAACAAGTGAATGTTCATCTGAAGTCACACGTTCTTCTGACTTACATTGAAACAGTTACTCTTAACCACCACCAATTTGAGTAGAGCTTGGCAACAGCAGGAGACAAATTAATACTACCATGAATTATTCTGACTTTTTTTTAGATTTAGATTTACTGCGTAGGGCATGTACAGCTCCAGAAAGTTAACCATACGACATTTGCAAACACTACTTAAGGCCAACACCATGCTACCATACTTTTATGTTAATTGTATTCATTTTCTCTCCATGAACATTGTTTCATAAAGGGAATACCATGGGAATATTATAAATATTTTAACCCAAAAACAGGTGCAAATTAACATTGTTGATGGGTGCAATAAAAATGTAAGCAATGGGAAGATTTTACTTCTGGGAGTGTAAAAGTGGGGTTATACTGTATTTATTTTTATAAATACTGTGATCTGTGATTAAATGGTATCAAAGCCTAGGAATATATATGGGCTGACTTATATTCCAGTTAATGGTTAGTGTTCACCCATGTGATATAATTAAATTGTTTCCATTATAAAAAGTTAAATATTTTATTCACACACAACATAGTTTTGCTATTCTCACAACATCTATGCTCAGTATACGACATTATTAGTACATAATTATAATTATGTCTTCCTCTCTTCCTGTTTTAGCATTGGTATTTTTTTCTTTAGAATAGTGGTGACTAAATTAACTTAATAAATACATACGTTTCACATCATACATTCACTTTGTACTGCCATTAATATCTCACATTTAATTTCATACTACTATGGTATTGATTAAGTAATTTTGTAGTATTCATTGCGGTAAGATATAACAGCATGTGTCAAAGAAGACAAAACACACAGTGCGAGTTTTCTTACCATTAATGCTCAGAAACTAGTAATACTACATTCTAGAATATGCCTTCTCTTCTTCTGCTGTACCTGTGAGCAAAATGATCATTATAGAAGATATTTCTCTTGTATTTCACTGTATAACTGTAAATTAGACATAATTAGAATCTCGTGCCTTAGCAGATTTTCTGCCACACTTCCTGTACTGTATGTATGTGTGTGTTTTGTCTTCTTAATGTGGTGCCACTCAGTGGGTGTGCTCATTTATCTTGCCACAGTTTGTCTTCAGTGAATATTTGTTTTTTAATTAATTGTTTTTACTTACCAGCAGTTACCTCTTCTTCCCAATCCATCAAGTGGAATGAGCCCACCACCAGCAGAGGTAGCTCCACACCAAGTCTTAGAAGAAATGGACCAAATGAGCATATGGAATGGTCTTTTAGGGCAATTACAGGCACAACCACAACCTGCTGTTGGGTTAGTGGATCCTACAGGCATTTATGAAATGAAAGCTCCTTTGCATACAGAGAAAACTCAATTTGTTACACCAGGGAAACTACCAATGAAGCAAAATGGTAGCATGATAGGCTTTACCGAAGCTGTACCGGGTGATTTACAGCAAACCATTAACACAATATTAAGCAATGCACAAAATCTCAATCAGCTTCTGGGAACACTGACCAATGCAGTACAAACAGGTAATGGAACAACAGGGATTCCAGTTGTTCCTCCACCAGGACCTTTCCCATTTGTGGGAGTACCAAATATTCAAAACCATTTAGCACAGGATCCAAGCTGGGCTATATCTGTAGCCCCTGTTCCTACTAGTCATCCTACACCAACAATGAGTGTATCTTCTGCACAGACTGGGCGCACATTACTGAGCAGTCCAATCCCAAGTGTACGGCCATCTATAATAAGTACTCCTGTTGGCCCTGGCCAGCCTATAATAGGTAGCCCTGTTTCAGTTCCTGCTCCAAAACCCGTAGGTTTCTTGGAAGTAAAACCTAATCAGTTAAGGCAATCACCATATCAGAATGGTTGGGGTCCAGGAACATTCCTAGCCCCTGCTGCAGCTGTTCCAGCACCGGCCCCTCAGTTTGGAAGTTTCCCAACTTCAGGTTTTGTGTCAGGACTGTGGTCTCACCCAGGGAGTCCAGTAGTGATAGCATCACCACCGTCTGGGCTTTCAACACCTGTTGGACAGAAAAGAAAATACAATAGGCTTTTGCCATCCCCAGAACCAAGTCCAGAGGGTAACTACATTGGTCAGCATTCTCAAGGTTTGGGTGGTCATTATGCTGACTCTTACTTTAAGAGAAAGAAGAAGAATTAAAATTTATTTTTATTACCGAAATACATGTAAGATCTACAACTTGAGGTTGAGATCTGTCTTTTTCATTTCCACGGTTTAGCCTATGAATCTGCAATGGGGATTGGCACATCCCCAGATGAGCACTGAGTTCATTCCATTGCTACAGGATTGGATTTCTTATCTCCCAAATAATGAGCAGCTTAAAAGTGCCTTTCATTTGTGATGCAATTAGTAATTGTTTATTTATTTTAATGTGGATGTGAATATCATTTATGTTGCAAGTTGTGTAACGAATGATAGTATGAAATTAATATTTTTTTGCAAAGAGTTTGTAATTTTTTAGATTACATCTCTTGAAGAAGTATGTGCACTAAAGGACTTTATTAGTCTTTAATCTTCTTGTTTGACTGTCACATCTTCTTCTGTTCATATTCTTCATTTCATAATAATTCTCCTGCTTCTCCTACAAAGTAAAGCAGTTATGCACTGTGGACACTTCTCTCCCTGTCTATACTTCTGTCTGCAATTGTGTAAGAGTATGCTTGTGAAAAGTACGCTCTGGTTTTTGGTTGTAAATATCTTCGTTTTACCTCAATATAATGGTGCCTGTAATACCTATGAGCTAGTTTTAGTTACAAATTTTATATTATCTCCTCTTATTTTAAAATATGTGTATGGTGGGTGTGTAATCAGACATACATAGCTGCTAGGTAATGCATAGCTGTATGTGCTTGCTTTAAGTGTAAATTTTTAGTTTTGATAATGTTTTCAATACACTGATCGTTGATTTTGTATAAAAATACTACATTATAAGCCATGAAGGCTGTTGGCTTTCCTACAGATCATCATACAAACCTATTTTTGTAGAAATTTCAAAAGAATTTATTGCTGAAGAAGAGCATTTATTTTATTAACCAGAATGAAAACCATTAATGGAATGGAAGCTTTTAGAATTTGTTGTTCATGTGCTATTGTGCAGTTATATTTTTTCGTATATTCTCGGCAAAATAAAAAACCATAATAAATGGTTTTCCATTACAAGAACAATTTGTATGTCTTTTAATATTCAGCTTGATGCATATAAAAAGAATATTTTATCCGTAATATCAAAGTATTTTGAGACTGTTGTGTACAATGTTTAATGTTAATATTTATGTGTAATGACAGTTTATGCACAGTCAGTAATTTATGAATATCCTATTTAACTGTTTAAATAAGCCAACTTATGATGCATCTATTTCAGTAAAAATTTCTTTCTTATTTTGTTCCTTCTTTTTTAAATAAATTTTTGTTCAGATTCTTATGAACTATGATGTGTGAAGTATTTTTGTGTGGAAAGCATATAGAGTGTAAATATATACATAAAAATTACACACACACACACACACACACACACACACACACACACACACACACACACACAAAATGAAACAGGAAACCTTATTAACTGAGAAATCCTTCGTATCTCTGACACAGAGAAGTCATTAAAGCCAAAGGCATTTGCTGAACTATTTTCATTGCACGTACAAAGATAAGCTTATTTGAGCTGTTGACCATTCTTCAAGACTGATAATATATTTTGAAAAGGTGTATTTTGGACCTTGTTGAATAATTTTCCAAAACAGTTTGTGTGAAATAAAGAAACTGAAAAAGATGGGTAAACAAGGTTTACACAGAGATATCCAACTTAAAAATTTGGAGACTACAAACGAATATTATCAGCCATTTAAAACTTATATTTACCCTTTTTAAATTTACAGACAAGAGAATGGCAAATTATTGAAATAAATTGTAAGCCCCTTTTTTTAAAGTTGGCAAACATAATTAGTGATTGAAATGTACCATAGTCAATTGACTTTCTATTAATACTGTTCCATTGCAGATTAATTTTTAAATGAAGGGAACACACTCATCAGGAAAATAATATTCTGAAGGCATCTGTTTTCTCATATTTCTTATTGCATTTGTTTTTCCACTTAGACTGTTACATGGCATTTTCAGAGATTTGTCATTATGTAAAAGTAGTTGTATGTGACTTTTTGATATGATTTATCCTGAACTTTCGAGGAAATCTCAGTTAATAAGGGGTTTCTGCAATTTTCTGTATGAGATTTATAAATTTCCTTTAAAAAGGAAATGATTTTGATTCTTTGTTATGAGCAAATAAGTGTGGTGATATTCAATGTGTTTTTGCTGTATCCAGCATTATCTGTGTAACACATTAGTGCTTAATATTTTAGAAAATGATGTAGCTCAATTATTTATTGTTTTTCTCATTCTTATTATATCTGTCATTTAGCAATGTGCTGAATCTCAATAAAAGTACTTGCAGTAACATGTCTTTATATAGTAATTTCCACAAGTGTACAGCACTTATTCAACTGAAACCATATCCATCAGTTTTCAAATTATTAATACCGCTTAGTTCCCATACATTTCATTCCATATGTAAGGAAATCCATTTTTCTAAGCGGAATGATTCTGAATATTTTTAACATGTGATTCAGTTAATTCCATTTAACCATGCCTAGTAATGGCAGCATGTAATGGCAATTTCAGCTCAGGTATCCAGGTTCAAGCAGTCACTTAGTATAGATGGTATTAAAAAAAAAAAAAAGAAAAAAGAAACAAAAACAAAATCCTCCCCTTTTTCCTTCCCTCCTCCTAGTTGTAACACGATTATTTTTAAGCATTTATTGGACTGCCACATGCTCATACTAGGGGAGGCACATACAGGAACTGTGCATGTAGTTCATGGTGATACATTCCTTAGAAATCAGTATCTACTTTTGTTGCAAGGAGGATTTGAATTAGTATAAAAAATCTTTTACGCTGACAGTTAGCGTAATCAGTGACATTTGACAAATCAGTTGAGAGGTAATAACTGTTATTACAAAAACTGTTATAAATCATGTACAAGATTAATTGTGGTGGTACTGATTGCACAAACTGGTTTTGAATTTTCTTTTTGGGAGGTAATAAACTATGTGCCAATGAAACATACGTAAAGAGTATTTTCAGTTTTCTGGGGGGGGGGGGGGGGGGGAAGAGAGGAAGATAATGGATGGTGCATTCTTTTATATATACTTTCTACTTTTACTTGTCGTCTTAAGTAATACACAAGTGCAAAACACAGCTTATAAATTGATCTATTGACAGTGGGAGGATACACAGAACTGATCTCAAATCTCTTTGAAGTGATTTCAATTTTGTACTTCTGTCATCTGTTTGGAATAGAATGCACAATTTTATCACATCTGTACCTAAAAGTACAGTCATAATGTACAATGTGTCACTTTAACACAAACTTAACAGAGGTCAGACAAAAAGCATATCAAAGGAGAAGGAAAAATTGGGAAGTTTTGTAATAGGTGTAAGATGATATAATAATGAAGGAATGGCAGGGAATGATAAAGGCACAACATACAGCATCTTGATGCTCTTTCACTATTTCTACAATCTGTTCAAAATAACTTCAGGATTGACAGTTCGGCAGGAGCATGTGGAGGCATGGACAAGAGTTGCCATGTCCCGCATGGAGCGCACACATAATCTGATATTACATTCATCTTGCTCAGACTTGTAAACTACTCACTGTGTAAATATGTAACTTTGATCAGTCTGATCTGGAAGAACTGCACTATACGTTAGTTTTACTTTTATAAGCAGCAACAAATTATTAAGCTTATATACACACAATTCACAAAGATGCATTTTCTGACAACATTACCGAAATTTCAACCTTCAGGAAACTTTTTTGTAATTGGAATTGGGTGAACACCTTAAGCAAATGAAAACTTATTAATACATTACATTTTCATATACTCAAACCAGGAGCTCTGTTAAAGTTTTGCAACATGAAATAATGTCAGTTGGTTATGACAGAAAATGGTCTGCTTGCATGAGAAGTACTAAGTGGTTGCCCTTATAGTTTTGTTTCAAGAAACTGAACACTAGGCTTGTAATTAAACTGTTATTGAGTTTTCTGATCCACCTACTTATTTGTAACACAGCAAATTTAAGGTTTATGTATGTTTTTCACACTAATAGAATGTACCTTAAATAATCCCGCCAGTATTGGGAGTGATACATAAACATTACTTCAGTATTGCAGCAATTATATTGTACACAATAATATCTATTTTGTGTGACGTAGTATGAATTCCTGTGATGAACTTCATCTGGAGTTGGTTGTTGATGTGGCCTTCTTATTAAAATGTCAAAGCTTACAAAAATATTAAGTCTGTTATGTAGTTGTTTATCATTGGAGATTGTGCACTTCAAAGATGCAGCTGAATCTTCCTATACTTCATTTCTGTGATGATAATGCAAAAGCTCGACTGGCATCATGCTCGTATGCTATGACAGATGCTTCAAGTGTCACTGTAACTGTCACTGTTATTTAATGAAATGAAAAAAAGCTGTGTGCAACTAATTTGGAAAAGACAAGATTCCTTAATGTTGACCAGTAATATGCTGATGTTGTATTTTACTTTCTATAGTAATAATCATGAACATGACAATGAATCACAGCCTCAGGAAATGAATCTATATTGGTAATCCACTTATCCATAACATGTTTTTTCCCCAAGAGTTTCAGGCTTCAGCATTATTTCAGCTTCATTTTATTGCTCAAACATTTCTGTGCCAATCTGCACAATTGTATTTTTGTTTACGTTCAGAGCTGCAGCAGTTCTATCGATTACATTTTTAATGGAGAGCATTGGGCTGCCATAAAGTTTTCCAGTTTCAAAGTAGGCACGTAACATGCAATCCATTTATCTCAACTGGTGTATTGCAGTCCCCTGGCCAAGAGAATGGTGTGGAACATTTCCACTTGTAACTTTCAACAAAGTACTACTGATGATGTTCAGTATTGCACAACAAATAATGGTGACAAGGAATAAAATAACTCCTGCAACAGTAAAAACAACAACAAACAAAATCACAGGGTGGTTTGATTATACAGGACAGCAAGCTACCTGAAACTCAAACACGGTGCAAGCAGGGAGTGTTGTGGTGGTGGGGTGAAAGTTTGTTAACTTCAAGTCTATTCCACCCACATGGGCTCCCCCCTACTACTTCTGTCATAGCTGTCAATCCTAAAGTAATTTTGAACACACTACAGCAATAGTCCATTTTGCCATGCCCTTGAAATCTATACTGATAATGATCATCAGTTTCTCCATTTCTTCTTGGCACCAGATGAATCTTTCGTAGCAGTGTTCTTTCTTTCTCTTCTTTTATCTGCAGTCATATGCTCCTTCTGTTTTCCTCTTTCCTGTGTTTGTGTGGTGTAATATCTTTCCACAGTAGCACTCACACTGCAAGACATTAATTTGTCTGCAAGATTGCATTCCCTCTCCTCTTCCCACAAATTTTATTTTTCATTTTCCTCCAGCCATTGTGTTGTTGCACTGAATGAAATAGCTCAGTACTAAATGTAATGTATTTATTATTATGTGTCATTCAATAATTTTCTGACCTACTGCCTTTGTAAATCAGTTTATTCTAAATTTTTTTCCTAAATGAATTCATCTGTGTCTGCAGAAGTAATGTGTTTGTTCATCCCTTTCTTTTTTCATGCCAAACTAAGTTAGCAATTCAACACCCACTGTGTCACTGCTAGTTATTTGCTGAGACATTTATGCCAAGGTCATGACAGTTTGTGTATACCAGTCCTGTTACTCCACATTCAGTAAAAATGTGGCTAAAACATTCATATCGCAAAATAACATTATTTATCTACTGACGTTAAAATCTTCTGGGTTGTTAGGCCGTGTCATGTTTCTCCTAAAATGTTCAACGTTTTGACCCCTCTGCTGGGATCTTCCTCAGGATCTTTTGGTGTCCACTACAGAGTTCTCTGTTCTACTCTTTAACATTATTTTCTGCAACAGCATCATATTCTGCACATTCCCTTCGAGATGAAATACTGATGTTATTCACATGCTCAGAAGGTTAGTTTAGCAAAGCTACATCTACCTACTGTTTCCAAATTTGTGATTTGGCTCGTAACTCTTTTGACATATCATAATGTTGCATAGACGTGCTAACTGCTCCTTCAACATTTCATTTGTTTATTTATTTTTTCACATTGAAGAATAACAGACAAAAAGAAATGGTGAAAACAATATGTCAAGAACTTTGTCACCAGTTGCTTTGCATATGCATGAGAGAAAAGTGAAAAGAACTAAATTTTACTTATATTTCAAACTGATAGTATATTTGCATAAATTTTCCATGTCCCCAGAATGATTTGAAAAACATTGTGTACAAACGCATTTTCTCATGTCTGAAGACTCTGAAGAAAGTCCACTTGAAAGCATTTCTCTAGCTGTGCTCTGTAGTATTGAGGAAGAAATTTTAAACAGTATCACATTTTGCCCATTTATATAATGATAAATCCATACAGTTTCACTTATGATCATGTAACTTGGTTATATAGACTCCAGCTCACACACAAAGAAATTGAATTGATAGTTTTGATTCTTACAAGTTGAAACATTTCATGAATTAAAGATTGCTAGCAAAGTGTAGCACTTAATGTTGCCCTGAGTGAAGCAGCAGCACATCATGAAAGGACTACACGAGAGACTGCTGGGGCAGCGATCCTGGTCCACAAGTGCTCTTCTCCCACCTACAACTTATGGAAATTGACCAGAGTTATTTCCATGTCAAGGATATCTCACTCAATAGTGTGTAGGGTATGTGAAACAGACTGCATTCAGGTAACTTTTGTGGGATTCAATTGTTGAAGGTACATGTCGAATGCAGAAAGTGTAGCTGAATCAACTGTGTGTGTGTGTGTGTGTGCGCGCGCGCGTGCATGACCAGACATTCACATGTGGGTGGTAGCATCTTACCCCATATGGAGGTGGTGGTTCTTGGTGATTTGGCTGTTGCTGTGGTGGTGATTGTTGTTGCCCACCTGGTGTAGCCATACACTGTTAAAATCCAAGATAGTTGATAGTGACTGCTCTCATCAACCTATGGTAGTTGGCATGGGTTTTCCATCAATTGAGGCATTCACATTACAATGTTGACTGATATCATGTGACTTTCCCTCACATGTAAAGCACTGTGTTTGAATGACATTGGAGATGGCACTTTGTGTGTCACCCACAACTTGACTGCAATGAAGAGCACCAAAATCAATGTCTTGCACATGTGCATCCAATATTCATGTAGATTGCCAGAACTAATACTAATGACACCACAGTCATCTCTCTCTCTCTCTCTCTCTCTCTCTCTCTCTCTCTCTCTCTCTCTCCCCCACTATCCATGAATTTGTCAGATGAGGACCTATAAATGCTACAGATAAGTTTAGTGTTGAATGAAAATTAATTTTGTGCTAGTCTCTAGTCCACAGAGCAGAGTCTCACTGAGAAAAATTAAACTTATCCATTTGATGTTGATTGCTCTCATTAACACTGCTCTAGAGTAAGCAGCTAGCAAAAGGTTGGCAATGACAACAGGCACTGAATGAAATTATTGATGGAAATATGTTCTCTAAGGGTACACTCATATATTGCTCATACTAAATGGATTTTTTTAAACTACAGTGGATATTCACACAGCTACAACTCAAAAGTCCTATATTTTTGTCCTCTGTTGCATTATCAAATCATGGTGACAGCAGCTGATACAGGTAGCAGAAATTTAAAATTTAAAGAGATTTAAAAAGCTTCTAAAAAATAATGAGCTTCTAAAATTTGATTTGGGACAGAACATAATTACTGTAGCAAAGTGTAAGGACGTCATATGGTAAATGACTTCTGCCATATCTTCTCTAGGACATTCCTAACTGCTGAAATGGGGTATCTGTGACTGAGCAGTAAATACAATTACTTCTACAGTCTTTACTATGATGTTGAACTCATGTTAACATTGTGCCAATTTTAAGTATAGATTGATTGCCTGTCCATGTTCTGAACTAAGATGGCCAGCCTAAAGCAGCTAAAAGCCATCCTTAAGCCAAACAATGTGAAAAGAGGGTGAAAATACATGTAAATCACTGAGAAATCTACATCTAGGAAGATGCACAAAGTCTTTGGCGGTAATAAACTATTTATTTTGAAGCATTAGTTTAAAGTCACAGTTTTACCATCCTTATTTCTGTGAGTGAGTGCTGTTAACTTTTATTATGTATCAGTGATCAGTAATTTAATGTAGTGTAAATACTTCTAGACCATAAATGGCACCCAACAAGATCAAATGCTTCTGGAAATGTCCATCATCAAATAAAGAGACAGCGATGATACCAGTCTTAAGAAGTTTATTTCGTTTGTCAGTGAACACATCCATGTACTTCCACATACATTTCGCTCTTAATATAGGGGTTGTGGTCTATTTATCTGCTATGTCTATTCCTTTCTTTATTTATTCTCTTAATATAAAAAAGGGCATCTCTGGAACTGCAGCTTAACTTTAGAGTCCCCATTTCCATATTGCCCTAAATCATTTACATTTTCCTAATTTAGTAAATACCGTCCTGTTATATAGCGTATGTCAGCACATATAGCAGACTTTGTTTTTGCCTTCAGTTTTAAATTCTATGTTGACTAGGGATTTGGTAAGTTACCTGGTATTTTTAGTTGTTAACAACAAATTCTGATTACCAGGTGCAGGAATAGATTAGCTGATTGGCATAGGCATATTACTGTCAAAGTTTAGAGTAATCTCGGCAGGTGCACAAAAAGTCACTTTCAGATGTACACAGTATAACTAAACACTATGTACATATAAAACAGTTCAGTTGTGATTATATCTCCATGCAGAATGGTGGTGATAAATATATAATGTCCCATTACTTGAAATTGCCTATGTTTTAGAAGCCATACTCACTTGTATTGGTTTATGGAGACTGTTAGTTCCTTGTAGGCTTATCAGAAAACTGACAAAGACGTGAAAAACTTGCAAAGCTCATTACTGAATCCTAAACTTTGGCAAAAGAGTTTGTTTCTGTGAATAATGGTGAACCAACTGATGTGTAAACTTTTATCTGTAGATGTAAATACCTCATACAGAAATTTAACTGTGGGACACTGGGTGCCACTCTCAGTTATTTCTGTTAATGTAAATCTGCACTGAGTTGTCAACAGGCACACACAGAAATAAAACTTGCTAGCTTTCGGAGTAATTCTTACACACACACACACACACACACACACACACACACACACACACACACACACACAGAGAGAGGTCCAGGCTGGACAAACACTCAAAAGATTTAAATTCTATGAGAACTTTGTTACAACATTTGTTCCTGTTAATTTTTCATTTCGGTTGAGGTGAATATCAAGACAGAAGAAAGCCTGATAATGATAATGTTGTTGACAGGCACCTCAGTAGTTAAAAAGTCTAAATGTATATAGCATTAAAACTATGGATCCATACATGGCAAGAATGATGCTGAAACTTCACTTGGACAACCCCCAATTTATATGCACCAAGGTTTGCCAAAGTCTTTTGAGATGAAAGCTGGGAGAATTAGTTTGTAAAACCTGAGCTACTTTGTTTCCTTTGCATTTAGGTTCTACATTGTGAGCATATTTTTGTAATAAATTTCCAGATAGTACATAAATTTACCAATGTAACTATAAAACCTGTAGCTATGCCATTAGTGGTCTTCTAAAATGAAATATACATGTTTTACAGGGTGAACCCAAACTCCAATGACAAGTGTGGAGGTTGTTCAAAGATATTTTCTAAGTATTTTGGCATAAAATACCTGTGGTTTCTTATGGCTTGCTGCAGAGTAATAATGTAATTGTGATTCATTCTTTTTGCTGCCATAATTACCATTGTTTCTTTGAAAAGGTCTGTAGTTTTCAATCATATAAATGTAAAACACAAAATCCAGAATAATGTGACAATCTTTAGGGCTTTACCACACTGGAATGCAATGGTAGGTCTGCTGGCAGAGATGCCAAACAGTTGCATAGGACATAATGGAGCCTCTCGAACCTGGCATCTACCTGAGCATTGGAGCTCTGCCAGCAGAGCAGCCACTGCAAGGTTCTGCCAGCAGACCTGCCAACCGTTCGGCACTGCCAGTGGAACACACAGTGGTCTACAGCCTCTCCTGCTCCTGGATGCCAGCAGAGCTGTCAAGCACTACCTACTGATCACCTGTACGTAGTTTTATCTGCCCGCAGGAGTGCTATGGATAGTTCTGACACTGAATATTTTATCTTCAAGATTCAGATGGGATCAGCAACTTGGGACACTTCATCTCAGAACTGTTCGAAATATGAACTGTTCGAAGAATAAGTCTCTTCACATTATAATCACATTCAAACTACTTACAATAAAGCACTTTCTAGACTCAGGCTGGATGGAGGTAATGGAAATTATTGAACTCAATTTCCTCACAACCTGTTCCTGATACTCCACTCCAACCACAAGAGTTTCATACCACAGACATAACGTGTACTATCAAGGCTATGTAAATTTTCTTCAAAATCTACTACCACACAGAAATAGCAAAGCTACACCTTCTGCTGCAGCAGATGATGATAATAGGTTGGAAATAGACATGCTAGAATTATTTTAAGAAAAAAGCTATATAAACAAAGAAGACAGTTTTCTGACTTCTTGTCTAAAACATTTGTAAATTTACTTTCAGTTTATAACAACTTACTTTTCAAATAAAAACTGAAAGTCACTTCTATGAGTACCTTACAGTTATAACCGAAACTGTAACTATCACTGCAAACAATAAACAGTTAGCTACTGAGTACACAGGTCACAAAAATCATTTTGTCTAATGAGATTACTGTCCTTAAAACAGTGAACTTTGTCATCAAGTAATTTCGAGAGATGTCCACTACCTCATCAAATGAACAGATTGACATTCTCAGAATACTGGGAAATTTAGCACTGTAATTTCTTAAATTGTTATAAAGCATGTCGAATAATGTCACAATCAGCAATGATGGGATGTACCCAGAAATTCTTTTTCTGCATTCCCTTTTTATTTCAAACTTGCACATAAGCTGGTAGCTTTTCTACTGAGTGGAGACTGAAAGCATTCCTCTGGCATCTCTGCTGGCATTTTTTACTGCCAGATCTGAGCACTGCCCACAGAACGGCCAGCAGACCTACCGTGGCATGCCAGAGCCCTTAGATGCAGAGGTTCTATGATGTAGTTGCTGATGCTGCAAGAATGTATCAGTATAGCACCATCATCATGCCACTGTTTTGTTGCATTCACTGAACACATACACAAGTTGCATATCTCCAAACTCTTCATCAGTAAACCCATCCATACAGCTGTATATCACTGTTTACATACAAATAAAACTGCTGGAAAAATAAACTTGAAGTAGAGCTGAGCAGTAGTGACTTCAAAATTGAGGGTGAAGAATAAAGTGAGCATTACTATTGTGAGTAGGTACTCTGAGTGCATGGAACAAGACACACAACACATATCCTCAACATTTGCAAAGTTTTTCAGGTATAGTTCTGTGCAAAACAGATACAAAGAAAAATGATAGTATCAATCAAATAAAATGCAATTCCACTTATCCACTAAAGACCACAAGTCCCTATACCAAAATACTCAGTAAATATTCTTGAACAACCTCCAAAATTCTGCTGATGGATTTCAGGTTTGCCCTGGTTTTGGCTATAAATGCATACTGACAAATGTATTTGTGCTTTATCAACTAAACATTATTTTGCAGTACAGAAATGAGTTTGATATTTGTGTAACTGACAAATGTATGTGAAATAAGGAAGATCAGAAGAATACTTTCCACAATGCTGTTAATTTTGTGTTGTGCATAGTTAGGCCAGAAACATATGGTGGAACATAATAGTACTTTTTTATAAATGAAAAAGAAAGTATAAAAATAATTGGAACATTGTATCCAATGATACACAGCATCGTATTAATAAAAATAGTAGCATTCTCATATACAATACAGTTCACAAATAGTGTCTGAGCTAGATGATTATTCAATATTATTTATATTGTGTGCTAATATTGTCTAAAATGTATTCAGTTAATAGGGTTTTGTAGCATATGGCCACCAGAATTGACTATAAATCACTCTGCATGAAACACAGAGTTTCTATGATATACCATCTGTACTAAAAATAAAGCTGCAAAAATGAACAAATACTTCCTATTCTAGGAAAAATTTCTAGTTGCCAAACAGTAGTGAGAATGCTAAAATAACATCTTTATTCTGTCTACATTCTGCTGTATTTAAACATTTCTTACCTTTCCTTGTCTTTTTAGTACCATTTACTTCTTTTGTCTGTCTTGTCTAATATTCCATACAATTTTGTTGGTTGTAATTTCAATTTTTCTGGTATTATTAACTAGAGAAACATACAGATCTATTAAATGGTTTACAATAAGAGTAAACTTATTATTAATAGCTTTCTGCTTCAAACTCTCTTTTCGGCACAAGAGAGAGAGTGCTTTAAGTCCTGCAGTGAGTTAAGAATTTCTCAGTTGGATACAGCTTTGCATACGTGTAATTTCATTACACAACAGAGTGCAATTCAACAAGGAGAATGACTTCATTTTCACATTTGATTCAATTTGTTTTTCTTTGGCACATTGTCATCATTATAAAAAGAATTTTATTTCATGAAATGTGAAAGTAACAGTTATGCTGAAATTTGTTCATCAAAATTACACAGAAGAGAATTCTAGATATCCCAGGGCAAGTGCAGAAAAGGCTCACACATTGGTGATTACCTTGGAGGGAAATTTGTTTTTCTGTCCATATAGCTAAGCAGGGACTGATACATAAATTCCTGTAAGATTATAATTGAATATAGCAAGCTAAACTTGATTATAACTTTTGTAAATGTAAACTCTTTGTCTCCTTGTACCTAGAGCATCTGGAGTCTGACTGGCACACAGCTCAGTAAGGGACGTGTTGGCTATTCCAGAACAGATTATTCTATGCAGGAAGGTAATGTATGAAGATTATTTACCTTTCAACTGTTGGTAACAAAAAAATCACAGAATAATTGTTATTTCTGAGTATTCAGGAGTTAGATACTGTTGTACTTGTAAACAATTTATCCCTTTAATTTTTAATGGTCTAATTTATCAACTTCCAGTTTTATGTTTTGAGCACTTGACATGAATATAAGAATATTGATATACTGTTTTCTAGGCAGTTCATTAGAGTATTAATTGCATCACTAATATTACAGTTATTTTGATATCTTGTGTTTCGTGAAACACTGCTGTTTTAATGATCAAAAGTGCTTAATAAACTTGGTTTTCTTAAGAGTTATGTTTATATGTTTTATTTGTCTATATTTGTTACCTCAACCTTACCATTTCCCATGCAATATGTGTGTGTATTGAAAACACACACACGTGTGCACGCTCTCTCTCTCTCTCTCTCTCTCTCTCTCTCTCTCTCTCTCTCACACACACACACACACACACACTGGACAAGGTAGCTTTAGTAATGCAGTATACAAGCTGCCTGGAATGGAGAGTTGCGTAAAACTGCTGATGAGTCTGCCTTTCAAGAGATTGACAGTAGAGCACAGTGTAGACTGCTGGTAATGGTGTTTACATTCTTATCTTCACCACTTTGGGGTGGTTTGATGTGGAAAAGCGATTTAATCAGTCTTCAGCTGAACCACAGCCATCAGTATCTGAAATCCCTGTTCCAGTTAAACTATATTTTGTATCTCATTACCTCACAATCTACAGAATATGATGTCCCTGAATGTCATCATTTGTGACCCACAATGTGAGAGGAAGGCCCCCGTGGAACAGAGAAAAGGAATGAGGACAGGCACTCAGAATCAGAGGTCATTAAAAATGTAATATTACAGTCATATGGCCAGTTACACCAAATTCACACTTCCCTATAAAACAGAATTTGACAAAGTGATGGTGGTGGGGATAACAACACAAAATTATGTCCATACATGATATGGCATAAGCTAGACAAAAAAGAAAATGCTGAAAATTCTGTTCAAAATTTTATTGATGATGTGCTAAGACTAGTGTGTATTATTAACTCCTTACAAACTACTTCCCAAAAAAGATAGTGTACATTACAGAAAATATATGAAGTCATGTCACACATGATATGCTGATAGAAGCAAGTAATCCAGATTTGTAATGTTAACATTTAATCCATGAACTATCAGGCATACAGCTGTGTTTAGTTCACTTCTTTGTCTGCTGTAGTTTGGATATCAGCCTTTTACTTCATCTGCCAGTATGTGCATGCATTATGGATATTAAAAATTCATATTTGGTAATGATCAAAAAGTGACATTCAGTTAGAAAGGTGATATCAACTTGAAAAAATAGTATGTGTATTCACTGAAATAATATATGCCATATCATTGACAAACTTTTCTGCATTGCAATGTCTTCTTTGGGAGCACATCAATTCACTCAACATTAATATATCTGCGTTACATTTAATTTCAAAGCCCATTTAGTGTCAAGAAAATCTAATAATTCACACCAGGATAGATTTTCATATCTCCAACAATACTGAGGTTATTAGAATTGGTGCTTCATTTGGTTGTAAGCATCAGACATACAAGAAATCAGTTGTCCACATTGCTGTGATGAATATCTCCATTCAAGTATGGAGTTGAAGGGAAATCTCTGTATGCACACATGGAAAACCTCATTACGAAAGAATGAAGTTAATTTAACACATCTAATTCTATATTTGTGTAGTGGATTCATTAAGTCATCTTGGATTATCATTCTTCCACCACTAGTTACATTGAAATCTTTGTGTTTGCAAACTAAACATTGATACTCAAAGAGAGTGGGCTCAAAACTTCCCTCATTATTTGGAAATAAAGCTCACATTTGTTTGTCAGGATGATGTCATTTTGTTGGCATTAATGGCTGCAGATTATTTAAAGCATGGCAGTGCTGTTGACAGCTTGGCAGACAAAAATGAAATATATATTATCTTGAACATACCCTGTTTTAAAGTGTGAAGTGGCAAATGTTAACGAGTGATGGTTCGTAGTGATGCAACATGAAAGCACATTATCACTGAGTCAGACAGTACAAGATTCATCGACATTATTATAGCTGACAACGTATAGATAATTTCTCATTTGTGTGTGTGTGTGACAGAAAGTGTCCAAGAAAGAAATTACTTTTTTTTATTACATATCCTGTCCATACTTTGAAATCTATGAAGAATTCATTGTCCAATACAAGTAGTCATAAAACTAATTCCAAATAAAATTATAAAGTGAGAACAGAGACGTAATTCTGGTTTAAAAAAGTGCACTTTAAAAAAAGTGTTTCTATTGAGGAAGTTATTAATTAATAAACCAGATGAATGTAAAATATAAACTTCTATGGCCGGAAAAGTCACAGTTAATAAAATGTTCTGGGTTATTATGCTCTGGACAAATGGATTTAAGTTTAAAACCCAATGGGCATCACTGTGGGGGTCCGGATGGGGGTTTGTCGGGGACGGCCAGCTCGTCCCACGCATCCCCCGATCGGACTAAGACTGTGGTTGCCCGGGATACTGCCCGCATTGAGGCTGATCCCTCACCTGTGGTAGAGTGGGAGGTAGTCTCAAGGTGTGGCAGGGGGCGAAAGACATTCCGGAGGGCTGAACGGAAGGCCTCTCCAGTTTGTCTGACGAACCGGTTTCAGGTTCTGTCTCAGGCTGATACTGATCTTCGGCCTGACATGGCTGCTTGTCCTGTTCCAGAGGTTGCCCCTCAGTCTGCAAGATCCGGGCGGTCGCAGAGGGTGGGCTTACTGGTAGTTGGGAGCTCCAACGTCAGGCGCGTAATGGGGCCCCTTAGAGAAATGGCAGCAAGAGAGGGGAAGAAAACCAATGTGCACTCCGTGTACATACCGGGGGGAGTCATTCCAGATGTGGAAAGGGTCCTTCCGGATGCCATGAAGGGTACAGGGTGCACCCATCTGCAGGTGGTCGCTCATGTCGGCACCAATGATGTGTGTCGCTATGGATTGGAGGAAATCCTCTCTGGCTTCCGACGGCTATCTGATTTGGTGAAGACTGCCAGTCTCGCTAGCGGGATGAAAGCAGAGCTCACCATCTGCAGCATCGTCGACAGAACTGACTGCGGACCTTTGGTACAGAGCCGAGTGGAGGGTCTGAATCAGAGGCTGAGACGGTTCTGCGACCATGTGGGCTGCAGATTCCTCGACTTGCGCCATAGGGTGGTGGGGTTTCGGGTTCCGCTGGATAGGTCAGGAGTCCACTACACGCAGCAAGCGGCTACACGGGTAGCAGGGGTTGTGTGGCGTGGACTGGGCGGTTTTTTAGGTTAGATGGCCTCGGGCAAGTACAGAAAGGGCAACAGCCTCAAAGGGTGCGGAGCAAAGTCAGGACATGCGGGGACCAAGCAGCAATCGGTATTGTAATTTTAAACTGTCGAAGCTGCGTTGGTAAAGTACCGGAACTTCAAACGCTGATAGAAAGCACCGAAGCTGAAATCGTTATAGGTACAGAGAGCTGGCTTAAGCCAGAGATAAATTCTGCCGAAATTTTTACAGAGGTACAGATGGTGTTTAGGAAGGATAGATTGCATGCAACCGGTGGTGGAGTGTTTGTCGCTGTTAGTAGTAGTTTATCCTGTAGTGAAGTAGAAGTGGATAGTTCCTGTGAATTATTATGGGTGGAGGTTACACTCAACAACCGAGCTGGGTTAATAATTGGCTCCTTTTACCGACCTCCCGACTCAGCAGCGTTAGTGGCAGAACAACTGAGAGAAAATTTGGAATACATTTCGCATAAATTTCCTCAGCATGTTATAGTCTTAGGTGGAGATTTCAATTTACCAGATATAGACTGGGACACTCAGATGTTTAGGACGGGTGGTAGGGACAGAGCATCGAGTGACATTATACTGAGTGCACTATCCGAAAATTACCTCGAGCAATTAAACAGAGAACCGACTCGTGGAGATAACATCTTGGACCTACTGATAACAAACAGACCCTAACTTTTCGACTCTGTAAGTGCAGAACAGGGAATCAGTGATCATAAGGCCGTTGTAGCATCCCTGAATATGGAAGTTAATAAGAATATAAAAAAAGGGAGGAAGGTTTATCTGTTTAGCAAGAGTAATAGAAGGCAGATTTCAGACCACCCAACAGATCAAAACGAAAATTTCTGTTCCGACACTGAAAATGTTGAGTGTTTATGGAAAAAGTTCAAGGCAATCGTAAAATGCGTTTTAGACAGGTATGTGCCGAGTAAAACTGTGAGGGACGGGAAAAACCCACCGTGGTACAACAACAAAGTTAGGAAACTACTGCGAAAGCAGAGAGAGCTTCACTCCAAGTTTAAACGCAGCCAAAACCTCTCAGACAAACAGAAGCTAAGCGACGTCAAAGTTAGCGTAAGGAGGGCTATGCGAGAAGCGTTCAGTGAATTCGAAAGTAAAATTCTATGTACAGACTTGACAGAAAATCCTAGGAAGTTCTGGTCTTACGTTAAATCAGTAAGTGGCTCGAAACAGCATATCCAGACACTCCGGGATGATGATGGCATTGAAACAGAGGATGACACGTGTAAAGCTGAAATACTAGACACCTTTTTCCAAAGCTGTTTCACAGAGGAAGACCGCACTGCAGTTCCTTCTCTAAATCCTTGCACAAACGAAAAAATGGCTGACATCAAAATAAGTGTCCAAGGAATAGAAAAGCAACTGGAATCACTCAACAGAGTAAAGTCCACTGGACCTGACGGGATACCAATTCGATTCTACACAGAGTACGCGAAAGAACTTGCCCCCCTTCTAACAGCCGTGTACCGCAAGTCTCTAGAGGAACGGAGGGTTCCAAATGATTGGAAAAGAGCACAGGTAGTCCCAGTCTTCAAGAAGGGTCGTCGAGCAGATGCGCAAAACTATAGACCTATATCTCTGACGTCGATCTGTTGTAGAATTTTAGAACATGTTTTTTGCTCGAGTATAATGTCGTTTTTGGAAACCCAGAATCTACTATGTAGGAATCAACATGGATTCCGTAAACAGCGATCGTGTGGGACCCAACTCGCGTTATTTGTTCATGAGACCCAGAAAATATTAGATACAGGCTCCCAGGTAGATGCTATTTTTCTTGACTTCCGGAAGGCGTTCGATACAGTTCCGCACTGTCGCCTGATAAAGTAAGAGCCTACAGAATATCAGACCAGCTGTGTGGCTGGATTGAAGAGTTTTTAGCAAACAGAACACAGCATGTTGTTATCAATGGAGAGACGTCTACAGACGTTAAAGTAACCTCTGGCGTGCCACAGGGGAGTGTTATGGGACCATTGCTTTTCACAATATATATAAATGACC
Organism: Schistocerca nitens; assembly: GCF_023898315.1. NCBI lineage: Eukaryota > Metazoa > Arthropoda > Insecta > Orthoptera > Acrididae > Schistocerca > Schistocerca nitens. Next base: position 776,903,246 of record NC_064616.1, read on the forward strand.
TAGTAGATAGTGTCGGAAGTTCCATGCGGCTTTTCGCGGATGATGCTGTAGTATACAGAGAAGTTGCAGCATTAGAAAATTGTAGCGAAATGCAGGAAGATCTGCAGCGGATAGGCACTTGGTGCAGGGAGTGGCAACTGTCCCTTAACATAGACAAATGTAATGTATTGCGAATACATAGAAAGAAGGATCCTTTATTGTATGATTATATGATAGCGGAACAAACACTGGTAGCAGTTACTTCTGTAAAATATCTGGGAGTATGCGTGCGGAACGATTTGAAGTGGAATGATCATATAAAATTAATTGTTGGTAAGGCGGGTACCAGGTTGAGATTCATTGGGAGAGTGCTTAGAAAATGTAGTCCAGCAACAAAGGAGGTGGCTTACAAAACACTCGTTCGACCTATACTTGAGTATTGCTCATCAGTGTGGGATCCGTACCAGATCGGGTTGACGGAGGAGATAGAGAAGATCCAAAGAAGAGCGGCGCGTTTCGTCACAGGGTTATTTGGTAACCGTGATAGCGTTACGGAGATGTTTAATAAACTCAAGTGGCAGACTCTGCAAGAGAGGCGCTTTTCATCGCGGTGTAGCTTGCTCGCCAGGTTTCGAGAGGGTGCGTTTCTGGATGAGGTATCGAGTATATTGCTTCCCCCTACTTATACCTCCCGAGGAGATCATGAATGTAAAATTAGAGAGATTAGAGCGCGCACGGAGGCTTTCAGACAGTCGTTCTTCCCGCGAACCATACGCGACTGGAACAGGAAAGGGAGGTAATGACAGTGGCACGTAAAGTGCCCTCCGCCACACACCGTTGGGTGGCTTGCGGAGTATGAATGTAGATGTAGATGTTTCATCCTAATTATCAGTCGACATTTTGAAGGGGGATTGTAGCTTCTTTGAATGTTCAATTCACACTATGGCTCACTACTGACAACAGTGAAATTCTGCTTCCATGTGTATCTGTGCAGTTTCCTCAGCACCATAATCCAGATGTCATTCAATTTCATGCCTTCCTTCTTCCTATTGAAATTCCTGGGGTGTTTTACAATCTCTATGGCCTCTCTGTATAGCTTTTCATGGTATCTATGACTGCTAGTACTTGAGTCCTATCAAAATGAATGTGGTGGCTCCTAGCTGCAAAGCATGTTACGCAACAGCCGATCTGTCAGTCTCTCCCATTCTGCAGTTGCCCTTGTGTTTTATTGACCATTCTTTTTGTAGTACCCACATACACCTTCTCTTATAAATTCCTGCTTCTTCCAGTGGCTAGCGAGCATTCTTGTCCAATTTCAAGTGATATTTTATCTTCCAGGTGGGTTTGTAGATTACCGTGATGTTCTGCTTTTTCAAGATTCTTCCTATGCAGTCAGTAACATCCATAATGAAAGGCAGGAAAACTTTTGATTTCACCAGCACTTGAGCATTGATATGATTTCTATGCGGTGCTTTCAACACTGTTTACAACTCAGTGAGTGAATAACCATTCTTGAGCAATGCACTGACCAGATGTTTTGTAATTCTGCAATAAGCAGCTCTGGTTTGCAGATTTTCCTTACTCTATCTGCCAACGTTTTTATGATGCCTCGCTTTTGTTGTGGGTGGTGATTAAAATGTTGGTGTAGGTAAAACGATCTGCGTGCATTGGTTTTCAGTAAACCAAATATCACAAGCTACCATCTTCTTTCTTGAAAACTGATCCTGGTGAGACTTTTGTGAAAACAATCCAGATGACGATGTCTAATAGACAAAAGAAGAAATATGATAATTTGCAACCTAATCAGATAATCCACCGTTTAGATGCTTCCCACATGGCTATCAGTTTATCTGAACTTCGCTATCTGACAATGAGAGATGTGTGCTTGCCAAGGGTGGAAACTTTGCCATTAGCCCACAAGTTGTGCCCACGGAGGAAATAATAAACAGTGTAGAAGCAACCATTCATAGTATGGACACAGTTACAGCTGAAGAAATCTGTATAGAAGCTGTAAAACTATTGTCTTGCACAAAGCCTCCAACAAGTAGTTTAACTGTGAGTGAGAGGACAGCCACAAAATGCCTGAATGAGGATGATAGTGCTATTATTCTCCTTACTGACAAAGGAAATGCAACAATTGTTTTGAATGTGACCAACTATGATAGTAAGATTAACAACTAATTATATCTGCAAACATATAGGAAACTGACTAAAGAGCCCACTGAGAAAGTTCTTAGAACTATTACACAGTTGATGAAGAAGTCTTCTATTGAACATAATGTTCAGAAAAGTCTGTTCAATTCAGTTGTGCAACCACCGACTTTATGGATTGCCAAAGGTGCACAAAGAACATGTTCCTCTAAGGCCTATAGTGAGTGCTATTGGTTCACGCACTTATTCAATTGCCAAGTTCTTGACAACATTATTACGACTGTATGTGAGCCAATTGGATTCATATATCAAGAATTCGGCACATTTTATCTGTAAATTAAATGGTGTAGTGGTACAGCTGGAGGACATATTACTTTGTTTTAATGTGGTATCGCTATTCACTATGGTTCCATTTAATGAAGTATTTCAACAGCTGAATTGCATTTTTCCTCATGATGTTGCAGAACTGTTTAAATATTGTCTCAGATCCACATATTTAAAATGGAAGAGGAGTTCTATGGGCAGACAGATGGTGTCAGTATGGGGAGCCCCTTCAGCCCAGTTATAGTGAACTTCTATAAGGAAGAATTTGAAGAGCAGGTGCTGAAAACAGCAAACAAGAAACCAAATATTTGGTTCTGGTATGTGGATGATACATTTGTTTAGTGGCAGCATGTCAGGGAGGAACTGGATTGTTTCCACAAACATTTCAATGGATGAATCTGAAGATTCAGTTTACCATGGAGGAGGAGCAGGCTGCCAGAAGATTGAATTTTCTTTATGTGCGAGTTTTCAGAAAAGAAGATGGTAGCTTGGGCCACAGAGCTTACTCAAAACCTACACCCAGACCATTACCTACACTGGAATTTGAATCCACAAAAAAGTGAGGCATCATAAAAATGTTGGCAGATAGAGCAAGGAAAATGTGCAAATCAGAGCTGTTTGATGCAGAATTAAAACATCTCATCAGTGCATTGTTCAAAAATGGTTATTCATTCACTGACGTGAAAAGAGCATTGATACCATCACATAGAAATCATAGTGATGCTCAAGCACTGGTGAAGTTGAAAGTTTTCCTGTGTTTCATTAAGGACATTACTAACCCCATATTAAAAAAAAAAAAATAAAAATAAAATAAAATAAAATAAAAACTTGAAAAATTGGAACATCACAGTAATCTATAAACCCACCTCAAAGATGCAAGATCACCTAAAACTGACCAAGGATGCTCGTCAATCACTGGAAGAAGCAGGAGTTTATAGGATTCTGTGTAGTTGTGGGGAGGTGTATGTGGGTACTACAAAAAGAACTGTCAAAAAACTGCTAGAAGAGCACAAGGACAATTGCAGAAGGGGGGTGATAGACAGATCAGCTGTTGTGGAACATTCTTTGCAGCCAGGAGACCACATCATTCATTCTGAGAGGACTCAAGTACTGGCAGTTACGGGCAGATACCATGAAAAGCTATACAAAGAGGCTGTAGAGACTGTAAAACACCCCAGGAATTTCAATAGGAAAGAGGAGAGCATGAAATTGAATGACATCTGGATTCCGGTGCTGAGGAAGATGTGTACCAGTCTTGCACCATAGGGTGATAGCAACAGCAGATGACGACAGTCAGTAATGGCCAATTGCACTCGTGCATTCAAAACGTGTGACATCATGCCACTGCTCAGATACATGTGACAGTGGAATTTTGTTGTAGTCAGTGGCAAACCATAGCTTGAATTGAACATTCAAAGAAGCTATGATTGCCCTTGAAAATGTCCTCCACAGATGGGCACAAAACATTGGGTTTTATGGTGATATCCATTCGACCATGGCATAATAGCCTGGAACATTTTGTTAATTGAAACCAGATGAATGTTATAGAATTAATGTGTCCTTTAGCTACTGGTTTTGAAGATAATTGGACAAGAAAAATATAATTTGTTCTACAATTCAGTGAAATGTAATTATTGTTTTTGATTTTAACGTACATCATGTGATAAAGAGAAATATTAGAAATTTTGAGGAGTAACAGATTACTTTACTTTTCCATAATGTTATTTTTATAAAATATTGAGTATGTTAGGCTGTAAGTAATGGTATATTCAGATAATGTTGTTTTACGTAAAGTTTTTGATTAGCACTTTAATATGGAAGCTCAGAGCGGACACAGACTACATATACTGATTTTATAATTTAGTAGTATCAGGTAATTCTCATTTATTTTTCCATCTCACTTGCACATTTTTAATTAGATTACATGTTTTGATCCCTCTGGATGATCTTCAGATCCAAAACAAAGTAAAACTAAATATGTGCCCTCAAATATTTTACAATAAGTAGAAAAGAAAAGAATTGTGCATAAATGTAGGATTTACCTGTGTAGCTGGGTCAACATCCTGTCTTGTCTACTCAGAAGTGCATATCAGAATATCAGAGTACTGTGTTTTACAACTTCAGTCAGTATTTACATAGGTATATGTTGCATGTAGGGTAGGTGGAGGTTGGGGGGGGGGGGGGGGAGGGAGAGAGAGAGAGAGAGAGAGAGAGAGAGAGAGAGAGAGAGAGAAGGGAAAATGATATGAAGCTGACAGGGGGAGAGGAAAGGAAGTAGGGAGGGGGTGGTGGGGACATCATAAGTTTAACAAGAGGAGTCGTGCTAAAATTATAGAACATACAGTTATGTAAAAATTCTCATTGAAACACTAATAGGGTAGAACAATGAGTATGTAAAATGTTAATGGGATAAAATGCTGAAATTATAAAATGGAGTGAGGGGAGACTGAAAGTGGGCAAAAATGGCAAGGGGACGGGGGAGGCAGAGAAAATGGCAGGGATGCTATGGGTTTAATGAGAGAGGGTCTTATATTAAAACTGCAAAATGTCAGTTACATAAAAAAAACCTTTTGTTAAAATACTAGAATCGATGCAAAAAATTGTAAAAGGGGCATAAAATAGTAGTTTATAAATGTGGAAATAAAGTAGTGAAAACTGAATTAGTGTCTTAAGATACTCAAAGTGTGAGACTTTGAAAGTATTATTAAGAAATAAGGTCTTACTCTGAAAGTAGAAAAGTAAAAATTGTAAAAAAATTTTTGTTACAATATTAAAAGCATAGGCTCAGAACAATGGATGTATAAATAGTGAAATACATAAAGATCATAAAATTACAGAAGTGGAATTGGTTGGTTGGTTGATTTGGGGAAGGAGACCAGGCAGCGAGGTCATCGGTCTCATCGGATTAGGGAAGGACGGGGAAGGAAGGCGGCCGTGCCCTTTGAAAGGAACCATCCCGGCATTTGCCTGGAGCGATTTAGGGAAATCACGGAAAACCTAAATCAGGATGGCCGGATGCAGGATAGAAGTGGAATTATGCAGAAGATCCAGACTGCATAAAGTGTCATTAAAGTGAAACTAAGTGCAGTAAGTAAAGTTGCATGCAACATGGTGTGTCAGTTATAGTTAACAGCATCTGTTTCAGCTTGGTGGCATTGTGTGGTATGCAGTTTTGCATTGTGTATGGAAGCCAGTCTGCATGCCGACCTGCTGCTAGGATGGGGAGTTAATGACATCTGATGCAGTCTAGGTCCTCTGCATAATTCCACTTCTATAATTGTAAAAAGATGACTCACTTAACAAGCGATGTTTTGCATAATGAGTGACGACAGTTTAATGTGACATCACCAGCCATTTTCACGAGGCGGGGGATATGTTCAACAATATGAATTGGTCTACCCCGCATTGTCGGCAGTAGCATATGAGTAAGGTATTTAGTATGTACTGCAGTCTGGGTTTAGCAGTCTTTCTGCTACCATCTTAGTGCAAGTTGTGATCACGCATTTTTCTAAGCTTGTGTTCACACAGTCCTTTTTTTGTGTGCAAATTTTAAGAACCTCCTTAGAAATGTCCCCAAAGATAAAGTTGGAGAAAGATGACCATAAGGTAAAGGAACTGACCTTAGAAATGAAATATAAAATCATTGAAAAACATGAACGTGATGTGAGTGTTGCTGATTTATCAAGCATATACCATCAGTCTACATGAACTGTTTGCACTATCCTCAAGAAAAAGGACAAGATTAAGGAGATATATGCTTCAAAGGGAGTGACAAGAATATCTAAACAATGGTCTTGTATTCTGAATAATGTTGAAAGGTTGCTCCTTATAGGGATAAATGAAAAGCAATTGCAAGGTGTCACTGTTAACGAGGACATCATTTGTGAGAAGCGAAGAATAATTTTTCCTGGCCGTGTTAAGAAGATGTCAGACTCATCAGAGGCCATAGAAGTGTTTAAGAGAAGCTGTGGGTGGTTCCAGAAGTTTAAAAGAAGAATCAGTATCCACAGCGTTGTGAGACATGGTGAAGCAGCCAGCTCCACCACAAAGGCAGCAGAAAACTTCATCAGCAACTTCAAGCTGCTTGTAGATTCTGAGGGTTATCTGCCACAACAGGTTTTTAATTATGACGAGATGGGTCTATTCTGGAAACAGATGCCAATGCGTACCTTTGTAGCAGCAGAGGAGAACGCATTGCCCACTCACAAGCCAATGAAAGTCCATCTCACACTGCTATTCTGTGCCAATGCAAGCGGCAATTTCAAAATTAAATCATTGCTTGTTTACCATTCAGAAACTCCACAAGTGTCTGAGAAGTGTAAAGTCCAGAAGAGCAAGTTGAATGTGATGTGGAGGTCCAACAGCAAGGCTTGGATGACTTGTGATAATTTTTGTGATTGGTTTAATGAAGTATTTGTTCCTTCAGTGAAAAAATATTTGCTCGAGATGAATCTGCCATTCCATGTCTTGCTTGTTATGGAGCACGGTCCTGCCCAATCCCCAGGCCTACAAGACCACCTACCTGAAGAATTTTAGTTCATCAAGATCCAATTTCTGCCTCCCAACACCACTCTGTTACTTCAGCCTATGGACCAGCAGATTATTTCTAACTTTGAAATGCTCTACACTAAAGCACTCTTTGAGCATTGTTTTGAGTTGACTAAAGCTACTAGTCTTGCTCTCAGAGAGTTTCGGAAATGTCACTTCAACATCGTTGCCTGTGTCAAGATGATCGAAAAGGCATGGGAAGGGGTTACCAAAGAGAACTCTCCCCTTTGCTTGGAAGAAGCTTTAGTCGGAGTGTGTTGTCAAATGTGACTCTGAAGCATTTGAGTCAGTACCTGTGGAGCCTGTAGTCAATGAGATTGTGTCTTTGCTCAAGAGCTTATGGGACTACAAGTGGATAACAATGATATCAATGAGCTTGTGGAAGACCACAGTCAAGAAATGACCACTGAAGAGCCTATGGAGTTGCAGTGTGTTTGACAGCAGGAAGTTGTGGAGAGGAGTTCTTCACAGGAGGAGAAGGAGGAGGAGGAGGAGGAGGAGGAGGTGGTGGTAACAGCAAAGCACCAATCTTCTGGCACCATAAGAGAAATTCTGAAAGCATGGCAATCAGTTGCATCATACATTGAAAATCATCGCCCCAGTAAAGTGTGGCTACACATGCTACAAATTTATTTTACGATAATGCTGTGTTGCATTTTTGTCAAGTGTTGAAGCATCATCAGAAAAAAATGACTATTGACAGCTTCCTGGTAAAATAAATTTAGTTACGTATCATGAATAATGAAGTATGTAATACTGTATGCATAATTTTCTTTGAATAAATGGCATGAATAAGATAAAACTTTTAGTACCTTTCTGCATGGAACACATTATCATATTTTACATTAATTTAAATGGGATAATTGTTTTGCTTAATGAGTGTTTCACACTACAAGTAAGATTCTCGAATGAATTGTGTTTGCTATGTGAGATTCCACTGTATTTCATTATTTAGACATCCATTTTCTGGGCCTATACTTTTAATAAAAGATATAAACAATTTTTATATTTTCAGAATAAGACCTTATGACTTTAATACTTTCAAAGTTCCACACTTTGAATATCTTAAGATACCAGTTCAGCTTTCACTACTTCATTTCCACTTCCATAAACTACTATTCCATGCCCCTTTTACAATTTTATGCATACACTCTAGTATTCTAACAGAAGTTTTTTTTTACATAATTGACTTTTTTGTACTTTTGTGTAATATTAATATAACATCCCTGCCACTATCTGTCCCTCCCCCTCCCCACCTTGCCATCTGTGCCTGCTTTTAAACCCCCCCCCCCCCCCCCTGTCACTCCATTTTATAACTTTGCGATTTTATGCTGTTTACATTTCACATACCCGTTGTCCTACACTATTAGTGTTTCAGTGAGAATTTTTACATAAATATACATTCTATAATTTTAACATGACACCTCTTGTTAATCTTATGATATCCCCACCATCCAGTCCCTGCTTCCTTTCCCCTCCCCCAATCACCCTCACTTCGTTTCCCCCTCCTATACCTGTTTTAAACATTGACCGCAGTTGCAAAACACGGTAAGCTGACATGTGCTTCTGAGTAGACAAGATGGATTCCTGACACAACTTCTTAGGTACGTTCTACATTTATGTACAATTCTTTTTTCTGCTTAATGTAAAATATTAGATGCTATGCAAAAGTGTGCAACTGAGATGGAACAATAAATGAGAATTATCCTAAATATCAATACAGTTGCTGAATCTCTCAAGACAATTATGTTGGCTATAGTGACTATCAGGTATGTTATGTAAATTACTCTAGCAGTGCACAGAGCCATTTGGATAGTGCTGGGAGCACTGTGTGTGTGTGTGTGTGTGTGTGTGAGAGAGAGAGAGAGAGAGAGAGAGAGAGAGAGAGAGAGAGAGCATTGTAGCACTGCCATCTAAACACTCCATTGTCAGTGCATCACACTTTCTCACATCTTAATGTCTGCTTATTTTTGGTTTAAGGAAATACAGTTCTTACATTTTTGTTTATCCACCATCCTGAAGTCTTGGTCATACATCTATGCACTTAAAAAACTAAACCTAATCTCCTTAATATATGTCAGTGTGTGTTAGCATTCAGCTCTCAAGCAGTTGGTTAACGTCTTGGTGACAAAGGTTCACCAAAAAAATTTGGCACCAATTTCTTGAGATAACAACAAATCTCTAAGGTATTCCATGTAGTGAAAGCTTGTGTGATTCTTGATGGTGATGCATTTAACAGGTGATGCCATCAAGCTTGATACCTCCCCTTGGTGTTTTTTGAAAAGTGTGGAATACGTACCTGGAGTGTGTGTTGCTCTCTTCCTTCCTGTCAGCCTATATTCATTTATAACTACAAAAACATGACCATTCTGCACAAGCACTCATGATCATTCTTCCAAAACAGATATACATACTTGACACCTAACAGGAAGCCAGAGATACCCAATGCTAAGCCACCTCCACTAGGACTCACCTTGGACAGTAATTCAGTCTCCTTGTATTGTACATAAAACTGTGTTGTGCATCTGTGATTAACATACGTATGCACAGCCTATGATATGTTACACTTTTAGACATAAAATGTGGATTTTGAGCTATGGTACACCATCTGGGAAAAAGGCAATGGGTACCTCACTGAACTTGCTCTGCACATTAATAAGTTACGCATCAAAGGTAAAACAAACAGCCATCATGTATCTGTTTCCCATCAATGGAGAGAATTAAGTTGAATGTGCATGATTATAGGGTCCCACAAGCATGAGCATTCCACTAGTTTGGTTTTACATGAGTAATGTGTGTCCAGTTAGCAATGGTATTGTAAGAAAAAGCATCACTCTGTTAGGCCTAATAAATTGGTACTGACTTTGAGCTCTAAAGCATTGTCATTTGTGAGGCACACTTTTTAATGTAGCACACAACTTCTCTTGCACTTCTGGTAGAAAGATCAGTAAAAAAAGGATTTGTTGAGAGATACAGAACTTGGTTTTCACAGTACTGCTGGAGCCCAGAAGCCGCTAATGACAAGAATTAGTGCTCAGCATAATTTAGAGTGGTATAAAGAATGCTACCATTGTTCTGTGGGACATCAGGAGAAAGTTTTCTGAAGTGATAAGCTACAATGTAAGGCATACCCAGCAAACAGCCATGTATACACCTGTAGAAAGCTTCAAGAATGACAGCGGATGGTAGTGACAGTGGAACCTGATGGAGCTGGTATAATCATCTGAATCAGTATTTGTTGGCTTGTACTGGGCCCATTCATTTAAACATATGGCAAAATTAATGCAAATGTTCATGGAATTTATTAAACAATAGGATGTTTCCCACACACGGTGGCAAAAATTTGTAATCTGACCATTTTCTGAGTAAGTATTATAATGCTCATGAATGAGGCCACTGCATTGTAGTTCTACAAGAAATCAGGTTGACTTGCTGGCTGAATAGTTCAACGCCCTGACCAAACCTCCAAGAACACCCTTGGGATGACCAGTTATGTTGTTTGTATTCCAGATCAGTTTGCCCAGAAACTATGGAAACAACTATTCATGATGATTAACGAAGAATGGAAGCACACTTTGCCTCCATTTGTTGGAACTTAATTTTTGGGGACCTCCTTTACCATTATTACAGTGTTTAATCTTTTGAGGAGGCTCTCACCTATTTGTTACCTGTTCACCATCTCCAGAATAAAAAATTGTGGGTTTGAAGAGGCTTTTAGCCACGGAGTGTATTTCAGGTATTTTTAAATGCTGTCACTGTATATGAGCTAAGAAGCAGGGAGTATTAGTCCATCATACAATAAGAGGGACTTTTTTAGATACACATTACATCTCTGGAACTTATATTTGATTACAACAGAGCAGAACATTTATACTTGCCAGTAAATAAGTGAGGCCTGTTATGCTGGTTCAGAAAATTTTGATCTGGTGTGATGCCATAGCTGACATTAAAAGCAGTAATGTTCATACACGTATTGGATATTACACTTTCAAAACCACCGTGCGGTCTAATGCACTCCTTTCCATGCTTTCCAGGCGGGAAGGCGTGCCGGTCCCCAGCACGAATCCACCTGGCGGATTAGTGCCGAGATCCGGTGTGCCGGCCAGTCTGTGGATGGTTTTTAAGGCAGTTTTCCATCTGCCTTGGCGAATGCAGGCTGTTTCCCCTTATTCCACCTCAGTTACACTATGTTGGAAATTGCTGTGCAAACATTTTCTCCACGTACGCGTACACCATAATTACTCTACCACGCAGACATTGAGGTTACACAAGTCTGGTGTAAGACATTCCCCGGGGGAGGGGGGGGGGGGCACTGGGGACGAACCGCATAATAACCCTGGGTTCAGTTTGGGGTGGTGGTGGGGTGAGTAGACTACTGTAGCCTGATGTGGGGTTGTGTACCACTGCGGACTATGGCAGGGATGAAGCCTCTCCGTCATTTCTAGGTCCCCAGTTCCATACTATACAACACATGATGAAATAGTGGTTAGCTGTAGGCTATCCAGAAACCATATGAACCTTCCACTGAAAGTGCAGCTCTCTCATATGCACAGGAAAACAAACATTTCAATTTTGTTTGGAGTATTCACATTTGACAACAACAACAAAAAGGATATGTTGCAATGATCACTGACTCATTGCACAGGGGTAGGTACTAAAGAGGTGTGATGACCCCATGGCACAAGAGCTAGTGCTGAAGATGTGTAATGAACCGACCCTTCACCCTGGGAAGGTGGCTGATGATGTTGTATACTTGAAAGTACAAAAAGTGGTAGTGGCTGAAGTTTGAACTGCCCACTGCATCACACAGGAACCAATTATGTTACAGAGTGTACAGTACTGCTCATAAAAGTAAAGGACTCATAATTATGAGAGTAGCTGAGGGAGTTACACCTTACTGACACTGAGCACAAAGCATGCGCCCCTTAAAATTACACAAGAAAATCTACTATGTATTATTCCCCTAGGATTGAAAACATCAAAAAAGCACTTGAAGCTGAGAAGTGGTGAGAAGGGTGGAACAACAGTAAAAAATATTAGAGCACTTAATCTAGTGACTTCATATTAAGAACTATTGTGAGGTGATGCTGCATCCCTGGCAGACATGCTAAATTTGTCCTGCCCTCTAACAAAAGTACATTTCTGCAATTTTTGTACACAGATTTAGCAGTTTTTATGATTTTGTAAGCAAGTTTTAGAAAAATGAAGTATGTTGAAAAAGGCCTTGAAGAAAAATATTCCACCTTTGAAACTTTTTGCCTTTGCTTTGAGCTTTTCTCTTTCTCCTGTTTCTTCCTATGTTAATTCCATTTCCCTCAGGTCTACTTTAACTTCTTTGATCCACATCACTTATGTATTGGAGATCTTCATTTATGGAAATAGATTTCTTGTTGTAGAGGGTTTTTGTTAATTGAAAAGCCACCTCCATTTTCACTGACCTTGCTAAGTTAGCTTCTTTGTCCAAAACATTTAGTTGTATATTTCACCTAGATATTTAAATTTTATAGCCTCATTTATTCTTCAATAATCACTTTCCACCTATTTTGGTGCCTCCTGTGCATCTGTCTTGTACTCTTCTTTCCCACATAGGCCTGCTATTGAAGCTGTATGTTGTAGGAAATTTATTTGCAGTGTTGCATGTTCTATAGCTTTAGGTAAGATGGCAAGGTTGTCAGCAAAAGTCATACAGTCAGTACTCATATTATCCCCTTTTATCCCAACTGTGATTTTCTGAAGTCCCTCCTTGTTCTTCTCTTCTTTTCCTGTGTTCACAGATTACCTTCACTTGTAGCCAATTGAACAGTAGTGGAGACAGTTCATCTCCTTGTCTTACACCAGTTTTTATCTAAAAAAATCTTCACCTGAAAATTTAATTTTTCATTTGGTATGTTTTTTGCGATTGCCACTGATTTGTTGTCAGCACTAAACTCTTACTAAATGTTCTTCTATACCTGATTCTAAATTTCAGATTTAAAATTTGTACCAAACAGGATTGTGCTTTTCTAAACCCTCCTCAGTGATCTCCTTTTCGCTGATTCAGTCGGCTTTGCAGATTATTTTGCAACACTTTTGAAAGAATCTTGTAAGTCACTAGAAGGAGGGAAATTCCTCTGCCGTTGCTGGCATCAGTTTGATCTCTTTTCTTGTGGATTGGGGAATTAATGCTGTTTCCCAGACTTTCTGAAAGACTCAATGTTGCATCTTGTCTGGTCCAGCACCTTCAATGTTCCACATTTCAGCCTTATCATTTTTCAAAAGTTTAAAGTTATTTTTCATTTCATCTGTGCTAGGTGGGGGGCTCTAAATTTGTGTAGATGCATGCTGAATTTTGTTCTAGAAATTTTGGTTCCTCACAATTTAACAGCTTATTGAAATAGCTTACTAATATTTCACACTTTTCATAATAATCCTCAGTTGGCAGAAGTTTGAAAAAACCAGAATCATTGAGTGAAATAACATATTTGATTCTGCAGCCAGTTGCCATTGTTTGCGATTCTACAATACTGCAGTGAAGTATCAGCAAAAACTCCCATGTTGAATATGAGTGAGCTGTGCAGGTGGAAGCTGTGTGTGTGAAACGAGCACACTGTTGTTACGTAAAATGTGTTAGACACCTGTTTGGCAATAGTTGTTTCTTTGGTGCTGCTTGCAAGAAATGACACTATAGGAAAGACAGTGGCTACAGCTTGCTTTTACAGTTGTGGTCATCTTTTCGTAAGCAGAAGATAGGAACATAGGGGTAGGAGAACTTGCACATCTCTTCTGGTTAGTTTTTAAACCATCTATCTGTCTTTTTTTCCCTGTGCTTGCACCCTTGTCAGGGTTGTACATTGATTTATCTGAAGGACAAAAATCTTAAACTGTGTAACCACAAGGATATGGGGCTGATAACACAATATTAAATACATTTTCACATATTACATCTGCAAACAATGGAAGAAGTTAAGTGACTGCTGCACTAACCTAACATTTATGTTGAGCAGCTAAATAAACTAAAATATACATGAAAATTCAGCTCACATATTTTGCCAAATACAGTACTGGCTAAGGTAAAGAGTTGATGAAAGACTCAGTGTCTATTTTAATTACTAAAATATAGAAAATACATTGTAATACCTTAATAGAGCATGTTATATATTGATGTAAGCATATTATTTCCTTATAGCTGTATGAAACAGTTGTCAAACAGAAATTCTGCCTTAAGAAGCAGGCAAGCATAGAAAGAAATTACAAGCACTGTTGATCGCTGTGTACACAATATTTTTCTGACTTTTTTTTCCTTAAGATTTAAATTTTGTATGGGAGGGGAGAAGGTCAAGATAATTAACACAAGTTTGCCTTCGGATAGTCAACAGAATGAAATGCATATTTTCTTAGAAAATCTTTAATTTTCCTCCTGAAGTAATTTACAGGCACAGAGTAACAATTACATTACAACAGATGTTTAATCTCGACACTGTTTCTGCAACGAGGTCACACACTATGTGTTGCAAAAATAGAGATCACATGGTGTCTTCCAGTAAGGGGAAAGTTCTTCTGCACAACTGAAATGTAATCAAGCAATATTTCTCCCTTTAATAGCACTCAAGTCATTATAGTATACTGGCTAATTCATTGCCTACATACATATAACTGAGGGATCAAAATAAGCAAAATTGAACACATTTTATGCCTACGAATATACGATCATATTTTACTCGAGCATAGCATTCTGCATCAGCTGTTCATCTGTCGTTGCAGCCAGGCTTGTACAGCAGCTACTCACGTGGCATCGCTTTCAGGTCAGAACGTCAACGCAGCCAGGCGTTTTACTGGCTGAGACATTCCTGTAGGGGGTCAGGCCTGTTTTTCCGCGTAGCCCGTTGCATCTCCGCCCGTTCGTTTCCTGTGGGACTGAGATTTGCCGCGGAAGCAAGCCAGTCGAGAAGAGGTATCTCACTGTTTTGAAAACTACTTTTGACGCGTGGCTAATATGTGTATTGGAGACTGATCCTGTTGAAAACAAATTAATCTCGCAGGATATAATTGTCGTCGTACCGGTGAAATTTTAAGCTTACCGATAATATGAATATGACGCAGAAGATTTATTTGTTTTAAGTGGTTTTATGAAATTTACTACCTGACGAATTGCCAGGACGGAGGTCAGGAAAAAACTGCATGATCGCTAATACGAAGCGATATGCGTTAACGGCCCCACTCGTGAGCGACGGAACTCCGCAGTTCGATGCAAGGGCATGCAATCGCTTCGCAGATCGCACGTGTGAGGACAAATCACAGCGATCGGTCGCTGATCGCGAGGAAATCCCAGGCAATACGGTGAATCACATACGATTTGTGCTAGCAATATAGCTTCTTGTCTGGTTAGCAGCAATACATGGCAATATGACTGCATGTTGCTTTTATTAGTTATTGAGCGTGCTTGTGTAGTTTAGTCTCATTTCGCGTTGGCAACGTTGAGAAACGACCTGACGTTTCAATGTATAGCTGTTGAGGGACGACGAACCACAGTGCGAAGTGAACTTGGGGCCGGAGTTGGCATTAATATAAACAAAAAAATGGTTCAAATGGCTCTGAGCACTGTGGGACTTAACATCTGAGGTCATCAGTCCCCTAGAACTTAGAACTACTTAAACCTAACTAACCTAAGGACATCACACACATGCATGCCCGAGGCAGGATTCGAACCTGCGACCGCAGCGGTAACACCCTCCGATTTTGCAGTGATTATCATATTGAAGCTTGTGCGGTAGAAGTAGAAATGATGGGAAGTTTATAGTAATGGTCACGAGACACTAGGGTCCCCCAGATGATTATGATTTATTTAAGAAACAATTACACCCATTGTTTAAAGTTTTAAACTTCTAAACAGAATGATGTAACATAATATTAAGTGAACATTTTAATTTAAATATTCACGGCATATCTCTATGCAACTATAGTAAGTCCCTTGTCATTTCAGATAATCTAACTCCTCTCATATAATTTTTAACAAGAGTTATAGTATAATCATTGCTGCTATTAACAACGTTTCTATCGACATTTCGGGACTCCAAAATAAATTGTGTAAATACTTGCACTTAAACTATAATATTACTGAAGGAAAATTAACTGAGGACTAATAAATGAAACACGAATTATATTAACACACTGGAAAAATGTACATAACCCGTTTTGCGCCAGTGGAAAATGTAATATATGTAACTTAAATTTCCCAATAAAATCAGTTCAAAATATGTTTAATTAACAGCAATGATTGCTTTCTTAATTTAATTTTTTTAGAGAATTCGTGGGGATACGGAAATCAACTACGACTGCTGCTAAACATAGTTCATTTTCCGTACCAGAACTTCCTGACACAGTGACGTTCGTTGTAATACTGGTTGAAATCGCTCGTGCGTGACGGGGTTGAGGTGAGCGACCGAGTGCAGCAGTACCGCATGCGACAAATCTCTGCGATCTGTCGCTCGTGCAATGACCCCTTTACGATTATGTATGTTTTAGAGAACTAAGGCCAAATGATTTGAACCCTTTTACAGGAGTTACTTTTGAGTGGTCCCTAATCAGTGCGTTTACGCATATCGAAATCTGAGGGCAGCCGGGTGCAGCCAAGGAGGTTAGAAACCTTCTGTTACACTGTGACGAAAATATTATTGTTATTATTATTATGGTTTGCAGCAGCGACAGCCATCAAATTGTGGTAGGCCAACTGCAGATGTTGTCACTATTTTTATCATTCATGCCACAACAAGGAAGAAAAGAAAACAAAATTGTTATAACATAGCATGGAATCGAACCTCTGCCCCTTTACATTGGAAGTCTGGAGGTTAACCGTTTATTTATTTATTCATTTACTTTATTTTTGCTCATCCTTACTTTTTCCTTCGTTTGTTTCCAAACGTAAATAAAAATGCTATCAAACTTCCTGGCAGATTAAAACTGTGTGCCCGACCGAGACTCGAACTCGGGACCTTTGCCCCCAGGCTGTGGCTAAGCCATGTCTCCGCTATATCCTTCCTTTCAGGAGTGCTAGTTCTGCAAGGTTCGCAGGAGAGCTTCTGTAAAGTTTGGAAGGTAGGAGGCGAGATACTGGCAGAAGTAAAGCTGTGAGTACCGGGCGTGAGTCGTGCTTCGGTAGCTCAGTGGTGCCGGCACGGTAGCTCAGCGTGTTCGGTCAGGGGGTTAGCTGCCCTCTGTAATAAAAAAAACTGAGTCAATCGACCAACAACGAACATAAAAAAGGATGTCTTACGACGTCCGCCCCGAGCAGATGCAACGAACAGAAGCGAACAAAATGAGATTAAAAAAAAAAAAAAAAACAGTGGTAGAGCACTTGCCCGCGAAAGGCAAAGGTCCCGAGTTCGAGTCTCGGTCGGGCACACAGTTTTAATCTGCCAGGAAGTTTCATATCAGCGCACACTCCGCTGCAGAGTGAAAATCTCATTCTAAAAATGATATCTTCTGCATCAGATTACAGATATACCTCCTCTTCTTCAAATGTGACCTTTTTTTGTATATAAAAAAAGTCTGATACTAACTACTGCACTTGTTGCAACAAATTGGGGGCTTAGTGTATGGAGGGGACTGACAGAACGTAATATATAACTATAGTCGCAGCAAAAGAAAAAAAAGTGTATTTTGTGGGTAAGGAAGACATGAAATAAAATGGAAGGGTGGAATCCATACCTCCAGTATCCGGTACTGCACTGCTCGCTGAACTGGATAAAAAACAGCCTAGGATCCTCCCTCAGTTACGGCGAAAAATAAAGAGGCAGACACACATCGCAGCACAGTGCAAAGCGTCACGACGAAACTCTCCCATCCCCTAATCATGTGACTGGGTGTTGTGTGATGTCCTTAGGTTAGTTAGGTTTAAGTAGTTCTAAGTTCTAGGGGACTGATAACCATAGATGTTAAGTCCCATAGTGCTCAGAGCCATTTTGAACCTAATCATCCAGGCATGACATCTCGTATTGACTAAAGTATACCCCACGTTCAATCGTGCATTATTCGCTCATCATCTTTTAATTCTAGCTTCCCCTACCCGTGATGATCCAGCTGCTCGGAAGGTCGTGAAGCGCACTCGATAAGTAAAGGGAGGGAGCACTAGTGTTTATAATGTGGATTACGGAGGATCTTGCACTGTTGTTACTGCAAGTAATTCCGGAAGTCCAAAGTGTCCTTTGTCTTGAAACAAATAATGCACTGTGCGCCCACGAAGCCCCATCACAGCATTACTTTTGGTACACAGGTTATACGTTTCATCTGGGGATAATACACTCCACAGGCTGTGCACAATAATGAATCCGCAACATGGATCGTATGTAGCCTCAACCTGTTCACCTATTTGCCGTTAATCGTGATAAACCACATCGCAGTGATGCCGGTGTTCAGCGTAACAGGGTGAGTCGTCCGCTACACTACGTTTCAACAGTCGCATAGGTGTTTCCTCTCCAGCACATTATTTGCTCATCCTTACTTTTTCCTTCGTTTATTTCCAAACATAAAATAAAATTGATATCTTCTGCATCAGATTACAGATATACCTCGTCTTCTTCAAATGTGACCTTTTTTTGAAAATAAAAAGAGACTTATACTAACTACTGCACTTGTTGCGACAAATTGGGGGCTTAGTGTATGGAGGGGACTGACAGAACGTAATATATAACAATAGTCGCA
The DNA here is from genome assembly GCF_023898315.1 of Schistocerca nitens. Classification (NCBI taxonomy): domain Eukaryota; kingdom Metazoa; phylum Arthropoda; class Insecta; order Orthoptera; family Acrididae; genus Schistocerca; species Schistocerca nitens. The sequence continues at coordinate 776,921,924 of NC_064616.1, forward strand.
GCAAAAAAAAAAAAAAAGTGTATTTTGTGGGTAAGGAAGACATGAAATAAAATCGAACGGTGGAATCCATACCTCCAGTAACCGGTACTGCACTGCTCGCTGGACTCGATAAAAAACAGCCTAGGATCCTCCCTCAGTTACGGCGAAAAATAAAAAGGCAGACGCACATCGCTGCACAGTGCAAAGGGTTACGACGAAACTCTCCCATCCCCTAAGCATTCAGGTATGACATTTCGTATTGACTAAATTATACCCCACGTTCAATCGTGTATTATTCGCTCATTATCTTTTAAGTCTAGCTTCCCCTACCCGTGATGATCCAGCTGCTCGGACGGTCGTGAAGCCGGCCGCTGTGACCGAGCGGTTCTAGGCGCTTCAGTCTGGAACCGCGCGACCGCTACGATCGCAGGTTCGAATCCCGCCTCGGGCATGGATGTGCGTAGTGTCCTTAGGTTGGTTAGGTTCCAAATGGTTCAAATGTCTCTGAGCACTATGGGACTTAACTTCTCAGGTCATCAGTCCCCTAGAACTTCTATGGACGCGGGCTTCTCCACGCTCGTGTCGGCGGAGGGTGATGGCACATGTGTAAGGAGTGTGTGAACCCAGGTAGATGCCTGTGAATATGCTCCCAAGTGTCCACCATCTGCAGGTCCCAGATAACTATCCCGAGTTCTGGGCATGGAATATGTCAAGGGAGCTGGTCTCTGGATGCCAGGACGCAGTTTGAGAGACCCTAGAGCATTAAATGGTCGTTGTGGCCTTGGAAGAGCGGCGCGACTTCTTCCACAAAGAAACGTGAGCATTCGCAACATCTGTCCATGCCCGAAGGTGCGTAGATATTGATAAACCTCATACCCAGCACTGAGAGTGTCATTCCCTGAGCACCAGGCAGATAGTGAATGCTGTCCATCATTATTCCTTCTCGTGAAAGTATAGTGACACTGCTGCCTGTGGGAGAGGTCTGGGACATGCATGTGTCATAGCCATACATGTCTGGGAAGTCATTGATGTATACTTCCTGGAGAAAGGCTGTATCTATGGCAGAAGCGCTCAGCATGTCCTGAAGCAAGGCTATCTTAGTGTGCATGTGTATGGTTTTGATGTTGATAGCCACAACACGACAGTTTCGAAGTCTGTCCTTCACACCCATGTTTGCCTCAGCACCACCATATGTGGTGTGGGCTCATTACGTCAGGGTGTCTCATCATGATCACCGACAGTAGCAAGGGATCAACACTAATGAGGTGCAATCACTCATGTAGTGTCCGACAAGCAGATTAATGAGTCTTCTTCACAATCATCCACCTAGTCGCATTGATACACCATCAACAGGTGAGGGAGTAGCTCAGCTGCAGCTCTTGGCGCAGACTCCATCATCACAAAAGGCTGGTAACATGAGGTGGGTGTCACAATGTAAACCTGCCTTAAAGGGGGACTGGAAGGACTGGAGCTGTCGCCAATGCAATCTATGGGGTGTGGTACTATCGTGACCCCTGTATCGCTATCACCACCATCAGACTGTCAACAATCCTTTTCAGATGTTCACAGCAGGCAGTCACGCTACGGATCACGTTGCCATTTCTTGTTTCTAAGTAGTTAACCCTGTTTACAGACATGTGTTTCAGTATCCGAATGGAGGTGGATCTCTTCGACTGGTTCGTTGTCAGGAAGAAAGGGTGTGTTCGGTACCACTCATGCTTCAATGTCCATCTTCTCATCTGTAACCTCTTGCAAGTTTGGCAGTTGTTTGTCTTCTAAAAGGGATGCCTATTGTAGTGGATGAGTCCAGTAACGCTGACTCCACGATGTTCGCCGTGTCAGGAGCGTCTGTCTGACGAGTGTGGCCAGTGTTGGTTGGGGCGGCCATCTGTGCAACCACTGCATAATTGAGGGGAAGGGTGCGATGGTGGGAGGAGTCACAAATTCACCTGTCAGAATTTCGGCAAGTCACCATTGTAGACATGCCGACCTGACATGTCCTTCTCGGCAACAATCAGAGCAAGTACATGGCAGTTCGTCACTCATAATAATCACCCTAAAGCCGCTGATGACGAGTTTGGATGACCTGTTCGACTCAGTTTTAATCTATTGTACCCCACTAAGGACTAGGTATGTTGAAAAATGGTCCGTTTTTCGGCCATGTGGCTGATCACTTTTCCATAAGGTTGAAAAGCTGCAGTGACGACATCCAGTGGTACTTCGAATGAGAGCTTGAAGTCTCATAGCATACAGAAGCCAAGCCCCACGTGACTGATAGAGATGCCCAAATATGGCCATCAGAATGTTTTGACTTAAGATTGTTCTCATTTGCACGTAATATTCTGCTGGGCACCTTGTCACTGACTAGCTTGATGTAGACAACACTGCTCGTAATAGAGAGATGGATACCTTTATGTACTGTGGATCAATTTTAACGTCGTCATGTATAAAACATTTAACTTCAAGATCTTTACGGTGGTCTGTATGAATGTGCAATGTTATGTCAGCTGTAATGCACTCCGAACTAGCAGCGATTAAGTAGTAAACAACTATGTGTACACGTGACTCCGCGGGACAGGACGTAAACAGAATGTCCGTGCTGCTCCGCTGCCAGAGACAGACTGAGTGCTCAACTACGAGGAAGACCAGCAAATGTGTCCCTATGAAGGTTATATCTAATGTATTTGTAGCTAATAGGAGCGTATTTTATGCCCAAAAAAATTGGCGTCTTCTTGGAACAGGAACAGAATACAGACAGGACCATTTTTACTTAATATTTAAAGAAACAATTCCTCTTCAGCGTGTTCCCAATGTAATCCGCAAACATTGTATGTTGCATTTCATTCGCATCAGCGCTGTGCCAGATTTTGCCTCTGGCTGTCAAGTGTACATTATTTGACCTGGGAAACTGCTAGGGCAATGAACTTAGTGTGTTGCAGCGGTGGTTGCTGTGGTAAGAACAGTGTTGTAAGAACTACACAGTTTGCACTGCGAGGCTCCCTATGGCTTCCATATCTATTGATCTTCGAAGGGAGAACTTGACAAAACTGCCAAAACGCCCCTCTGGAGTTTCTTCAGCTTAGAGCGTGGAATTTAATAAGTGTTAATGCCCTACAGTGTTGTTGTAGGCTAACTTCTGCAGGTGATATTGTAAACCCACGCCAATAGTTTGGTGATGTTCGACCAACAGATAGCCCATTTGAGTCCTGCTGACGGAAGAAATTTTCCATCACCATTGTCTTTTGAGAAAAGGAATGAGTGCTGCTCGTAAGTTTTATTGTGATGTTGCAGTAAGGTCATCGCCACAAACGCGTTGTTCATATTGGAAAGCAACAAATATACGTGTGATTCTTCCATTCTACTGCACCTGGCGATCTGGCGAAGTGAATAAGTTACTGGAAACCTGTTGGGGAGTAGTGTGGCTGCAATCCAGGTCTGAATGAACGTTGTGACACACTGGCGTGGATCCAGGGTACAGTTCTGGGGGAGGGGAGGGGTATGGTCTGTTTGTACTATCTCTCCCCCCTCCCCCTAATATCACTTGCCAGAATCCCTACTTGAACGTGCCAGAGATGCCTATGATTTTAATAACAATGACTATAAAATATATAAAATGTTTTAATATGATAATAATTATTGAATCAGTCTGTGTTTAGTACGAGAGTAATCCCAAAAGTAAGGTCTCCTATTTTTTTTATAAGTACAGAACTCTGTGTGGCAGTTGGTTACACTATTATGAAGAGTGCTTCACGCACTGTGTGTAAACATGCGCACGCCGCGCTGAGGCGCTCAGTTCAAATGGCTCTAAGCACTATGGGACTTAACTTCTCAGGTCAGCAGTCCTCTAGACTTAGAACTACTTAAACCTAACTAACCTAAGGACATCACACACATCCATGCCCGAGGCAGGATTCGAACCTGCGACCGTAGAAGCAGCGCGGTTCCGGACTGAAGTGCCTAGAACCGCTCGCCCACAGTAGCCGGCAGGCGCTCAGTCTTGGCTTGGCGGCCGTTGAGAATGGAGCTCCAGGATGTTACCGCCAAGTGCGAATTGCGCGCAGTTATTCGATTTTTTGAAAGCAAAGGGCACTGCGCCGATTAAAATCCATCACCATTTGACGGAAGTGTATGGTGAGTCGCGCATGGATGTCAAAAATGCTCGTAAGTGGCGTAGAGAGTTTGCAGCTGGTCGGACCGAAATTCACGACTTGCAAAGGAGCAGCAGACCGTCAATTTCTGAGGAGTCAGTGTTGAAGGTTGAGCAAAGCATGCATGAAGATCGGCGGATCACCCTGGATGATCTCTGCACGTTGGTTCCTGAGGTTTCCCGAAGCACCGCTCACAGAATTTTAACGGAAACATTGAACTACCAGAAGGTGTGCGCAAGACGGGTGCCACGCATGCTGACTGAGGACCACATGCGGCAACGAGTTGATACTTCCCGCGCATTTCTTCACCGCCTTGCAGCCGAACAGGACAACTTACTGGACTCAATTCTCACAGGTGACGAAACCTGGGCATACCACATACAAAAAATGGCTCTGAGCACTATGGGACTCACCTTCTGAGGTCATCAGTCCCCTAGAACTACTTAAACCTAACTAACCTAAGGACATCACACATGTCCATGCCCGAGGCAGGATTCGAACCTGCGACCGTAGCGGTCGCGCGGTTCCAGACTGTAGCGCCTAGAACCGCTCGGCCACCCCGGCCGGGCACCACTTTACACCTGAGACCAAGCAACAATCACGCCAGTTCATAACTTTCTGAACAGCATGGCGGCGAGCTGGTATGAAATGGGCATACAAAAACTGCCATAGCGTCTACAAAAATGCATCGATAGACATTGTGATTATGTTGAAAAATAGCTAAATGTTCAAGCTGTAAGCTGATGTAAACTATTGCCGAAATAATTAGGTCTATTTACTTATAAAAAATAGGAGACCTTACTTTGGGGATTACCCTCGTATGTCACTTTAGGAAAAATCCAAGAAATTGCAGTTCATCATCAATTTTTCATCGGCGCGGGATCGCCATGGTTATTAATGGATTTGGTATGGTTAATTTAAGTGGCAGCCGGGAACACTTCCTGTCGCCAGCCCGTTACCCCCGGGACGGGATACGTGTACCCCACACCTGTAGCGTTATTCATGTGAAAGTGAGCAAAAGTTTTCCAACTGTTTGCGAATCGTGTAACTGAGGAGTAACTTGGGGGTACCAGCCTACTATTCACCTAGTGGGATGTGGGAAACTGCATAAAAACACATTGAGGCTGGGCGGATTACTGACCCTCATTGTCAATCTGCTGGGTGGATTCGATTTGGGGCTGGCGCACTTCCCTGTCCCAGAAACGGCTGTTTAACATCCACAGCTATCTGGGTTGATATCAAAGAAATTACAGTTCAGGGAAACATAGTGTCTGAAGCGCATATGTCTGAAAATATACGAAATCATGCAATCAGATAAGAACTCTAATAGCAACAAACTCTCACAACTTTGACACTGTCATAATTCACACAATATGCATTGCGTGGTCATATTAATGTGACCACCTGTCAAAAGCCTGAATAACCAGCTTTTGCAGCGCGAGGCTTGCAGGAAGAGAGTCACTGAGGTTGTGGAAGGTACCGACAGAGATGCGGAGCCACGGTGATACCTGTGCAATGGCCACCTCCGCTAGGTTTCTCGGTTGAGGATCTATGGCACGAACAGCCCGATAGAGATGATCCTACAGATTATCGACTGGATTTTAATCCGGGGTCTTTGGTGGTTAGGGGAGTACAGTTAACTCATCCTCGTGCCCTTCGAATCATGAACGTACACCGCAAGCTGTGTGACATGTTGCATACTCCCACAGGTAGACGATATTGTACCGAGGAAAAACAAACGCCTGTGGTTCCCAACGATAGATGCGTACTTATGTTGATCCATTGCGCCTTTTAGAATGACGAGATTACACAGAGAATGCCACGAAAATATTCCCCAGACCACAACGCATGCAGGATGTTTGCTTTCAGACGTTTCCCGCTGTACATGACAACGGCCATCTGTCCGTTGGAGCATAAAACTTGCTTTATCTGAAAAGGCGACCTGTCACCACTCAGTGTACGTCCAGGTGAGGTACTGGTGTGCAAATTCCAGCCTTCATCGCCGATGAACAACAGTTAGCATGGGTGCATGAACCAAGCACCTGCTGCGGAGTCCCAAACGCAGCAAATTTTGCTGAATGGTAGTCGAGGTTGTAAGTAGACTGTTTAGGTTTTTATGTTGGTAACGCCACGTAGTGCTCTGTATGAAAATCGCTGACTGCGCTGTGTGCAGACTAATTGTTGGAATATTCGCTAGCGTAGCGTTGGGCAGTTGGATGTGAACAGCGTGTAGCGTTGGGAAATTGGAGGTGAGCCGCCAGAAGTGGTGGATGTGGCGAGCGAGATGCCAGAGTTTTGAGAGGTTACTATGAGCGGACGATCTGGACGTGTGTCCATCAGAAAAAAGGAAATTTGTTAAGACTGCATGTTATGAACTGATATATACACTACTGGCCATTAAAATTGCTACACCACGAAGATGACGTGCAACGGACGCGAAATTTAACCGACAGGACGAAGATGCTGTGATATGCAAATTATTAGCTTTTCAGAGCATTCACACAAGGTTAGCGCCGGTGACGACACCTACAGCGTGCTGACATGAGGAAAGTTTCCAACCCATTTCTCTTACACATACAGCAATTGACCGGCGTTGCCTGGTGAAACGTTGTTGTGATGACTCGTATACGGAGTAGAAATGCGTACCATAATGTTTCCGACTTTGATAAAGGTCGGATTGTAGCCTATCGCGATTGCGGTTTATCGTATCGTGACATTGCTGCTCGCGTTGGTCGAGATCCAATGACTGTTAGCAGAATATGGAATCGGTGGGTTCAGGAGGGTAATACGAAACGCCGTGCTGGATCCCAATGGTCTCGTATCACTAGAAGTCGAGATGACAGGCATCTTATCCGCATGGCTGTAACGGATCGTGCAGCCACGTCCCGATCCATGAGTCAACAGGTGGGGACGTTTGCAAGACAACAACCATCGGCACGAACAGTTCGACGACGTTTGCAGCAGCATGGAGTATCAGTTCGGTGACCATGGCTGCGGTTACCCATGACGCTGTATCACAGACTGGAGCGCCTGCGATGGTGTACTCAACGACGAACCTGGGTGCACGAATGGCAAAACGTCATTTTTTCGGATGAATCCAGGTTCTGTTTACAGTATCATGATGGTCGCATCCGTGTTTGGAAACATCGCGGTGAACGCACATTGGAAGCGTGTATTCGTCATCGCCATACTGGCGTGTCACCCAGCGTGATGGAATGGGGTACCATTGGTTACACTTCTCGGTCACCTCTTGTTCGCATTGACGGCACTTTGAACAGTGGACGTTACATTTCAGATGTGTTATGACCCGCGGCTCTACCCTTCATCCCTGAGAAAACCCTACGTTTCAGCAGGATAATGCACGACCGCATATTGCAGGTCCTGTACGGGTCTTTCGGGATACAGAAAATGTTCGACTGGTGCCCTGGCCAGCACATTCTCCAAATCTCTCACCAATTGAAAACGTCTGGTGAATGGTGGCCGAGCAACTGGCTCGTCACAATACGCCAGTCACTACTCTTGATGAACTGTGGTATCGTGTTGAAGCTGCATGGGCAGCTGTACCTGTACAGGCTATCCAAGCTCTGTTTAACTCAATGCCCAGGCGTATGAAGGCCGTTATTACGGCCAGCTTTAGTTGTTCTGGGTATTGATTTCTCAGGTTCTTGCACCCAAATTGCGTGAAAAAATCATCTGCATTTCTTCTTGGTGTAGGAATTTTAATGGCCAGTAGTGTATATTATGACTTTTGAACACTATTAAGGTAAATACATTGTTTGTTCTCTATCAAAATCTTTCATTTGATAAAAATGCCTATCAGTAGTTGGTGCCTTCAGTAGTTAGAATCTTTTATTTAGCTGGCAGTATTGGTACTCCTTATATTGCAGTAGTTCGAGTAACGAAGATTTTTGTGGGGTAAGTGATTCATGAAAGGTATAGGTTATTGTTAGTCAGGGCCATTCTTTTGTGGGGATTATTGAAAGTCAGATTGCGTTGCGGTAAAAATAGTGTGTGTCAGTTTAGTGATGATCAGAATAAGTAAAGAGAGAACTGCGTACGTTCAGTTTTGCTCAGCTGATTGAAAATCAAATGACGTAAGAGTTTTTCCAGCACTGTCATTCTTTACATACAAAGGGGAAGTTTCAATGTGACGTTGTTGGTAGTTCCTTGGTTCATTTGGGCGGTCAGTTGCTCAACATTTGCTCGTCGTTTCGCCTGTACATATCACAGCAACCGTCACTAATCCCTGTCAACTACGGGCCGTGGTGTGCCACAGTTGCCTCGGAGCCAGTTTTGGATAGCGCCATTTTGCAAGCTACGGTATACCTTAAACATGGCGGCGCACGAACACTTTATAAACTTACCCTTTTTGGAACTGCTTACACCCTTGGCCCGAAACCCAATGATCAAGTCCTTTTGGAAGCCAGATAAAACGTTCCGTTTCCATATTAAGACGACAACAATCTTTCCCGCTTTTTTTTTCCTTTATTGTGATTTTAAACACCTTATACAAAGGCGGGCTGTCAGCAGCACAATACGCCGCTCTTCAGCCGTGAGTTTGACAACAAGTAGTACATAAAGGTGGCATAGAGTAGACAGTAAAAACGGTGGGCAAAAAATGTAGACACTAAAAATCGAAAAAACATGGAGCCGTTCACGCTGGACGAGAAACATCACTAACACACTGGGCGACACGGTGCACAGAACATGGATGATGGCGACGGCACGTGAGCGGTGGTGGCGTGACGGCGAACAACACTACACACAAACGAAGGCACACACACGAAACACTGACGGCGATGATCTCCGGCGCGCGAATGTTCACTGAGCGTGTACGAGTCCGGGGACCTGCCAAGAGAGGAGGTGGAGGAGGAGGAAGGGGAAGGGGAAGGGGAGAGCAGAGATGCCATGGGCAAAGGAGAGAGGGGGAGGGAGGAAGGGGGAGGGGAAGCCCGGGGGAGAGGGGAGGAGGGAGGGGGGAAAGGAAAGAGAAGGGAAGGGAAGGGAGGGTGCCTAAAGGAAAGGACACAGGAGGCGGGGGGGGGAGGATCAAAGTTCATAGGAGGGGTAGATGCAGGGGAGGAGGACATCAGGGAGGGGGAGCTGGCGGAAGCCACCTTGGGAGAGGGTAAGGAGGGTTGAGAGATGGAGGCCGGGTGGGACGTGGGAATACAGGCGCGGCAGCGGGCGGGGGTGGGAGAGGATCGGGGAGACGAGTGGGTGAGGAGGGTCGAGTTTACGGGAGGTGTACAGCATCCGTATCCTTTCAAGGAAAAGGAGGAGGTGGGGGAAGGGGATGAGATCATACAGGATCCGCGTGGGGGAGGGGAGACGGATGCGATAGGCGAGGCGGAGAGCATGGCGTTCAAGGATTTGGAGGGATTTATAAAAGGGAGGGGGGGCAGAGATCCAAGCCGGATGGGCATAACAAAGGATAGGGCGGATGAAAGATTTATAGGTGTGGAGGATGGTGGAGGGGTCCAGACCCCACGTACGGCCGGAGAGGAGCTTGAGGAGACTGAGTCGGGAGCGTGCCTTGGCTTGGATTGTCCGGAGGTGGGGAGTCCAGGAGAGGCGACGGTCGAGGGTGACGCCAAGGTACTTAAGGGTGGGAGTGAGGGTGATAGGACGGCCATAGATGATGATGTAGAAATCAAGGAGGCGGAAGGAAGGGGTGGTTTTGCCTACAATGATCGCCTGGGTTTTGGAGGGATTGACCTTGAGCAACCACTGGTTGCACCAAGCGGTGAACCGGTCAAGATGGGATTGGAGAAGGTATTGGGAGCGCTGCAGGGTCGGGGCAAGGGCAAGGAAGGCGGTGTCATCGGCAAACTGGAGAAGGTGGACGGGGGCTGACGGCGGCGGCATATCCGCCGTGTACAAAAGGTACAGAAGGGGGGAGAGGACGGAGCCTTGGGGCACACCGGCAGAGGGGAAAAAGGTGTAGGAATCTGTGTTATGGATGGTGACATAGGAAGGACGGCGGGAAAGAAAGGAGCCGATCAGACGGACGTAGTTAATGGGAAGGGCGAAGGTTTGGAGCTTGAAGAGGAGACCGGAATGCCATACGCGGTCATATGCACGTTCGAGGTCCAGGGAGAGGAAGATTGCGGAGCGACGGGAATTAAGCTGTTCGGAAAGGAGATGAGTGAGGTGAAGGAGAAGGTCGTCTGAAGAGAAGGACGGCCGAAAGCCACACTGGGTAACGGGAAGGAGGCGGTGCTGCCGGAGATGCTGGTGGATGCGTCGGGTGAGGATAGATTCCAGGACCTTGCTGAAGACCGAGGTAAGGCTGATGGGCGGTAGGAGGAGACGGCGGATGGCGGTTTGCCAGGTTTAAGGAACATGAGGATACGGGAGGTTTTCCACAGGTCGGGGTAGTAACCGGTGGACAGGACTACATTGTAGAGCCTGGCCAGGGTGGAGAGGAAAGAGACAGGAGCTTCACGAAGGTGACGGTAGGTGACACGATCGTGACCAGGAGCGGTGTTGCGTTTTGTGCGGAGTGTAGCAATGAGATCCTGTGTAGTGATAGGGGCATTGCGTTCCGTGTGTGCAATGTTGTTTCCCGCTTCACCCCAAAATGCTTTATATACCCTCTATTGCTAGTGCTGCCACCTGTCGTCTGTGTATGGTTATGGCATGTAGACGTCGAACTTAGGCAGTGGTCACATTAATGTGACTAGAATGTGTAAAATCGAAGTCTGCACTCAGCAGTATAGTACGCACTACTATAGTGAAAATCGGTCTGTAGATTACGACTGTACAGCATGTAAATCGGAGGAATGTAGTTTCTTTCAGACGTTTCCACCTACATTCGGGAAGTGAGGTTTCTTAGTTTTGAGGGTCTTTCCCTTTATATCTTCCTTTACCCAGGTTCTTGTGGTCTGCCGGTCTACCTCTAGAATGTCCGCCCGGGGTAGCTGAGTGGTCGCCGGCACGGTAGTTGAGCGTGTTCGGTTAGAGAGTTAGCTGCCCTCTGTAATAAAAAAAAAAAAAAACTGAGTTAATCGATCAACAGCGAACTTAAACGGGTGTCTTACGACGTCCGCCACGAGCATATGCAACGAACGAATGTGAACAAAATGAGGTTTTGCCGGCACGGTAACTCAGTGTTCGGTCAGGGGGTTAGCTGCACTCTGTAATAAAAAAAAAAGGCTGAGTAAATGGATCAACGACGAACTGAAACGGGTGTCTTGTGACGTCCGCCCCGAGCAGATACAACGAACGAAAATGACACAAATGAGAATAAAAAAAAAAGTGGTCAGCGCGACAGAATGTCAACCCTAAGGGCCCGGGTTCGATTCCCGGCTGGGTTGGAGATTTTCTCCGCTCAGGGAGTCAGATCGAAAGACTTGCACCCTGCGAACGGTCTACCCGACAAGAGGCCCTAGTCACACGACATTTATTTACCTCTGGAATTTTTGTTGTCAGCAGCTGTTCTTAGCCTGTGAATGTGCACCTTTACCTGGCTGGAACGTTCCGGGTCAGGCAGCCACACCATTTAAACAGGCAGGCCACTGGACAAACAGCTGAAAAGTACCAAGTGTTAAGTGTAGCTCGTAATGTCTTGAATTCCTTGTATTTTCGAGACACCTTAATTTTCATTGTACTGTATTCTCCTAAAGTTATCTGTGAAATTTGGAAAACGTTATATTTCAAAGTACACCACTGGAAAATAGAAAATGAACACTAAGAATTCGATGACCCAAAAGAGCGAAATTTCAAACGTTTATCCATTATGGCTATGGAACACTGCGACTGTGATGGATAAAGGTTTTATTCTTCAATTTTAGTTTTCCATTACCTGTTTCGAATCGCCTAGCGATTCATCATCAGATGGTACATATTTACTGATGTTTGCAGCATTGTGGGGGTCGTGTAGCTGTGGCAAAGTGTGTAAACGAAGCATGAAGCACTGAATGTGGCGAGAATTATTCACATTATGAGATCGATTTAGTTGCATTACTTACAGTTATTATCATCTATTGATCTGTTCTTGGTGCACCCATTGTTTTGGAAAACAAAGTATGTTTTCCAGTGACATTAATTTTACACTACTTCACAAACTTAGCGACAGGTGAGAACTTCCACGTGTTTCATAAAAAATAAATAAACCAAAGAGCATGATTCAAGCTATGTTCTAAGAGTTTGTGTTCGAGCAGTTTCTTTATTCAGCACACTTGCCCTGCACTTTGGTGACAGTAAGTACGTATCTATTTTTGTTATCTTCGTTGTTGCAAAAATAATATGTATTGACATTACAAACTTGATATGTGCTAGTTACAAAATCTAATAAACAATGAGTTTGGATGATATTCCACCTACAGTTTTAGGGCTGAAATTACGTTTGACATTTATCTTCATGTCTAATAGACACTGTTCATTACCCATGAAATAAACATTAGGGCTCTGCATGGAGGCTTTTTTTGTACACTAGAATATGAGAGAGCGAGTGATGCGTAGGTGTAACGATGGAAAGTTGTGTGTGTGTGTGTGTGTGTGTGAGAGAGAGAGAGAGATTTTTGTCCGGAGTTGTTTAATTTTAAGTTATTTGCTAAGTCAGTCTGTTCATTTAAGATTGTTTGGTGTGATTTATTCTTATGGGTGAAATTCTGTGATTGTTCCATGAGATACATGTTTATTCCTTTGTCTACAGTGTGTAAAATATGTAGTTTCTTTTTGGTGTCTGTAACTGAATGACTATTTTGTGCTATGTGGGCTTCAAACTTGAATTATTTAAATTTCTTAGAGTGTGTCTGTGTGCTCGTTGTATTGAATTGCGAAGTTTCTCCCTGTTTGCCCTGTGTACTAAAAGGAGTAGCTGTCTCAGGTTAATTTATATATACCAGATTTTTGAAACGGTGGATTGGCTGTTTCAGTGTCATAAATTATTTTGTTTTTGGTTTTGTTGTTTGTGTGGAAACTTATTTTGACTTTGTGTGGTTTAAACAATTTTGCAAGCTAATATGAGATGTTACTGAGGAAAGCATGGAGATTATTTAGTTCCTTCTGTTATGGACTGTGGTGTTGATGCTGTCTGGTTGTTTTTTTTCCATATAATTTGTCAACTATGGATGGGTCATGAAAATTGTTGTGCGCTTTTGTTTTTGAAATGTTTAGTTATTTGGTTTTGAAATCAGGTTTAGCACGAATTATGTTTACATGGTTGAGTGCTGATCTAAAAAATAATTGTAGTGGACTGACAAGGCAGCCAGTCCACAGAGACGGGTAGCCGAAAGGGCACACGTACACACACGCCGACTGGCGCGAAGTCTGGAACAGGATACGTGATGAATGTGATAAAGAAAAGAACGTAGCTACTAGAACACTTAACTTTTATATCGTCCTTTGGTATACAGCATTCTTGATGATACAAGTGAGACTATCTTGAGATACATGCAATGGTACAAATGGCGCCTTGCTAGGTCGTAGCCATTAACTTAGCTGAAGGCTATTCTAACTGTCTCTCGGCAAATGAGAGAAAGGCTTCGTACGTGTAGTCGCTAGCAATGTCGTCCGTACAACTGGGGCGAGTGCTAGTCAGTCTCTCGAGACCTGCCGTGTGGTGGCGCTCGGTCTGCGATCCTGACAGTGGCGACACGCGGGTCCGACATGTACTAATGGACCGCGGCCGATTTAAGCTACCACCTAGCAAGCGTGGTGTCTGGCGGTGACACCACAATAATAATTTACGTTTTTTTTTTTTTTTTGGGTGGCACAGTGTGTTATTTATAGTGACATCTGAAGTGGCGGATTTCCTATAAATTTTGTTGTGACAGGTCATGTTTAGGTCAAGAAAATTAATTCCATGTTGAGTCTGGTGTTCAACTACAAAATGTACTTTGCGATGAAAATTATTTACTTTCTAAGACGAGCTTTCTATTTCAGTGGTTGTCCCATTGTATAGTATCAATGTATCACCAACATAGCGTTTATAATAAACAATTTTGACAATTTCCATTTTTTTTTTGCTTTAAAAATTTGTTTTGTAGATCATTAATACAGATGTAGTAAGCCAGCTAAGCCACTGCTCATTGATAAATCATAATTCGGAATATAGATTTTGTTATTAAAGTAAAAATAATTTTGATCTATCACGAATTTTTATTGACCCACCCTCGAGGACATATACAACAAACGACCATTCTGATGGAGCCATCGGCACATAGTACAGTCGCCAGGGCGTGCGAAATTTCAGCACTAGTACCCTGTATAGTCTCCTTTTGCTGCAATGCACGCTACAGTTTTCCCACAGAGACAATCGTAGAGGTGACGAATGTACTCTTTCTGAATGACCTGCTATGCGATGTCCACCTGGTGCCTCAGCTCAGCCAGATTTTCTGTCAGACTTGCAGACCGCACAATATGACGTTCCATTCAGTCCTAAACATGCTCATTGGTGTACAGATCTGGGGATCGTGTTGGCCGGGGTAGTTGACGTACACCTTGGAGACCAAATTGGGTGGCACGGATACATGTGGAAGTGCACAGTCATGTTGTAAAAGCACATCAAATTGTTGGTGCACTAACGGTAGCACGATGGGTTCAGTGACATTTTGAGTGTACTTCCCACTGTTCATTATTCCCTCTACGAGGGGCGTTTGAAAAGTCCGTGCAAAAATAAAAACTACTTACGTGTTTGGGGTAAACCCTTTTTATTTTTCAACATAGTCTCCTTTTAGACTTACACACTTCGTCCAACGCTGTTCTAATTTGTTGATCCCTTCCGAATAATAGGAATTGTCCAAGTCTCAAAAATAGCTATAAGTTGCTACAATCACCTCCTCGTTTGAATAAAGTATTTGTCCCGCCAACCATTTCTTCAAATTGGGGAACAAATAGTGGTCCGAGAGAGCCAAGTCTGGAGAATAGGGGGGATGTGAAACGAGTTGGAATCCTATTTCCATTAATTTTGCGACCACAACTACTGAGGTGTGAGCTGGTGCATTGTCGTGATCGAAAATGACTTTTTTGCGGTCCAATCGCCGGTGTTTTTCTTGCAGCTCGGTTTTCAAACGGTCCAAGAACGATGAATAGTATGCACCTGTAATAGTTTTACCCTTTTCCAGATAGTCGATGAGGATTATCCCTTGCGAATCCCAAAAGACAGTCGCCATAACCTTTCCGGCCGAAGGAATGATCTTCGCCTTTTTTGGTGCTGATTCTCTCTTGGTACCCGATTGTTTAGATTGTTCTTCGGTCTCAGGAGTATAGTAATGTATCCATGTTTCATCCACAGTGACGAAACGATGCTTAAAGACCTGTGAATTCTTCCTGAACAGTTGCAAACCATCCTTGAGCAATTGCGGAACCCATCTTGCGGATAGCTTCCTCATGTCCAAATGTTTATGCAAAATATTATGTACCCCTTCATTCGAGATACCCACAGCACCTCACACACCTTAACCCTTCCGTCATCCATCACCATATCATGGCTTTTATCAATGATTTCTGGAGTCGTAACCTCCACAGGGCGCCCAGAACGTTCAGTATCAGTTGTGCCCATATGGCCACTCCGAAAATTTTGAAACCACTTATAAACTGTTCTAATCGAAGGTGCAGAGTCACCATAATGTTTATCAAGCTTCTCTTTAGTCTCCCGAAGCGTTTTGCCTTTCATAAAAATGTTTAATCACCACACGAAATTATTTTTCGCCCATTTTTTGGCAATCACTCGACTTCCTTGATTGACACGAATGCCAAACACAAAGAAATAGACCAATATGGCTGAAACTTGGTGTGAGTTCTTTCCAAAGATGCTACTAACTAAATATGACCTCGATACGCGCCGGTGGTGCCATCTCTCGGACTTTGCATGGACTTTTCAAACGCCCCTCGAATGATCACCAGAGAACAGCCCTTGTAAGATGTGGCTACCCACACACCATGGTGCTGAGTGTTAGCCCTGTATTCCACTATCGTGCACTTTCCAGGCATTGACGCTCACCTGCACGATGCCTTACATATGTATGAGCATCACTGGCACAAGGGCAGAAGCGACTCTCGTGACAGAAGACAAGTCTCTACTTGTCTATCCATACAAGAGTTTATCGCGACACCACTAGGGGCGGGAAGCATGATACGGGGGCGTGAGAAGGAGACGCCCTAACGGCAAGCAGGATCGTAACCCTGCTCCACAGAAACTGTTGCTAAGGGTCCTCGCTGATACCCCTGGAGCAACGGAGTCCCTAATTTGTTGCGAAGTCGTGGTGCAGTCCGATATGGCACGGTCTTGGTGTGCATTTCGTACGGGTCAGCGCTGTCCGGACCCAGGCTTACGGGCATGTGCACCTTCTTCTGAGCACTGACGACAACGTCGATGCACTGTGGAGATCTCTCGCCCCACGAATAACGCAATTATGCACTACGACCACCCAGCCCAGCAGACACACTACACTCCCTCTTTCAATCTCCATCAACTTCGCAAACAGTTCACGTCAACTCTGTCATGGCATGCTAACAATGTTGCAGACACAGATAGAGTACCGTATGCCACGGCAAACTGGCTCTGTAGATGAACAAACGCTGCGAAGCTTGCAACATCTCGTGGCTGATAACGTGGTTCCTGTGGATTTGATCATCACTTTAACTGCCCTCTGTTAGTGCCCTGTGCAAGTATTGTATGCCTTAGTCATGTGTGCCAAGTTTTTATTTTTTTTATTTTTCATTTTTCGGTGGTGTATAAACACTTCTGCCTTTTTTTTTCTTTTTTTGCGGAAGATCATTACCCACTTATCCCTTGGATCCACGCCCGGCCGCATAACCTAAATAACGTGAACAAGGAACCTGAATTAGATACCACAAGAAAAAAAAGAAGCAACAATTCCAGGTGCATAATACAGGGTGTCCCAAAAAGAATGACCCGATTTTAAATAGAATTATGTATTAGGAAGAAGGGCTTAACACCAAGAAATTGCATACTAAATTATTCAGAAAAGACAAAAGTTTCTAAAAATCCATCGTAAATGTTCAATATGTTCTCCATTGGCTGCACGGATGACATCTAGCCGATAGCCGAATTCATCCCAAACTGAGCGTAAGGTGTCTTCTGTCACTGAAGCTACAGCAGCTGATATTCTGATTTTTAGTTCATCAATGTCACGAGTTAATGGAGGAACCTAAACACATTGCTTAACATATCCCCATAGGAAGAAATCACATGGTGTTAAGTCGGGGGACCTAGGAGGCCAAGAGTGTAAAGCCTGGTCTCGCGGTCTTGTAAGCCCTATCCAACGTTGAGGCACGTTGGCACTGAGGATGCGCTCGTAGCGACATCTAGCGGATTCTTTTCTGAAATTCTAGGCCATGCCGATTACATCTAACGCTGTTTCAGTTACCTAGTGACATTTGTCTCAATATTATTACAAGTTAAAATCGGGTCATTCTTTTTGGGGCACCCTGTACATTCTCCATTCGTTCTACTGCAATTTTTGCTTGCATCTTCATGTAAAGTTCCTCATAATCTCCAACAGACAAGACTTCATGGGGCTGTCGTAATTTTGGGTTAACAGGACATTAAACTATAATGACTGGCCAGCCTTTGTAAATACGGTAGAAGGATTTTATCTTTAAATATGCAGCATTAACAGAGATTAAAAATTTATTGTCCTTTACAGTATAACGAACGCAGAAGTGTGTTTTACTATTATTACTGCATATTACATATACCATCCCAGTGCATCAAAAGTAGCAGAGAAAGTGAAAAATCTTTAACTCGAAAATATTACCAGTGGTGTGCTTTTTTTTATAATTTGGTTTGCTTCCTCACAGGAAAGCAAGCATTATATTAACAATGCAAAAACAGTTGCCCCAGTAGTCACTTTTTGGCCGAAAGACAGCGCTATAACATTCTCACAAGGGGACCGCGTCTACTCGTCGTCACCGATTTCGTCCAAATTTATGGGATATGTAGTGCTTGACCAGAAATGAAAGTGATGGAAGTGGCGGCTCCAGACAGCCGAGAGTTTAGAAGAAATAGCATTTTTGGCGCGGATCGGGCGACTCGTGCTATTTATGTTAGTGTAGCATCCAGGCGACGGTTGGCGCAGCGGAAAAAGTACAGAACGGTAATCCGAGGGTCGCATTGCACAGTCCATAAGCGAAAGCTTTTTTATTTTTTATTTTCAGTTTTTCTGTTACTTTCACTGAAAATAAACCATAGAATGCTCAGTATATTGTATTTATTAATATTTTCATAAAAGGCACGAAAAGGAATGGCAAAGGTCAACCTGCGATTGCAAATAAATTTCCAGGGCGAGACTGTAAGACGAACATAAGAACTTAGAAAAAAAAATTAGATTCTTTGACTATTTTAAAGTTGATGGTTTACATGCGCTGGAGAGACACTCGTCGTAAAAACAGAGGAGGCACTAATTTTCGCGGCATCTTGTACACGTTATAAACGCTGTATTTTCACCATCACATGGTTGTTTTAAAGTTTCTCTACAAAAACGTGGTTTACACACATAAAAGGTTCTCTCTCATCGGACATTTTAGCAGCAGACCACGCGTAACAAAGTCCTGCATGATAGTATTCCAATCTCTTCTTGGAAAAGTAACTGCATAGTCCTCGAGGACGCTGTAAGTACGACCCTTTCGTGGAAATTAATGTGGAGTCCCAAATTTTCCATTGCCTTTAATTTCATGCCTTTTATGAAAATATTAATAAATACAATATATTGATCATTATTTCGGATTATACACAATGTAAATAATGTAAAAACTGAAAACAAATAAGAAAAAATTTACACATAGGGACTCGAATCCACGATGCTCAGATTGCCGTTCAGCACTCTTATCGCTATCTGGATGCTACGCTAACATAAATGGCTCATGACTTGCTCGATCCTTGTCGAGTAGGCGCTGTTCTCTTGTCAGAGCTGCTGGATTTCATTATATGCTGGCAGTAATCTGGCATTATTAAAAAAATAATTTAATATTTACTGCGCATTTGCTGGGGGACTGAATCACATTACTAACGACACTCACAATCATTGATTCTTTTTCTGTTACTTTTGGCTCGACTGGTAGTTGACATGTGGATATCAACCATTTAGATTAATACGGCATTAAATTATATCATCCTTAAAAAAACCACAAACACACACGCACACACACACACACAGTACAGCAAAAATTAGTATCTTTATAGTTCCTATGAGCATTATCTTTTCATGTTAAAGAACTTTATCTTGTATGACGTTGGTGTTGCCAGTAAGACTCCAGCACTGATTCAGTACCTGTTGACATTTTAAAAAGTCCATGGATGGGTGAATGACGATGGGATCCAAGAAATGCATGTTCTTAGCGCACAGCTGTATAGCTATATCGAACTTTCCTTCCAAAAGTTTAGCGACAGCTTCCCTGTACGACTGTGAGGACTCGGCTATCTTACATGCTGTTTTCTTGAAGTCGACTTTCTTCTTACAGTGCGGACAGCGGCGAACTGCAGTCAGGTTGCTTTCTATCGGCTTCTTGCACTGCGGACATTTGTAACTGAAACATACACAATGGACAATCGTCACACTAATCGTGTTGTGACGTTAAGCACAAAGCGTGTAAAAATTACCATAGTCTGAACTGTGGTAGACAAACATTGTAATGAAATCTGTTAGGTATAAGACGCTGATGCTGATTGGGTATTTAAGGACATGAAACAGCTAAAGTCATCAATCTCTCATTCACCGTCAGAACAGAAGCAGTGCACCAAACCCGTCTGTGTATACAGTAAATTCTGTGTGCAAATGTGAGAAAGTGTTCTATATGTTTGCTTATCATGTTTCTGAGGTGAGGGAACAAGCCCTATATTCGCTGATTGGGATGTGGAAAACGGCCTAAAAACCCATCATCATCCATCCACGGGGTGGACTCTATCTGTGGTCAGTGTACCTCCCTGTGACAGAAGTGGCCTCGTTAAGGGGACATTTTATGTGGAATTCATTGAAATTTGACATTTTCTTTTTTCTACTCCATAATGTAGTTTGGACTTTCCTGGACATTTTGGTATATAATACATTAAATCAGACAATTGTGAGACCTTCAAATAATGGTTTGAATGTTGATGTGTGACTGTCAAATTTCGTGGCTACGCATATACTGGCAGAGTTGAGCAGTCATATCTTGGGAACTACACAGTCTAGAAGGCTGTGAATTACTTTGTTTTGTACCTACTGCTACGTCTCAGAAGTTAGCATTAAAAACAAACAAATCAGTCCTTTGTTTCTGATACTAGTTTTCATTGAAAGTAGTGTGATTATCGGCTATTTTTCTAGTAAGCTAACTTCTATTGCTTTTTAAATGTAAATAAAATGGCTAAGCGTAAAAGTAACTTCAACAAACGCAAATTTGTGGGTACTTTCTTTCATCGAATATCAACCGATGAAAAGCCATGTCATGTTTTGTGTCCATCTCCACAAAACACTTGGTGTAAATATAGGCAAGCTGAGTTTTCTGATACCCTGCATGAATTTACACGTAAACATTCTCTTCCTTTGGCAGTAATGGAGGCAATCAAACCTATTTAGATATTTGGCAAATCCTGAGCTACTAAAGAAGTGTTTACATGGGAAGACCCAGAATGTGAATGAGTCCATCAGTAATGTTGTGTGGTGCCGTCTGCCTAAAAATGTATTTGTTGGCCTTCTGACACTAAAGTTAGCAGTGTTTGATGCTGTAATAACTTTCAATGGTGGGAGCTATGAAAGACTTAAGGTTGTGGAGAAGTTGGGGACAATATTTGGACAGAGCACAGCTAAAAGACTGCAGGAACTGAATGAACTTTGTATATGTGAAGCAGAGGTAGCTGCTCAGCAAATGACAAAAGAAGCAAGAAAGAAAAGGAGGAGGCAAGCACTGGGCTGTTGTGACACTGATGAAGACACAGACTATGGGCCATGTCAATTCTAGTGCAGAAATGTAAGACTGTATAGCAATTTGTAATAAAAAAGTTTTAAACCTCAATATCTCTGAACTACATTTTCTGCAATAGATGTCCCATTTTCTAGAAAAGTACTGATAGTAGAGACATGACATTTTCATAGCATTCCAAGTGTGAGATTCAACACGTAAAGAACAAGAATAATTAAAATGTCCTGAGTTGTTTTGTTTTTATGTTCATTCATTTACAAAAATTCTGTCAAAAAATTGAGTGTTTGAAAAAAAAAGATAACATGCGACACAATACAATTTTAGTAATAATTCTAGTTCAGTGTATCTAGAAAGGTGCATTCACTAATTATGGAAAATTGTAAGTTGGTGTCTTAAAAAGTTTCCGAGATAATGGGTCACAAAATTCGGTAATTTAACATTGGCGGCATAGGGCATACAATGTCCCATTAAGACATGCGATTATGCAAGCGGGCTAGGTATAAGAGCCCTGACCGAATCTTTTTGAATGAAGGTGATTCTACGAGATTATTCTTTCCGATGAGGCATTTGGTTCACTGAAATGTTTGAAGCATGAGCTGAAACTATTCTTCAGTTTTGACAGAAAAATGTTCATTCCCTTAGAAATGTGTACCAAAAATAATAAAAATGAAGAATTCTACATGTTTATACATATTGTCGTTTATTTTGCGTATCAAAGACCTACCATACAATATTTGTATCAATCTCAGACTTTCTGCAGACGATGTAGTTTCTATAATGATGGGCTACATTAGAAAAACTACACAAATATTCAGTCTGATCTCGATAAGATTTCACAGTGATGCAAAATTTTAAACGTTGAGAAATATAAAGTTATCCATTCTACAATATGCAAAAACTTGGTATCCTATGATTATGATATCAATTATTCACAATTAGGATCAGAAATTTGATATAAATATTTGATTGTAGCAATTTATGGAGATATGGAATGAAATGTGGTAGCATTAACAGCTAATTGCTCCATCTATGGCGTGGTACTTCATACTGGAGGGAAATCTTTTACGAGGATCATTGGACAATTAAAGAGACAAATTGGTCTGGAGAAAAATGCATTTATTTTTACAAAACAATACTTTTTCTACTTTTCAACATAATCCCCTTGAACATTATGCACTTGTTCCAATGAGCTACAAGCTTTTTTATTTCGGCTGCAAAGAACTCTTTATCTTGATGTTTGAACCAATTTCCCACAAACTTTTTCACGTCCTCGTTGTCTTGGAACCTTTTCCTGCATAATGTCTCCTTCAGAGCACCAAACAAATGGAAATAACCAGGTGCTAAATCAGGACTGTAAGAGGGTGAGGCAGTAATTCCCAGCCCATTTTGTCGATGGTTTCGCAGGTTAGTTGAGCAATATGAGGACGTGCCTTGCTGGAGAATCACACCTCTCCTCTGAGGCCCACAACATCTTTCTCTCATGGCTGGCTTCACCTTGTTTTGTATTGGCTGTGCATTGTACGCTGCTCTTCGAGATAATCACAAAAAACTGGACCTTCAGCAACCCAAAGAACTGTCAACATGACTTTTCCTACTGACGCTTGGGTTTTGAATTTTTTCTTGACAAGTGAGTTGGTGTGCTTCCACTCCATGCTTTGTCTTCTTGATTCTGGCTCATAATAGTGAACCCAAGTTTCATCACAAGTTAAAATTTTGTTGAGGAAGTGCTATCCTTCTCTTTCATAACTTTCTTTTAGCTCTGTGCACACTCTCAACCATGTTTCCTTCTGTAGCCGCGACAACTTATTTGGGACCCATCTTGCACATGTTTTGCGGTACTTCAGCTTGTTACAGATAATGTATGAACTGCATCAGTACTAACGTGGACCTAATCAGCTATCATTTCCACAGTCGCACGTCGGTCGGCACGAATAATTTCATCAATTCGACTTTCAAGTGAGGGAGTTGAAACTGCAGCTGGTCGGCCAGAACGGTGTTCGTCAGTCACTGAGTCGCGGCCATTTTTGAACTACTCTACACACTTGTAAAAATTTGCACGATTCATACAACCTTCACCATAAAATTTAGACATTCTACAGTATATATTCATGGTTTCTCGCCTTCAGCAAGTAAAAAACGAATAACAGAATGTTGTTCAACTAATGTGGACGTTTCAAGCAGACTCGCCATCTTGAAATGTATTTTTGAGGTTATGAACAAAACAATGTTGATACATCAGCTGATCAGGGCTCATCCTAGTGGTGCCAGCTTAAAGCCATATAAGTAACAAACTTGCCCTACTAACAGTTTTTCCCCAGACCAGTTTGTCGTTTTAATTATTGAATGACCCTCGTACATACAAATTTCACAAAGAAAATCCAGATATATCTCTACGGAGAAGAACGAGACAGGAAATGGTTAAATGACTTGGCATAAAAAACAGAATTCTGATCATCGCATGGAATGCAAGAAAATTAAGAAACAAAGAACTAGAACGTAATAGGATACTGACGAAACGAAAGACAGACATCAGGGTCACGTCTAAAACAAATAATAAGTTAAAATGGATCTAAGATCTAGATGATTACATTATGATTTACAGTGGACTACCACAACATAGAAGAACACGTTGCGGAGTGGCTGCACTTGTAAATAACAAATGGAAAAACATAATAATGAGCCAAGCGTACATTAATGAAGGAATAATAACTGTGAGATTTAAGTAAGTAACAAGAGTGTATATGCACCAGAAGAAGAAAGAAAATATGATACAGCTACGTTCCGTGACAAATTACAACAAACAATGAACAGAATCAACAAAACAGACCATTTTTTTATATGTGGCAGTCTGAATGTCCATGATGGAAATTTGTCAGTACCATGTGTGATACGAACCTTTATGGATAATGGAACGAACAGCACTGGAGAAGAGCTCAGATAGTTCGCAACGTTCAGCAAGTTAAAATTAACTAATACTTTCCTCTGGAAAAATAAGTAGCCATAAATGCACAATGAGCGTGAGGAAGTGGAGGTCACTCATAGATTAAATAATCACAAACGAAAAATTCTTGTCTGAGACACATGGCGTTATAGAGGATGTGACATATTTGGACCACTATCTACTAGTGTCTGTATTTATACTGCTAGATAGATGGAGAAAGCTAATAATAATAATAATAATAATAATAAGCAAAATACCAACAGCTAAGTGAGTATACAAAGTAAACTTCACCCAAGATGATAGCATAAGGACACTATATAAAAAAGATTAGATCAATATCTAGGAAAAAGTCAACTAGGAATAATGTTGATGTAGAGGGGCACAATTTAATGAACTATATAGCAAATGCAATTAAAGGAGCAGTGTGGAAAAGAAAAAAAAGAACAAAACCGAAAAAAATTAAGAATATAGAATGATATATTAAAAGCAGAAAGCATACATAAAACGGAAAAAATAAAGAATATGATAGGCTTCTGCAGAATAGCACACCTAAAGCAGCAAACCACTATCAACAGAAATTAAATTTTGGTAGACAACTTGTATGACAGGGCCATCAATAATCTTGGGACAGATTCATCTCTCACATCAAACATGATCTACCTGAAAGACAAACTCTAGCTTACTACGAAATGAAACAAATGAACTACTCAGAAAAAGTTACAGCGAACTGAATATAATTAAAGAATATGAAAGGACTGGACATTATCAAGAGTTACTGTGAAAACAGGATGATGCTGGGAACGATATGTGTTTTGATGACGACAATGAATGTGTAAATATTGACAATATAATAATGTATTAACTAAAAAAATAAATAAAGAACTAAAAATAGGACAGCTGCAAGAATAATTAGTTATTTATTAGTTATTTTCATGTTCTATGAATCATTTGCATGATAATTCCTAATGACGTGGAACGAGTCATTTTACATATACACTACAACTTAATTTTTAAATATTGCTACATGCTGAACATTTAATTTTTTTTTTAAATATCTAAAAACGTGAATATTTTCTACCCACCGCCTTTTACATATTACAATAATATAAATTCTTCTCCTGTGTAGAAGGAGTTATCAAGGAGGAACTGTTTTAGTTTGTTGTAAAATTTTGCTTTGTCATCTGTTAGACATTTTATATCTCTGGGTAAGTTATCAAAATTTTTTGTTTCAGCACTGTGCACCCCATTTTGTCCTAAAGACAACCTTAATGTAGAGTAATGAATCTCGTTTTTCCTTCTGGTGCTGTTGTAATTATGAACATCATTTTTCCTTTTGCACTGCAGTGGATTACTTACAACAAACTTCATGAGAGAATAAATATATTGTGAAGCAGTAGTCAGAATGTCCAACTCTTTAAACAGATGCCTATAAGATGATCGTGGACGTGCACCACATATTACGCTTACAGCACGTTTTTGGGCAATGAAGACTTTCTTTCTTAAAGATGAGTTATCCCAGAACATTATTCCATATGACATTATTGAATAAAAATATACAAAATATGTCAACTTTCTGATTTGTCTCTCCCCAAGATTTGCAATGAGCCTAAGTGCAAATGTAGCTGAACTACGTTTTTTTAACAGTTTTAACTGTGGCAGTTCTCCAAGGAGATAAAAATGAATTTAGAAAATGACATTATCTGTACAATATAACGTCCCAAAGAAAAACAAACAGAATTTGATCTTGGAACCCACACAGCTTTGACAGATTTTGAAAAAACTTTCGATCGAGTTGATCAAAATAAATTATGGAGAGTAATTAATGACAGTGGCTACCAAGCACAGATCACAAGGGTAATCAACAGCTTATACCCAGAAATAGTAGTATGTACAGGAGAGAATAGAGATAAAAATCAATCGATCAAGGAGTGAGATAGAGGTGTTCCCTTCCACTCTCTTTTTTTAACCTTTATATTACTAATGTCCTTAAAAGTTTGAAACTATACAATTATCCTGGAATTACATTAGATAAACACAGTAATCTAAGTGCTTTACAGTTCGCAGATGTTAAAGCATAATACAAGGAAGTGAAAACGACATGCAGTTAGCAGTACACTGGCTAAACCAAATAAGTGCAGAACAATCTAATAATTTCACTGCATAAGACGAAATTTGTGGCCCTTCAAGGTAAATACCCACTACGACCAAAAACAGTAATTAACAACAAAGTAATTGAACAAACGTCATATTTTAAATACCTGAGCTGCCACGCGAGTGATAATGATATAGATGAAATGCTGCAAAAATATCAAATAACATGTGTAAAAAGTATGAACTACAAAATCCGAATAGATACAAAAAAAGTTTATAAAACTACGGCGATACCATTACTGTTGTATTGAAGCGAGAGTTGGATATACAAAAAGAAAAAAGTAAAAGTAAAATTTCGCGTTCTGGTCCTAGACGAGCCAACCGGTACCGACCGATCGCCGTTTCATCCTCTGCCTGTGGCATCATTGGATGAGGTAGGAAAGGCATGTGGTCAGCACACCACTCTCCTGCTCGTTGTCGGGTTTCTTGACCTTGCAATCGCTACCAGTCGGTCGAATAGCTCCTCAGTTGGCCTCGCGAGGTTGAGTACACCCCAGTCCTCCCACCAAGGCAAAATCTCTGGCAGTGCTGGAAACTGACCCCGGGTTCCCATCGTGTCAGTCAACTGCACTGATTACTTAACTACCGCGGCGGACAAATAAAAAGAGAGATGACAACAACAGAGATGAGATTTTTGAGGAGAGTAAAGGGCTGAACAACAAGAGATTTAATAAAGAAATAAAAAAATTAGTTGCATGTACATGCTCTTAATGAGAACATAACAGAATGCAGGCGGAGTTCGAAACAACATGCGAATAGAGTGAAAGGTGAAAGAATACCCAAGAAGACCCAGAACTACAATCCGAAACGAAGGACAGACGTATGTCGACCAAGTAAACGACGACTACAGTTATAAGAATCGAAAGACATGAATGCGAAGCAGCTGTTGAGGAGGGAGTAAGACAAGGTTTGTAGCCTTTTCCTGGCGTTATGTAATCTGTACACTGAAGAAGCAGTAAATGAAAGCAAGCAGAAATTTGGAAAGGGGATCAAAGCTAAGGGAAAAGCAATCAAAATTTTGAGGAAAGTTTGAGGTTTGCCGATGACGTTTTAATTATGTCAGACACGGAAAAGGACTTGGAAGATGAGTTGAATGGGAGGATAATGTCTTGAAAAGGGGTTATAAGATGGAAATCAACAATAGGAGAACAGTGGAATGCAGTAGAATTAAATCAGATGAACTGAGAAATGAGATACTAAAACCAGTTAATGACTTTTATAATTTGGGCAACAAAATAACTGACGAAGACCGAGGCAGAGAAGATATAAAGTGCAGACTGGGAATAGCAAGAAAAGCGTTCCTTCAGACAAGAAGAGAATGGAAGCTTTTGAAATGTAGTGCTACAGAAGAATGCTGAAGATTAGTTGGGTCAATCGAGTACCTAATGAAGAGGTACTGAACCGAAATGGGGAAATTAGAAATTTGTGGACTAGAAACCGTTCGGACAAGAAGAGAATAGAAGCTTTTGAAATGTGGTATTACAGAACAATGCTGAAGATTAGATGGATCGATTCAGTTACTAATAAGGACGCACTGAACTGACTTGGAAAAAAAGAAATTTGTGGACTGTAAACTGTACAGACAAGAAGAGACTATAACTTTTTAAATGTGATTTTATAGAAGAATGCTGAAGATTGGGTGGGTCGATCGAATAACTGATAAAGAAGTACTGAACCGAACTGGGGAAAAAAGAAATTTTGTGGCAGCTAAAAGAAGGAATTGGCCGATAGGGCACGACTTCAGGCAGCAAGGAATCAACAGTTTGGAAAGAAATGTGGGAGGGTAAAAATTGCAGAGGGAGAGCAAGGCTTGGTACCGGAATGTGTGCTGAAGTGAAATTTTCTGGCCTGTTAAAACTGTGTGTTGGGGATTGAGACTCGAACTGGGGATCTTTACCTTTCGTGTGCAAGTATTCTGCCGAGTGAGCTACCCAAGCACGACTCACGACCCCTCCTCACTGCTTTACTTCCGCCAGTGCCTCGTCTCCTGCCTACGGTAGAGCACTTGCCAGTGAAAGGCAAAAGTCCCGAGTTCGAGTCTCGGTCCGGCACACAGTTTTAATCTGCCATGAAAGTTTCAGGTACAACTTTGATGTACACCATCCATCCAAAAAGTTTCAGGACTGATTTTATTCCCGGCGTAACTGCACTGGCAACTTGAGCTGACAACTGTAAACAACTGATGTCCATTCGACCATTCATTTGTGAGCAGGCAGTCGTACAGCAGTAGTGTGTTAACGTTGGTCTGTCACAAATCGCAATGGAGCAACATGTCCAACTGAAGTGTTCAAGACATTCTCTGCAATGTTTTGAAGAGGAGAAAAGGGTGTGCAAAGTTTGTTCCGCACACCGTAACTCCCGAACAAAAACAGCAATGCGTGGACACCCGCCAAGATTTGACTAAAGTGGAAAAGACGGACAATTTTTTTCTCCAAATTATCATCGTAGGTGACGAGGCTTAGTGTTATTAATACGAACCACAAAACGACAATGTGCAGACATTCACATGAAAGGCCAACGCTTTGACGACATTCAAGCCAACGTAGGGCGGTAGTTGAACGTCTCAAAGAAGGACTTTTCTGACGGTTTCACACGGTTGCACGAAATTTCTGTCCGTTCTTGTCAACTGGCGGGAAACGATGTAGAACGTCTGAAGCATTAAAACCACCATTTTTACCCTACTAAATTTTTTATTAATCCAGACTCGAAATTTTTTTGACTGATTGGGTGTTTTGCAATAGATAAGCAGAGATGTAAAAACACGACTTGTTCACAGACGAATTGAAAAACTGGTTGAAGCCGACCTCGGGAAAGATCAGTTTAAATGCTGTAGAAATGTTGGAACACGCGAGGCAATATTGACCCTACGACTTACAAGTATCTTAAAAGGTAAGTTAAGGTAAGGCAAAGCTACGTTTCTAGCATTTGTAGATTTAGAGAAAGCTTTCGACAATGTTGATTGGAATACTGTCTTTCAAATTCTGAAGGTGTCAGAGGTAAAATACAGGGATCGAAAGGCTTTTTACAGTTTGTACAGAAACCAAATGTCAGTTATAAGAGTCGAGCGGCAAGAAGGGGAAGCAGTGATTGAGAAGGGAGTGAGACAGGGTTTTGTAGCCTATCGCCGATGTTATTCAGTCTCTATATATTGAGCAGGCAGTAAAGGAAGCAAAAGAAAAATCTGGAGTAGGAATCAAAATCCATGGAGAGGAAATAAAAACTTTGAGGTTTGACGACGACATTGTAATTCTGTCAGAGACAGCAAAGGACCTGGAAGAGCTGTTGAAGGGAATGGACAGTTAATGACTTTTGTAATGTGGGCAACAAAATAACTGACGAAGACCGAGGCAGAGAAGATATAAAGTGTAGACTGGGAATAGCAAGAAAAGCGTTCCTTCAGACAAGAAGAGAATGGAAGCTTTTGAAATATAGTGCTACAGAAGAATGCTGAAGATTAGTTGGGTCAATCGAGTACCTAATGAAGAGGTACTGAACTGAAATGGGGAAATTAGAAATTTGTGGACTAGAAACCGTTCGGACAAGAAGAGAAAGGAAGATATGAAATGAACATCAACAAAAGCAAAACGAGGACAATGGGACGTAGTCGAATTAAATGAGGTGATGCTGAGGGAATTAGATTATGAAATGAGACACTTAAAATAGTAGATGAGTTTTACTTTCTGGGACGCAAAACAACTGATGATGGTAGAAGTAGAGACCATATAAAATGTAGAGTGGCAACGGCAAGAAAAGCGTTTCTAGAGAAGGGAAATTTGTTAACATCGAGTATGGATTTAAGTGTTAGGAAGTCTTTTCTGAAAGTATTTGTATGGAGTGTAGCTATGTACGGAAGTGAAACATGGACGATAAATAGTTTGGACAAGAAGAGAATAGAAGCTTTCAAAAAGTGGTGCTACAGAAGAATGCTGAAGATTAGATAGGTAGATCACGTAAGTAGTGAGGAGGTACTGAATAGAATTGGGGAGAAGAGGAATTTGTGGCACAACTTGACTATAAGAAGGGATCGGTTGGTAGGACATTATTTGAGGCATCAAGGGATCATCAATTTAGTACTGGAGTGAAGCGTGTAGCCGACCGGTGTGGCTGAGCGGTTCTAGTCGCTTCAGTCTGGAAGCGCGCGACCGCTACAATCGCAGGTTCGAATCCTGCCTCGGGCATGGATGTGTGTGATGTCCTTAGGTTAGTTAGTTTTAAGTAGTTCTAAGTTCTAGGGGACTGGTGGCCTCATATGTTAAGTCCCATAGTGCTCAGAGCCATTTGAACCATTTGAACGTAGAGGGGTCACTTAAGTTGAGCCGACAAAGGTGTCCGTTGAACTTCCAGTGATTAATTTCAGCCGTGCTGTAACTGTCGTGAAGCCCCTCGATGTTTATGTCGAATTATACCATGGTACTCTTTGAATCATGAAAGGGTTTAACGTATAGTGACTGCCTTTGATTTTAGATGTCCTCGACCATTCCTCTTGCCAGTTCGATGACAAACGCTTTTTGAGAATGGATATTATATTTGTGAGAGGGAGTTTATCAAATTTAATAGATTCATGTAGAGATGCTTACTTTTCTAGATCTCCTTGTTCATGCAGTTAGTCGGAGATAACGAGGCTTGCACAGGATAGACTGCCATGGAGGGTTGCATCAAACCAGTCTCTGGACTGAAGACCACAACAACGAGCAGAAAAAATTAGAAATTTGTGGTAAATTCCAATTAAATCTAACTGCTGAGGTCATCGATCCCTAGGCTTACAAAGTACTTAATCTAACTTAAACTAACTTACGCCACGGACAACACACACACCCATGCCCGAGGGAAGATTCGAACCTGCGACGGGGGAAGCCGCGCGAACCGTGGCAAGGCGCCTCACACCACCTCGCTACACCGCTCGGCCAACAAGCAGAGATGAAAAGGCTTGTAGAGAGTGGATTTGCGTGAAGAGCTGTATCGAACCAGTCTTCAGACTGAAGATGACAGTAGCAGCAAGAACAGTAAAAATTTGTGAAGAAAAGCGGATTGAATATAATGTAAACTACTGGCCATTACAATTGCTACACCAAGCAAAAATGCAGATGATCAACAGGTATTCATTGGACAAATATATTATAATGGAACTGACATGTGATTACATTTTCACGCAATTTGGGTGCATAGATCCTGAGAAATCAGTACACAGAACAACCACCTCTGGCCGTAATAACGTCCTTAATACGCCTAGGCATTGAGTCAAACAGAGCGTGGATGGCGTGTACAGGTACAGCTGCCCATGCAGCTTCAACACGATACCACAGTTCATCAAGCGTAGCGACTGGCGTATTGTGACGAGCCAGTTGCTCGACCACATTGAACAGACGTTTTCAGTTGGTTGGAGATCTGGAGAATGTGCTCTCCAGGGCAGCAGCCGAACATTTTCTGTATCCAGAAAGGCCCTAACAGGACCTGCAACACTCGGCCGTGCATTATCTTGCTGAAATGTAGGGTTTCGCAGGGATCGAATGAAGGGTACAGCCAGGGGTCGTAACACATCTGAAATGTAACGTCCACTGCTCAAAGTGCCGTCAGTGCGAACAAGAGGTGACCGAGACGTGTAACCAGTGGCACTCCATACCTTCACACTGGGTGATACGCCAGTATGGCGGTGACGAATAGCCGGCCGGAGTTGTCATGGGTTCTAGGCGCTACAGTCTGGGGACGCGCGACCGCTACGGTCGCAGGTTCGAATCCTGCCTCGGGCATGGATGTGTGTGATGTCCTTAGGTTAGTTAGGTTTAAGAAGTTCTAAGTTCTAGGGGACTGATGACCACAGCCGTTGAGTTCCATAGTGCTCAGAGCCATTTGAACCATTTGATGACGAATACACGCTTCCAATGTGCGCTCATCACGATGTCGGCAAACACGGATGCGATCATGATGATGCTGTACACAGAACATGGATTCATCCGAAAAATGACGTTTTCCATTCGTGCACCCAGGTTCGTCGTTGAGTACACCATCGCAGGTGCTCCTGTCTGTGATGCAGCGTCAAGGGTAACCTCAGCCATGTTCTCCGAGCCGATAGTCCATGCTGCTGCAAACGTCGTCGAACTGTTCGTGCAGATGATTGTTGTCTTGCAAACATCCCCATGTGTTGACTCAGGGATCGAGACGTGGCTGCACGATCCATTACAAATGGCTCTGGGCACTATGGGACTTAAGTTCTGAGGTCATCAGTCCCCTAGAACTCAGAACTACTTAAACCTAACCAACCTAAGGACATCACACACATCCATGCCCGAGGCAGGATTCGAACCTGCGACCGTAGCGGCCGCGCGGTTCCAGACTGCAGCGTCTGGCCAGCACGATCCGTTACAGGCATGCGGATAAGATGCCTGTCATCTCGACTGCTATCGATACGAGGCCGTTGGGATCCAGCACGGCGTTCCGTATTACCCTCCTGACCCACCGATTCCATATTCTGCTAACAGTCATTGGATCTCGACCAACGCGATAAACGCGATAAACCGCAATCGCGATAGGCTACAATCCGATCTGTATCAAAGTCGGAAACGTGATGGTACGCATTTCTCCTCCTTACACGAGGCATCACAACAACGCTTCACCAGGCAACGCCGGTCAACTGCTGTTCGTGTATGAGAAATCGGTTGGAAACTTTCCTCATGTCAGCACGTTGTAGGTGTCGCCATCGGCGCCAACCCTGTGTGAATGCTCTGAGAAATAATCATTTGCATACCACAGCATCTTCCTCCCGTCGGTTAAATTTCGCGTCTGTAGCACGTCATCTTCGTGGTGTAGCAATTTTAATTGCCAGTAGTATAAAAAGGAGAAGAGGCGGCGGTACTGACCGCGTGGGCGGCAGCTGATGCACGAGCGGCCAGTCCTGTTCGCAGGGCGTGCAGGTGCAGGTGAAGAAGTACTGCGCGCGCAGCTGCTGCAGGCGCTCGTCGCGGTCCTCGGCCAGGAAGCTGGGCCCGTAGTTGTCGAGCAGCTCGGCGCCGCGCGACACGGGCCGCGAGGCACGCACTACGCATGCGCGGCCCATGCTGTGGCGCGACACGTTGGGCCAGCAGGCGTGGTTGAGCAGGCTCACCGCAGGGTACACGGCGCCGCCCAGCTCCACCGGCTCGCCCTGCTGCTCACAGACAACACACTTGTGCTGCGGACCTCACCCGACCATATTTTGTAATACGTAACCTACAAAAATACCAATGTAGACAAAAGTTTGTGAGGCAGCATTTAATGTTTGTTATTTAAAGACCCCGTAAACGACAGAACGTATTTTACAAAATCGCTGTTACCTATCTAAGGATTTGCCAAGCAAGCCCGTGAGTGTGTGTGTGTGTGTTGTTTGCGGAAGGAGACCAGATGGCTAGGTCATCGGTCTCATCGTATTAGGGAAGGATGGGGAAGGAAATCGGCCGCGCCCTTTCAAAGGAACCATCCCGGTATTTGCCTGGAGCGATTTAGGGAAATCGCGGAAAACCTAAATCAGGATGGCCGGACGCGGGATTGAACCGTCGTCCTCCCAAATGCGAGGAAGCCCGTACACGTGCAAACAATGTTTGTCTGTTTAACCTCACTTTGAAGCAGGCGCTGTTCGTGTGTATTTTGACAGTAGTGAGAACGGCGACAAATGGAGACAAAGCAGTCCTGGCATTCACTTTGGCACTGTGTTTAAACAAGAAGAAGCACTC
Source organism: Schistocerca nitens (assembly GCF_023898315.1). Classification (NCBI taxonomy): domain Eukaryota; kingdom Metazoa; phylum Arthropoda; class Insecta; order Orthoptera; family Acrididae; genus Schistocerca; species Schistocerca nitens. The sequence goes on from NC_064616.1 coordinate 776,955,715, forward strand.
TGTCTTCAGGCCACAAGTGGCCCATCGGGACCATTCGACCGCCGGGTCATCCTCAGTTGAGGATGCGGATAGGAGGGGCGTGTGGTCAGCACACCGCTCTCCCGGTCGTTATGATGGTTTTCTTTGACCGGAGCCGCTACTATTCGGTCGAGTAGCTCCTCAGTTGGCATCACGAGGCTGAGTGCACCCCGAAAAATGGCAACAGCACATGGCGGCCCGGATGGTCACCCATCCAAGTGCCGGCCACGCCCGACAGCGCTTAACTTCGGTGATCTGACGGGAACCGATGTATCCAGTGCGGGAAGGCCGTTGCAAAGAAGAAGAAGAAGAAGAAGAAGAAGAAAACAAGTCTCTGGTCCACTCAGTGGCTTAAATCGAGGATTTACACATGAATATCTGCTAAAGGAAATATTACTCTAAGAACCGAATGATTACAACAACTTTTTTCAAATGAACCACAAAACTTTTTAAAACTTACCAAGCTCCCACCTCCTAAGAGCAAAATTATCTATCAAGTTCGCTCTTATCTAGCCACGGATATGTCAAACAAGGCCGTACACGTAACAAGAAAGCTTGTACATTTAACCTTGTATGTTTCATGTTGTATGTTAACCAGGTGCCTAGAAACAACGCAGAGGCTTCGTCCCCGCCGCAGCCGCAGTGGTCCACAACCCCACGACGACTACCGCAGTCCAATTCGCCCCTCCGCCGCCCCACACCGAACCCACAGTTATTGTACGGTTCGGCCCCTGGTGGACCACCCCCCCCCCCCCCCTCCCCGCCCCCCACTGCCCCAGGGAACGTCTCACACCAGACGAGCGTAACCCCTATGTTTGCGTGGTAGAGTAATGGTGGTGTACGCGTACGTGGAGAACTTGTATGCGCAGCAATCGCCGACATAGTGTAGCTGAGGCGGAATAAGGGGAACAAGCCCGCATTCGCCGAGGCAGACGGAAAACCGCCTAAAAACCAACCACAGACTGGCCGGCTCACCTCGACACAAGTCTGCCGGGCGGATTTGTGCCACTCCGGAACAATTTAACCTTACTTTTGGCACTAGCGGGAATGGCTACAAGTGCAGGTATAGCATTTCTAACATCGACTTTGGCACTGTGTTTAAAGAAGGAGAAAACAAGACGCTGGTCCATCGAATAGTGTAAAATGAGAGAGAAATATACAACTGAAAACAGCAGCTTGCACCACAGGACGCACAACGACGTGATGACTTTCTTCTCCACTTTGTCACAAGGACTGAAGTTGGCGGGAGCTGGCCCTGGACTATCCTATGGACAGAGGAAGCTCATTTTTCTTTGACGGGTGAGGTGAGCACACAGAATTGCCGAGTGTGGGGATCTTCACCTCCAGTCACTGTGCATGAAGTTCCTCTGCATGGTGAACATGTCACCGTATGATGTGGCTTCACGGTTATGTTCATCATTTCTCTTTCACTAGTGCCATGTCCCTCGCTGACGCAGGGTCGGCATTGTTAGGAATGGATTTGGCGAGATTAGTGGAAAGGGGTGGCCGGATGCCCTTTTTGCCACGCGCCGGTCGAAGTGGCCGTGCGGTTCTAGGCGCTGCAGTCTGGAACCGCGCGACCGCTACGGTCGCAGGTTCGAATCCTGCCTCGGGCATGGATGTGTGTGTTGTCCTTAGGTTAGTTAGGTTTAACTAGTTCTAAGTTCTAGGGGACTAATGACCTCAGAAGTTGAGTCCCATAGTGCTCAGAGCCATTTGAACCATTTGAACCTTCTTGCCACCACCCCGTACCCCCCGGGACGGAATTAGTGCACCCAAGCTGTCTGCGTCGTGTGTAATTAATGGAAGAGTGCGAGCGTGTTCAGACGTCTGCGAGTCGTGTAACGGAGGCGGAACGTGGAGACCAGCCCGGTATTCACCTAGCCGGATGTGGAAAACCGCCTAAAAACCACATCCAGGCTGACCGGCACACCGACCAACGACGATAATCCGCTGGACGGATTCGATCCAAGGCCGGTGCGCCTACCCAGGAAGCAGCGCATTAGTACTCGCGGCTAACATGGCGGGTGTTACGTTCATCATTGGCCCATTCTTTTTTGAACAGGCTGGCGCTCAAGGACCAAAGACGTGCAGTGTGACTGGCCAATGTTACTGCAATATGCTTCGCCAGCATGTCATACCCGCCCTACTGGAGAGAGACGCATTGAACTCAACAGTTCTCAAGTACTTCCTCGTACTGATCGCACTGTGTGGGCTGTGCACTTGATGCGGTTATTTCAGCCGTGACCTCAGGCTCAGGGTCACATTTCCGTGAAAGGTCACTACCAGCTGCGTCGCTATCTGTTCGTGGCGGTATAAGTCCTTGTGCGGAAGTGGGAGCCACATCGACCTGCATTCCATCTCCTTTTTCCACTTCCAACAGATCTTCAGGACTGGGCTTCGGCCTCCTGGCAACGGGTGTTTCACAGGAAGAGTCCACATCAACATTTTTTTCAGTGTCCTTTAGAGGACGCTTTTTAGTGGGAAACTCGCTGTCACGGGACGGAATTTCAGCAGTTAATGCAGGTTTTAAAGACGGAAAGTCATTAACATTAAGTGCAACATTTTCAGAGGTAGTAACAGGATCCACGACTGCCGCCGGCTCTGTTGTATTACTGGCTGGCAACAAATCGTTGAGTGTTAATTTCCGGCGTTGCGTAAGGTTATTTGTTAGCACAAAAACACGGCGAGGGCAGTCCTGACGGAGGTGACCAGACTCGTTACATACATGACATGTAGGGGTTTGCCCTGAGTACATAACATGCGCCTTGTGCCCGTCAACAAAGATGTGGGAGGGAATGTTTGCCTTCACTTCCATCTCCACGGAGCGAATGCCGTTAAAGCACTGCAGCTTGAAATGCAAAGCCCACCTTTCGTTGACTATTTGCCTGACAACCCCATACTTTGAAAGGACATCTTTAATTTTCAAGTTGTCTACTTCTATGGGAATATTCAAAACCCTAACATTCCTAATTACAGACTCTGAATTCCGGAGTTTGACAGTACTTTTAGTACCATTACGGTGTATAAATTCCGTTTCATAACCAAATTTTGCCAGAAAGCGGTCTACAGTCACGGAATCGTTAAACTTTACAAAAATGCAGTATTCATCAGAGTCTAGCTGCATGGTATGAACAGATTCAGAATGAAGGCCAATTACCTCGGTAATCCAGTCGTGTATTTCAAGTGCAGAGGGCTGTACTCGACGGGTGTACTTGTCGAAGGTGAAAATCACGGTGTTTTTTCTCACGGAGTTTGCCATGGTGTTCTGCAGCGAAGAAATCTCGGACAACGCCGAAATCCCAACGGCACTACGTAGAAAGATTACACGAACGAATACCAAATGCTCAATTGATAACGCTTAATTCACGTGCAAAACGTCAATAAACGAGCACGAAACACGAAAACACTGGTGTAAACACTCAACGTTCACGGAGCAAACCTGAGGAGCGTGCGACCGCTGCGACAGCTAAAGCCAGACTGGATGGGGACCCGAACCCAGGTTCTCCTGCTTACATTGCAGACGCTCTATCCATCTGAGCCACCGAGGGCACAGAGAACTGTGCGACTGCAGGAACTATCTCGCGCACGCCTCCCGCGAGACCCACATTCTCACCTTGTATGTCCACACACTATGTTCATAGTGACCCACCCCAACACACTCATTACTCGTGGAAGACATTCTTACCAAGTCCCGTAAGAGTTCGAGGAACATATGTGCATCCGCACAGAAGAAGAAGGTAATGGGTCTCACGGGAGGCGTGTGCGAGATAGTCCCTGCACTCGCACTAGCCTCTGTGCCCTCGCTGGCTCAGATGGATAGAGCGTCTGCCACGTAAGCAGGAGATCCCAAGTTCCGGTCGGGGCACACATTTTCACCCGTCCTCGTTGATATATATCAACGCCCGTAAGCAGCTGAAGGTATTAACATAATTCTAATTTCGTTCTAGACGGCTGCAGGTCATCAATGGTGCCTGTTCTTTCGGACATGTCCGAAAGAACAGACACTATATCCATATAAGTACATATTTTTCATTGTAAACTGATCGAATTTTGTGCCATGGGTTATTTGAATTCGAAGTATCACAGTAACAATTACCATAAAAATAAGCAGTTCTCTCCGAATCTGATACATAGCTCTACAAGGACTAAATAACCTTTTTTTACCGAATCGTTTCTGTAAAGTCGTTTGAGAAAGATTGCTGAGTAGCTGACATGCGCGCACTCTTGTTTTGTCAGTGGAGCACGTCGGACAACCTGCACTGCCACAGCGAGCAAACGATATTCCGTTCGTTCAGGCTAGGCAGGCAGTGCGTGTCAGCTGCGGTCAGCGCATCCACCCGGCTGCCAGCTGCCCCATTAGATTAAATGGCGATGTTCTTCGCACTGGTTAAGGCCGTCTCATTCTGGCCTCCGCTAAGCGGGTAACCTGCCCGCCCTTGATGTGGAAGGGGCATATGGTGCGTATAGCAGATATATACACTACTGGCCAATAAATTGCTACACCAAGAAGAAATGCAGATGATAAACGGGTATTCATTGGGTAAATATATTATACTAGAACTGACATGTGATTACACTTCCACGCAATTTGGGTACATACACTCCTGGAAATGGAAAAAAGAACACATTGACACCGGTGTGTCAGACCCACCATACTTGCTCCGGACACTGCGAGAGGGCTGTACAAGCAATGATCACACGCACGGCACAGCGGACACACCAGGAACCGCGGTGTTGGCCGTCGAATGGCGCTAGCTGCGCAGCATTTGTGCACCGCCGCCGTCAGTGTCAGCCAGTTTGCCGTGGCATACGGAGCTCCATCGCAGTCTTTAACACTGGTAGCATGCCGCGACAGCGTGGACGTGAACCGTATGTGCAGTTGACGGACTTTGAGCGAGGGCGTATAGTGGGCATGCGGGAGGCCGCCGGGTGGACGTACCGCCGAATTGCTCAACACGTGGGGCGTGAGGTCTCCACAGTACATCGATGTTGTCGCCAGTGGTCGGCGGAAGGTGCACGTGCCCGTCGACCTGGGACCGGACCGCAGCGACGCACGGATGCACGCCAAGACCGTAGGATCCTACGCAGTGCCGTAGGGGACCGCACCGCCACTTCCCAGCAAATTAGGGACACTGTTGCTCCTGGGGTATCGGCGAGGACCATTCGCAACCGTCTCCATGAAGCTGGGCTACGGTCCCGCACACCGTTAGGCCGTCTTCCGCTCACGCCCCAACATCGTGCAGCCCGCCTCCAGTGGTGTCGCGACAGGCGTGAATGGAGGGACGAATGGAGACGTGTCGTCTTCAGCGATGAGAGTCGCTTCTGCCTTGGTGCTAATGATGGTCGTATGCGTGTTTGGCGCCGTGCAGGTGAGCGCCACAATCAGGACTGCATACGACCGAGGCACACAGGGCCAACAGCCGGCATCATGGTGTGGGGAGCGATCTCCTACACTGGCCGTACACCACTGGTGATCGTCGAGGGGACACTGAATAGTGCACGGTACATCCAAACTGTCATCGAACCCATCGTTCTACCATTCCTAGACCGGCAAGGGAACTTGCTGTTCCAACAGGACAATGCACGTCCGCATGTATCCCGTGCCACCCAACGTGCTCTAGAAGGTGTAAGTCAACTACCCTGGCCAGCAAGATCTCCGGATCTGTCCCCCATTGAGCATGTTTGGGACTGGATGAAGCGTCGTCTCACGCGGTCTGCACGTCCAGCACGAACGCTGGTCCAACTGAGGCGCCAGGTGGAAATGGCATGGCAAGCCGTTCCACAGGACTACATCCAGCATCTCTACGAACGTCTCCATGGGAGAATAGCAGCCTGCATTGCTGCGAAATGTGGATATACACTGTACTAGTGCCGACATTGTGCATGCTCTGTTGCCTGTGTCTATGTGCCTGTGGTTCTGTCAGTGTGATCATGTGATGTATCTGACCCCAGGAATGTGTCAATAAAGTTTCCCCTTCCTGGGACAATGAATTCACGGTGTTATTATTTCAATTTCCAGGAGTGTAGATCCTGAGAAATCAGTACCCAGAACAACCACTTCTGGCCGTAATAACGGCCTTGAAACGCCAGGGCATTGAGTCACACAGAGCTTGGATGGCAGCTTCAACACGATACCACAGTTCATCACGAGTAGTGACTGGCGTTTTGTGACGAACCAGTTGCTCGGCCACCATTGACCAGACGTTTTCAATTTGTGAGAGATCTAGAGAATGTGCTGGCCAGGGCAGCAGTCGAACATTTTCTGTATCTAGAAAGGCCAGTACAGGACCTGCAACATGCGGTCGTGCATTATCCTGCTGAAATGTAGGGTTTTGCGGGATCGAATGAGGGGTAGAGCCACAGGTCGTAACACATCTGAAATGTAACGTCCACTGTTCAAAGTGCCGTCAGTGCGAACAAGAGCTGACGGAGAGGTGTAACCAACGGCACCCCATACCATCACGCCGGGTGATACGCCAGTATGGCGTTGTCGAATACACGCTTCCAATGTGCGTTCACCGCGATGTCGCCAAACACGGATGCGACCATCATGATGCTGTAAACAGAACTTGGATTCATCCGAAAAAATGACGTTTTGCCATTCGTGCACCCAGGTTCGTCGTTGAGTACACCATCGCAGGCGCTCCTGTCTGTGATGCAGCGTCAAGGGTAACGGCAGCCATGGTCTCCGAGCTGATAGTCCATGCTGCTGCTACGTCGTCGAACTGTTCATGCAGATCGTTGTTGTCTTGCAAACGTCCCCATCTGTTGACTCAGGGATCGAGACGTGGCTGCACGATCTGTTACAGCCATGCGGATAAGATGCCTGTCATCTCGACTGGTAGTGATACGAGACCGTTGGGATCCAGCACGGCGTTCTGTATTACCCTCCTGAACCCACCGATTCCATATTCTGCTAACAGTCATTGGATCTCGACCAACGCGAGCAGCAATGTCGCGGTACGATAAACCGCAATAGCGATAGGCTACAATCCGACCTTTATGAAAGCCGGAAACGTGATGGTACGCATTTCTCCTCCTTACACGAGGCATCACAACAACGTTTCATCAGGCAACGCCGGTCAACTGCTGTTTGTGTATGAGAAATCGGTTGGAAACTTTCCTCATGTCAGCACGTTGTTGGTATCGCCACCGGCGCCAACCTTGTGTGAATGCTCTGAAAAGCTAATCATTTGCATATCATAGCATCTTCTTCCTGTCGGTTAAATTTCACGTCTGTAGCACGTCATCTTCGTGGTGTAGCAATTTTAATGGCCAGTAGTGTATGTGTGTGTGAACGTACCTTGTCGTGAGGCGAGGCGAGTAGGTGCTCGGAGAGCTGGTAGGCGTTGCAGGAGCAGGCCTGCATGCGCGCCAGCAGGCGGCCGGCCAGCTGCTCTGCCTCAGCTCGCTGCTCCGGCGCCGGCAGCAGGCGCCGACCCACGCAGGCGGCTGCCACTGCCCGCCGCAGCAAGTCATTCGGCGCGCGCCGCTCTGCGTGCGTCACCTGGTCGCGCACCCGCCTCGCGCTGCCGCACCACACGTTCTCAAAGTTGTTTTCCACGTCACAAATCACAGCAACATATAAGGGGAAATTAAAGAGCTTCCGTTCGAAGGCCGTACAGTATAGAATCGGTATGTCAGACAGGCAAAATCGCCCTGAGCACTGAGGCAATCATCTTATTTCTCCATAGCGCCAGTATTACACTATCAAATTTCTTTGTCAAATGTCTTTGTCAAAGAAATTTGATGGTGTAACAGGGAACTTTGTCAAATCTCGTCTGTCGTCAAATAAATTTGATCAAATCTAGGGCCTCCCTCTATATTTGATCAAAGAATTTGCTTGTCTTCTGTTCACTGCAATGTGGTATGTTACCATGTGGAGCGCTAGCATCGTTGCAGCGTTCTGTCATCTGTAGTGCTTTTATAAACATTTCTGGTAAATACAATTGGTGTGAACCGACAACTACAAAATTAATAGAGATGTATGAAGCTGATGAGGCGCTATTCAACATGAGGCACCCAGAATACAAAAATAGATTAAGAAGATTGGAGACCAATCCTAACCTAACCTAACCTAACTCTCTCCTGTAGCAAGGACTCGGAGTGTTACAGTGACCCTGACTTCTGCAGATATAGCAGTTCTTAAGTGAGTATTGTGCTTTGTGATATGATACACTTCACTGAGCACATACTAAAATGTATGCTTATCCATTCTTAAGTAATTGATGTACGACTTGATGTCCCCCACTATAAGCTCACATAACAAGTTTTGTTGAATGCTTTTATCGTGTCGTCGTAAAACCCCGGGAGGACGACGGTTCAATCCCGCATCCGGCCATCCTGATTTAGGTTTTCCATGATTTCCCTAAATCGCTCCATGCAAATGCTGGGATGGTTCCCTTGAAAGGGGACGGCCGACTTTCTTCACCATCCTTCCCTAATCCAATGAGACCGGTGACCTCGCTGTTTGGTCTCTTCCCCCCAAACCAACCCCAACGTAAATCCCACGGCTTCACCCAGTTATGTTTCCTTTTTATCCCCCGCGTCTCTTCCATATGTGCACACAGTGCAATTGTGGTACATCTCTCACTTGAGTTGACGCAACTTCTACCTCCTAGATCGAACGGCGCCTTGTGTCGAATCGCGACTAGCACATAACTTGGCGCACCATTCCACAACGGTGGGTTTCGACAGACATGCTGCCCCATACATCTGTTTGATTCTCTGATGGATGTATATCGGTGTTTGTTCTTTGGGAGCCGAGAAAAGAATAACAGCACACTGCTCCTGTGTGGGCGCATTTGATTTTAACGTCCCCATAGTTGACGTTTTTGTATTCACCGCATGCAGGTCGGAAAGACATAATGCCACACACATATCTTGCCCACATGTCGGTGCTTATATACCTGCATCGGTATCGCTACGTTGGATACACCCTGCAGTGATGCCCTCAAATAGAAACTTATTGATCGCCCCTTATATTATCCTATGATTAAATTATCATTGAGTCACAATTGGAAGGAGACGTCACATACAAGCATCTGGGTATTCATTTTAAAACTTCATATGCCTTTTTCTTGCAACAGTATAATATTTATTTATCTTAAACCAAATGTATTTCCGTGGTATACAGACTTTCATAGTATTGCCTCGAGGAGAAGATAAATTAATGGAGTGCTTATATCATTAAAGTTAAAATCTTCTGGGTTGTTAGGACGCCACATATTTCCTCTAAAATAATCGACGTGTCGACCCCTTTGCTGGGATCTTCTTCTGGATGTTTCGGTGTCCACGACTGCTAGAACAGCTGTGTTGTAGCAATAGTGGACGCCGAAACATCCTGAAGAAGATCCCAGCAAGTGGGTCGATAAAAATAAAAGTCATGTGGCTAGGGCCTTCCGGCGGATAGACCGTTCGCCTGGTGCAAGTCTTTCGAGTTGACGCCACTTCGGCCACTTCCATGCCGATGGGGATGAAATAATGATAAGGACAACAGAACACCCAGTCCCTGAGCAGAGAATATCTCCGACCCAGCCGGGAATCGAACCTGGGCCGTTAGGCATGACAAGCCGTCGCGCGGACTACTCGGCTGCCAGGGGCGGACAATGGGTCGATAAGTCGATTATTTTCGAGGAAATATGACGCGGCCTAACAACCCACAATATTTTAACTTTAGTGACAACGGCCATGAAGGCCTGCAGACTTGCATGCTTACATCATCTCACCTAAATAAATAAGAACATCCAATTCAGTACGGAAATATTGGAAGAAAGTTGTCTCCCTGTCCTAGACGTTTTGGTTAGGCAGACGAATGATGTCTCCCTTGCATTTATAATCGTCGAGTTGTCATCACCCATCGCGAAATATGGGTGTGCTTCAAATGGCTCTGAGCACTATGCGACTCAACTTCTGAGGTCATCAGTCGCCTAGAACTTAGAACTAATTAAACCTAACTAACCTAAGGAAATCACACACATCAATGCCCGAGGCAGGATTCGAACCTGCGACCGTAGCGGTCACGCGGTTCCAGACTGAAGCGCCTTTAACCGCACGGCCACACCGGCCGGCAATATGGGTGTGCTCAAAACACCAGCACACGTACGTCGCCGGCCACTGTGGCCGAGCAGTTCTAGGCGCTTCAGTCCGGAACCGCGCTGCTGCTACGGTCGCAGGTTCAAATCCTGCCTCGAGAATGGGTGTGTGTGATGTCCTTAGGTTAGTTAGGTTTAAGTAGTTCTAAGTCTAGGGGACTGATGATCTCTTATGTTAAGTCCCATAGTGCTTAGAGCCATTTGAACACGTACGTCATACAGTTTCAGATTCATATACACTATTGGCCATTAAAATTGCTACACAGAGAAGAAATGCAGTTGATAAACGGGTACTCATTGGACAAATATACTATACTAGAACTGACATGTGATAACATTTTCACGCATTTTGGGTACATAGATCCTGAGAAATCACTACCCAGAACAATCAACTCTGGCCGTAATAACGGCCTTGATACGCCTGGGCAATGAGTCAAACAGAGCTTGGATGGCGTATACAGCTACAGCTGCCCATGCAGCTTCAACACGACACCACAGTTCATCAAGAGTAGTGACTGGCATATTGTGGCGAGCCAGTTGCTCGGCCACCATTGACCAGACGTTTTCAATTTGTGAGAGATCTTGAGAATGTGCTGGCCACGGCAGCAGTCGAACATGTTCTGTATACAGAAAGGCCCGTACAGGACCTGCAACATGCGGCCGTGCATTATCCTGCTGAAATGTAAGGTTTCGCAAGGATCGAATGAAAGGTAGAGCCACGGGTCGTAACACATCTGAAATGTAACGTCCACTGTTTAAAGTGCCGTCAATGCGAACAAGAGCTGACCGAGACGTGTAACCAGTGGCACCCCATACCATCACCCCGGGTGATACGCCAGTATGGCGATGACGAATACACGATTCCAAGGTGCGTTCACCGCGATGTCACCAAACACGGATGCGACCATCATGATGCTGTAAACAGAACATGGATTCATCCGAAAAAATGACGTTTTGCCATTGGTGCAACCAGGTTCGTCGTTGAGTACACCATCGCAGGCGCTCCTGCCTGTGATGCAGCGTCAAGGGTAACCGCAGCCATGGTCTCTGAGCTGATAGTCAATGCTGCTGCAAACGTCGTCGAACTGTTCGTGCAGATGGTTGTTGTCCTGCAAACGTCCCAGTCTGTTGACTCAGGGATCGTGACGTGGCTGCACGGTCCGTTAGAGCCATGCGGATAAGATGCCTGTCATCTCGACTGCTAGTGATACGAGGCCGTTGGGATCCAGCACGGTGTTCCGTAATACCCTCCTGAACACACCGATTCCATATTCTGCTAACAGTCATTGGATCGCGACCAATGCGAGCAGTAATGTCGCGATAGGATTAACCGCAATCGCGGTAGGCTACAATCCGACCTTTATCAAAGTCGGAAACGTGATGGTACTGATTTCTTCCCCGTACACGAGGCATCACAACAACGTTTCACCAGGCAACGCCGGTCAACTGCTGTTTGCGTATGAGAAATCGGTTGGAAAAGTTCCTCTTGTCGCCACCGGAGCCAACCTTGTGTGAATGCTCTGAAAAGCTAATCATTTGCATATCACAGCATCTTCTTCCTGTCGGTTAAATTTCGCGTCTCTAGCACGTCATCTTCGTGGTGTAGCGATTTTAATGGCCAGTAGTGTTGTTTGCCTGAAGAGCTTGCTCATATAAAGACAGTGATCAGGGAAAATGAATATTTTACCCAGCAGATTAACAGAGCGCTGTCAGTTAAAGGCAAAAACCGGAAAGTGGATGGAGAGGAGGTCACGTCGGCAATATCCCCAGCTTTTCTTTCCTTTGCTGGCAATATTTTGTTCAAAATAGCCAGAATACTCCGGTAATTTCGGTTTAAAGTGGTTTCCTACCCACTGTGTAAGATCACAGAACTTCTGGGATCAGTGAAGGCTGGAATTGACAAAACTCCTTGTCAATGTGGAATGGGTTACAAAGGCAACAACACGCGCACCATGGAAGAACGCCGCACAGAACATCAAAGCTGCACTCGCCTTTTGCAACCAACCCAGGCTGCTATTGGTGAACATAGTTTCGTCACTGGACATTCAATGGAGAACGAAAAACAATAATTTTGGCCACAGGTACATCTTTTAGGGAGCCCTTAATAAAGAATCAGTGGAAACACGCATGGCGGAAAATCTGATGAACTCTGATAGCGGTTACCGGTTGGATAATGCTTAGAACTCCATTCCACAATTTGCTTCAAACGAAGACGACAGAGTACACTAATGGCCACGGCTGGCGGCAAACCTGTGGACAGCTGAGTTCCGCAGTTTCACCAGCGAGGACACTGCCCGCCGAGTAATGTGATCAATCTGTCACAACGATCGCAGAATGCTAATAATTTGTGGGACGGGTTAAGTCTCCGTCAGTCTTCGGAGACTCACCTGAAGATGACTGGCAGGTGCCAAGTCGAAATATTGTAGAGTGTAACAATGTAAGACCAGTTGCAGACCCTAAACTTCTCTGATCATTTATTTACTTTCCAGATGTGGTTCACATGGCTCTGAGCACTATGGGACTTAACTTCTCAGGTCATCAGTCCCCTAGAACTTAGAACTACTTAAACCTAACTAAGGACAACACACACATCCATGCCCGAGGCAGGATTCGAACCGGCGACCGTAGCGGTCGCGCGGTTCCAGACTAGCGCCTAGAACCGCTCGGCCACTCCGGCCGGCTCTTCCAGATGTGTTTCGTCTTTTATAGTTAAGACATATGAGTATTCAGTGGATTCCCTAGTTACCTGGCTCTCCCACACAAAATCTGCATTTGCCCTCATCTAATGATAGGTTAGGAGGGCTCACTTTCACTACACTCACAAAATGTCAGCATATACACTGCCTGACATAAAAACTGAAGTAACCAGAAGACAAAGTCGGATGTCATTGTATCTTTGTACCCAAACGCACCATTGGCGGGTGTGTACAAGATTAGAGTTGCAATTCTCTGTAACACTTAGAACGGCCGCCAGAGTTCATTAGTCTTTTTGGTTCGTGTTTAACTTTCTTACCAAGCCAGGTGCAGTATACGAGAGTCCTCCACAAAGTAAGTTCCGTTTGGTTATGTAAAACAAACGTGTACAGATACAGCAAACATATTTATTGTACAAAAATCTACAACTGTTAAACTACTTTTTTACATAGCTTCCGAAATTTTGTAGGCACTTGTCATAGCGTGGCACAAAATTTTGTATGCCTTCTTCATAGAAGGTTGCCGCCTGTGTATTCAACCATGTGGTAACATGTTCTTTCAGCTCTTCGTCATCGTTGAAGTGTTGACCATCAAGGACAGATTTTAGGTATAAGAAGAGATGAAAGTCGCTAGGAGCGAGGTCCGGGCTGTACGGAGGATGATCAAACGCGTCCCAGTGAAATTCCCGCAAGAGTTGCTTGGTGACATTCGCCGTGTGAGGTCGGGCATTATCGTGGAAAAAAACAACACCTTTTGACAATAATCCTCGGCGCTTGTTCTGTATTGCTCGGCGCTATTTCTTAATGGTCTCGCAGTAACCGTGTGCATCGATTATTTGGCCTCGTGGTAAGAAATCAATCAGCAAAATGCCTTTTCAGTCCCAAAAAACGGTGCACACGACTTTTCGAGGTGTCAACATTTGCTTAGGCTTAACCTTCGTTCGGGGTGAAGTGTGCCTCCATTCCACTAACTGCCGTTTTGTTTCAGTGGTGTTGTACGATGCCCAAGTTTCATCCCCCGTGACTAACCGAGAAAGAAAACCATGGCCTTCCTCATTGTAACATGTGCAAAACTGAAGTGCACTGTCCATCCGTTGGTTTTTGTGTTTTTCAGTAATAGTTTTGTGTACCCAACGTGAGGAATGTTTTCGAAATTGCAGTTTTTCAGTAACAATTTCATGAATTAGTGATCGTGAGATTTGCGGAACTTCCAGAGGAAGGGCACTAAGTGTAAACTTACGGTTGTACTTAATCTTCTCTTCAGTTGTGTGAACCAGTTCATCAGTAACCACAGACAGGCGCCCACTTTGTTCTTCATCGTGCACTTGATCACGTCCTTCACTGAACAGTCTGACCCATCTTCTAACCATTGAATCACTCATAGCATTTTGTCCGTAAACCTCGCAGATTTGCCGTTGAATTTCCTTTGGCTTAACTTTCTTTGCAGTTAGAAAACGAATCACAGATCTCATTTCACACGCGGCGGCATTTTCAATTACGGCTGACATTATGAAGAAGCACTACAAAGCACACGTCGGCAGCAGCGATCTGAAAATGGCGTACATGTCTTCTCCTTGGCTCAGAGACGATGGCTGGAATTTGTATGCTTGTAATTAAAAAAAAAAAAAAACAAAGGCCTTCAGCCATTTTAAAAGTAAGTTTTTCTAAATTGGACAAGTCTTACGTTGTCTGAAGATAAAGCTTGGACCTTCTGGCTGTTGAAAATTTATTGTATTGTTTTTGAAAGTAACTGCCGCGCGTGCTCGGAACTGCGATCGTAGCGCTGCCGCGGACAGAAATAGAAACGGAACTTACTTTGTGGACGACCCTCGTATAAGCGGCGTGAACGGCATCAGATACTGAGTGATCACTATAAAAGACACGGAGAGGCCGCATACTCGTATGAGACAGCGTTATCAGCACCTGACAAAGTTTGAGAGGTGCCTTATTGTACACAGAAGCACCAAAGAAACTGGTATAGGCGTGCGTATTCAAATACAGAGATATATAAACGGGCATAATACGGCGCTGCGGTCACGAACTCCTATATAAGACAAGAACTGTCTGGAGCAGTTGTTAAGTTGGTTACTATTGCTGTAATGGCAGGTTATCGAGATTGAAGTGAGTTTGAACGTGGTGCTATACTTGGCGCACGAGCGATGGGAGTCAGAATCTCCGAGGTAACGATGAAGTTGGGATTTTTCCGTACGACCATTTCACGAGTGTACCGTGAATATCAGGAGTCTGGTAAAACATCAAATCTCCGACATCGCTGTGGTCGGAAAAAGATTCCGCAAGAACGGGACCAACGACTACTGAAGAGAATCGTTCAGCGTGACGGAAGTGCAACCCTTCCGCAAATTGCTGCAAATTTCAATGCTGGGCCATCAACAAGTGTCAGCGTGCGAACCATTCAACGAAACATAATCGATATGGGCTTTCCTTGATGACTGCACGACACAAAGCTTTACGCCTCGCCTGGGCCCACCAACACCGACATTAGACTGTTCATGACATGTTGCTTGCTCGGACGAGTCTCGTTTCAAATTGTATCGAGTGGTTGGACGTGTACGGGTATGGAGACAACCTCATGAATGTATGGGCCCCGCATGTCACCAGGGGACTGTTCGAGATGGTGGAGGTTCTGTAATGGTGTGGGGCATGAGCAGTTTGTGTGATATGGGACCCCTGATACGTCTAGATACGACTCTGAGAATTGATAAGTACGTAAGCATCCTGTCTGATCATTTGCGTCCATTTATATCCATTGTGCATTCCGACGGACTTGGGCAATTCCAGCAGGACAATGCGACACCCCACACGTCCAGAATTGCCACAGATTGGCTCCAGGAACACTCTTCTGAGTTTAAACACTTCCGCTGGCCACCAAACTCCCCACACATGAACATTATTGAACATATCTGGGAAGCCTTGCAACCTGCTGTTCAGATGAGATCTCAATCCCCTCTTACTCTTACGGATTTATGGACAGCCCTGCAGGATTCATGGTCTCAATTCCCTGCAGCACTACTTCAGAAGTTAGTAGAGTCCGTACACGTCGTGTTGCGGCACTTCTGAATGCTCGCGGGGGCTCTACACGATATTAAACAGGTGTACCAGTTTCTTTGCCTCTTCAGTGTATATCTCCAATGTGCCGGCATGTCGAATCGTGCAATATCCAGATTTTTGGTGCTTTCATATGTGACAGTGGCTGGATGTTGGGCTGCATCGGAACGTGAGAGCAGGCATATCTGCTCCTGCCATCCTAGAACAAGTAATGGACTCCCTGCGACATCTGTGTCATCCCACACAATTGGTCAGAGATTAGCAGCAGTCACACTAGGGAATTACCGTCCCGTGCGTAGGCTGCCGTTAACAAAACGGCTGTGTTTGTAGTGGTGACCGGGAAGCTTGGACTGCTGATGAATGGCAGCGCATTGTTTTCAGCGATGAATCGCCACCCTGCAGTATTCCGGATGACCATCGTCGGCGAGTATGGCAGCGACCAATGGAGAGTTCCCTTTCTTTCTATGGAGAGGCACAGAGGTGTAACTCCTAGCATCATGGTGTGAGGGGCTATCGGGTATGGCTTCAGGTCATGGCTAGTGCTGACTGAGGGAACTCTGACGGCGCAACGGCACGTCATTGGCATACTACATCCTCGCATGCTACCCATCTACATCTACATCTACACGGTTACTCTGCAATTCACACTTAAGTGCCTGGCAGAGGGTTCATCGAACCATTTTAATACTACTTCTCTACTATTCCACTCTCGAATGGCGCGTGGGAAAACGGAACACCTAAATCTTTCCGTTCGAGCTCTGATTTCTCTTATTTTATCGTGATGATCATTTCTCCCTATGCAGGTGGGTGGCAACATCATGTTTTCCCAATCGGAGGAGAAAACTGGTGATTGAAATTTCATGAGAAGGTCCCATCGCAACGAAAAACGCCTTTGTTTTAATGATTGCCACTCCAATTCACGTCTCATGTCTGTGACACTATGTCTCCTATTTCGCGATAATACAAAACGAGCTGCCCTTCTTTGTACTTTTTCGATGTCATCCGTCAGTCCCACTTGATGCGGATCCCACACCGCACAGCAATACTCCAGAATAGGGCGGACAAGCGTAGTGTAAGCAGTCTCTTTGGTAGACCTGTTGCACCTTCTAAGTGTTCTACCTGTGTTCTGAATCGCAGTCTTTGGTTTGATCTACCCACAATATTGTCTATGTGATCGTTCCAATTTAGGTTATTTGTTATTGTAATCCCTAAGTATTTAGTTGAATTTACAGCCCTCAGATTTGTGTGACTTATCGCGTAATCGAAATTTAGCTGATTTCTTTTAGTACGCGTGCGAATAACTTCACACATTTCTTTATTCAGAGTCAAATGCCACTTTTCGCACCGTACAGATATCCTATCTAAACCATTTTGCAAGTCGTTTTGATCATCTGATGACTTTACAAGACGGTAAATGACAGCATCATCTGCAAACAATCTAAGACGGCTACTCAGATTGTCTCCTATGTCGTTAATATAGATCAGGAACAATAGAGGGCCTGTAAAACTTCCTTGGGGAACGCCGAATATTACTTCTGTTTTACTCGATGACTTTCCGTCTGTTACTACGAACTGTGACCTTTCTGACAGGAAATCACGAATCCAGTCGCACAACTGATGCGATACTCCGTAGGCACGCAGTTTGGTTAGAAGACGCTTGTGAGGAACGGTGTCGAAAGCCTTCTGGAAATCTAAAAATTTCGAATTAATTTGACATCCCCTGTCGATAGAATTTATTACTTCATGAGAATAAAGAGCTAGTTGTGTTTCACAAGAACGATATTTTCTGAATCCGTGCTAACTATATGCCAATAAATCGTTTTCTTCGAGGTACTTCATAATGTCCGAATACAGTATATGTTCTAAAACCCTAATGCAAATCGACGTTAGTGATATAGGTCTGTAATTCAGCGGATTACTCCTACTTCCCTTTTTGGGTATTGGTGTGACTTGAGCAATTTCCCAGTCATTAGGTACGGATCTTTCTGTGAGCGAGTGGTTGTATATAATTGCTAAATATGGAGCTATTTTATCAGCATACCCTGAGAGGACCTGACTGGTATACAATCTGGACCGGAGGCCTTGCCTTTAATAAGTGATTTAAGCTGTTTTGTTACACCGAGAATATCTACTTCTATGTTTCTCATCTTGGCAGTTGTTCTTGATTGGAATTCAGGAATATTTACTTCGTCTTCTTTGGTGAAGGAGTTCCGGAAAACCGTGTTTAATAACTCTGATTTAGTGGCCCTGTCATAGTGACTTCACCGTTGTTGTCGCGCAGTGAAGGTATTGATTGCGTCTTGCCTCTGGTGTGCTTTATGTATGACCAGAATCTCTTTGGGTCTTCTGCCAGATTTCGAGACAGAATTTCGTTGTGGAAATTATTAAAAGCATCTCGCATTGAAGTGCCCGCTATATTTCGAACTCCTGTAAAACTTTGCCAATCTTTGGAATCGATGAGATCCCATGTCGACAGCACTCATTACTTCATGGGGATGTGTTGCACAAGAACGATATTTTCTGAATCCGTGTTGGTTATGTATCAATAAGTCATTTTCTTCAAGGTGATTCATAATGTTCGAGTACAGTATATGCTCCAAAATCCTACTGCAAATTGAGGTCAGTGATATGGGTCTGTAATTATTCAATGGGTTACTCCTATTTCCTTTCTTGAATATTGGTGAGGCCTGTGCTACTTTCCAGTCTTTAGGAACAGACCTTTCAAGAAGTGAGCGGTTGTATATGATTGCTAAGAAAGGTGCTGTTGTGTCTGCATACTCTATTATGCTACAGTGTTGGGGTGCCATTTTTAAACAGGACAATAGTCGTCTACACGTGGTACGTGCCTCTATGAACTGTCTGCGTTATGTTGAGGTAATCTTGTGGTAAGAAATATCCGCAGATCTGTCCCCTATAGAACATGTGTGGGTCCAGATCGGATGTCAGCTCTGTGCCAGTGACAGTATACAGGATACCAAGCATCAGTTACAACAGTTTTGGGTCAGCGTGCCTCAGGAGAAGAGAGAACTGATTTATGACGCCCTTCCCAACCGAATTAGTGCATGCACCCAGGCTAGAGGAGTGCATCATCATCCTGATAAGTGGGCCTTAACTATGTGTATATGAAGATGGTATCTTCATATACAGGGTGTTACAAAAAGGTACGGCCAAACTGTCAGGAAACATTCCTCACACACAAAGAAAGAAAATATGTTATGTGGACATGTGTCCGGAAACGCTTACTTTCCATGTTAGAGTTCATTTTATTACTTCTCTTCAAATCACATTAATCATGGAATGGAAACACACAGCAACAGAACGTACCAGCGTGACTTCAAACACTTTGTTACAGGAAATGTTCAAAATGTCCTCCGTTAGCGAGGATACATGCATCCACCCTTCGTCGCATGGAATCCCTGATGCGCTGCAGCAGCCCTGGAGAATGGCGTACTGTATCACAGCCGTCCACAATACGAGCACGAAAAGTCTCTACATTTGGTACCGGGGTTGCGTAGACAAGAGCTTTCAAATGCCCCCATAAATGAAAGTCAAGAGGGTTGCGGTCAGGAGAGCGTGGAGGCCATGGAATTGGTCCGCCTCTACCAATCCATCGGTTACCGAATCTGTTGTTGAGAAGCGTACGAACACTTCGACTGAAATGTGCAGGAGCTCCATCGTGCATGAACCACATGTTGTGTCGTACTTGTAAAGGCACATGTTCTAGCAGCACAGGTAGAGTATCCCTTATGAAATCATGATAACGTGCTCCATTGAGCGTAGGTGGAAGAAAATGGGGCCCAATCAAGACATCACCAACAATACCTGCCCAAACGTTCACAGAAAATCTGTGTTGATGACGTGATTGCACAATTGCGTGCGATTCTCGTCAGCCCACACATGTTGATTGTGAAAATTTACAATTTGATCGCGTTGGAATGAAGCCTCATCGGTAAAGAGAACATCTGCACTGAAGTGAGGATTGTCGCATTGTTGGATGAACCATTCGCAGAAGTGTACCCGTGGAGGCCAATCAGTTGCTGATAGTGCCTGCACACGCTGTACATGGTACGGAAACAACTGGTTCTCCCGTAGCACTCTCCATACAGTGACGTGGTCAACGTTACCTTGTACAGCAGCAAGTTCTCTGACGCTGACATTAGGGTTATCGTCAACTGCACGAAGAATTGCCTCGTCCATTGCAGGTGTCCTTGTCGTTCTAGGTCTTCCCCAGTCGCGAGTCATAGGCTGGAATGTTCCGTGCTCCCTAAGATGCCGATCAATTGCTTCGAACGTCTTCCTGTCGGGACACCTTCGTTCTGGAAATCTGTCTCGATACAAACGTACCGCGCCACGGCTGTTTCCCCGTGCTACTCGATACATCAAATGGACATCTGCCAACTCCGCATTTGTAAACATTGCACTGACTGCAAAACCACGTTCGTGATGAACACTAACCTGTTGATGCTGCATACTGATGTGCTTGATGCTAGTACTGTAGAGCAATGAGTCGCATGTCAACATAAGCACCGAAGTCAACAATACCTTCCTTCAATTGGGCCAACTGGCGGTGAATCGAGGAAGTACAGTACATACTGGCGAAACTAAAATGAGCTCTAACATGGAAATTAAGCTTTTCCGGACACACGTCCACATAACATCTTTTCTTTATTTGTGTGTGAGGAATGTTTCCTGAAAGTTTGGCCGTACCTTTTTGTAACACCCTGTATATATACACTCCTGGAAATTGAAATAAGAACACCGTGAATTCATTGTCCCAGGAAGGGGAAACTTTATTGACACATTCCTGGGGTCAGATACATCACATGATCACACTGACAGAACCACAGGCACATAGACACAGGCAACAGAGCATGCACAATGTCGGCACTAGTACAGTGTATATCCACCTTTCGCAGCAATGCAGGCTGCTATTCTCCCATGGAGACGATCGTAGAGATGCTGGATGTAGTCCTGTGGAACGGCTTCCCATGCCATTTCCACCTGGCGCCTCAGTTGGACCAGCGTTCGTGCTGGACGTGCAGACCGCGTGAAACGACGCTTCATTCAGTCCCAAACATGCTCAATGGGGGACAGATCCGGAGATCTTGCTGGCCAGGGTAGTTGACTTACACCTTCTAGAGCACGTTGGGTGGCACGGGATACATGCGGACGTGCATTGTCCTGTTGGAACAGCAAGTTCCCTTGCCGGTCTAGGAATGGTAGAACGATGGGTTCGATGACGGTTTGGATGTACCGTGCACTATTCAGTGTCCCCTCGACGATCACCAGTGGTGTACGGCCAGTGTAGGAGATCGCTCCCCACACCATGATGCCGGGTGTTGGCCCTGTGTGCCTCGGTCGTATGCAGTCCTGATTGTGGCGCTCACCTGCACGGCGCCAAACACGCATACGACCATCATTGGCACCAAGGCAGAAGCGACTCTCATCGCTGAAGACGACACGTCTCCATTCGTCCCTCCATTCACGCCTGTCGCGACACCACTGGAGGCGGGCTGCACGATGTTGGGGCGTGAGCGGAAGACGGCCTAACGGTGTGCGGGACCGTAGCCCAGCTTCATGGAGACGGTTGCGAATGGTCCTCGCCGATACCCCAGGAGCAACAGTGTCCCTAATTTGCTGGGAAGTGGCGGTGCGGTCCCCTACGGCACTGCGTAGGATCCTACGGTCTTGGCGTGCATCCGTGCGTCGCTGCGGTCCGGTCCCAGGTCGACGGGCACGTGCACCTTCCGCCGACCACTGGCGACAACATCGATGTACTGTGGAGACCTCACGCCCCACGTGTTGAGCAATTCGGCGGTACGTCCACCCGGCCTCCCGCATGCCCACTATACGCCCTCGCTCAAAGTCCGTCAACTGCACATACGGTTCACGTCCACGCTGTCGCGGCATGCTACCAGTGTTAAAGACTGCGATGGAGCTCCGTATGCCACGGCAAACTGGCTGACACTGACGGCGGCGGTGCACAAATGCTGCGCAGCTAGCGCCATTCGACGGCCAACACCGCGGTTCCTGGTGTGTCCGCTGTGCCGTGCGTGTGATCATTGCTTGTACAGCCCTCTCGCAGTGTCCGGAGCAAGTATGGTGGGTCTGACACACCGGTGTCAATGTGTTCTTTTTTCCATTTCCAGGAGTGTAGTTAAGGCTCACCGGCCATTAGACCATCTTCTGTGCGGATGCACAAACAGTGCCCGAACTCTTACTGGAATCGGCAGTAAAGCCGCGAGTAATGAGTATACTGGGCAGGGGCACTATGAATATAGTGCGGGACTATAAGATGCGAATGTGGGTCTCACAGGAGGCGTGCCAGTGATAAGTCCCTGCAGTCGCACTGTCCTCTGTGTCCTCCGTGGCTCAGATGGATGCCGTCACGGTAGCTTAGCGTGTTCGGTCAGACGGTTAGCTGCCTCCTACAAAAAAGAAAAAAAAAAAGAAAAAATGAGTTAATCGATCAACGACGAACTTAAACGGGTGTCTTACGACGTCCGCCCCGAGCAGATGCAACTAACGAAAGCGAACAAAAATGAGATTAATAAAAAAAATGGCTAGAGCGTGTGCCATGTAAGCAGGAGATCCGGGGTTCGAGTCCCGGTCGGGGCACACATTTTCAACTTTCCCCGTTTACTTATATCAACGCCTGTATGCAGCTAAGGGTATTAATTTCATTTTAATCTGATAAGTGGGCTCACACACTCAAGTTCTTTATAAATCTGACTCGGCTTTCCAGTCACCTAAATAACGTCATATACCCTCTCAAACTGTGAAGCTACATTTCGTATCCTCCTTCTCTTCCGAGGGCTTAATTTTTTTACAGCCAGTGTATTCACGTCTAGATCTTTTGGTTTTGTGGTTTTCATACTCCGTTTTTCGTTACCTAAATGACGTGAAACACTTCACTGCTGCTGTGGTGAGAATTTCAGATTATCATGGCGAGAGACGCCAAGTGAACAAGCTCTGTTCGTACGAAATCTTTCACAGGTCTCGGGACTACCCTTCAAGAGGGCTTTCAGCAACTTGACCATTACTGCGTCCTCCCATGACGCAACAGCAGAGAGGGGCACGCTGAACACTGGAACAGGAGTCACACTATGTCTGTTTTTCAGACAAGTTATGCTTCTGCATGCCATATCATGATGGAGGCGTCCGTGTATGCTGGCTCCGAGGGAGGACGAACGTTACCGGCTTACATTCGTCATTGTCGTAATGTCACAGCACCTGGTGTGATGTTACGGGGTGCCACTGATAACACAGCGCTATCACTTTTCGTTTAGCCGCTAATATGGACAGCAGGCGTTTAATCTCTGGCAGGTTAAGGGCGGTGGCTGTGCCCTATCTTCTGGGTATCCGTGAGTTCACCTTTCGACAAGGTAATGCAAGAGTGCATACTGCTCGGTGTTGTGAACAGACATGGGTTGCAACATACTTACGTAGAAGCTCACGCTAAGATCTGAGGTGACACGGGATTTGAGGCCATCCGTGTCTGGCACATAAGCAGCTACGTGCAGGAGTGAGACGGCGACGGGTCAAGCTGAGAATTTTCAGGTCTCTGTGGCTGGAGACAGTACAGAATGACTCTGACGTCAGGCTAAGCAGGTAGAGATTGCGAAGATAAGGAAATAAGACTCTGAAACTTCCTGGCAGATTAAAACTGTGTGCCGGACCGAGACTCAAACTTGAGACCTTTACCTTTCTCGGGCAAGTGCTCTACCATCTTTTTTTTTTATTAATCTCATTTTGTTCGTTTTAGTTCGTTGCATCTGCTCGGGGTGGACGTCTCAAGACACCTGTTTCAGTTCTTCGTTGATCCATGAACTCAGTATTTTATTACAGAGAGCAGCTAACCCTCTGACCGAACACACTGAGCTACCGTACCGGCACCATCTGAGTTACCCAATCACGACTCACGCCCCGACCTCACAGCTTTACTTCCGCCAGTACCTCGTCTCCTACCTTCCAAACTTTACAGAAGCTTTCCTGCGAACCTTGCAAGGACTAGCACTCCTGAAAGAAAGGATATTGCGGGGACATGGCTTAGCCACAGCCTGTGGGATGTTTCCAGAATGAGATTTTCACACTGCAGCGGAGTGTGCGCTGATATGAAACTTCCTGTCAGATTAAAACTGTGTGCCGGACCGAGACTCGAACACGGGACCTTTGCCTTTCGCGGGCAAGTGCTCTACCATCTGAGCTACCCAAGCACGACTCACGCCCCGTCCTCACAGCTATTCTTCCGCCAGTACCTCGTCTCCTACCTTCCAAACTTCTCATTCTGGAAACATCCCCCAGGCTGTGGCTAAGCCATGTCTCCGCAATATCCTTTCCTTCAGGAGTGCTAGTCCTTGCAAGGTTCGCAGGAGAGCTTCTGTAAAGTTTGGAAGGTAGGAGACGAGGTACTGGCAGAAGTAAAGCTGTGAGGACGGGGCATAAGTCGTGCTTGGGTAGCTCAGATGGTAGAGCACTTGCCCGCAAAAGGCAAAGGTCCCGAGCTCGAGTCTCGGTCCGGCACACAGTTTTAATCTGCCAGGAAGATTCATATCATTGGCACACTCCGCTGCAGAGTGAAATTCTCATTCTGGAAATAAAACTCTGGTTGGCTTACTGGTCTACTTTTAATGCTTTTTCACTTGTTTAAAGTGACCATGCAGAAGAGCACAGACACTGGTTTATAGCTTCAGTAAGTGTAAAACTCACATGAGGATTACTAGATTCTCCAATCAGTTACCACGACAAAAGGACCACACCGGCCTGTAACTTTATTAGGATTTGGGTTCACACAGTAACTCATGGTACTACAAGCCACGAATCACGGAATTGCCAGATTCTGTTTCTCTAATCTACTCTTAGGTTCAGCTGCATTTCACAATGGAAGTGACAAACAGATACAGGTCTGTATAGACAAATATAAGAAGGAAACCAATAACCACAGTCGAGGTACATATAGGCAAGAGTTACATTGAGGTGACAAAGGTC
This sequence comes from Schistocerca nitens, assembly GCF_023898315.1. Taxonomy (NCBI): domain Eukaryota; kingdom Metazoa; phylum Arthropoda; class Insecta; order Orthoptera; family Acrididae; genus Schistocerca; species Schistocerca nitens. Next base: position 776,980,577 of record NC_064616.1, read on the forward strand.
ATGGTATATCTCCTAATATCGTTTCGGACCTCATTTTTCCCGGCATGATGCAGAAGCTCGACGTGGCATGGACTCACCAAGTCATCGGAAGTCCTCTGCAGAAATAATTAGCAATGCTGCCTCCATAGCTGTCCATAACTGCGAAAGCGTTGCTGGTGCAGGATTTTGTGCACGAACTGACTTCTCGATAATAGCTCATAAACATACGATGGTATTCATGTTGGACGATCTTGGTGGCCAGATCATTCCCTCGAACTATCCACAATGTTCTTCAAACCAATCAAGAACAATTGTGGCCTGGTGACATGACGTATCGTTGTATGGGAAGATGAAGTCCATGGCTGCAAATGGTCTCCAAGTAGTCGAACATAGCCATTTCCAGTCAATGAACGGTTCAGTTGGATCAGCGGATCTAGCCCATTCCACGTTAACACAGCCCACACCGTTATGCAGCCTGGTTGGCAACTCGAATCCATGGCTTCGTGGGGCCTGCGCCACCCTCGAACCTTACCATCAGCTCTTACCAACTGAAATCGGGCCAGACCACTCTTTTTCAGGCGTCTAGCGTTCAGCCGATACGGTCATGAGTGCAGGAGAGACGCTGCAGGTGATGTCGTGCTATTAACAAAGGCACTCGCGTCGGTCGTGTGCTCCATTAGCCCATTAACGCCAAATTACGCTGCATTGTCCTAACGGGTACGTTCGTCGTACATCCCACATTGATTCCTGTGATTATTTCACGCAGTGTTGCTTGTCTGTTAGCACTGACAATTCTACTTAAGCGCCGCATACTCTAGGTCGTTAAGCGAAGGCTTTCGGCCATTGTGTTGTCCGTGGTAAGAGGTAACGCCTGAAATTTGGTATTCTAGGCCCATTCTTGACACTGTGGATCTCAGATTACTGAATTCCGTAACGACTTCCGAAATGGAATGTTCCATGCATCTAGCTCCAACTGTCATACCACATTCACAGTCTGTTAATTCTCATCGTGTAGCCATAATCACGTCGGAAACCTTTTCACATGAATCACCTGAGTACAACACATTGCCCTGCCAATGTACTGTCGTTTTATGTACCTCGATACTACCGCCATCTGTATATGTGCATATCGCTATCCCATGACTTTTGTCACCTCAGTGTACAAATCCCTCTTAGGCTGCAAGGTTAATGAAATGTAATGCTCACTTGCATAGTATCTGATGTAGGCTGCTGTTCATCCGAGGCTGCTGAGTGAAACTCTTCTCTCTCTGGAACTCTGCTCTGCCTGACGTTACAGAACCTCTATATTCGGTATTTGGGCCTGCTTGATTATAGATGGTACGTGATTGCATCGCCTTTTACCCTAAATTCGGAATCAGTGAGCCTGAAATCAACGATTTCCCAAAACTTATGACACCACGTACTGAACTGGTGAAAGCGGCTTGAACTGTATGTCTCCGTCGAATTTACAACGCTTACTGCTAATATTCATAATGGCTGTTACTCTGGCCAGCACGTTCTCCAGATCTCTCAAGAACTGAAATCATCTGGCCATTGTTTGCCGAGAGATTGGCATGCTATCACTCGCCCGCCGCTACGATTGATGAACTCTGGTACCGAGTTAATGCTGTATGGTAGACTTCGCTTTATTGAGAGAATTCTAGGAAAGTGTAGCTCGTCTATAATGGAGATCGCATTAGAACACAAGTGCGAACCCTTCTTGAGTTCTGCTAGAGTGTTTAGCATCCCCATCATGCAGGATTAAAGGAAGACACTGAAGCAGTTCAGAGACGTTAACCAGATCTGCTACTTGCAAGTTCAATCAGCACTCGAGTATTACCGAGATGCTTCGTAAACTCAAATGGGGTCCCCGGATAGAAGACGACGTTCTTTTCCCGAAACATATTCGAGGAACTTTAGAGGACCGGTATTTCCGGCTGATTGCAGAAAGCTTCTACTGCTGCCAACGTACATTTCGTGTAAGGATCACGAAGACAAGAATAGCGATTGATGCTCGTGCGAAGACATATATGTAGTCGTTTTCCCCCACTTCATTTGCGAGTGGAACAGGAAAGGGAAGGACTAAATTCAGATGGCTCTGAGTACTATGGGACTTAACATCTGAGGTCATCAGTCCCCTAGAACTTAGAACTACTTAAACCTAACTAACCTAAGGACATCACACACATCCATGCCCAAGGCAGGATTCGAACCTGCGAGCGTAGCGGTCGCGCGGTTCCAGACTGTAGCGAGGAAAGGACTAGAAATGGTACAAAGTGCCCTCCACCATGCTCCATATGATGTCTTTCGGAGTATGTATGTAGATGTACAGCGGGTGAACAAAAATATGGAAATACCAAGAACACACCACCTTACCATGCCTAACAGTGGGTAGGAAAACCATTGGCTTCCAAACCAGCTCCCAGTCGTCTCGGAAGGGATAAATACACGCCCTATAAGCATTTAAAGGGAGCGTTACACAATTCTACCTGCAAAACAGTGGCAGTTAGGAAACGATGATGGAAGTGAATAGCGACTACGCACTCTTCTTTCCAAATAGGACCACAAATGTTAGTAATACTGAGGTCTGGCGACTGGTGGCCAGGGGAGATACGACTATACAGCCTCGTCCTGGACGATGTGAACAGGAGTCATGTCCTCTTGGGACACATCATCACTGTTGGAGAACAACCATTGTACCATGGGGTGGTCCTGATTAGCCAGAATGGTCACGTCACCCTTGGCAGTAATGTGACCTTGAAGAGTAGCCATGTGACCCACGGAATACCAATATATGGCTGCCCAAGTCGTCATTGAACCCCCGTCGTGTTTCGCTCTTGGGACGTAAACTTAGGCGCCGGCGGCTGTGACCGAGCGGTTCTCGACGCTTCAGTCTGGAATCGCACGACCGCTACGGTTGCAAATTCGAATCCTGCCACGGGCATAGATGTGTGTGATGTCCTTAGGTTAGTTAGATTTAAGTAGTTCTAAGTTCTAGGGGACTGATGACCTCCGATGTTAAGTCTCATAGTGCTCAGAGCCATTTGAACCATTTGCGGCTTCGGCAGCACGAAGTCCCATAGTGCTCAGAGCCATTTGAACCATTTGCGGCTTCGGCAGCACGTTTTCCAGTTACGGGGATTTGCGTCACTGATGTGTGGTTTTGGATTTCCAGCTCATCCTGCAATTCTCGGCTTATGGAGCTCCTTTCGTGTTGTTTCGGTGCTGGCAGGGTTCGTAAGTGCGAAATTCAGTTCTGTAGTGACTTTTTGATTTGTAGTCCTTTTATTTTTCACCACACTTCTCTTCACTGACCGTCTGTCACGATCAATTAATATCCCCCTTCATCCGCCTTGTGACTTGGCGGATGACATTTTTCTGCCTACCCTGTATGTGGTACAAATCTTCGATGCGGTGCCTCTTTAAACACCAACGAGCCACGTTCGAATTTAGCTAGCTCCGACATAATGCACTCACAACTAGACAGAACACTGTTCCGATCACTATTGACACTTTTAACTTATTGAGGACATTACACAGGTGCCGTTCGTGGTCAAAAACAACAGTGCAACCGCAGGCTTGACTACCATCTGTATTTCTCGCGGTGTTTCCATATTTTTGTCCAAGCCCAGTAGATGTAGCATGACGTAGCTATATCTGTCGTCCAAGCCCATTTCAACTTAATACCGAACAGGGTTACAGACGTTCTTGTTGCTAGAGGTGGCAGCTCTGTGTGCTCAACCGCGCGTGGTAGCCGTGCGGTCTGAGGCGTCTAGTCACGGTCCGCGCGGCTGCCCCTGTCGGAGGTTTGAGTCCTCCCTCGGGCATGGGTGTGTGTGTCGTCGTTAGCCTAAGTTAGATTAAACAGTGTGTAAGCTTAGGGACCAATGACCTTAGCAGTTTGGTCCCATAAGACCTTACCACAAATTTCCAAATTTTTCTGTGTGCTCGAATTCGCACCCTGTATACCCCAAATCATATATAAATTTAATCATGAATCTTCTTACTCTCCCATATATGCACAATAAATAAAATTTCGTTGTTTGCTCTAGTTCTGGTGTTGCAGTTGTAATGGCTAGGTTTCGGCGAAGACATTTAGGTTTTTGCTAAGACATTTCTTCGCAATACACTTTATCCAGGAGTGCTGTTCCAGCAAGGAATGTAGGAGTTTCTGAGAAGTTCGGAAAGTCGAACAGAGGTACTGACAAAAATGAAATTGGGAGAATGATTTGTCAGTAGTATCGGATGCTCAACTACACGTGGGATCAGTTGCCTTGCAACAGCCACTGCCAGTTCCAAGCCCAGATAAAGGAGGAGGGTTGGCATTGGGATAACAACCCAATCCTGCACAACAGAACTAAAAGATCACTTTTTCGAAACCTGTAATTATTTCCCATTGCGATGTATGAGTTTAAAATGTGACTCAAAGGTGTCTACAACCTTCCTCTGCAATGATGTAAAAGTGTGGCACCCTGCGATGTCACCCTTGGGCTTGGCAAAACTTCTATCAGAAAGATGTCAACACATGCGAAAAAAAGAACAAAGCCCAAAGTTCAAGTGAGGTGTAAAGTGGATTAATGATACCACATTGGCACAGAGAAAACGCGTGTCAGAATCCTGGCTGCCTGCTAGTAGGTATGGCAGAACGGAGACATGTCAAATGGTTGCCTACCTGTAGGCGCCTAGGATTGTCGTCACAAGTTTTCTCCGTACAGATACATTTTTAAAGTGCTCAACAAACGTGGGTGGGTGGCACTGAGGATGTCGCCGAAATGGGTGGCCTTATAGGGACCCTTTGACGTTTATTTCACGTAAGTGTCAATGCTGAACCCCTCTGTGAACACGCTACAGGAAGGAAGAAAACAAGAGGCTGAGAAAGCCTTTGCTACTTTGGATCACATTAAAATTTCGTGGAACAATTTTGAACGGTTCATACTGATTCCACTCTGTTGTTGTTGTGTTGTTGTGGTCTTCAGTCTTGAGACTGGTTTGATGCAGCTCTCCATGCTACTCTATCCTGTGCAAGCTTCTTCATCTCCCAGTACTTGCTGCAACCTATGTCCTTCTGAATTTGCTTAGTGTAGTCATCTCTTGGTCGCCCTCTATGATTTTTACCCTCCACACTGCCCTCCAATGCTAAATTTGTGATCCCTTGATGCCTCAGAACATGTCCTATCAACCGATCCCTTCTTCTAGTCAAGTTGTGGCACAAACTCCTCTTCTCCCCAATTCTATTCAATACCTCCTCATTAGTTATGTGATCTACCCATGTAATCTTCAGCATTCTTCTGTAGCACCACATTTCGAAAGCTTCTATTCTCTTCTTGTCTAAACTATTTATCGTCCATGTTTCACTTCCATACATGGCTACACTCCATACAAATACTTTCAGAAATGACTTCCTGACATTTAAATCTATACTCGATGATAACAAATTTTTCTTCTTCAGAAACGCTTTCCTTCCCATTGCCAGTCTACATTTTATATCCTCTCTACTTCGACCATCATCAGTTATTTTGCTCCCCAAATAGCAAAACTCCTTTACTACTTTAAGTGTCTCATTTCCTAATCTAATTCCCTCAGCATCACCAGACTTAATTCGACTACATTCCATTATCCTCGTTTTGCTTTTGTTGATGTTCATCTTCCACTCTGTACACCAGAGCAAAAATTGCAGTCGCACTGCACTACAAAGATGTGCGATCACATTCAATGGGGGTACTGGCCCACGATGTATTTTGGAGAAATGTTGAAGCATCCATGGGGGTCAGCAGTGTCATAGATTTTTAAGAACGTCGTCCTGTAGCTCATCGAACTGTGAACTGTCGTTTTAGACCATAAAATGTATGGGAATCAACGCCTCCCAGGAGTGGTGGTTTCATTGACACACTTCATGCCAGCCCCTGAGGCCTTTTCGAGTCGATCCTTAGCGGTAGTGTGTCTGAAACGTTTTCCTCGGTCACACATAAGAACACAGTGTGATTTCAAGGTTGGGCCTCGCCTTTCTAACCCCCGTCGCGTAGGCGTCAAAAGAAGAGGTGAAATTGCGAAAGACGGGGTGCGACGACTTTCCCATTGTGTGTCACGTACAGGGTAGCGTTGGGCACAATGGTGATGAAATTTGGCGCCAATGTGACATCATTAATCCACCTTCCACCTCACATGAACTTCCGAGTTTTGGCTTTTTTTCGCGTGTTTCGGAACTTGCTGTCTGAACTGCCGACGAGCTCGAAGGTGACGTCATACGGCGCCACACGTTTGCTCCATTGAAAAGGAAGGTTGTTGTGGTATCGATAGCTACGATGCCACGGCGTAAATACAAGTTCTAAAGTTGGCATTACGACAGACACCGACGACAGCGCACTCTAGCCGGAGAGGGAGAGCTCTACGAGCTCCGCTCCAGATTCTCCCCATTTCATCAAGAGCAGGCGGCCTGGAAACATCGCTTCAACCTCAGCTTGCTATTGAGACTATGTATCTACTTACGACGGGAATACTGTTTCGCACCTACGGGTTCTTCAGTGTAAAGTTACGTATCTCATTGAATAATAATTAAATGTACTTTCACGTAACAAGCTGTACCGAGAGTCTTACCTCACCTCCTCCTGCTCACTTCTTACATTCGACCAACCTATCAGTTTTCAGGAGCAGACCTACGCACCGCCTTCCAGGCGGGATACAAATGTTGTAGACAGCTTTTACCCAATTTTTAAACTTACACATCGCAATGGGAAAGAACTACGGGATTTCGGAAAAGTGATCCTTTAATTGTGTTGCACGGTGTACAGGGTTATTACAAATGATTGAAGCGATTTCACAGCTCTACAATAACTTTATTATTTGAGATATTTTCACAATGCTTTGCACACACATACAAAAACTCAAAAAGTTTTTTTAGGCATTCAAAAATGTTCGATATGTGCCCCTTTAGTGATTCGGCAGACATCAAGCCGATAATCAAGTTCCTCCCACACTCGGCGCAGCATGTCCCCATCAATGAGTTCGAAAGCATCGTTGATGCGAGCTCGCAGTCCTGGCACGTTTCTTGGTAGAGGAGGTTTAAACACTGAATCTTTCACATAACCCCACAGAAAGAAATCGCACGGGGTTAAGTCGGGAGAGCGTGGAGGCCATGACATGAATTGCTGATCATGATATCCACCACGACCGATCCATCGGTTTTCCAATCTCCTGTTTAAGAAATGCCGAACATCATGATGGAAGTGCGGTGGAGCACCATCCTGTTGAAAGATGAAGTCGGCGCTGTCGGTCTCCAGTTGTGGCATGAGCCAATTTTCCAGCATGTCCAGATACACATGTCCTGTAACGTTTTTTTCGCAGATGAAAGAGGGGCCGTAAACTTTAAACCGTGAGTTTGCACAAAACACGTTATCTTTTGGTGAATTGCAAATGCGTGAGGATTCTCTACCACCCAGATTCGCACATTGTGTCTGTTCACTTCACCAGTAAGAAAAAATGTTGCTTCATCACTGAAAACAAGTTTCGCACTGAACGCATCCTCTTCCATGAGCTGTTGCAACCGCGCCGAAAATTCAAAGCGTCTGACTTTGTCATCGGGTGTCAGGGCTTGTAGCAATTGTAAACGGTAAGGCTTCTGCTTTAGCCTTTTCCGTAAGATTTTCCAAACCGTCGGCTGTGGTACGTTTAGCTCCCTGCTTGCTTTATTCGTCGACTTCCGCAGGCTACGCGTGAAACTTTCCCGCACGCGTTCAACCGCTTCTTCGCTCACTGCAGGCCGACCCGTTGATTTCCCCTTACAGAGGCATCCAGAAGCTTTAAACTGCGCATACCATCGCCGAATGGAGTTAGCAGTTGGTGGATCTTTGTTGAACTTCGTCCTGAAGTGTCGTTGCACTGTTATGACTGACTGATGTGGGTGCATTTCCAGCACGACATACGCTTTCTCGGCTCCTGTCGCCATTTTGTCTCACTGCGCTCTCGAGCGCTCTGGCGGCAGAAACCTGAAGTGCGGCTTCAGCCGAACAAAACTTTATGAGTTTTTCTACGTATCTGTAGTGTGTCGTGACCATATGTCAATGAATGGAGCTACAGTGAATTTATGAAATCGCTTCAATCATTTGTAATAGCCCTGTAGATTTAGAGCACTGGCCAATAAGTGCTGTCTCAGTTTCCACAATGACTGGTTACTGTTTTCTCTACCACATTAGGAGAGTCAGAATAATTTTTCCTTCTGGTAATAGCTACTGAACCAATGAAACGTGAAACGTGAGTCTAGTGCTGTAAAGATTTGCACGTACCTATAGTCCGTTTCGCAGGCCCGGTCTTCGGCGAACACGGTCCGCAGCGCCAGCAGCGCCGCACAGCCGAGCAGCGGCGACTCTAGGAAGCTGCGCAGCCCCAGGACGCACTCCCGGCGGTGATAAGCGTCGAGCGCCTGGCGACGGCACCACGCGCTGCAGAACAGCGCCTGCATCACGCAACCACAGCTGCTTGTTAAAAGTACAGTGTTTTTTAGTATATTAAAGTACTAGTGACGACTCTGGTAGTACCTATTGGGAAACCCGAAGCAGTCAACAAGGCCCATACAAGCTGGATCCACACTTCACTATTATAACAGCCGAGTTGATTGCCAGTTTGCAAGCCCTGCCATTCATAAAGACGACCACAGAAGACATAATACTATAATATCTGATGGTATGTCAGCCCTACAACTGACCAGAAACCCTCATGATACACTACTGGCCATTAAAATTGCTACACCACGAAGATGACGTGCTACAGACGCGAAATTTAACCGACAGGAAGAAGATGCTGTGATAATGCAAATGATTAACTTTTCAGAGCATTCACACAAGGTTGGTGCCGGTGGCGACACCTACAACGTGCTGACATTAGGAAAGTTTCCAACCGATTTCTCATACACAAACAGCAGTTGACCGGCGTTGCCTGGTGAAACGTTGTTGTGATGCCTCGTGTAAGGAGGAGAAATGCGTACCAACATGTTTCCGACTTTGACAAAGGTCGGATTGTAGCCTATCGCGATTGCGGTTTATCGTATCGCGACATTGCTGCTCGCGTTGGTCGAGATCCAATGACTGTTAGCAGAATATGGAATCGGTGGGTTCAGGAGGGTAATACGGAACGCCGTGCTGGATCCCAACGGCCTCGTATCACTAGCAGTCGAGATGACAGGCATCTTATCCGCATGGCTGTAACGGATCGTGCAGCCACGTCTCGATCCGTGAGTCGACAGAGGGTGACGTTTGCAAAACAACAACCATCTGCACGAACAGTTCGACGACGTTTGCAGCAGAATGGACTATCAGCTCGGAGACCATGGCTGCCGTTACCCTTGACGCTGCATCACAGACAGGAGCGCCTACGATGGTGTACTCAACGGCGAATCTGAGTGCACGAATGACAAAACCTCATTTTTTCGGATGAATCCAGGTTCTGCTTACAGCATCATGATGGTCGCATCCGTGTTTGGCGATATCGCGGTGACCGCACATTGGAAGCGTGTATTCGTCATCGCCATACTGGCGTATCACCCGGCGTGTTGGTATGGGGTGCCATTGGTTACACGTCGTGGTCACCTCTAACGTCTTCCAGGGGCAACAAAAATTTGATTTTCCATATTCCCCGTAATTGATGACCAAATTAAAAAATTCGAAAGGTTGTCATAATCTTCTCAATAATAGGTATAATTTTATGGCCGGCCGGTGTGGCCGAGCGGTTATTGGCGCATCAGTCTGGCACCGCGCGTCGCTACGGTCGCAGGTTCGAATCCTGCCTCGGGCATGGATGTGTGTGATGTCCTTAGGTTAGTTAGCTTTAAGTAGTTCTAAGTTCTAGGGGACTGATGACCTCAGATGTTAAGTCCCATAGTGCTCAGAGGCATTTTTTTATAATTTTATGTTAAAAGTTCAACACAGTAACACAAGTACTACAGTTAGAAACTGTGTGTTTGTCTAGAGGTAGCGTAACTGACGGTGCGCAAATACCGGGACTACATTCACCCATTATTTGAGAATGAGAACACTTAAGAGATTTCCAACAAACTTTAAACAGAATTTCGAACCTTTGCGAAACTTTTTCTTACTGTCACACCCCACAAAATGTTAAAAGGAAGAAAGTTTATCGCTTACTATATTTTAGTTATTCATGCAGTCAGTCTTCTGTATCAGGCACGACGTTTTAATTTATTACACCTTTACTAACGATTCTATTCGCAATACAGTTTCCAGGCAGTATCAACAAATACTACTGAGTGTACCTGCAAAATTTTATCATTGTATGACGCATAGTGCAGGAGATATGGCAGCATAAACATTGGGGTACATGAAAAACTAGTATTTGCTTGAAATGGAGCGCAAATTACCCAGACTATATTCATCCAGTATTTCATATTAAGAGCCTTTGCAACTTTAAACAAGCTTTTTAAGCTTAATTTCAAACCTTTACAACAGTGTAGTGAAGCGGTCCAAGAAATTCGAGGATGGTTGTGTGTGCTGAAAGAACACTTGGCAATGATATCACCTATCTCGGTACGCTGCAACTGTAGCTTACGCCACAACTTCAAACTGAAAGCAGGTTTTCATTCTGCAACAATATGGCGCCTCTCCACATTTCCACAATTGTGTACGTGATTACCTGGACCCACGCACGTTAGCACGCCGCTTCCGTGATTCGGTCAGAGCGCTCCGGCCCCGGATCAAATTCACCCGGAGGATTAACGACGAGGGTAGGTGTGCCGTCCAGCTTGGATGTAGTTTTTAGTTGCTTTGGTTTCCCACACGTAACTAGATGAATACCGGACTGGTACCTACGTCCCGCGTCAGTTGCGCGATTCGCAAACGTTTCGAAAACGTCTCACACTTTCACATGGGATCACACCAGACGCAGACAGATGAGGGGCACAAATTCCATTCCGGGGGAGAAGGGGTGGCGACAGGAACGGCATCCGGCCAAGAGCTACCACTATTATTGCCAGATCCAGATTAACAAAGCGACCCGGAGAAGACATGGGAGAAGGCCAGGAAAAAACAATAAGTGTAGGAAACTTCCTGAATGGGAAGTTGTCACCCAGCTGGAAATGTCGTGATGCGCCGTTGACCTGGCACCACTTCAGTGGCCGCCATGGTCTCTGGACTTAACACCTTGCGAATTTTCTTCTAGGGTTACACCAAGGATAGCGTTATGTGCCACCTCATCCATATACAGGATGGTCCATTGCTCGTGACCGGGCCAAATATCTCACGACATAAGCGTCAAACGAAAAAACTACAAAGAACGAAACTTGTCTAGCTTGAAGGGGGAAACCAGATGGCGCTATGGTTGGCCCGCTAGATGCCGCTGCCATAGGTCAAACGGATATCAACTGCGTTTTTTTAAACAGGAAACCCCATTTTTATTATATATTTGTGTAATACGTAAAGAAATATGAATGTTTTAGTTGGACCACTTTTTTCGCTTTGTGGTAGATGGCGTTGTAGTAGTCACAAACATATGGTTCACAATTTTAGACGAACAGTTGGTAACAGGTAGGTTTTTTAAAATTAAAATGCAGAACGTAGGTACGTTTGAACATTTTATTTCGGATGTTACAGCGTGATTCCCTGTAAATACCACATTAATGCAATAAATGCTCAAAATGATGTCCGTCAACCTCAATGCATTTGGCAATACGTGTAACGACATTCCTCTCAACAGCGAGTAGTTCGCGTTCCGTAATGTTCACACATGCATTGACAATGCGCTGACGCATGTTGTCAGTTGTTGTCGGTGGATCACGATAGCAAATATACTTCAACTTTCTCCACAGAAAGAAATCCGGGGACGTCAGATCCGGTGAACGTGCGGGCCATGGTATGGTGCTTCGACGACCAATCCACCTGTCATGAAATATGCTATTCAACACCGCTTCAATCACACGCGAGATATGTGCCGGACATCCATCATGTTGGAAGTGTATCGCCATTCTGTCATGCAGTGAAACATCTTGTAGTAACATCGGTAGAACATTATGTAGGAAATCATATATTGCACCATATAGATTGCCATCGATAAAATGGATTTTCCGTTGCCCAATAGTGCATCTATGCCGGTTTACGTTACCGCTGTTGGTGAATGACGCTTCGTCGCTAAATAGAACGCGTGCAAAAAATCTGTCATCGTCCCGTAATTTCTCTTGTGCCCAGTGGCAGAACTGTACACGACGTTCAAAGTCGTCGCCTTGCAATTTCTGGTGCATAGAAATATGGTACAGGTGCAATCGATGTTGATGTAATTCTCAACACCGACGCTTTTGAAATTCCCGATTCTGGCGCAATTTGTCTGCTACTGATGTGCGGATTAGTCGCGACAGCAGCTGAAACACCTACTTGGGCATCATAATTTGTTGCAGGTCGTGGTTGAACACTTTCTGTTACCTTAAATAACGCAACTATCCGGCTAACAGTCCGGCGCTTGGATGATGTCCAGGATACCGAGCAGCGTACATAGCACACGCCCGTTGGGCATTTTGATCACAATAGCCATACATCAACACGATATCGACCTTTTCCGCAATTGGTAAACGCTCCATTTTAACACGGGTAATGTATCACGAAGCAAGTACCGTCCGCACTGGCGGAATGTTACGTGATACCACGTACTTATACGTTTGTGACTATTACAGCGCCGTCTATCACAAAGCGAAAAAAGTGGTCCAACTAAAACATTCATATTTCTTTACAAACTACACGAATATGTAATAAGAAATGGGAATTACTATTTAAAAAACCGCAGTTGATATTCGTTTGAGCTATGGCAGCACCAACTAGCGGGCCAACCATAGCGCCATCTGGTTTCCCCCTTCAAGCTAGACGAGTTTCGTTCTTTGTAGTTTTTTCATTTGATGCTTATTTCGTGAGATATTTGGCCCAGTCACTATCAATGAACCACCCTGTATATACGATGGCTATTCGGAAAATAAGGTCCGATCGGGAGCGACATGGAAACCACAGTGAAAACCCGATAAACTTTTGCGCAGATGTGTTGTGCAGTGTCTCTAATATGCCCATCGATAGCGTCACGTTGCTCTTTTCAGTTCTGAGCGCACATTGAGCACATAAAGATTCTTAGCTAAACAGCGTCTCTCTCGAAGTATGAGGGTCAAGTGAGAGATTTCGCCTGATTTCATGTTGCCCACATAACACAACTGTCATGCGGTTCCTTCTTCATGACAATTCTCGGCCGCACTCTGCAGGATCAATGAATATATTCCTGCAGCGGTTTCGATAGGAAGTGTTTGATCACCCAAAATATACCTTGTAATTGGATACACCTGAGTTTTATCTCTGATCACATGAACTGCTGGCTCTGAAGACAACTTTTTGGCACAGTCAACGAGCTGTAAACTAGCGGAGAGAATTGGCGGAAAGCACAAGCGGCTGCCTTCTATGACGAAGGTACTGGCAAGGTGGTACAACGCTAGGGCAAATGTTTACTACGTTGGAGCGGCGACTATTTAGAGACGTAGCTGGAAGATGTACATTACTGTAGAAAATAAAACATTTTTGAAACTTCCTGGCAGATTAAAACTGTGTGCCCGACCGAGACTCGAACTCGGGACCTTTGCCTTTCGCGGGCAAGTGTTCTACCAACTGAGCCACCGAAGCACGACTCACGCCCGGTCTCACAGCTTTACTTCTGCCAGTATCTCGTCTCCTACCTTCCAAACTTTACAGAAGCTCTCCTGCGAACCTTGCAGAACTAGCACTCCTGAAAGAAAGGATATTGCGGAGACATGGCTTAGCCACAGCCTGGGGGATGTTTCCAGAATGAGATTTTCACTCTGCAGCGGAGTGTGCGCCGATATGAAACTTCTTTCAGGAGTGCTAGTTCTGCAAGGTTCACAGGAGAGCTTCTGTAAAGTCTGGAAGGTAGGAGACGAGATACTGGCAGAAGTACAGCTGTGAGACGGGGCGTGAGTCGTGCTTCGGTGGCTCAGTTGGTAGAGCACTTGCCCGCAAAAGGCAAAGGTCCCGAGTTCGAGTCTCGGTCGGGCGCACAGTTTTAATCTGCCAGGAAGTTTCATATCAGCGCACACTCCGCTGCACAGTGAAAATCTCATTCTGAAAACATTTTCGATTCTCACAGCAGTTTGCATTTCGCGACCTATCAGACCTTACCTCCAGAAGAGTTCTCTTTTTTTTTCCACCGGGTACAAACTCTAGGCATCGATCGCTGAGATGATACACAAGAAGAAACGTCTATCGAATTTATGTCCAGAAATGCATGGTTTTCAGCTAGGGGCCATTTATTTCGTCACGCGTCGTTATAGGGACTGCAGTCTAATATGCGCTGTATCATGCAGCCACAGTTACAACATGTGCAGAAAATGAATTCCATGTGACTCAACGCACGCGTGCACATGCTGTAGCATGTTCTGTCTCACACGTTCACATCGGCCAGGCTGCATCCGAACAGTGTCAAAGACAGCATGAATACGCTGCTCCAGTGTCTCCACATCTGGAAGGGGCTCTGCATACATGATACTCCTGAGATGGCCCCATAACCAGAAATCGCACTGGTTGAGATCCGGTGAACGACCAGGCCATGTAACTGGACCCCCTCGTCCGATCCATTGGCCAGGAAAGCCACCTAACATTACCGCTGGATATATTTCGTAAACCACATCAAATACTGACGAATCGACGGAAGTATGTTTTTTAACACAAACCTACGTACATGTGCGTCAATGAAAAAGACCAATAAAAAGGTGTTAGCATGTGGACTTAATGTGCTGTTCCAGTCTCTTCTGTACGTAAGGTCCATCAGCGTTCCCTTTGGATCCCTACGTAATTCGGTGCTCTCCGATACACACGATCGAACAACGGAGGAGTGGTACTCAAGCGTCAACTTTAGGTTACAATATCTCCGGAAGTAATTAACATTTTACAATGCAACAAACGGCACTGATAACGTATTTGTTTATATGTTCAGATGTGCTAACAAAATTAACGGGGTTCCATTTAAAAAAACGTAGGTTTGTGTTAAAAAACATACATCCGTGCATTTTTTTATGGTTTGTATTAACAAATTACGCTAGCCCCTCTCCTCACGTTCGGTCTGTGGAATCGGTTCGTCAGTATTTGATATGGTTTACGAAATATATCCAGCGGTAACGTTAAGTGACTCACCCTGTATATACTGCGCGCCGGCCGGAGTGACCGAGCGGTTCTAGGCGCTTCAGTCTATATATACTTTAATACTGCTCGAGTGTTCGGGATCCGCACCAAGTCGGATTAAAGGAAGATATCGAAGCAATTCAGGGGCGGGTTGCTAGATTTGTTACCAGTAGCTTCGAACAACACGCAAGTATCACGGAGATGCTTAGAGAACTCAAACGGGAATCCCTGGATGGAAGGTGACGTTCTTTTCGAGGAACACTATTGAGAAAATTTGTATTTGAAGTTGACCACAGAACGATTCAACATATATTTCGCTAGAGGACCACGATGATAAGATATGAGAAATTAGGGCTCATACGGAGCCATATAGATAATCGTTTTTCCCTCGCTCTGTTTGCGAGTGGAAAAAATGGAAATGATCGTATGGCGTCAGTGGACGGGAGCTCCCAGGCGGGAAAGTCGGCCGCCGAGCGCAGCTCTTATTGAGTGCGACGCCACATCAGGCGACTTGCGCGTCGACAATGGGGATGAAATGATGATGAGGACAGCACAACACCCAGTCCCTGAGGGGAGAAAATCTCCCACCCCAGCCGGGAATCGAATCCGGACCCCCGTGCGTGGGATTCCAACGCACTGTCCGTTCAACTAATGGGGCGGACTTGCGAGTGGAACAAGAACGGAAATGACTAGTAACAGTACAGAGTACCCTCCGCCACGCACCACACGGTGGCTTGCGGAGTATATAGATGTAGAACCACAGAACTATGAAAATTTCTGACACAATATTGCAGCAGCTGTTCTTACCGTCACTCCTGATATGCTGGATCGGGTATGTGCAGAACTGGACGATCAATCTGATGTGTGCCCTGTGACGAATAGTCGACACATAGGACATAAAAAAAAATAAAAAAATTCTACCATTTCTTGGCCATTTGTCTGTGTCCATTTTTGAAACGTTTCGTAGAATTTATGATTACTTCATTTTGGCATTCTGTTGTAGTGGAAGGACGCTCACCTGTCGGCATGTGGGGCAGGGCAGCACGTGGGCTCGCAGAGGCCTTGCACAGTGCGTGCAGTGGTCGGCCAGCGCCTCGGCCGCCAGGGACCACGCGAACGCCCCCTCCACCAGCAGCACGCTGCCTGCCAAACAACAGTCGCACATTCAGAAACAACACTTTTGACTGATTGCTATGTTAAATTACAAAAATCTTATAACTGTACTGTAGCCAGGATTCTCACAATGCCAACTTTCGACAAGACAGCGAACATCCGTACGTTACCTACTTCACACTTTAATCCTACACTGAAGAGCCAAACAAACTGGTACACCTGCCTCATATTGTGTAGGGCCCCCGCGAGCACGCAAAATTGCCGCAACACGACGTGGCATGGACTCGACTAATGTCCAAAGTAGTGCTGGAGGCAACTGATACCATGAATCCTGCAGGGCTGTCCATCAGTACGTAAGAGTACGTGGCGGTGGAGATCTCTTCTGAACAGCACGTTGCAAGGTTCCCAGATATGCTCAATAATGTTCATGTCTATGGAGTTTGGTGGCCAGCGGAAGTGTTTAAACTCAGAAGAGTGTTTCTGGAGCCACTCTATAGCAATTCTGGACGTGTGGGGTGTCGAATTGTCCTGTTGCCCAATGCTGCACAATGGACATGAATGGATGCAGGTGATTACACAGGATGCTTACGTACGTGTCACTTCTCAGAGTCGTATCTACACGTATCAGGGGTCCTATATCACTCCAACTGCACACGACTCACATCATTACAGAGCCTCCAGCAGCTTGAAGAGTCCCCTGCTGACATGCAGGGTCCATGGATTCATGAAGTTGTCTCCATACCCTTACACGTCCATCCGCTAGATAAAATTTGAAACGAGACTCGTCCGACCAGGCAACTTGTTTCCAGTCATTAAGAGTCCAATGTCGGTGTTGACGGGCCCAGACGAGGCGTAAAGCTTTGTGTCGTGAAGTCATCAAGGGTACACGAGTGGGCCTTCGACTCATAAAGCCCATATCGATGATGTTTCGTTGAATGGTTCGCACGCTGACACTGGTTGATGGCCCAGCATTGAAATCTGCAGCAATTTCCGGAAGAGTCGCACTTCTGTCACGTTGAACGATTCTCTTCAGTCGTAGTTAGTCCCGTTCTTGCAGGATCTTTTTGCAGCTACAGCGATGTCGGAGGTTTGATGTTTTACAGGATTCTGATATTCACGGTATACTCGTGAAATAGTCGTACGGGAAAATCACCACTTCATCGCCACCTCGGAGATTCTGTGTCCCGTCGCTCATGCGCCGAGTATAACACCACGTTCAAACTCGCTTGAGTCTTGATAACGTGCCATTATAGCAGTAGTAACCGACTTAACAACTGCTCGAGACAGTTCTCGTCTTATATAGGCGTTGGTGACCGAAGCGCCGTATTCTGCCCGTTTGTATTTTTCTGTATATGAATACGCATGCCTATACCAGTTTCTTTGGCGCTTTAGTTTAGTTGTATTCGTAGTAAATGCATGCAGTAAGCCTGGATGGACTATGACCTTCCTCTACATCAGGATTACAACTTTTTTTCGTCTGCACAACTAAGTGTGGTGTTATATGCGAAGAAGCGGGACAATACTCACGACCATAGGTGTTCCAGTTGCGTTAGAATTACGGTCAGTCGTCACAAGTTCGAACATACGACAGATAATGATACTCCTTAGGAAGATAATAGTAAGGGTTGAAAACGATCACATTATGTATTCAGTTTGTGAGTGGAGTCGTCTTTGAACAAGTTAAAGAGCATGTTCTACCAGCCATTCAGGGCACAGGGTACAAGCAAATTCAGGTTGTTGTGCACGTTCGAACAAATGATGTCTGTAGCCTGGGCTCCAAAACCATTACAGCGCCTGGCACAATAGGCTGAGAAGACCAATGTCACTTCTGGAATTTCGGAGAAGCTCACAGTCTACAGCATTGTTCCCAGAAATGATAGTGGCCCCGTGGATTTGAGTCGAGTAGAAGGTTTGGACCACACTTCACTTCGTAGGTTCTGTGAGAAACTAGGCTGCGACTTCCTAGACTTGCTTTAGGGCTGATAACTGTAAGGTCATACGAGACCCCACAGTATTTGTGCAAGAGCCAATGAAGTGTCGCCATCCCCCCCCCCTCCACTCCCCCCCCCCCAATCCTAGTGACAAACTGCCGAAGTCTTCGCAACAAAATGACAGAGTTTGAAGTACTCATGAAAAGCAGTGGAGCTCACGTAATGTTAGATACAGAAAGATGGCTATGACCCTAAGCTGACAGCAGTGAGCTTTTGAGGCAAATCTAAGTATTTGTCGAAAGAATAGGCTAATGGGGAAGAAAGGTGGTATATTTGTCGCAGTAGACAGGTAACTCAAATCCACCGAGATTTAAATAACAGAACGCCTTCGAGAAAACATAGGCTCGCCAGTACGTTTGTTCCGCAATTATGTTGTCACCGTTGGAGAAAGATTTAATCATCGCACCAACTGACTGAGATAATTATAGTTTTGTAAGTGGTGGGCGTGACAAGACTTCTTGCGTTATAATACTAAATGCCTTTTCTGGAAACTAACTGGAACAAATAGTTCGCGAACCCAGTCATAACGGAAATACGTTAGCACTAAAGGCAACAAACAGGCCTGACCTCTTTGAGAACGTCCACGTGGAAACTCTTTTTTTAGACGATTGTAGCAATAATCATGACCGCTGTACAAAGGAAACGAAGTCAGGAAGAAAAATTTACATTTCAGTAAACGAGATAGAGAGGCAGTAGTGTTGTATTTCAAGGATAGACTTGAAACATTTAACACTGTACAGCAGCATATAGAAGAAATGTGGGTCGAGTTAAGAAAAATAACTAAATAAGCATAAATACGTACTCTAGTAAACGGGAGCGACCCCTCCATAGTCTAAAGGCCCTGTACAGAAACACCTAATGAAACAGCCACTACTGCACAATAAGTGTAAACCAAAGAATGGGGCTACCGGCACAAAGATGCTACAGAATGAGGTTTTGGCTACTTCAGAGTGTCCCACTCAAACCTCCCTGATTTTAAAGACCCAGGAAATAAAAACACAGTAGATACGACAATTAAAAATTCACCACATTGTAGAGCATCTCAAAGAATTTATTTATCATCAATACACCTCGACATGTGAACCATTTGTAGCACGAAGAATATAGAGTCTATATTCAATTTCTTGCCAAGTTCTTTGTAACATTCCTCTGTTATTGTTGCAATCGCATTAGTGATACGATGTCACAACGTTGGAGTATCGTCCACTTCGGTCGCATATACGCGATCCTTCACGAATCCCCACATGAAGAAATCAAGCGGCGTGATGTCAGGTGAACGTGGTGGCCAGGCAATGGGTCTTCCGCGTCCGATCCAACGACTGGGAAATTTCCTATCCAGGAACTTGCGAACAGCCGTCGACCAATGCGGCGGAGCTCCATCTTGTTGAAAAACGGAGCTCCATCTTGTTGAAAAACGATGTTGGGTTACAAGTCTTGTATCTGAGGGTGCACAAACTGCTCCAACATTTACAGATACACTGACCCATTCACTGTTTGTTCCGCAAAGAAGAACGGTCCAACAATCCTGTCGTGCATTATCCCGCACCAGACGTTTAGTTTAGGGCTATCACGAACATGTTCAATGACAACGTGCGGATTTTGCGAACCCCAAATCCGAACATTATGCCTATTAACCCTTCCTGATAGATGAAAAGTTGCCTCATCTGAGAAAAAACATCTTTCCAGGAAGCTGGAATCCATATCAATACGCTGCAGCAAATTGTTGTCGGTCTGGTGTGTCTTTTGGCGTCAGATGTTGCAGAATTTGCACTTTGTAAGCACACATACAAAGACGCTGGTGAACTTCACGATGCAATGTTGATCGAGGTACATCAAGTTGCCTAGATGCTTGACGAATTGACTTACGTGAGCTTCTGAGAAACGTTTGTCTGATTTCCTCCACTGTGTCTTCTGAAACTCCGTAACGTGCTCCGCCAGAATGTTTCAGAATCCTTCCTGCTGCCAGAAACTGCCTATACCATTTATTAATTGTTTTTACATCAGGTGGATCACATTCATACACACGAAGATAATTTCTTTGCACAGTAATCGGCTATTTTCTTTCTGAAAACCACACTACTGCTTGCGCGCGCTGCTGTGAAGTCGCCATTTTCACTTCATGCGAACATGTTGCACTCTGGCGACGATACTTGGCACTTCTGACGCCGGAGTACAGATTCTTTGAGATGCTCTACAATGTGTTGCATTTTTCATTGTCGTATCTACTGTGATTTTTCTCTCCTGGGTCCTTGAAATCAGGGAGGTTTGAGTGGGACACCCTGTACTTCGGGGTCTCCTGTGGCTGTCATTATGCGAACTTAATGGGAAGTTGCCTAATGTAAAAAGAAAACCTTGTATGCACCCATAGCAGAGTAACAGCCTCTGATGTGTATTGTACCACTGAGTCCCTATAGTTATCAGAGTAGGAAGTCGCAGCCTAGCTTGGCACAAAGCCTTCGAAGTCACAGGTGTTAGCCTTCTACTCGACTCAGAACCAGGGGGCCACATTCACCACTGGAGACTATGCTGAAATTCTGCAAATAAGGATAGTCTTCTCAACTCTCTCAGTCAGTCGACGGAATGGTCTTGCAGCCCAGACGACAGACATCGTTCGTTCGAAAGTGCAGAACAGCCTACAACTGTTTGCAAACCGTACTCTGAATGGCTGTAGAAACGGGCTCTGTAACAGGCCGAATGAGTCCTCCAGGCATACACAGTGCGTGAAGGCTTCAGTGACTACCGCATCAGAATCTTATCGGAAGATCTGTGGTCCGCAGCTCGTGGTCGTGCGGTAGCGTTCTCGCTTCCCACGCCCGGGTTCCCGGGTTCGATTCCCGGCGGGGTCAGGGATTTTCTCTGCCTCGTGATGACTGGGTGTTGTGTGATGTCCTTAGGTTAGTTAGGTTTAAGTAGTTCTAAGTTCTAGGGGACTGATGACCATAGATGTTAAGTCCCATAGTGCTCAGAGCCATTTGAACCATTTTTTTTGAAGATCTGTGACAAAGCCCAAATAAATTGTGGTTGTATGTAAAGCTGTCAGCGGCATCAGTGTTAGTGTCCAGACATCAGTGATGACACAGCATCTGAAACTAATAGTAGCAAAGCAAAAGCAGAAATGCTGAACTCCCCTTATGCAATTTTCCTTGGTACATGAAAATGCAGTAGTACTGACCCATTTTAATTATCGAATCACTGCAAAGTTAATTGATATATGAGAAACAGCCAAATGAAATTGAACACCCGCAGCATCGGGACCATGCTATGGTTCCATTCAAAAGTAATCACCACACGCATTAAGTCATCTATCCCACTGGGAGACAAAACGATCAGTTCTTGTTTAGTAGAACGCAGTCGGCCGCTCATTGACCCACAACTTCACCCACTCTTGCACTTCCTCTTCCGACCGAAACCGACGGCAACACGTTTCTTTCAAAAATGGCTCTGAGCACTATGGGACTTAACATCTATGGTCATCAGCCCCTAGAACTTAGAACTATTTAAACCTAACTAACCTAAGGACAACACACAACACCCAGCCATCACGAGGCAGAGAAAATCCCTGACCCCGCCGGGAATCGGAACACGTTTCTTTCTTCAGGTTGCCAAAGACGTATAGATCACACGGTGAAAGACCCAGGCTATACGGAGGAAGTTGCAGCGTTTCCCAAGCAAACCGCTAAAGCATACGTTTCGTGTCACTGGCAATGCAACAGGATAGTTCCGTCCGACAGCATTCCAACAGCCCGAGGGCCAACGGCGAAGCTAACGCTCGAAACATCCCACATTTCCTTCTCCAATGAAATACAAAGCTACTCACACAAGTTCCGGTACGGACATGACGCCCTTCTTCTTCAAATGCAGGGGCCGTCTGGTCTATGAGTACCTCCAGCGTGAAACCACAACCAATGCACAGCGCTATTAAGACACTTCGCAGAAACTGCGACACACCATGAAGTCAAAACGCCCAGGATTGCTGTCAGACGGAATCGCCCTGTTTTTTGTGACATAGTAAGTTAGAGAAAGGGGGACTCGCCTGCTCGCTCTTCAGTTTGCAACCTGGAAAGGAGGGCGTGGATGACCACAATCTGGCAATTTTCCTTCCCTCAGTCATCGATTCTCCACCTCAACCCACTCTTTCCACCTTGCTACACCCCCACAACACAATTTATCCCTAATTATGGTTTTACTGCATTTGTATGTGGCACATACATTTAACATTTATACTTAACGCAATTTATTTAACAATAAACATTAATTTATGTCATTAAAACACCATTTTTAATAATTAGCGATTTCTCCATCCGCATCAGCGTGGAAACTGTTAGTCTTAGAGAAAACTGAAGTTGATCTTTTTTGCAGGAAATTTAATGTAGTTTAATTTTGCACCAGGAAACATTTTTTCTAGAAACCTCGGTTTTCGAGATATTCAGGAAAAACATAAGGAAATGACATTTAAACGCCTACCTCTGCCACCACCCCCGCCTCCACGCTCACACTCCACCAGTCATGACTAATATGTTGTTTATGACACTCCCACTTTTTTTTGACGGCAGAATATGTTTGTCCCATATTCGACCATTTTTGGTGTTCCTTGACTGGGCTACAACCACTACCAGCCATAACCGATGGCTTCCCACACTATGACACATGGAATGACCCCGCCGTGCTTCTCCAAAAAATCGGAAGAATGGTATCCCGCCCGTGGTCGTTGCCATACGCGCCGACGATGGTGCTCTGTGGTGGTGCATAATCGCGGTTCATCGCTGAACACAACTCGACGCCATTCGTTAGCAGCCCATGCATCCCAGTCACGCAACTACTCCAATTGCAACCGCTTGTGTAGCGATATTAATGGCAGCCTCTGCATGGGACGGTAATTCCGTAGTCCGGCCGCTTTTGAACTCCGACCAATGGTGCGCAATGACACAGAATATTGCAGGGAATCCATTACTTGTTCGCGGATAGCAGGAGTAGATGTGAGGGGTTACGATGAACTTGGTGCACAATACGGCGATCCTGCCTTGTGATCAGACCTGGTCGACCGGAAGCTTGACGATAAGCAGTCCAGCTCTCACGTTCCCATGCAGACCAACACCGGGCTGTTGCCACATCCGAATGCCAAAAAATCTGGATATTGCACGATTCCACCAGCCGGCCAAATCGGGACCCACAACTAGGCGCTTTTGCAACTCTATCAAGTGTCGATAACGCTGCCTCACACGAGTACGCAGCATGTCCATGTCCTTCACAGAGATCACTCAAAATCTGACGCTGTTCACGCTACAAAACCTCCTACCAAGCCTGGTAACAACACTAAACATGAACTACATTAATGCACTCTGGTGGCCGTTCTACCTGTGACAAAGAGTTGCGATTTTAATGATGTACATACCAGTCGATTTTGTGTACGTGTACGAAGTTACATTGTCATCGGACTGTGTATTCTGGGTGATTCACTTATTTTCCTGGCAGTGTATTACAGTCTTTGTCTTGTCTAATAGTTCTTACCCTCTATAGTTTTCTCAAGTGGTACCGAATTTACACAGAATCGCCAAAGAAACTGGTATAGGCATGCGTAATCATATACAGATATATGGAAACGGGCATAAAAAGGCGCGGTGGTCGCCAACGCCTATATAAGACAAGTGTCTGGCGCAGTTGTTAGATCGGTTACTGCTGCTACAATGGCACGTTATCAAGATTTAAGTGAGTTTGAATTTAGTCGTCGCACGAGCGATGGGACACAGCGTCTCCGTGGTAGCGAACAAGTGGGGATTTTCCCGTACGACCATTTCAAGAGTGTACCGTGAACATAAGGAATCCGGTAAAACATCAAATCTCCGACATCGCTGGGGCTGAAAAAAAAATTTGCAAGAAAGGGATCAACGACGACTGAAGAGAATCGTTCAATGTGACAGAAGTGCGACCCTTCCGCAAATTGCTGCAGATTTCAATGCTGGCCCATCAACCAGTGTCAGCGTGCGAACCATTCAACGAAACATCACCGATATGGGCTTTCGGAGCCGAAGACCCACTCGTCTACCCTTGATGACTGTACGAAACAAAACTTTCCGCCTCGCCTGGGCCGTCAACACGGACATTGGGCTGTTGATGACAGGAAATACGTTGCCTGGTCGGACAAGTCTCGTTTCAAATTGTATCGAGCGGGTGGACACGTACAGGTATGGAGACAACCTCATGAATCCATGGACCCTGCATGTCAGCAGGGGACTGTTTAAGCTGCTGGAGGCTCTGTAATGGTGTGGGGCGTATGCAGGTGGAGTGATGTGAGATCACTGATACGTCTAGGTACGACTCTAACAGGTGACACGTACGTAAGCATCCTGTCTGATCACCTGCATCCATTCATGTCCATTGTGCATTCCGATGGACTTGGGCAATTCCAGCAGGACAATGCGACACCCCACACGTTCAGACTTGCTACAGAATGGCTTCAGGGACAGTATTCTGAGTTTAAACACTTCCGCTGGCCACCAAATTCCTCAGAAATGAACATTATTGAGCATATCTGGGATGCCTTGCAACATGCTGTTCAGAAGAGGTCTCCACAACCCCCCTCTTACTCTTAAGGATCGATGGACAGCGCTGCAGGAATCATGGTGTCAGTTCCCTCCAGACATTACTCGAGTTCATGCCACGTCGTGTTGCGGCACTTTTTCGTGCTCGCGGGGGCACTACACGCTATCAAGCAGGTCTACCAGTTTCTTTGACTTCAGTATAGAGGGTGTAAATTTTAAGTTGGCAAAACAGAATAACTCGAAAAATGAGCTTCACACGAAAAAAATGTGTAGGATCCAAAGTTGATTATTTTCGAGGGGGACATCTGCTGGTGCTAAAATTAGCCCCCTGAGGGTGGGGCGGGAGGCAACTTTAAAATTTCAAATGGGAACCCCCATTACTTATTGTAGAATCAGATTCTACATAAAAAGCTACGTACATTTTGTCTTAAACAAATTTTTTGATTCTTGGTCGTTGGCGCTGTAATTCAAGAAAATCTATATTCTCATTTTTGCGTGGAAAATGGTTACAGATAAATAATAAATACTTAGTTACTTCGTAAATTTTGATTCGCTAAAACTAAAACTCTCCCTCTCTCTCAATAGGGTGGGGTTTGAGAGAGAGGAATTAGGGTTTTACAAATGTTGATCCAAATATTTGGGAATTAGAGTTTTACAAATATTGACCCAGATATTTGGGATTTAGAGTTTTACAAATGTTGATCCAAATATTTGGGATTTAGAGTTTTACAAATGTTGACCCAAATATTTGGGCCAACATTTGTAAAACTCTAATTCCTCTCTCTGAAACCCCACCCTATGGGGAAAGAGGGAGGGTTTTAGTTTAAGCGAATCAAAATTTACGAAGTAAATAAGTATTTTTTATTTATACGTAACCATTTTCCACCCAAAAATGAGAACATTAATTTTCTTGAATTACAGCGCCAACTACCAAGAATCAAAAAAATTGTTTAAGACAATAAAGTGGGGCTGGGGTGGCGGGCTAATTTTTGCACCAGCAGATGTCCTCCTCGAAAATAATCAACTTTGGATTCTACACATTTTTTCGTGTGAAGCTTACTTTTCGAGTTATTCTGGTTTGCCAACTTTAAATTTACACCCTGTATACTGTCATCGGATCGTGTGTTCTGTGTGCTTCACATTTCTTGTCTGGCAGTGTATTACAATCTTTGTCTTCTCCAACAGTTTTTACCCTCTATAGCTCTCTCAAGTCCTACTGAATTTATTTCTTGATGTTTTCTATATGTTCCACTACTCGTCCCTTCTGCGCAGGACCATCTCATTTTCTGTCATTGATCATAATAACTGGGAGGTAGTCGAGCAACCGCAAGAGGCTGCCAGAACCTGCGTGATGAAGGTTTTAGATATTGTCAGTATGTGGAGGTGCGGCTTTGGCGATTGCGGAACAAACCTGCTGGGATATCCTGCGCGGCGACCAGATGCAGACCACGCTGCGGGTCCCGACGCACCAGCAGAGCCGCCGACATGCAGGGCACCTCGGCGTGGCGCCCACCCAGCAGCTGCGCCTGCATCTGCACACACCACCACAGCAAAGCTAGTCGCTGGCTCCTCGCAGATAAGCACACTGGGCAAAAGATTAGTCGCCCTTGGGACACAACCATGGTTTTAACTTTGAAAATGGTCACATATCGGCCGGGAAGACTCCACACGTTTCTTCAGGTATGCCATATCCAGATGAAACCACTCGTTGGTGATTAGATACCGCAGAAGCGCCAAATTTCTGGGATGTATATCGCTGCGTTTCATCCAATGTTCCTGACAGTCCCAGACATTTTCTGTGGAATTAAGATCGAATGATTTAGCGGGCCAGTCGAGATGCGCTACGGTTCCGAGTTTTCTTCAAATTAGGAACGTAAGTCTGTAGCACTATGAACACGGCTATTATCATCTTGGAAGGCAGCATACCCATCATGCAGATGTTGAACGCTTTGAAATATGCGGGGGCTAACAAGCTTGTTTGCGTGGCCAGGCTCCTCAGCAAGCACAGAATTACTTGCTTTGTAAATAAAACCGCCTATTCCTGCTGCCACTTAATTTATTTTTCCCAGACTTGTTTCGCCTTTTTCTTGCTCTAAGACATCAGCAGTGGGATGATTTTCTGTGATCTGCTTTTCCTCTCATCTGCTCTGGAGGTGTGCGACCACTTTATTGACCACATATAAGCACAATTTTGATTTCCGACCTCTTTCACACTGTTCACTGCGTTTCTCCTTTTTTGTGGTGTATTATTATTCTTTTGCCATTCGATATAACTATTTCTTCGGACAGTGTGCTTTTAACAACGTAAATATTGCAAGGTCGTTACGTGTTTCAATATTTTTCGTTGTTAAAAGCACAGTGTCTGAAGAAATAGTTATATCGAGTGGCAGAAGAATAATAATACACCACAAAAAAGGAGTAACCTGGTGAACAGTGCGAAAGAGGTCGGAACTCAAAATAGTGCTTATATGTCGGTAATAAAGTGGTCGCACACCTCCAGACCACATGAGAGGAAATGCAGATCACAGAAAATCAGCCAACTGATGATGCCTTAGAGCAGGGCTTCACAACATACGTGCTCGCGGAGCAAGCTGTGAGCAGCAAGGCGCGAGCACGGAGCAGCGCGAGCACGCTACCCCCACCACGGGACCAGAGCGGGGAGTGGGGAGAGTCATTTCGCGTACACAACAGCTGCCGCCAGTCAACGTAAATCCGCGGCTACCTGCAGGGATATCACTCACGAATTATTACTGCGACAAATGAAACAAATAAAGGAGAATGTACACGTGCCACATAATTTTATTAGCTTAGTGTATGCCTCTACCATCTGTAGACACTGAAACTAAAGAATTCCACGACAATCCTATATTTTCAACACTTTCTTCAACACTACTTAAAATATCACCTCCGGTTGTAGTGTTCTTCATGGGTACTACATCGAGGAGCTCCTCCCTCACCTGAAGATCTGTATTAACACCTCTAATAGATACGGCAAGCTGCGCTGTTCCAGTGATATCAACACTTTCGTCCAGCGCTAGAGTATGCGCCATAAAATCTTTACAGATATTTGCAAGCTGGATCTGGACGTTGTCTGCCATGTCCTGTATGCGACGCATAATGGTCATGTTAGATAATGGCACAATCCGAAACTGTTCAACTTGAGATGGACACAAACGTTCCGCTGCAACTACCAAACATTATTTTATTAAATCGCCATCAGTGAAGGGGCGCAGGGATTTTGCTAAAAGCAAAGCAATTTTGTAACTCACTCTGAGAGCTGCCTCAGTTGATTTTTCTTCGTCGTCCAGATCTTCTTCGGATAGCTTCCTTTTAAGTTTAATAACTTCCTGTGCACGATCTGGTCCATCACATTTTCCACATCCGTAGTCTTTCGCGTGGTACGAAATATAATGTCGCTGCAAATTAAATTTCGTAAAAGAATTCAGCGTTTTGTGACATACTAAACATTTTGCAACACCATCTTTTTCTGTAAACAGATAAAATTCCTCCCAATGGGAGTTGAACTGCGAAAGCATGGTTGGGGTTACACAACGGTGACTTGACGATTCTTAACCAGCGAAGTGACTGTTAGAGCTGATCGTAGTACTTTAAACGTTACACAGTCGGCGCGAATTCAGTAGGCACGCAGCGGCCCTATTCAAACGTGCGCGCGCATTTCCCCTCCCTCCCCACTCCGCGACCTTGCACCTGCTCGCGAGCACGTGCCTGAGCAGACGCGAGTACTTGCGCTCAAAACCGGCCAGTTGTTAAGCCCTGCCTTAGAGCAAGAAAAAGGCGCAAAGCGTCTGGGAAAAATAAATTAAGTGGCAGCAGGAAAAGGCGGTTTTATTTACATATACGAGGCCTATTCGTTTATTAAGGCCCGATCGGTCGCGAAATGAAAACCACAATGAAAATCCGAGGAAGCTTTCCACAGATGTGTTGGGAAGGTCCGTCGATCGCGTCACGTCACGGTTCTGAGCGCACAGCGAACACATAAAGGTGCCTAGAAAATCGTGTCTTCCGCCAAGTATGAGTGCCTGCTGAGAGATTTCGCCAGATTTCATACAGCCCACATAAAGTAACTATCATTCGTTTCCTTCTTCATGACAATTCTCGGCGTCGCACTGCAGGGGTAATGAAGATGCTACTGTAGCATTTTCGAGGTGAAGTGTTCGATCATGTGCCATACAGCCTGGACTTGGCACCATCTGAGTTTCATCTCTGTTCGCATGAACTGCTGGCTATGAAGGCGACAGTTAGGCACAGACAATGAGCTGCAGACCAGTGTAGAGAACTGGCAGAAAGCACAGGAGACTGCCTTATGTGACAAAGGTATTGGAAAGTTAGCACAACGCTACGACAATTAGGTAAGTCGGAGCGGCGACTATGAATAGAAGTTGCTGGAAGTACGAGGGCTATTCGGAAAGTGAGGAACGATCGGTCACGAAATGGAAACCACTGTGAAACTCCGACGAGGCTTTTTACAGATGTTTTGGGCAGTGACTCTAGTATGCCCGTCGATCGCATCAAGACGCTCTTTTCAGTTGTGAGCGCACTGTGAGCGAGTAAAGGTGCCTAGAACAATGATGCTCCCGCCAAGTAGGAGCGCCCGCTGAGAGGCTTCGCCTTAATGAATGCAGCACACCTAACACAACTGCCACGCACTTCCTTCTTCATGGCAATTCTCAGCCGTACTCTGCAGGGGCAGTGAAGATGCTCCTGCAGCCTTTTCGGTGGGAAGTGTTCGATGACCTACAACACAGCCACAATTGGCTTGTCCTGAGTATCATCTCTGTTCACATGAAATGTTGGATACGAAGACAACACTTGGGCGCAAGCTACACGCTATAGACCAGCGTAGAGATTTATCGGAAAACACAGGCAGCTGCATTCTACACTACCAGCCATTAATATTGCTACACCACGAAGATGACGTGCTACAGACGCGAAAATCAACCGACAGGAAGAAGATGCTGTCATATGCAAATGATTAGCTTTTCAGAGCATTCACACAAGGTTGGCGCCGCTGGCGACACCTACAGCGTGCTGACATGAGGAAAGTTTCCAACCGATTTCTCATACACAAACAGCAGTTGACCGGCGTTGCCTGAAGAAACGTTGTTGTGATGCCTCGTGTAAGGAGGAGAAACGCGTACCATCACGTTTCCGACTTTGATAAAGATCGGATTATAGCCTATCGCGATTGCGGTTTATCGTATCGCGACATTGCTGTTCGCGTTGGTCGAGATCCAATGACTGTTAGCAGAATATGGAATCGGTGGGTTGAGGAGGGTAATACGGAACGCCGCGCTGGATCCCTACGGCCTCGTATCACTAGCAGTCGAGATAACAGGCATCTTATCCGCATGGCTGTAACGGATCGTGCAGCCACGTCTCGATCCGTGAGTCAACACATGGGGACGTTTGCAAAACAACAACCATCTGCACGAACATTTCGACGACGTTTGCAGCAGAATGGACTATCAGCTCGGAGACCATGGCTGCCGTTACCCTTGATGCTGCATCACAGACAGGAGCGCCTACGATGGTGTACTCAACGGCGAATCTGAGTGCACGAATGACAAAACCTCATTTTTTCGGATGAATCCAGGTTCTGCTTACAGCATCATGATGGTCGCATTCGTGTTTGGCGATATCGCGGTGACCGCACATTGGAAGCGTGTATTCGTCATCGCCATACTGTCGTATCACCCGGCGTGTTGGTATGGGGTGCCATTGGTTACACGTCTCGGTCTCCTCTTGTTCGCATTGACGGCACTTTGAACAGTGGACGTTACATTTCAGATGTGTTACGACCCATGGCTCTACCCTTCATTTGATCCCCGCGAGACCCTACATTTCAGCAGGATAATGCACGACCGAATGTTGCAGGTCCTGTACGGACCTTTCTGGATACAGAAAATGTTCGACTGCTGCCCTGGGCAGCACATTCTCCAGATCTCTCACCAATTGAAAACGTCTGGTCAATGGTGGCCGAGCAACTGGCTCGTCACAATACGCCAGTCACTACTCTTGATGAACTGTGGTATCGTGTTGAAGCTGCATGGCAGCTGTACCTGTACACGCCATCCAAGCTCTGTTTTACTCAATGCCCAGGCGTATCAAGGCCGTTATTACGGCCAGAGGTGGTTGTTCTGGGTACTGATTTCTCAGGATCTATGCACCCAAACTGCGTGAAAATGTAATCACATGTCCGTTCTAGTATAATATATTTGTCCAACGAATACCCGTTTATCATCTGCATTTCTTCTTGGTGTAACAATTTTAATGGCCAGTAGTGTATGACGACGGTGTTGAAAATTTGGTATAACGCTCCGACAAATGTCTAAGTCGGAGCGGCGACTATGTAGAGAAGTACCTGGAAGGTGTAGCTAAATGTGCAAAGAAAAGAGTTTTAAGTTTCACTGTGGTTTCCATTTCGTTCCTTACTTTCCGAACAACCCTCGTATAACTAACTGTTGCAAATAAAACATTTTTGATTTTCACTTTGTTTTCCATTTCGCGACCGATCGAGTCACGAATAGCCTTCGTACACCCTCATTCATGAGCATGGTAACCTGACTGAGTGGGCCAAAGTCATGGTACAAAAACATCCAAAAATGTCACAGACTCACGTCCAGCCTGAACGACACACTCCACACACTATGAGGACAAACGCCTCACAGGGCCGTTGGAGCTCTCGACACCTCGCGTCATTTGAAAAGGCAAAATCGCGACTCATCGGGTCACACTATACGTCTCCGGTCAGATACTGAGGAGTCTTTGTGTGCTTGTCCAGCTTCATGTGCTGCTATGAGGAACCTGCATTCACTGACAGCACCAGTTAACCTCGCGTTTGAAACCGACTCTCACTCACACAACGTGCCTCTCGTCTCCAGTCTCTGGCGGCTAGGGTGTTTTATGACCACTGTCATTGCTCCGAGTAACGTGGCTGTGACTGGTACACTTTCCTTTGTAGACACAGTGAACAGTCTGTGTTGATACACCGATAAATCGAGCAAATTCATTGACGGCGTGGTCATGGGAACATCCCAATACGATAGCTCTTTTCAGCCATTATGCCACGTCTCCAGGTCGCTCGATCGTATTCCGATGATTTCATACAACTGCGATGACCTACTTCAGCGGTGGAGGATCACATGGACTTCTGCTAGCACATCTACGCCATCTATAGCTCATCAAAGTAACCAGTGTGTTCTTTTAAGGAGATGACCAGTATTTTGTACGGTGAGCTGTCATCTGAGATCGAGACGGGCGTGCCTACGATCTACACGTTGCAACAAGGGTTGCTACCTTGTTTTGGAGCAAATAAAGTTCATTGGTTGTTCAAGGTAGGGGAAAAAGTAATTTTATCAAAATAAAGTATTATTTATTTTGCTTAATTAATTTGTTTAAAAATATATTTTTATTGATTTTAGCAGTGTTCAACAAATAGTTGTCACTGCTAAACAGCTTTAGAGCATCTTTGCAGTCTATCCTTAAGATACATGAAAAATTTGTTTTTTATAAAATTCAAAGACGGTTTGTTTCTTTCGTCGCGCCGCTTCATATTTATCACAGAAAATATCACATTCTGTGAATGCTGAAGTGGCAGGAATCGGCAACATAAATAAAATTAATTTGTGCAGATATGTAAAACCACAACTTGTCTTCATAAATATTTGTGCAGCGGTTAATTCTGCAGAATCTTCAGAAGTATATATTTAAACTTATAACTTGTTTTGTAATGTGATTTTCTCATAAAGATAATCTACATTTAAAACAGAATTTTTGTAACTTTAAATTTTGAACTACTGGTATGTTAACAAAATGGTCAAATTCAGGTCTGTTTTTTCAATTTATAAATACTATCGCCATTTGAG
This sequence comes from Schistocerca nitens, assembly GCF_023898315.1. Taxonomy (NCBI): domain Eukaryota; kingdom Metazoa; phylum Arthropoda; class Insecta; order Orthoptera; family Acrididae; genus Schistocerca; species Schistocerca nitens. The sequence continues at coordinate 777,013,240 of NC_064616.1, forward strand.
GATAGGTTGTGTTAAAAAAAGGCACAGGTTAATGTAATCGCGAGAATAGAAAACGTACGAAAACTTATAATATCTCTCTCATTATAGCTCTCCAATCCTCCAAGTGGTGAATCACTTCCTCGTACTATAGCGATTGTAAACCATGAATTACCACTCACAACCTCTGTGGTAGTGCAAGAGAAATTAATCTTACATCCAACAAAGGTTATTGGTCCTCCAAGTAGTTGCTGTTGAGCAGTTTGTTTAAGTTTAAGATCAAAGGTGTCTACATTCTTGTAAACTGGAAGTCTTGATCTTCGATACCTTCTGCGTCGGTAAGGCATGGCTGTCTGTACTGTGCGGCTGCCTCGAGTCGAATGACCATGCTGTTGCCTCACGAGCGAGACTGGGCCCCTGCTGATAAGAGCGCAGCGGCAGCCAATCAGCGCGCAGCGGAAGGGCGTCGCCGCACCGGAAGTTAGTCTTTTGTAGCGGATCACGCTTAGTTAGAACTCTCGCGCGCGCTGTCTTCACTTATGAATAATGCTTTCGAAGGCGGGTGACCTTGAACGAGCTTCGCCTGGCTGCCGCCAGAGCTCGAGGATCGCGCGAGAATTCTAACTAAGCATGATCCGCTACAGAAGACTAACTTCCGTTGCGGCGACGCCCTTCCGCTGCACGCTGATTGGCTGCTGCTGCGCTCTTATCAGCAGCCACATCCGCTAGGGGCCCAGTCTCGCTCGTGAGGCAACAGCATGCTCATTCGACTCGAGGCAGCCGCACAGTACAGACAGCCATGCCTTACCGACACAGAAGATATCGGAGATCAAGACTTCCAGTTTACAAGAATGTAGACACCTTTGATCTTAAACCTAAACAAACTGCTCAACAGCAACTACTTGGAGGACCAATAACCTTTGTTGGATGTAAGATTAATTTCTCTTGCACTACCACAGAGGTTGTGAGTGGTAATTCATGGTTTACAATCGCTATAGTATGAGGAAGTGATTCACCACTTGGAGGATTGGAGAGCTATAATCAGAGAGATATTATAAGCTATCGTACGTTTTCTATTGGTGTAATTCCAAATAAGAATTATGGTACTGCTGTCGTCACAACTGATAAGCCATGCCGCTCAGTACAGACAGCCATGTCTTACCGACGCAGAAGATATCGAAGATCAAGACTTCCACTTTACAAGAATGTAGACACCTTTGATCTTAAACCTAAACAAACTGCTCAACAGCAACTACTTGGAGGACCAATAACCTTTGTTGGATGTAAGATTAATTTCTCTTGCACTACCACAGAGGTTGTGAGTGGTAATTCATGGTTTACAATCGCTACAGTACGAGGAAGTGATTCACCACTTGGAGGATTGGAGAGCTATAATGAGAGTTGACAAGAATGTAGACACCTTTGATCTTAAACCTAAACAAACTGCTCAACAGCAACTACTTGGAGGACCAATAACCTTTGTTGGATGTGAAATGCTGGTACATTAGTTAACGGTGTAACCCCCAGAACGTTGAATGCAAAGGTGCATGTATTGTGCATGCTGCTTTTAGATGATGCTGGAGTTGCCGTCCAATGATGTCTCATATGTGCTCGACTGGAGACAGATCTGGTGATCGCCCAGGCCAACGCAACATGGCGATATGCTGTAGAGCGTGTCGGATTATATCAGCGGTGTGTGGCCGAGCGTTAACCCGTTGGAAAACAGGAATGCTATTCATGAATGTCAGCACAACAGGTCGAATCACCAGACTGGCGTACAAATATGCAGTCTGGGTGCGTGGGATAACCACGAGAGTGCTCCTGCTGTCATACGAAATCGCGACCCATACCATAATTCCAGTTGTAGATCCGGTGTGTCTAACGCGCAGATGGATTGGCTGCAGGCCCTCTGCTGGTCTCTTCCTAATTAACAAACACCCATCACTGGTACCGAGACAGAACCAGCTTTCATTGGAAAATACAACAGACCTCAACACTACCCTCCAATGAGCTCTCGCTTGACACCACTGAAGTCGCAAATGGCAGTTGTTTGGGGTCAGTGTGTAATGTTGTTGCATTAATTTCTTCTGAAAGGGGTGCTGGGCATTCAAGACCATAAAAGTGGGTTAAAAGCTGTGAGCTGTCTACGGAAGTTAACCTTGCATTACTGCGCAACTGTTTCACCAGGTATCCAGTCTAGCTTACCAAATTCCCAACCAGACTAACATTAATTATAATCTTTTAGTACTCATCTTACGATAACCGGTGATATATATATAAAAAGACAATTTAAATAAAAAGAAATAAATCAGTTTATATTTGGAAATTTATTTTAACATTAATCATTGAAATTTCAGCATATTAAACTTGATTCATAACTAAACTGGTGCCTTATTTAGGATTGTGAAAATGTGAGTTTGTAATCTTACGGAACATATAAAATATGGAGCCAAGATTGGCAGACTGCATACAACACTGCATTCATAAAATAACACACGAAGAACGTTGAAACATATGCAAGAGGAAATTAACCACAACCAACTGATTCAATTTTGACCCAAAGAAGTTACGTTCGTAGCACAATCCTGTCCGTCATGTAATTACCACACACTGGTATACTAAATTCATACTACCTCTCTGTGAAATCTTCCCGAAAAGAATAGCTGAGGGCTACTTTGATTATTACACCACATGCTTCACGTGGTCAACTTGGTTTACACAAAGAGTGTAACTCCACAGTAAGTTTGATAATTAAAATAAATTAGATCGAAAAGCAATTTACAAAAGAAAAACCTTGAACTGGTTACTATCGTCTTACTATTAACCTGATGGGTCAAACAATTGTATAAGCACGTGGTACTGGTCTCACAAAGTACACCCCACGTGGATTGAACATAAAGAAAAGTTGCTATATTGAAAAATATTGTCAAGACGAGACGTTATAATCTCACGCACATTCGCATTTAAGATTGATGATCTTAGTTAGAGTTACTGATCAACACGTGGTTCCACTTTACTCACAAAGTAGTGACAAAGCAACTACTGGAAGATATTCTGAACTTCACACTCGAAATACACTGCGTTGCAATTTAAGATAACATTAGATATTTTAGAGCTAAACCTGAAATAAAGGTGATTAAATTTTCAGTTAGGCTGAACTTAAGAAATCCATTGTCCTACGGACTTAGCAGACACGCGCTTAGCCGGAGATCTTACCACTTCAGACGCTCGCCGCGGACAGACTGCCGTGGGTCCCCTACCAAGGGTGCTTCCCGATACAAAACGGAAGTGGCCAAAGAGGCAGCTTCCTATACCAACATGACAAGGGACGGACAGGACCATACTAAGAATAGAAACCTCTCTGCTTTTAGAAAGCGTAGCTACCCGTTCCGACGTTGGTCCTACTGTTCTCTAGCAGACAGGCTTGTCTGCTACCATCAAGCATGCAACTAGAAATACATTTGCTCATGCATCCTCTCACACAGAAGGGAAGGGGGATGACAGTATCTTATCATATACAGTATATAAGAGAAAGCGGATGTAGGTTCAGTATGAGACTGTGTGACATGAATTACATATAAACTGTGTTTTAAAGTGTAATAGTGTGACAGATCGTTCTTGTTTATGTGTAAAAGTAACACGTTTCACTGCTCAGTCTCCTCCCAGATAGTCAGAAACACAACAGTAAATTTAGAAGTGGAATGTATGCCGTAAATGACAACAGATTTAAGAAATTAACATGAAAGGAATCCAAGAGAGACCTTTCAAGTGAAATGCACGCTACACGACGTCTGGCCCGGAGCTGTACGTGAAGTAACCGATTTGTAACAGTTCGTTGTGTCACTGTGGTGTCAACAGCTGCCAAAATTGCCGCCGTAGATGCAGCACGGTGTGCCAGAACCATACGCCGAAAACGATGGTCTTCCCTCTCGGTAGTACCACGAAGCCATCCGGTGCCCGGACTTCTTGCAACCTATCGTTCTCGTGACCACCGCTGCCAGCAGTCACGCACAGTGGCTACATTCTTGCCAAGTCTTTCTGCAGTATCGCAGAAGGAACATCCAACTTCTCGTAGTCCTATTACACGACCTCCTTCAAACGGAGTGAGGTTTTGATAATGGCGTCTTTGTCGCCTTACAGGCATGCTTCACTAATATTAAGTACCACGTCTAATCTCAAAGTTTACTAGCGCTCACGACTGTTGCAGCGTGCATTTAATACAAACCAGATTCGCAAACTCATAGTGGTGCTACTAGCGCCCCTGTTATGCGACTGCAGCAAAATCTGATCAGATATCATCTCTCAGATGTAGAAACACGCCTACCAACTTTCGTTTATGTCACACAGCTCTTTCTTGGTGTTGCGATTTTTCCGTCGGTGTATTTTCAGGTACTTTATTGTTCTCATAAAGTATAGAGGACAGTTGCCCGAAATAACGTACAATACTACAGGTGGAAACCCTAGTCGCAATAGGCGTGAAACAGTATCAAATGGCTCTGAGCACTATGTGACGTAACTTCTGAGTTCATCAGTCGCCTAGAACTTAGAACTAATTAAATCTAACTAACCTAAGAAGGACATCACACACATCCATGCCCGAGGCAGGATTCAAACCTGCGACCGTAGCGGTTGCTCGGTTCCAGACGACTAGAACAGCACGGCCACTCCGGCCGGCGAAACAGTATCGATTAAGCTGACTTTATTTAGAATTATAACAACCTGCACTCTTTTCATTCAGAGAGAGTCTTTATTTCAGAAAAGAGAGTCTGTCTTCCTCCATGTTCGGTTGTTGAAAAAATTATTCATCTGAATTCTAATTCCAGTTTTCATTGTATTTTGAAAATCCATAGATTCACTTTAGTAAAAATAAATTGTTTTGTTCCTAACAGTAATAGCTTACTTTGTAATATTAACATGCGATACATAAAATTTACACACATCAAAAAACGTTTCCCATCACCTCAGTTCCGAGAGTACCGTAACCTGTACAGGAAATTGGAATAGAGATCAACATAAATATCATTTCCGCCCTTTTTATTGCTCATGAAAACCACAAATTGCATGTTGTAGCACCATACAGCGAGACTTTCGGAGGTGGTGGTCCAGATTGCTGTACACACCGGTACCTCTAATACCCAGTAGCACGTCCTCTTGCATTGATGTATGCCTGTATTCGTCGTGGCATACTATCCGTAAGTTCATCAGGGCACTATTGATCCCAGTTGTCCCACTCCTCAACGGCGATTCGGCGTAGAACCCTCAGACTGTTTCGTGGGCCACGTCGTCCATATACAGCCGTTTTCAATCTATCCCAGGTATGTTCGATAGGGTTCGTGTCTGGAGAACATGCTGGCCACTCTAGCCGAGCAGTGTCGTTATCCTGAAGGAAGTCATTCAGAAGATGTGCACGATGGAGGCGCGAATTGTCCATGAAGACGAATGCCTCGCCAATGTGCTGCCGCTATGGTTACATTATCGGTCGGAGGATGGCATTCACGTACCGTACAGCCGTTACGGCGCCTTCCATGACCACCAGCGACGTACGTCGGCCCAACATAATGCAACCTCAAAACAGCAGGGAACCTCCACCTTGCTACACTCGCTGGACGGTGTGTCTAAGGCTTTCAACCTGTCTGGGTTGCCTCCAAACACATCTCCGACGATTGTCTGGCTGAAGGCATATGCGATACTCATCGGTGAAGAGAACGTGATGCCAGTCCTGAGCGGTCCATTCGGCATGTTGTTGGGCCCATCTGTACTGTGCTGCATGGTGCCGTGGTTGCAAAGATGGACCTCGCCATGGACGTAGGGAGTGAAGTTGCGCATCATGCAGTCTATTGCGCACATTTTGAGTCGTAACACGACGTCCTGTGGCTGCACGAAGAGCATTATTGAACATGGTGGTGTTGCTGTCAGGGTTCCTCCGAGCCATAATCCGTAGGTAGCGGTCATCCACTGCAGTAGTAGCCCTTGGGCGGCCTGAGTGAGGCATGTCATCAACATTTCCTATTTCTCTGTATCTCATCCATGTCCGAACAACGTCGCTTTGGTTCACTCCGAGGTGCCTGGACAATTCCCTTTTTGAAATCCATTCATGGCATAAAGTAACAATGTGGACGCGACCGAACCGCGGTATTGATGGTATTGATCGTCTAGGCATGGTTGAACTACAGACAACACGAGCCGTGTACCTGATGGAATGACTGGAACTGATCGGCTGTCGGCCCCCCTACGTCTCATAGGCGCTGCTCATGCATGGTTGTTACATCCTTGGGCGGCTTTAGTGACATCTCTGAACAGTCAAAGGGACTGTGTCTGTGATACAATATCCACAGTCAACGTCTATCTTCAGGATTTCTGGGAACTGGGGTGATGCAAAACTTTTTTTATGAGAGTATTTGACCTGAAAATCTCAAATTAAAATTTTACAACGATTATGCGTCATTACAGCATCCAGCCGTAACTAGTAAATATCATGTGTTGTGTATAAAGCCTCCTTGTTGAGGTCGATTTTGCTATGTCACTGATGATCAGAATAGATGTGGGTGTGATTTTATTGCAGCTTTTCTCTATGTCTTTTTCCTAATTGTTGTGAATTCCCTGATGTGCGATGTAATATGGGTCATAATCAATGTTGGCACTGCATGATATTTATTTTATGTCAAAGTCTGGCTTCGCCAGAGAACTATCGGAGGATATTTAGCGATTTCTTGTTTTATGTAATTTGATTTGGTAAAATTTCTTAGATTCGATTCGGTAATCGTTTGTTGGACGTCTGATACGCAAAATTTCTAAGAGTACTGGCCTTCTTACAAGATTGTCAATAACTAGGTTCCATGTTTCTGACGTGTAGATTAAAAATTATGGCGCGAGTTGATTATAAATTATAGCGCGAATTGTGATGGTGACGATACACGTATGCAAGTTACGACGTCAGATTGCATCATTTCCATTAATAATATAGACGGTCACGATACAGAACATTTGGCTTTTTTTTAACAATTCCGTCTATGTTTTTAGATACCACAGAAACTGGAAAGCAAATTGCAAGAGCGTCGACGCAGATGAATTTCCTGTTGCTGCCTGGTTTCGTATACACATTACTTGTTTTTGGTCCGATTACGCTACAGTGGCGACCATAATCATATGATCAGCGATCATAATATTGTATCAGGGGCTGTTAATACGTGCTCAATTATACTCACGACCTTAAGATAACCGAACTTCGAGGTCAGCAAAATAACAGTGTTTAGTGGCGCCTCAGTGTGGTTATAACTCTGGTGGGATAACGCGAACACAGATGACATAAACGTCATGCCTGCAGGAAACTGTGCTGCAACGAAAAACGTAAAAATGGAGAAAAATCAAGGTTTAAAGTTACGCCGCTACGAACGCACTAGATACGGAGCACAAGCTCGAGTAGCTCAAAGGAACCATTCAGTTCAAAAATGGTTCAAATGGCTCTCAGCACTATGGGACTCAACTGCTGACGTCATTAGTCCCCTAGAACTTAGAACTAGTTAAACCTAACTAACCTAAGGACAGCACAAACATCCATGCCCGAGGCAGAATTCGAACCTGCGACCGTAGCGGTCGTGCGGTTCCAGACTGCAGCGCCTTTAACCGCACGGCCACTTCGGCCGGCCGAACCATTCCGTCATTCGTTGTAATTGAGTTAGGGAAACTACGGAAAACCTAATTCTGAGTTGCCGAAAGAGAATCTGATCTTATCGACTAATAAAGTCATTAGAAGCTCAAAACAAACTGCAAAACGATTTAGAAAAAATATCTGAATGGTGCGAAAATTGGCAGTTGACCCTAAATAACGAAAAGTGTGAGGTCATCCACATGAGTACCAAAAGGAACTCGTTAAACTTCGGTTACACGATAAATCAGTCTAATCTAAAAGCCGTAAATTCAACTAGATACCTAGGTATTACAATTACGAACAACTTCAATTGGAAAGAACACATAGAAAACGTTGTGGGGAAGGCTAACCAAAGGCTGCGTTTTATTGGCAGGACATTTAGAAAATGTAACAAACCTACTAAGGAGGCTGCCTACAGTACGCTTGTCCGTCCTCTTTTAGAATACTGCTGCGCGGTGTGGGAGCCTTACCAGGTAGGACTGACGGAGTACATAGAAAAAGTTCAAAGAAAAGAAGCACGTTTAGTACTATCGCGAAATAGGGGAGAGAGTGTCACAGAAATGATACAGGATTTGGGCTGGACATCATAAAAAGAAAGGCGTTTTTCGTTGCGACGGAATCTTCTCACGAAATTCCAGTCACCAACTTTCTCCTCCGAATGCGAAAATATTTTGTTGACACCGACCTACATAGGGCGGAACGATCACCACGATAAAATAAGGGAAATCAGAGCTCGTACGGAAAGTTATAGGTGTTCATTCTTTCCGCGCACTATACGAGATTGGAATAATAGAGAATTGTGAAGGTGGTTCGATGAACCCTCTGCCAGGCACTTAAATGTGATTTGCAGAGTGTAGATGTAGATGAACCCCGATCAATCCGAATCCTAGTCCTGTGCTTTGACCACGCCAACCGCCTCGTTCTGTTATGTATGTGTGAGCAGAGAGCTTCCGTACTGTAGTTCCGACTGCATGTCGTGTGCGTTTGGCACACACTATCCGAGTCGTTGGGCAGCAGGATGGCACAGCATGGCTGACAGTACGCGTGCTAGGACAGTTGAGAGATTGGAGTCTAGCCACAGTCATCGAGATGTATGCCAGGCGTTGAATGTCGCCTGTGGCGTCACTTTACGACCGAGGAAAAAAAGCACCTAGAAAGAAGGCATAAAACGCAGTGAGAGTAACGTCGACCGTGTGGTACATCCCAACACAAGGATTGTTATCTTGCCGTAAATATCTGTAGACGTCCAACCACACAGCATTCGCGCTGGCTAGAATCCTCGTGGCAGCCTCTGGGTTGCTCATCCCGCATTATACACCTGTACGCCTTGCACCTAGTCAGCGTCTGCCTGTATTTGCTTCACACGCAAGAAGGGGCACGCATGTAGGTGGCAACCCTCTACCTCAGCACGTGCCATGCGTGATTCCATTCACACCTATATAGAACCACGCACCCTTGAAAGTCGTACGCTGTCAGAGATGTTTCATGTCGTGTTTCATGCGCGCGTCGGTAGCCACTTGTCTGTCTCAAAGAATCTATAGTCATTTCTGCATCTACTGGGGCTGCCTGTCTTTGGAGGACGACTATGATTTCATGTATCAAGGAGTCACCTGAACTTTGACCTTAGCTTTACGCTTGGGAGTAGAATGCTTTAGCGTGGTCGTGCGGTCAGCGGCTTCCGCCTGGTGCCATGAGGATGTGCTGATGTGCTTAGCATAAAATGGTTCAAATGGCTCGAAGCCCTATGGGACTTAAAATCTGAGGTCATCAGTCCCCTAGACTTAGAACGACTTAAACTTAACTAACCTAAGGACATCACACACATCCATGCCTGAAGCAGGATTCGAACCTGCGACTGTAGCAGCAGCGCGGTTCCGGACTGAAGCGCCTAGAACCGCTCGGCCACAGAGGCCGGCTGTTTAGTATAGACGCTTTGTCTTGTGATAATGAAATGGGCACATAGAAGCAAGTTTGCTCTGGATTATGGTGAGACAGTTGATGGCTGCTTCCTTATATTATTGTACGTTAAGTGTCTTTTCAGTTTGTGAAATAGTAGATTTCTTTCCGCGAGATAGTTCGAGATCACAACTTTGTTAGAACAATTTTTATTCACTGATCGCATCATTCAGGTTGTTTGTCTCGTTGTTCTTCCATTCATCACGTAATATTTTGGTCTTTAATATAAATATATGACGGTTTTCTTTCTCTTTTGTATGTGCATCGTCATGTAAAAACACGTGATCCGCTGAATGAGATTTGTATGTAAAATCCGATACATTGTATTCAGTTTCTGAACAGTATATTAAGTGTTCATATAACACGCCAGGGTAGCCGAGAGCGCTAACGCGCTGCTTCCTGGACTCGGGTAGGCTCGCCGGCCCCGGATCGAATCCGCCCGGCGGATTAACGACGACGGTCGATGTGCTGGCCAGCCTGGATGTGGTTTTTAGGCGGTTTTCCACATCCCGCTAGGTGAATACCGCGATGGTTCCCACGTTCCGCCTCAGTTCCACGGCGCGCAGACGTCTAAACTCATTCGCACTATTCCATGGATTTCACTCGACGCAGGCAGTTGGGGTACACTAGTTCTGTCCCGGGGGGGTACGCGATGGCGGCAGGAAGGGCATCCGGCCACCCCTTCACCATTAACATGCCAAATCCGGTTAACGATGGCCGATCCTCCGTAACTGCGGGACAAGGCTCAAGCGATAGATAGAATATTAAGTGTTCATATAATCTGAAATTTTTGTGAACTTATTTCTCACTCCCATGAAATTTTTTTCTTATACCAAACGTTTCCGACGTAATACGATCCCCGCAACTAATTTTAAAGCCGAGACGGAATAAACTGTCATGAACAGCGATGAGATTTTTATTTAACTGAAACTTTCAGCTATCCAGGTAAGATCGGGTAAACTTCCAGACAGGTGCTTGCAGGGACAGAGACTTCTGCTATCGTAGTATCTCAGACCTTTTCCATTTACTAGGCATTGTAGGATACAAACCGCAGACACATTTGCATAGCACGAATTACATTTACGAAGGTGCACTGAGGGGTAATGGACACGAATATTTTATGTGGGAACTCTTAATGATTTTTAAATATAACAAACGTTATTAACATTACATTTTTATTCTTCATGTCTACATATATATTTCTCAACATAGTCACCCTGACGACTAATACATTTCTCCCTACGAGAGACCAGTTTTTTGATACAGTCACTATTGAATGTTTGAGTTTGTTGATGCAGCCACACCTCACCTCTGTTTGCACCGCTTCAACAGTATCAAAGTGAAATCCTCGAAGACGTTCTTGAAGTACTGGAAACAGATGAAAATTGGATGGGGCCAAGTCGGGACTGCCTCTGGTGGCCGAGCGGTTCTGGCGCTACAGTCTGGAACCGCGCGACCGCTACGGTCGCAGGTTCGAATCCTGCCTCGGGCATGGATGTGTGTGTTGTCCTTAGGTTAGTTAGGTTTAAGTAGTTCTAAGTTCTAGGGGACTTATGACCTCAGCAGTTGAGTCCCATAGTGCTCAGAGGCATTTGAACCATTTTTTAACCAAGTCGGGACTGTATGGAGTATGATCGATGACGGTGAACCCTAGGCGGCGGATTGTTGCAGATGACGCAGAGTTCGTGTGTGGTCTACATTGCCCCGTTAAAGGGGAGGGCACTCCATGTGTGGATGAACTCTTCGGATTCAAAACTCGATTGCTGGACGCTATTTCTCACATACTGCCGCAGTTACGTCACACGCCGCCATGTTACACGCTACAATTCGGAACCCTCTAGCGACAGATGGGAAAGTCGACGGAGTAGTATGCGTGACATGTACTACCTCAACCGATATTGAGAACACAATGAAAAAATCGGAGTCATTACTTTTCAGCACGCCCTCGTACATATACACAGAGGCGCGAAAGAAACTGGTATACGCATGCGTATTCAAACACAGAGATATGTAAACAGGCAGAATACGGCGCTGCGGATGGCAAGGCCTATCTAAGACAACAAGTGTGTGGCGCAGTTGTTAGATCGGTTACTGCTGCTGCTATAGCACATTATCAAGATTTAACTGAGTTTGAACGTGGTGTTATAGTCGGTGTCGAGTGATGGGACACAGCATCTCCGATGTAGCGATGAAGAGGTGATTTTCCTGTACGACCATTTCACAAGTGTACCGTGAATATCAGGAATCCGGTAAAACATAAAACCTCCGATATCGCTGCGATCGGAAAAGGATCCTGCAAGAACGGGGCCAACGACGACTGAAGAGAATCGTTCAACGGGACAGAAGTGCGACCCTTCCGCAAATTGCTGCAGATTTCATTGCTAGGCTGTCAACTAGTATTAGCGTGCGAACCATTCAACGAAACATCATCGATATGGGCTTCCGGAGGCGAAGGCCCACTCGTGTACCCTTGTTGACTGCACGTCACAAAGCTTTACGCCTCGCCTGGGCCCGTCAACACCGTCACTGGACTGTTTATGACTGGAAATATGTGGCCTGGTCGGACGAGTCTCGTTTCAAATTGTATCTAGCGGACAGACGCGTACGGGTATGGAGACAACCTCATGAATCAATGTCATCAGGTGGTGGAGGCTCTGTAATGGCCTGGGGCGTGTGCAGGTGGAGTGGTATGGGACCTCTGATACGTCTAGATACGAGTCTGACAGGTGACACGTACGTAAGCATCCTGTCTGATCACCTGCATCCATTCATGTCCATTGTGCATTCCGACGGACTTGGGCAATTCCAGCAGGACAATGTGACACCCCACACGTCCAGAATTGCTACAGTGTGGCTCGAGGAACATTCTTCTAAGTTTAAACACTTCCGCTGGCCACCAGATTCCCCAGATATGAACATTATTGAGCATATCTGAGATGCCTTGCAACGTGCTGTTCAGATGAGGTCTCTACCCCCCTCGTACTCTTACGGATTTATGGACAGCCCTGCAAGATTCGTGGTGTGAATTCCCTCCAGCACTACTTCAGACATTAGTCGAGTCTATGCCACGTCGTGCTGCGGCACTTCTTGCAGCACGTGAGGCCCTACACGATATTAGGCAGGTTTACCAGTTCCTTTGGCTCTTTAGTGTAAGATGTACGTAGCTGCTTGAGATCTGTTGTGGAGAGAACAGTTTCAGTTTTGTATTGATTTAACTCCTGTTAAGCCCATCTTTAATTATTCGACAGCAGTATTAAAAAGTTCTTCCTACTGCGAAATTAAAAAAAAGAAAGTTAGCTGGTTTGCTTTTATTCACATATGGGCCAAATTTCATACAAACGGGTAATGTTTCAGGGCAGTAAGAAAACGGAGCCTTAGTCTCTTATGAAATTACAGTTTAAAGCATAAAGTTGTGCAAGGCTTTCACGCTGATCCTGTAATCAAGACGTGCGCTTTTCTAGCAGCAACTGTCACCATAGCTGGTATATCTTGGGACGATGAGGAAATCGCAGAAAAAGTGCAATTAGTGGGATCATCGATACCTTTTGAGATACATATGTGTGAGTGTGGGGTTAGAGAGAATAATGGCAAGGAGTTTTGCTACACCGCGGAATAATTTTGTTGTAGATGTCTACAATTTTAAAGTTCTACCTCCTCGTACTCTTAAGGAAGGCTAGCTCAGGGCCTGTGTGCCAATCGGAATTTCAGCAAGGCGTACCGCCTGTGTAGTGGAAGACAGGGCACCAAGTGAGCATTGCCACACAACCTCTGAGCGAGGGAAGCAGAAACACAAACGACTCACCCCTACGTAACAGGATGGTAGGAAGTAACACTACGTCACTTCAGCGTCAGGTTCCCACTGCAGTAGTCAAATGCTGCAGAAAGACCCGAGCTCGGAGACACAGAATAGTTATTGAACTACCGTAGCGAGGCAAGAACTGCTGATGAGAACAATAAATGAGGGTCAATTTGATATCGGACCCAGAGCCATCTCGTCAAAGGTGCAGCCTCGGCTCTTTAAATAACGAGGCTTTTGGAGGACTATGGCACGTACAACTGTGCTGCCATTCCGTCCGTGTCACTTTAACCAGAGAGAAAGGTGGTCTATTGAGTTTCAGTGAAACCACGACAAGCTGATCGATGGTGGTCTGCCTGCTATGCAACTAAGTTGATGCAAACAACAGCCGTGGCCTGCCACTGCTGTCTAGTGGGACATCGCGGATGACAAGGTCTACACCTACATCTACATCTACATGGATACTCTGCAAATCACATTTAAGTGCCTGACAGAGGGTTCATCGAACCCCCTTCACAATTTTTTATAGCGCGCGGAAAGAATGAACACCTATATCTTTCCGTACTAGCTCTGATTTCTCTTATTTTTATCGTGGTGATCGTTCCTCCCTATGTAGGTAGGCGTCAACAAAATATTTTCGCATTCGGACGAGAAAGTTGGTGATTGGAATTTCGTGAGAACATTCCGTCGCAACGAAAAACGCCTTTCTTTTAATGATGTCCAGCCCAAATCCTGTATCATTTCTGTGACACTCTCTTCTATACTTCCCGATAATACAAAACGTGCTGCCTTTCTTTGAACTTTTTCGATGTACTCCGTCAGTCATATCTGGTAAGGATACCACACCGCGCAGCGGTATTCTAAAAGAGGGCGGACAAGCGTAGTGTAGGCAGTCTCCTTAGTAGGTATGTTACATTTTCTAAGTGTCCTGCCAAAAAAAAGGCAGTCTTTGGATAGCCTTCCCCACAACATTATCTATGTGTTCATTCCAATTTAAGTTGTTCGTAACTGTAATACCTAGGTATTTAGTTGAATTTACGGCTTTTAGACTAGACTGATTTATCGTGTAACCGAAGTTCAACGAATTCCTTTTAACACTCATGTGGATGACCTCACACTTTTCGTTATGTAGGCTCAACTGCCACTTTTCGCACCATTTAGATACCTTTTCTAAATCGTTTTGCAGTTTGTTTGGATCTTCTGATGACTTTATTAGTCGATAAACGACAGCGTGATTTGCAAACAACTGAAGACGGCTGCTCAGATTGTCTCCCAAATCGTTTGTATAGATAAGGAACAGCAAAGGGCGTATAGCACTACCTTGGGGAACGCCAGAGAACACTTCAGTTTTACTCGATGTCTTTCCGTCAATTACTACGAACTGTGACCTCTCAGACAGGAAATCACGAATCCAGTCACGTAACTGAGTCGATATTCCATAAGCAAGCAATTTCACTACGAGCCGCTTGTGTGGTTCAGTGTCAAAAGCCTTCCAAAAATCCAGAAATACCGAATCGATCTGAAATCCCTTGTCAATAGCACTCAACACTTCATGTAAATAAAGAGCTAGTTGTGTTTCACAGGAACTGATGTTTTCTAAACCCATGTTGACTGTGTGTCAATAGACCGTTTTCTTCGAGGTAATTCATAATGTTCGAACACAATATAAGTTCCAAACTCCTGCTGCATATCGACGTTAACGATATGGGCCTGTAATTTAGTGGATTACTCCTACTACCTTTCTTGAATATTGGTGTGACCTGTGGAACTTTCCAGTCTTTGGGTACGGATGTTTCTTCGAGCGAACGTTTGTATATGATTGTTAAGTATGGAGCTAATACGTCAGCATACTCCGAAAGGAACCTAACTGGTATAGAGTCTGGACCAGAAGACTTACTCTTATTAAGCGATTTAAGTTGCTTCACTACTCCAAGGATATTTACTTCTACGTTACTCATGTTGGAAGCTGTTCTCGATTCGAATTCTGGAATATTTACTTCGTCTTCTTTTGTGAAGGCATTTCGGAAGGCTGTGATTAGTAAGTTTGCTTTGGCAGCACTGTCTTCGATAGTATCTCCATTGCTATCGCGCAGAGAAGGCATTGATTGTTTCTTGCTGGTAACATACTTCACATACGACGAGAATCTCTTTGGATTTTCTGCCAGGTTTCAAGACAAAGTTTCGTTGTGGAAACTGTTATAAGCATCTCGCATTGAAATCCGCGCTAAGTTTCGAGCTTCTGTAAAAGATCGGAAATCTTGGGGATTTTGCTTCTGTTTAAATTTGGCATCTTTGTTTCGTTATTTCTGCCTGGTGTGTGGCCAACCTCCCTCCACTGAGGGTCAATGACACATGAACAACAGTCTGACCTGTCCACTCCGTCCGGGCGTGGTGTGATTGAGCAGCCACCTGACCGACTCGTGAACACCTGGTTGATCCACGATGGCTGATCAGCTCCCAGTCTTCATGACAAACGACATTCCGAACCACACAGTCAGCTGTTCTCACCTGAGCCCGCGACGGGCTGTCTACGAGAGCGCTGAGGTGTGGGCCGTACTGTACTGCAGAACTTCTGGATGGGGGAGCCTACCCGCCCCACGCCGACGCCGGCACTACACATTGCCGCAGCTCCGACGTCACGACTCCCTCATGGGGCGTATCAGCACTTCTTCGTGGCTCATCCTTACACCCAGCCGCCGTCCGACGCACTGAGACACTTTGTAACACTGTAAACTCGTCCTGGAAAATAAATATTATTACAGACGCTGCTGCTGGCCGGGATGGCCGAGCGGTTCTAGGCGCTAGAGTCTGGAGCCGTGCGACCGCTACGGTCGCAGGTTCTAATCCTGCCTCGGGCATGGATGTGTGTGATGTCCTTAGGTTAGTTAGGTTTAAGTAGTTCTACGTTCTAGTGGACTGATGACCTCAGAAGTTAAGTCCCATAGTGCTCAGAGCCATTTGAACCATTTGAACAGATACCGCTGTGTCATTAACGCCTCCGGGCGTATTCTAGACCACTCTCCTGCACTACGCACCCGGACTCCTGCACGCAACGCGAACACAGCTCCCCGGGTGGCAACAGTATTCTCATTAATAATTGTGGTCCTGATGTCGAAGTAATACTTCATCCTGCTGGGCTCCTTATGGCGAAGGTAAATGCAAAATGCAGAAACGTTATACTGTGGCGACAATGTTAGCTCTGACAGTTCGAATCCTTGCTACCTGAGACAATTACCCCTGTTTGAAGTTCCAGTTTAAGGAATCTACTGCATCGAAATCTAACATCGTCCCAGTTTTCTAGGATCTGCTGAAATACTTGGAAAACTACATTAAGTAACTTGATGAGCACTTAAAATTTCTTCTTTCTCGAAAAAGAAACACATATTTGACGTTTAGCATTTACACTCGATAGTTCCACAATATGCACATATGCGTGTATTTCTGAGTATGCAGCACTGTAAGGGTCTACAAAATGGAAGCCCTGAAAGTATAACACATTTCCGTTGACATGTACGTCAGTCAAATCACATCACGGGCTTTCTTTTCTGTGTGCGTGTTTGTGTGTGTGTATATGTATGTTTTTCAGTTTTTGTTTGTTTTTTGTTTACCTTCAGCCTCCAAACACTAGAGAAGAGTGGTCGGGTGTCGCACTGTTTGGGGGTTTTGGACAACAAACATACTGTTCTGCAGTACCCATAAAACAGTATCAGCAGCTATTTCAGTTGAGAGCACGGTACCAGTGTTCCTTTATTTTCTATCGTCGACACAAACTACCTATGAACCAAAGCCGCCGCTAAAGGAACCAAGACGGTTTTGGCACACCAAGGCCATCAGAATCATTCCTCTTCTTCAACAGTTATTCGTTGGAAGTACGAACGAAGCCATCCTATTTTTTTCAGACTTGCTTTTGTTGTTTCTCGGTTGTTCTCACTCGTGGGGAATTGTAGGCAGTCATTTAGTTTCACTCTGTCTTTATAATTCGCCGAATTAACGAAGCAAAAACAAGTCAATACGTGATAATCGTCGTCAAATTCCATGTGTTTCTCGTTGTACCATTCGGCCAAAGAGTAAACGCGAAGACAAATTAGAATGTTCGCGGAAAACTAAATCGTTTAACAGTAGAGTGTAGAAAAACAAAGCACTAAACGGACTGTTGCACGTTTTTCCCCGACAGGGATTGGGGGAGTCTTCGCAAATTGGCCCGTGCGCGCAAATTAGAAGCATGCTTGACTTCGGGCCTTTGCATACGTCCAGTTGCCCCTTCCTGCAACGGAAGGACGTACCTAATGCTCACAGAAAGTTGCATAGGTGTAAACTCACGTTTGACTGCTTCGATTGCTTCGAGAGATTGCTCATACTGTCCGGAGAGCCGCAATATCCCTTCCCCTTGTACAAAGACACAGATTGTCTCAGCGGATGTAGTGCTTTTCCCCCGTGAGCATCTAGGAACATTAGGAAAGTGTCCTATTCACGCAAGAATGCCAGTCTAGCTTGGAAAGTGATCCTTGTCTTCCATTCATCTAGCTCGCAGTTATGGCACGTTACAACCTTTTAATTCATGTGGAAAGGCCCAATATGGTAGCAGCTGTGGTCTCGTCTCGAGTGCAATCAGATTAGGAATACAAACGGTACTGCATTTGTTTCCTAGAGTTATTGTAGGAGCAGATCTGTAAAGATGATACCTTGCAGTGGTACCCTGGTTCCTGAAATGGAGCAGGGGCTTGGTTCAAATGGTTCAAATGGCTCTGAGCAGTATGGGACTTAACTTCTAAGGTCATCAGTCCCCTAGAACATAGAACTACTTAAACCTAACTAACCTAAGGACATCACACACATCCATGCCCGAGGCAGGATTCGAACCTGCGACCGTAACAGCAGCGCGGTTCCGGACTGAAGCGCCTAGAACCGCTCGGCCACTCCGGCCGGCCAGTGAACTATTATTAATAAATTGCGTAAATCAGTAATGTTGTATAAGCAGTTATTGAAGGCACCTATCTCCATTAGCCAATCAACCATGGCCAGTTGGGAACGGGTACTGATGTAACATTCGGGGGCTAGAGGCTATTTGTTAGGTTCCGTCCACGCTAATCTTGTTGCTTGTTTTTCTTGTTGAAATGTCTAGTCGCCCCTAAATTAAATACTAATTCCGCACAGTGTACACTAAGGAGACAAAAGTCACGGAATAGCGATATACTCATATGCAGAGGCGGTAGCGTCGCGTACACGAGGAATAAAAGGACAGAACATTGGCAAAGCTGTCATTTGTACTCAGGCGATTCATGTGAAAAGGTTTCCCACGCGATTATGCCCGAACGAAGGGAATTAACAGACTCTGAGTGCGGAATGGTAGTTGAAGCGAGACACATGGGGCACTGCACTTCGGAAATCGTTAGGGAATTCAATATTCCGGAATCTATAGTGTCAAGAATGTGTCGAGAATGCTAAATTTCAGGCATTACCTCTCAGCACGGATAACGCAGTGGCCGACGGCCTTCTCTTAACGACAGAGAGCAGTGGCGTTGGCGTAGAGTTGCCAGTGCTATCGGAACAGCCGGCCGCGGTGGGCGAGCGGTTCTAGGCGCTTCAGCCCGGAACCGCGAGACCGTTACGGTCTCAGGTTCGAATCCTGCCTCGGGCATGGATGTGTGTGATGTCCTTAGGTTAGTTAGGTTTAAGTAGTTCTAAGTTATAGGGGACTAATGACCTCAGATGTTAAGTCCCATAGTGCTCAGAGCCATTTGAACCATTTTTTTTTTTTTGCTATCGGAACAGCAACACTGCAAGAAATAACTGCGGAAATCAAAGTGGGACGTACGACAAAAGTATCCGTTGGAAAATGCGGGGTTATGGGCTGTGGTAGCAGACGACCGACGCAAGAGATGATGATGATGATGTTTGGTTTGTGGGGCGCTAAACTGCGCGGTTATCAGCGTCCGTACAAATTTCCACGCTTTGCTCAGTTCAGCCTCGCCACTTTCATGAATGATGATGACATGATGAGTACAACATAAACACCCAGTCATCTCGAGGCAGGTGAAAAATCCCTGACACCGCCGGGAATCGAACCCGGGACCCCGTGCTCGGGAAACGAGAACGCAACCGCGAGACCACGAGCTGCGGACCCTGCCGCAAGTGCTTTTGCTAACAACACGACATCAACTGCAGCGCCTCTCCTGGGTTCGTGACCATATTGGTTGGAACCTAGACGATTGGAAAACAGTGGTCTGTTCAGATGGGACCCGATTTCGGTTGGTAAGAGCTGATAGTAAGATTGGAGTGTAGTGCAGACCCCACGAAGCTATGGTCCCAACTTGTCAACAAGGCACTGTGCAAGGTGGTGGTGGCTCCATAAGGTGTGGACTGGCAACACTTTCGCAGTTATGGACCGCTATAGAGGCAGCATGGCTGAATATTTCTGCAGGGGACTTCGACTTGTTGAGTCCATGCCACGTCGAGCTGCTGCACTACGCCGGGCAAAAAGATGTCCGACACGATGTTAGAAGGCATCCAATGACTTTTATCACCTCAGTGTATGTTATTTTCTACAAATATCGGGCGTTGGCCTCACATTAGTAGACCCATGACAAACTGATAATCCTTTTCAGAAAATTGAAAATTTCCGTATATGCATTTTAAAAGAGCATATATTAAACTACTCTCGTGTGAAATATTTTTTTAAAAATATTTTGTCTTTGTCAAAAAATCCAAGCATTACCTGCTCCACAAGTTTTTCTGAAGTATACAGTTGAATGTCACCTTTTGCATTTACCTGCTCTCATACAATATTACAGCTGTAAACCAAGTCACAATGATGAGAATCTTGGTAACATCATGCTGAGAGTGCGATTTGTCACATACACCTGGCAACATCTGTTGACATCAGTATGAATTATGCGTAGGGAGGCGCTTTTTTATACACTAATGCTCATAAATTAAGGATAATGCTGATACATGGCGAAACAACGCTCTGGTGGGCGGTTTTCGGGTTTAAATCAGCTCGGCTATGACCATGCGGTGAATTTGACCTGCTGTCGTCGCACGGTGGCGCTGGCAGCAGTCCACATACGCAGAGGTGTGTTGGTGCATGTCAGAGTACGGTGCAGCGAGTAAGTGTGCAGACGTTTTCAGACGTGCTACTGGTGACTGTGTGTTGAAAATGGCTCAAAGAACACATATTGATGACGTTATGAGGGGTAGAATACTAGGGCGACTGGAGGCTGGTCAAAAACAGCAGGTTGTAGCACGGGCCTTCCGTGTGCCACAAAGCGTGATCTCAAGATTATGGCAACGATTCCAACATGCAGGAAACGTGTCCAGGCGCTACAGTACGGGACGTCCACAGTGAACAACACCACAAGAAGACCGATATCTCACCATCAGTGCCCGCAGACGGCCACGGAGTACTGCAGGTAGCCTTGCTCGGGACCTTACCGCAGCCACTGGAATAGTTGTCTCCAGACACACAGTCTACAGACGACTGAACAGACATGGTTTATTCGCCTGGAGACCTGCAAGGTGCATTCCACTGACCCCTGGTCTTAATGTTCTTGAAAGGGACCTGTATGGAGGCCATGGTTTGATGGTGTGGGGTGGTATTATGATTGGTGCACCTACTCCCCTGCATGTCTTTCACAGAGGAACTGTAACAGGTCAGGTGTATCGGGACGTTATTTTGCACCAGTATGTCTGCCTTTTCAGGGGTGCAGTGGGTCCCACCTTCCTCCTGATGGATGATAAAGCGCGGCCTCACCGAGCTGCCATCGTGGAGGAGTACCTTGAAACAGAAGATATCAGGCGAATGGAGTGGCCTGCCTGTTCCCCTGATCTAAACCCCATGGAGCACGTCTGGGACGCTCTCGGTCGACGTATCGCTGCACGTCTTCAAACCCCTACGACACTTCAGGAGCTCCGACAGGCACTGGTGCAAGAATGGGAGGCTATACCCCAGCAGCTGCTCGACCACCTGCTCCAGAGTATGCCAACCCGTTGTGCGGCCTGTGTACGTGTGCATGGTGATCATATCCCATACTGATGTCGGGGTACATGCGCAGGAAACAGTGACGTTTTGTAGCACATGTGTTTCGGGTCGGTTTTCTCAACGTATCACCAATACCGTGGACTTAGAGATCTTTGTCGTGTGTGTTCCCTATGTGCCTATGCTGTTAGCGCCAGTTTTGTGCAGTGCCACGTTGTGTGGCACCACATTCTGCAATTATCCTTAATTAATGAGCATCAGTGTGGATTTGAAATGGTCGCTGCATGATTTTCGTATGCACGAAATATGACAGTAGCACCTAATCACCATCAAACTTGTAAGGCTTAAGGAGATGGGGGAATCAGTTCATCACTAGTTTAGAGGTTTATACGAAAGTTCTGAGGACGTGAAAAGCTCACGATCAATTGTAATGAAGGCTAACGTCCAAAGAGACTGAGGAACTAAAGATATAGGTTCATGACGTGAGAATATAGAACATCAGCTTCACTATGAAGACGCTTGAACTTCTTTGACGATCCCATATTGAACGGAGCTGTCACTATCTTGTTATACATCTACATCTACATCTATACTCCGCGAGCCACCTTACGGTGTGTGGCGGAGGGTACTTATTGTACCACTATCTGATCCCCCCTTCCCTGTTCCATTCACGAATTGTGCGTGGGAAGAACGACTGCTTGTAAGTCTCCGTATTTGCTCTAATTTCTCGGATCTTTTCGTTGTGATCATTACGCGAGATATATGTGGGCGGTAGTAATATGTTGCCCATCTCTTCCCGGAATGTGCTCTCTCGTAATTTCGATAATAAACCTCTCCGTATTGCGTAACGCCTTTCTTGAAGTGTCTGCCACTGGAGCTTGTTCAGCATCTCCGTAACGCTCTCGCGCTGAGTAAATGTCCCCATGACGAATCGCGCTGCTTTTCGCTGGATCATGTCTATCTCTTCTATTAATCCAACCTGGTAAGGGTCCCATACTGATGAGCAATACTCAAGAATCGGACGAACAAGCGTTTTGTAAGCTACTTCTTTCGTCGATGAGTCACATTTTCTTAGAATTCTTCCTATGAATCTCAACCTGGCGCCTGCTTTTCCCACTATTTGTTTTATGTGATCATTCCACTTCAGATCGCTCCGGATAGTAACTCCTAAGTATTTTACGGTCGTTACCGCTTCCAATGATTTACCACCTATGGCATAATCGTACTGGAATGGATTTCTGCCCCTATGTATGCGCATTATATTACATTTATCTACATTTAGGGAAAGCTGCCAGCTGTCGCACCATTCATTAATCCTCTGCAGGTCTTCCTGGAGTACGTACGAGTCTTCTGATGTTGCTACTTTCTTGTAGACAACCGTGTCATCTGCAAATAGCCTCACGGAGCTACCGATGTTGTCAACTAAGTCATTTATGTATATTGTAAACAATAAAGGTCCTATCACGCTTCCTTGCGGTACTCCCGAAATTACCTCTACATCTGCAGATTTTGAACCGTTAAGAATGACATGTTGTGTTCTTTCTTCTAGGAAATCCTGAATCCAATCACAAACCTGGTCCGATATTCCGTAAGCACGTATTTTTTTCACTAAACGTAAGTGCGGAACCGTATCAAATGCCTTCCTGAAGTCCAGGAATACGGCATCAATCTGCTCGCCAGTGTCTACGGCACTGTGAATTTCTTGGGCAAATAGGGCGAGCTGGGTTTCACATGATCTCTGTTTGCGGAATCCATGTTGGTTATGATGAAGGAGATTTGTATTATCTAAGAACGTCATAATACGAGAACACAAAACATGTTCCATTATTCTACAACAGATTGACGTAAGTGAAATAGGCCTATAATTATTCGCATCTGATTTATGACCCTTCTTGAAAATGGGAACGACCTGTGCTTTCTTCCAGTCGCTAGGTACTTTACGTTCTTCCAGAGATCTACGATAAATTGCTGATAGAAAGGGGGCAAGTTCTTTAGCATAATCACTGTAGAATCTTAAGGGTATCTCGTCTGGTCCGGATGCTTTTCCGCTACTAAGTGATAGCAGTTGTTTTTCAATTCCGATATCGTTTATTTCAATATTTTCCATTTTGGCGTCCGTGCGACGGCTGAAGTCAGGGACCGTGTTACGATTTTCCGCAGTGAAACAGTTTCGGAACACTGAATTCAGTATTTCTGCCTTTCTTCGGTCGTCCTCTGTTTCGGTGCCATCGTGGTCAACGAGTGACTGAATAGGGGATTTAGATCCGCTTACCGATTTTACATATGACCAAAACTTTTTAGGGTTCTTGTTTAGATTGTTTGCCAATGTTTTATGTTCGAATTCGTTGAATGCTTCTCTCATTGCTCTCTTTACGCTCTTTTTCGCTTCGTTCAGCTTTTCCTTATCAGCTATGATTCGACTACTCTTAAACCTATAGTCACAGACAGCACATTTCTGACGAGCGTATGAGAGAATAAAACACAAATGACGGTAAGTGTCTCAAGAAAAGACGTATTTATATAAAACAATAGTTGTATTAATAAAAAAACATAATCATTATTGTTGTTTTCCGTAATTTACGTACATTTTCATAATTAGTGGTGTGGAAAGAAAACGACAGTGCTAGTTCATTGTTAGACATAATATTATTTAGCTCTGACACGAAAAATGAATTTATAGTTTCAGCAATGAGGGCGTTACTTACATGAGAGATGTCGTCGACATGTGCGTGACTGTCGCCATCATTTTCTTGTTGCTCGTCAGTATCTGCGGGTTGCTGGTGCTCCCACCTGTAGTGGAAAACGCAGCTGTCATCTTGTCATTGCGGAATCCAATAACTTTTTATTTTGTATCTTTCTATAAAAAATATCAAAATTTGATTTGTTATCAGTTGAACACAATTAACAGATAGATATATGGGAAGGAAAGCGTAAGACAATTATAAACAGAAATGTGGTGCCAAAGGTGTGTCACAGGTCACAGTGTTGCCCAAGTACCTTTCTTTCCAGTTGCGCACGTTATGACCGTCGTCTTTTATTTCCTGGATCTGTAAGATCCTGTGACTTAAGGACATGTGTGCGTAACTTAAGGATATCATTATTGATATTCTTATTAAAATACCGATATCAGCAGCTCATTCTCGGCGGCTGCAATATAGCTTAAGTTGTAGGAAGTCTGGAAGTCACAGGTAGGTGCTTTTCAGTAGTGAAAGCGTCAGTCGATGGCGAGTGACCACGGTTATTGGTTGGACTGCGACCCAGAGGCGTGGACAAACGTTTAATTCTGAGGTATGTTGAGTCTAATAGGGGAAAGAAAAAAAATATGAGCCGTGTTTGTGGTACATATTCAGAGCAAGTAATTTTGCGAAGTAAAAGTGCGTATAATCGTGACTTTGCAGTATTTTAGAAGATCGCGGAGTGTTACATAAAGTTTAGCACGTCGTAAACATAGGTAGAATATCTTTTGCAGTAACTAAACGACTGAACTTTTCGCATCGTGAGATAGTTGGAAGAAACCGGCATCTATGGCTAAGCTAGCTGAGTGCCGTTCGAGTGAGGGAATCTGATGAGGGATCATGATTTGGCTAAAAGTGAAAAATAATCTATGTTTAATTTTGTGAGACTTATCATTTCAAGAAAATTATTAATTATAGTCCATTATACATAGAGGAAGTCGTACGCAGGTTGGTCTAGACCCATAGTTCAAATAATAGCCACTTGTGTGACTGATGTAAAGAACCCCTTTCACTCGTCCGAGTGCCGTAAAGTGAACGGACTTTTCTGTTAAATTCAGAGAAAAAGATAGAAGGTCTGTTACAGTAATCACATTTAAACACTCTGCATCTCCCCACACACTTAGTGTCCACAGCTTACACAGTTGTTTTCCGAATGCATGCTGCTAAACATTTTAAACTGACACATATAATTCATTTTCAATGGGTAGCTAAATTACGTGATAAATACCCACACAAACTGACAACCCCGATTCGAACTCCTATGCATAAAACAGCTTCAAAGTCTGATTACTTTACAAGTGAATTAATATGTTAAATGTTTGACGTTAAGCATGTAAGCGAAAAGAAGTTTAGAAAATATTTGAAATTATTTTTAAAGTTTATTGGATATTGCTAAGTTCTCTCATCAAGCACTGGATGGGCACAGTCCGAGTAACTTGCGCGCTCCGTTTTAAGCAAAAGCTAGTTCTTCAGACATCTCAATGTTTATGACGTCCTATGTCCTGAACTATGTGTTGTTCAATGACATAATTTTGCAGGTACATTCAGTGGTATATGTGAATATTGTCTGCAAAATGAGTTGTGTGTTGAGTTAGTGTTAAATAAGTAACAAATGGAAACGCCATACCTGATGCTGGAGTTTTATCACATGAGCACCGAAAGTGTAGTAAGCTATAAACTTATTTTTCGTTTAATCATTTTGTGCGGGTACGAGCGAGAAATGTTTGTAAAGATTTTAAATTATATTCGAAGTCTGTTGGACGTCGCTAAGTGTTCTTATTCACAAATACTGTATGAATATATTCTGGGTAATTTGCGTGCCATGAGTTAGGCTGCCTCAGAACGTATATGCAGTTTCTAGCTGTTATACTCGTCTTACTGTGTTAAAAAATTAACATAAGATTATTCTTCTTATGAGCAGATTACGACAGAATATTAAATTTTAAAATTCTGTCAACAACTGTATGGAGTATTGAAAATAAAATGTTTGTTGCCCCTGGAAGACGTTAGGTAGGCAACCTACAACTGTGACTGAGCATTGGAACAGCCGTTTAGTAATTAGTAGAAACACAACATTAATTTACGGGTGAAAGTAATATTTTGAGGACTGGTTATATAATTTTTGGAGAAAATTTAGTAGCCAAGATCGCATTCAGTACTATTTATTCCAGATTACCGGTTTCAACAGCTAGGAATGCCATCTTCTGATATTTAAAATACTTGTTGTTATATGTCCTTCCATTTTGACTGTATCACATACATACCATGTTGACATTCTAGTGGATATTGTGTAGCACATACCACACAGGTCTCTCAAAATGAAAATACAAACCAGTTTCTCAAATAAAAACAATGCAGTTAAAAAGTCCCTAGTGTAACTAGGGATGTCACACACATACATCCACATCTACATACATACTCTGCAATCCACCATACGGTACGTGGTGGAGGGTACCTCGTACCACAACTAGCATCTTCTCTCCCTGATTCCACTCCCAAACAGAACGAGCGAAAATGACTGCCTATATGCCTCTGTACGAGCCCTAATCTCTCTTATCTTATCTTTGTGGACTTTCCGCGAAATATAAGTTGACGGCAGTAAAATTGTACTGCAGTCAGCCTCAAATGCTGGTTCTCTAAATTTCCTCAGTAGCGATTCACGAAATGAACACCTCCTTTCCTCCAGAGACTCCCACCCGAGTTCCTGAAGCGTTTCCGTAACACTCGTGTGATGATCAAACCTACCAGTAACAAATCTAGCAGCCCGCCTCTGAATTGCTTCTATGTCCTCCCTCAATCCGACCTGATAGAAATCCCAAACGCTCGAGCAGTACACAAGAATAGGTCGTATGAGTGTTTTATTTAGCGGTCTCCTTTACAGATGAACCACATCTTCCCAAAATTCTACCAATGAACCGAAGACGACTATCCGCCTCCCCCACAACTGCCATTACATGCTTGTCCCACTTCATATCGCTCTGCAATGTTACGCCCAAATATTTAATCGACGTGATTGTGTCAAGCGCTACAGTACTAATGGAGTATTCAAACATTACGGGATTCTTTTTCCTATTCATCTGCATTAATTTACATTTATCTATATTTAGAGTTAGCTGCCATTCTTTACACCAATCACAAATCCTGTCCAAGTCATCTTGTATCCTCCTACAGTCACTCAATGACGACACCTTCCCGTACACCACAGCATCATCAGCAAACAGCCGCACATTGCTATCCACCCTATCCAAAAGATCATTTATGTAGATAGAAAACAACAGCGGACCTACCACACTTCCCTGGGGCACTCCAGATGATACCCTCACCTCCGATGAACACTCACCATCGAGGACAACGTACTGGGTTCTATTACTTAAGAAATCAACTGGTGCCTATTAGATGTTGAATTGCGTAACAGTGGATATTTCTGTACTTGTTCACATTTAGATGACGAGTTAAATACATCATGGTTCGACATTCTTTGAAGTACACAGTTCAGTTGAACTGTGTACATCAAAGAATGTGGATCCATGATGTATTTAACTCGTGATGTAAACGTAAAAAAGTGCAGAAACGTGCACTGTTACGCAATTCAACATCCAACAGGCATCAGTGGAATGTTATATGTGCGGACATCCCTAGTTACACAAGGGGCATTTTAACAGTATTGTTTTTATTTGTGAAGCCGGTTTTTATTTTTAATAAACCTGTGTGTAATGTGCTACATAACATCGAAGAGAATGTCAACATGGCATGTGTGATAAAGTCGTAATGGAACAGGACGCATAGCAATAAATTTTTAAAGGTCAGAAGATGACATCCAAACTTTTGAAACTTGTAACCAGGAATAAATAGTAACGACTGCGATCTTGGCTATTAAATCTGCTCCAAAATAATTACAGGGCTCTCCTTCTTATCTCTAATTGTGAAAAATTTCAGTCAAGCGTATATAAATTTTAATAAGTTTACGTAAAGTAACTGCTAATGTAAATTTCCGAGCACAAGGTCTGAAATATGTACTCTCAAGTTTACTGTCATCTTAAAAAGTCAAAATTTTAAAATTTATCCACCACGATTTGTTACATTTCATTTGACGGTATGTCACTGAGTGCCCTTATCAATAATTAAATAATTATTACCTGTACTGCACACATAGCGAAAGCTAAATAATGTTTTTACAAAACTGTTTATATTTTGAAATTACAATTAAATCAATACCATTAGCTGCTGACGGGCGTTGATATACATCAACGGGGACAGTTGAAAATGTGTGCCCCGACCGGGACTGGAACCCGGGATCTCCTGCTTACATGGCAGACGCTCTATCCATCTCTCGGACATGTCCGAAAGAACAGATGCCATCTTCATATCGTTTAAGGCTAACCGGCTGATGACCTTCTTCAGTGCAGATGCACACGTTTTGCCTGAACTCTTACGGGACTCGGTGGATTGTCTGCCGCGAGTAATGGGTATAAAGGCAGGGGCACTACGAATGTAGTGTGTGGACTATAAGTTGCGAATGTGGTTCTCACGGGGAGCGTGCCGGCGATAAATCCCTGCAGTTGCACTGTCCTCTGTGCCCTCGGTGGCTCAGATGGATAGAGCGTCTGCCATGTAAGTAGGAGATCCCGGGTTCCAGTCCCGGTCGGGGCACACATGTCCGAAAGAATAGATGCCATCTTCATACCCTTTATATTTTGATACGTGAAGAAGTTCTGAAAAATCTTCTCACAGTTACTTGTTTACTGCAGTGAACATATCGAACGTAAAAGAAAGATAGATAAATTAGGTTGTTGTAATTCACCATTACACGAAACTCTCTTGCAGACATCTCATTTTACTAACTGTCACAGTGTAATAAAATTCTTCTGGGTTTGAGACCGTGTTGTGATATTAGAAAACTAATTTTCAGCTAGTATTGCAGGCAGACCTTATAAGGATGACTGCTTGTGGTCTGTGCTTTATACAGAGTGCTCTAAAATTCCCCTTACAGATTTCTAAGACTTGTATAGGGCACTGAGTAGATAATATTTTACATTGTAACTCATGTACGGAAATGTACCATTTCCGTGCTGCCACCATTTTAAAACATATCGGTTACGCGACACTATCACTGGTGATTTATTAGCCGTGACCTAGCACATCACTTGTGTTACAATTCCACTCCTTAACAACCAAAGAAACAAAAAGGAAACTTAATTAGTTCTCACAGACACTGTCTTCCAATTCGGGTGTGCGGCACCACAGTCACGCCTGCTGACGGGGTACCTTTTCTCGAAGCCGTTGCGTAATTGTAGTGAAAATGATATGCGATGGAGTCTGAAGTTGTGGATAACGATCTTGATATAGGTGACGAGCAGCACTCCCGTTACTGTGAGCTTCACCATACAGAAGAATCACTTCGGTATATTCTGCCACCGTGACTCAACCACGTTCCTCTAACACTTACGTGAATGGGGCTAGAACAATGTCAGAGAGGTATGACAGACGTCAAATGGCACAGCCGATCCGACGTAACCCCTCCTCCCTTCACCCAGCATGACTATCCAGTTGCATACCTATCTGGCAAACACATTTTCTAACGGCTGTATCACAGAAACGGTACGTTTCCGGACATGGGTTCCAGTACAAAATATTGTCTATTCAGCCGCACTACAAATCCTAGAAATTTGTAAGGGGACTTTTGGAGCATTCCGTATATATTTTTTGAAAATGACTGGGAGTTTGGGCATATTACACTAATGGCCATTAAAATTGCTACACCACGAAGATGACGTACTACAGACGCGAAATTTAACCGACAGGAAGAAGATGATGTGATATGCAAATGATTAGTTTTTCAGAGCATTCACACAAGGTTGGCGGCGGCGGCGACGCCTACAACGTGCTGACATGAGGAAAGTTCCAACCGATTTCTCATACAAAAACAGCAGCTGACCGGCGTTGCCTGACGAAATGTTGTTGTGATGCCTCGTGTAAGGAGGAGAAATGCGTACCATCACGTTTCCGACTTTGATAAAGGTCGGATTGTAGCCTATCGCGATTGCGGTTTATCGTATCGCGACATTGCTGCCAGCATTGGTCGAGATCCAATGACTGTTAGCAGGATATGGAGTCGGTGGGTTCAGGAGGGCAATACGGAACGCCGTGCTGGATCTCAACGGCCTCGTATCACTAGCAGTCGAGATGACAGGCACCTTATCCGCATAGCTGTAAAGGATCGTGCAGCCACGTTTCGATCCCTGAGTCAACAGATGGGGACGTTTGCAAGACAACAACCATCTGCGCGAACAGTTCGACGACGTTTGCAGCAGCATGGACTATCAGCTCGGAGACCATGGCTGCGGTTACCCTTGACGCTGCATCACAGACAGGAGCGCCTGCGATGGTGAACTCAACGACGAACCTGGGTGCACGAATGGCAAAACGTCATTTTTTCGGATGAGTCCAGGTTCTGTTTACAGCATCATTATGGTCGCATGCGTGTTTGGCGACATCGCGGTGAACGCACATTGGAAGCGTGTATTCGTCGCGCCATACTGGCGTATCACCCGGCGTGATGGTGTGGGGTGCCATTGGTTACGCGTCTCGGTCACCTTTTGTTCGCATTGACGGCACTTTGAACAGTGGACGTTACATTTCAGATGTGTTACGACCCGTGGCTCTACCTTTCATTCGGTCTCTGCGAAACACTACATTTCAGCAGGATAATGCACGACCGCATGTTTCAGGTCCTGTGCGGGACTTTCTGGATACAGATGGTATTCGACTGCTGCCCTGGCCAGCACATTCTCAAGCTCTCTCACCAGTTGAAAACGTCTAGTCAATGGTGGCCGAGCAACTGGCTCGTCACAACACGCCAGTCACTACTCTTGATGAACAGTGGTATCGTGTTGAAGCTGCATGGGCAGCTGTACCTGCACACGCCATCCAAGCTCTGTTTGACTCAATGCCCAGGAGTATCAAGGCCGTTATCACGACCAGAGGTGGTTGTTCTGTGTACTGATTACTCAGGACCTATGCACCCAAACTGCGTGAAAATGTAATCACATGTCAGTTCTAGTATAATATATTTGTCCAATGAATACCCGTTTATCATCTGTATTTCTTCTCTGTGTAGCAATTTTAATGGCCAGTAGTGTATGTTTCTCGTTTGAGTGACAGAATAAACGGGGAAGGACATCAGATTCTATTGCTATGTATATCTCACATTAATTTTTGTTGGTTGTCAGCGAATATAGTGGGAACTACCATCGTGAATAGTGATGCTTGCGTAGTATCCGGTGGCACCTCAGGCCTGTGTGTGCTTCCTGTTGCCTCCGGTGTGGTGTTTACGCCACAGGATGGGACGTCCTCGTAAGCAGGGGCGGCTCGCCGACTTGCTGTATCTGATAACTCAACTAATACGCATGCAGCGCTACGTCAAGTTGATAAAATCCACTGGAATTGCCGGTTGCAACCAGTAAAATTTAAAATGAAATATTCTCAGCAACAGCATCTAAAAACCCTTCCCGTTGATCCTCTCACTCAGTCTGTACACAGTATGCTCAGGCACATACCTATTTTGAGGTAGTATACGGAAAGAAGTGCCACTGGCCAGAAGTAGCCACCCTGATAAAGGTTTCCTGCAGGAGTAGCCGAAACGACGGTAGTTTTGTAGGAGACCCTGTCAAACATACATACATCCATACATTTCAGCCATTAGGGACCCTGAAGATCGTGCACTGATCTTAACAGTGTTCCTCCATAGATGGAGAACTTCTGTGCTTTCGATTTAGTTCTCGTGGACATTCAACTGCTCAAGGTCCTTCTGCAGTTCATCCTCCCATCGCTTCCTTGGTGTTCGGTTGGACGAATACCATCAGGATTTCAGTATACACAGCCTTAACACGGCAGGTGTCTGGATTCCTGGGAAAGTGCCCTCCCAGGTTTATTCTTTGCGCTTTCATCTTCTGTATGATGTTTTGTTGTTTCATCAGGTCGTGTAGTTCTTGGTTCTTTTTATGTCTCCAGATATTATATTCGCTGACTGCTCCAAAGATTTTTCTCATGATTCAAGATCAACAGGTTCTCTTCATCTTTCTTTGTAGTGCTTAAGGCAGGGGTGGGCAAACGTTGCACGCGGCTCATGAGCACACAGCGCTGCACGTGTGCTGCTCGCGTGCAATCGTCGAACGGAGCAGTGGCGACAGCCGGCAGCTTGCCGCAGTGTAGTTCCAGGCTAAGCTGCGGACGTTGAAGCGAAGCGACCACTACGTAGTGAATTTCAGTAACCGGAAAATGCAGAGTGAACCAAGGAAACGGAGAATTGGAGATTTGCTATCTTTTAAAAAGGAATGGGAGAATCATTTTATCTGTGCAAAAACGTGAAAATTGGAAATGTATAATATGTGACAGTATTCTCGCTGGTCAGCGGAAGTTTAATATTGAGCGCCATTATAATAAATTTCAGTATGTTGCCATTCTTAGTGCAATAAAAGAGGAATTTCTCAAGCGATTTGGGGATATATCTTACTTATCCCAAGGTTTTGAATAGTTCTCGAGACAATCTGCTGTTTCTGTAGATGATATTCATCCCAGTTTGCAAATGGAATTAATAGGTCTACAGCGTAATTCTCGTCTGAGAGACAGATTCCTTTTGGCAAGACGTGTGATAGATTTTTATCACGACTTTCCACAGCAAGTTTCCTCGTCTCCATCGTGAAGCCGCGAAGATAATGTCAATGTTTGGTTCGACATACGTTTGTGAGAGATTGTTGTCTGTTATGAAAATTAATAAGTCTCGGTTAAGAGCAAACATCAGTAATGAAAATTTGCGTAACTGTTTGCATTTGTCTGTATGTAGAAATTTTGTTCCAGACATTAAACGTATTGTAAACTCCACCTGTGATAATTAAATAAAACGTATCGTAGGTAATAGGTACTCTTTCAAACGATGATTACTTTCAAGCATTCCTACTACCCTTATTCCTTCATTCAATAAAGCAGGCCAGGAAACAAAACGCATACAGAGGAAGAAGCGGAGAGACGGTATGGTGGAGAGGGGAGAGAAGCGGGTGGCCAGCTTGCCCCTGTGTGCACGCAGAACACCTGTTAACTGCACACGTGCATGTGCACCGCACACGTGCAGAATTCCTGCCCGCCCCTGGCTTAAAGTTTCTACCCAAATAACAACCCTGGCACTAGCACTCCATTGCACACTTTAAATTTGATATGAATTAATAATTTTTTTGATGAAATTATCTGCTTCACACTGAAATAACTTTAGGCCCATTGACAATACGTTGGTTAGTTTCCTGTTTTAAGTTATTATGCTTGTTGAACAATGTGGCAAGCTGTTTAGTTTTCCACTCAGCTTATGTTCTATATTCCTACCTGTAATATGGTGTTATTTGGATCTTCTCTGGAACCTTCAATCATTTCGGTGTCCTCCGTATTAATCCGCAGTCTAGTCTCACTGGCAATCTTTGCCAAGTCCGCCGGCCGGATTGGCCGAGCGGTTCTAGGCGCTTCAGTCTGGAACCGCGCGACCGCTACGGTCGCAGGTTCGAATCCTGCCTCGGGCATGGATGTGTGTGATGTCCTTAGATTAGTTAGGTTTAAGTAGTTCTAAGTGTAGGGGACTGATGACCTCAGATGTTAAGTCCCATAGTGCACAGAGCCATCTGAACCATTTTTTTTTTTTTTTTTGCCATGTCCCCTACAGTTTCTGCCATCTCTTCCACTGACTCACTGTGACTGCAGTGTTGTCTGCATATCCCAGTGATTGCATTCTTTCATTTAGCTTCACGCTTTGCGTCCTCTTTTTCTCCAGGATCAAATTAAAAAGCAATTGTCACAGGCTCTGAAGAATTTTATTGGAATGTTTACATTCTAAAATTGTCACAGCTACACCGAATTTACATTTACATCCACTAGCAACTACTATGGTGGGCAATGGTTGCATCAGTATTACCATCTCACTTGTGTTTTTTATTCTTGCTTTTCGATTCATGAAAATGTAAAGAAAAACGACATTTGTATAGTTCTTAATGTGTCACACTCTATGTAATTTTATCATTGTCATCATTGTGCATTGTGTATCAAGACAGGTGTAATACGACCAAGGCGAAAGTAGAACTATACCTCGGTGCTGCATAGATAACAAATCCTGAACTACCAACTAATAAAAACACGCTGTACAAAAATTCTTTAAATTCTTACCTACGACGTATTCACTGACTGAGAATAACAGGGAAAGTGTTCAGTTTAGACGATCTTTGTCCTACTATTAACAACATAGGCCTAAAAATTAAATACCAACTGCCTGCTTAGGATGTACTTTTTAGCCGGACGTGTTTTGTAGCAGTTAATTAGATAGTCCACAATCATGTTTTAGATATCAATTTTGATGGACAATTTCGCAGACAATTTAGATGTTGGATTAACATTGTAGCACTTGATAAACATCATAGAACAACTTAGATGTGTAAAACATATAATTTGAGGGTCCATTCGACTTACATCAGCATGGTACAGTGATCGAACAAGTGATGCTAAACGCGTAAGTTCATAGCATAAAAATTGTGTATGTGTGTTTTGCTGATGACGAAGCTTACATATTTTAGATGTGGACACGCTGCACATTACATCCTTTACGTAATTTTTGATGTCGTGTGTGATCAGTTGACTTGATAGGTACAGTGTTTGACATAAACATTTTTCTCGTGCTTTTGATAGATATTAAAGGTTGTTCGGATTCTTTTGAACATGGTGGCTGTATACTGATTGATCTGTTAAGTACTCAGCTGTGATTGGCTGTTTCGTGGTGTTGTATTGCACTGTGATTGGAGGAAAGTGGCGTGGCTTTGCGCCATCTTGGTTTGTGGAGTCAGAGATAAGAGGGAGGACGTGACTGGTCATGTAATAGATAAGGAGGAGTGGCTTATGACGTCATGGGTAGGGCACTGATCTGAAGGAGTGAAGTTACAGATGCAAACAAAGTGGATGAGGGACCGAAGACCTCGCTGTTTGGTCCCCTCACCCAAATCAACCAACCAACCAAAGTGGATGAGAAACAACCTAGATATACTACTGTTAATATTTGATAGTTGCTATTTCTGTTCTTTCAGTATTTACAACAAATTATTCATCCCTGGGAGACATCATTCTAATATCGTGTAACCTCGACAAAAGCCTCATTTCGGTGAAAAAGAGAGTCCACGTGTTTATTCACGTATGTTATATCCACCTCAAGCCATTCATGGATGATTAGAATCCTCAGAGCTACGAAACTGTGGAGATGTTGATTGTTATTTTTTACCTGCAGCTTCAAATAGTCCCACACGTATTCTATGGGATTACGATCGAGTAAATTAACGTGCCGGCTTAGATGCGATAAGATGCCTTACCATTCATTCTACCAGGAATATAAGCGTGCAGCCTCCTAAACATGGTTGCTGGCATCTTGGAAGACAGCATACTCATCATAAAGATGTAGAAGATAGGGCAACACTTGGTCATTGTGAATGTTGATGTAAACATCCGGGTTCATATTACGGTACATAAAACACTTCCAATACATAGCAGACCCATCTCTGGCATGAACTATGTCTTCCACCACTTTAGGATAAACGTTTCATTTGGCCGTCGGTTCACTCGACGCCTAGCACCATTTGAAAAGAGGCAAAATAGTGTCTCGTCGGAACACAGTGAATGCCTCCAGTCTACTGCTGTCCACTTTCTATGTTGTTTAGCCCATTCAAGCCCTGTATCTTTATGTGTACGACTCAAAATGGCTATTTGTTGGGGATCCCTTCGCAACGTTCTCTCGGTTACTAAGTAAGATGGGACGGATAACAGCAATTCCTGTCTTGCTTCTAACCGGTGGCCATTGCAAACACGTGACTCTCATCTCCAGTTCCTATCAGTTAGGATCCTTTCACGACAACTCGTTGTATGTTGTGTTACATGTCTGCGAGTAGTATACGATTTATTATAGAGCCGGCCGATGTGGCCGTGCGGTTAAAGGCGCTGCAGTCTGGAACCGCAAGACCGCTACGGTCGCAGGTTCGAATCCTGCCTCGGGCATGGATGTTTGTGATGTCCTTAGGTTAGGTTTAACTAGTTCTAAGTTCTAGGGGACTAATGACCTCAGCAGTTGAGTCCCATAGTGCTCAGAGCCATTTGAACCATTTATTATAGACAAGTTGGAGAATGAAACTTCCTGGCAGATTAAAACTGTGTGCCCGACCGAGACTCGAACTCGGGACCTGTGCCTTTCGCGGGCAAGTGCTCTACCAACTGAGCTACCGAAGCACGACTCACGCCCGGTACTCACAGCTTTACTTCTGCCAGTACCTCGTCTCCTACCTTCCAAACTTTACAGAAGCTCTTCTGCGAACCTTGCAGAACTAGCACTCCTGAAAGAAAGGATATTGCGGAGACATGGCTTAGCCACAGCCTGGGGCCTCGTCAAGTAGCCTCCTAGACAGTCTTCTGTTCCTACAAGTATCTGAAGATCCATGGCCGTATTATTTTCAGTTTGCCTAAAGGTGTTCGTTCTTCAATGTTTCTTCTCTGACACTTCTCTCTGCCTTGACCTCTCCTTTCTTCGATAGATGTGGCTGGCCCATCTCAGTCTGGTTCATTATATTTAGTCTCAAGCTCCCAGGTCCTTCTTCTTCGGCATTCTCCTCTCTCACAAACTGGTTCAGACATCTTCCACAGGATTTTATTTTCGAAATCCTTTATCTTTCTGTCTGTACACTTATCTGTACTTTATATTTCTGCCCAGTAGAGTAACACAGATTTTTTATAGTTTTATGTATCATTATTTTGGTTCCCCTAGAAAAAATTTTGTCTTTCAGTAATTTGTTGGGTGGATAAGGCACACCGGGGTGCAGTTTTGGTCGTCACTTGTTTCATATTTCTCATCATTTATCTTGTTTACTAGAAACCATAGGTATTTAAACCATTCTACTTCTTCAGATGTAATAATAACAATAAAATATATTAAATGTTTTAATATAATAATAATAATGAACTCGACCACTACTGGTCCCAACACTGGAGCTTCATCTCGTGAGTGATGAGGAAGGACGAGGGGGAAGTGTAACACCTTGTAAAAAAATCCCTGGATCCATCTGGCTCCGGATGGTAGCACACTGCCTAGGGTTACAGGTGAAACCCTGTCAACGGACTCAAAGGTGGAAGATGAATCCTAGCTCCCAACGGCAGAGAGAACGGAAGAACCAAATGGAGAAAACCATGAAAAATAATCATTTCGAACTAACAATCCGGTCTTATCTTGGAATTTATTTCCTATCATGTACAATGTACAATTTCAATTGCAGAATGGAAAGTCTGCTAAAAGTAAGCATAACCCCAGGTGGTAACTCGAAAGAGGAATCCACCATTGCTTTATGCAATGCATCGGGACCTAGGGTTCACAAGGAAATTCTTCGCAGGCATCTTGAAGGTAAACTCCGTTACCAATAATTGATAAACAGAGAGAATTTGAAATACTCTTAAATAAGCATGAAATACAAATTTTAACAGTACAATAAATAAAATTTTAGGACGAAAATGTTACAGAAACCAAACACCGCAGAATTTTTAAGGGTAAAGCAACAATAAAAATTATGAAATGCTAGTACTTGATACTGCCTTATAAATTCATAAAAATTTAGAAGTTAACATTACAGGATTCAAATCCAATTGAGAGTGACTCGCCGGCCGTGGGTGGCTGAGCGGTTCTAGGCGCTACAGTCTGGAACCGCGCGACCGCTACGGTCGCAGGTTCGAATCCTGCCTCGGACATGGATGTGTCTGATGTCCTTAGGTTAAGTTAGGTTTAAGTAGTTCTAAGGTCTAGGGGACTGATGACCTCAGAAGTTGAGTCCCATAGTGCTCCGAGCCATTTGAACCAGAAAGACTCTCACTTATCACAGCGAAACGCATAAGTAAACAGTATACACTGAAGAGTCAAAGAAATGTATACACCTGCCTAATATCGTGTAGAGCCCTGCGAGCACGCAGAAGTGCGGCAACACGACGTGGCATGGACTCGACTAATGTCTGAAGTAGTGCTGCCGGGAACTGACACCACGAATCCTGCAGGGCTGCCCATAAATCCGTAAGAGTACGAGCGGGTGGAGATCTCTTCTGAGCAGCACATTCCAAGGCATCCCAGATATGCTCAATAATGTTCATGTCTGGGGAGTTTGGTGGCCAGCGGAATTGTTTAAACTCAGAAGTGTTCCTGGAGCCACTCTGTAGAAATTCTGGATGTATGCGGTGTCGCACTGTCCTGCTGGAATTGCGCAAGTCCTTCGGAATGCACAATGTATATGAATGGATGCAGGTGATCAGATAGAATGCTTACGTACGTGTCACCAGTCAGAGTCGTATTTAGACGAATCAGGGGTCCCATATCACTCCAACGGCACACGCCCCACACCATTACAGAGCCTCTAACGGATTCAACAGTCCCCTGATGCCATGGAGGGTCTATGGATTCATGAGGTTGTCTCCATACCCATACACGTCCATCCGTTCGATACAATTTGGAACGAGACTCGTCCGACCAGGCAACATGTTTCCAGTCATCAACAGTCCAATGATGTCGGTGTTGACGAGCCCAGGCGAGGCGTAAAGCTTTGGTCGTGCAGTCATCAAGAGTACACGCGTTCGCCTTGATGCTTCGTTGGATGGTTCGCACGCTGACACTTGTTGATGGCCCAGTACTGAAATCTACAGCAATTTGCGGAAGGGCTTCACTTCTGTCACGTTGAATGATTCTCTCCAATCGTCGTTGGTCCCTTTCTTGCAGGATCTTTTTTCCGGCGGCAGGGGTGCCGTAGATTTGATGTTTTACCGGACTCCTGATGTTCACGGTGCACTCGTGAAATGGTAGTACGGGAAAATCCCCACTTCATCGCTACCTCGTGGATGCTGTGTCCCATCGCTCGTGCGCCGACTGTAACACCACGTTCAAACACACTTGTTGTTGTGGTCTTCAGTCCTGAGACTGGTTTGATGCAGCTCTCCATGCTACTCTATCCTGTGCAAGCTTCTTCATCTCCCAGTACCTACTGCAACCCACATTCTTCTGAATCTGCTTAGTGTATGCATCTCTTGGTCTCCCCCTACGATTTTTACCCTCCACGCTGCCCTCCAATACTAAATTGGTGATCCCTTGATGCCTCAGAACATGTCCTACCAACCGATCCCTTCTTCTGGTCAAGTTGTGCCACAAACTCCTCTTCTCCCCAATCCTATTCAGTACCTCCTCATTAGTTATGTGATCTACCCATCTAATCTTCAGCATTCTTCTGTAGCACCACATTTCGAAAGCTTCTATTCTCTTCTTGTCCAAACTATTTATCGTCCATATTTCACTTCCATACATGGCTACACTCCATACAAATACTTTCAGAAAAGACTTCCTGACACTTAAATCTATACTCGATGTTAACAAATTTCTCTTCTTCAGAAACGATTTCCTTGCCATTGCCAGTCTACATTTTATATCCTCTCTACTTCGACCATCATCAGTTATTTTGCTCCCCAAATAGCAAAACTCCTTTACTACTTTAAGTGTCTCATTTCCTAATCTAATACCCTCAACATCACCCGACTTAATTCGACTACATTCCATTATCCTCGTTTTGCTTTTGTTGATGTTCATCTTATATCCTCCCTTCAAGACACCATCCATTCCGTTCAACTGCTCTTCCAAGTCCTTTGCTGTCTCTGACAGAATTACAATGTCATCGGCGAACCTCAAAGTTTTTATTTCTTCTCCATGGATTTTAATACCTACTCCGAATTTTTCTTTTGTTTCCTTTACTGCTTGCTCAATATACAGAGTGAATAACATCGGGGAGAGGCTACAACCCTGTCTTACTCCCTTCCCAACCACTACTTCCCTTTCATGTCCCTCGACTCTTATAACTGCCATCTGGTTTCTGTACAAATTGTAAATAGCCTTTCGCTCCCTGTATTTTACCCCTGCCACCTTTAGAATTTGAAAGAGAGTATTCCAGTCAACATTGTCAAAAGCTTTCCGTAAGTCTACAAATGCTAGAAACGTAGGTTTGCCTTTCCTTAATCTTTCTTCTAAGATAAGTCGTAAGGTCAGTATTGCCTCACGTGTTCCAGTATTTCTACGGAATCCAAACATATCTTCCCCGAGGTCGGCTTCTACTAGTTTTTCCATTCGTCTGTAAAGAATTCGTGTTAGTATTTTGCAGCTGTGGCTTATTATACTGATTGTTCGGTAATTCTCACATCTGTCAACACCTGCTTTCTTTGGGATTGGAATTATTAGATTCTTCTTGAAGTCTGAGGGTATTTCGCCTGTTTCATACATCTTGCTCACCAGATGGTAGAGTTTTGTCAGGACTGGCTCTCCCAAGGCCGTCAGTAGTTCCAATGGAATGTTGTCTACTCCTGGGGCCTTGTTTCGACTCAGGTCTTTCAGTGCTCTGTCAAACTCTTCACGCAGTATCGTATCTCCCATTTCATCTTCATCTACATCCTCTTCCATTTCCATAATATTGTTCTCATGTACATCGCCCTTGTATAGACCCTCTATATACTCCTTCCACCTTTCTGCTTTCCCTTCTTTGCTTAGAAATGGGTTTCCATCTGAGCTCTTGATGTTCATACAAGTGGTTCTCTTATCTCCAAAGATCTCTTTAATTTTCCTGTAGGCAGTATCTATCTTACCCCTAGTGAGATAAGCCTCTACATCCTTACATTTGTCCTCTAGCCATCCCTGCTTAGCCATTTTGCACTTCCTGTCAATCTCACTTTTGAGACGTTTGTATTCCTTTTTGCCTGCTTCATTTACTGCATTTTTATATTTTCTCCTTTCATCAATTAAATTCAATATTTCTTCTGTTACCCAAGGATTTCTACTAGCCCTCGTCTTTTTACCTACTTGATCCTCTGCTGCCTTCACTACTTCATCCCTCAAAGCTACCCATTCTTCTTCTACTTTATTTCTTTCCCCCATTCCTGTCAATTGTTCCCTTATGCTCTCCCTGAAACTCTGTACAACCTGTGGTTCTTTCAGTTTATCCAGGTCCCATCTCCTTAAATTCCCACCTTTTTGCAGTTTCTTCAGTTTTAATCTACAGGTCATAACCAATAGATTTTGGTCAGAGTCCACATCTGCCCCTGGAAATGTCTTACAATTTAAAACCTGGTTCCTAAATCTCTGTCTTACCATTATATAATCTATCTGATACCTTTTAGTATCTCCAGGGTTCTTCCATGTATACAACCTTCTATCATGATTCTTAAACCAAGTGTTAGCTATGATTAAGTTGTGCTCTGTGCAAAATTCTACCAGGCGGCTTCCTCTTTCATTTCTTAGCCCCAATCCATATTCACCTACTACGTTTTCTTCTCTCCCTTTTCCTACACTCGAATTCCAGTCACCCATGACTATTAAATTTTCGTCTCCCTTCACTATCTGAATAATTTCTTTTATTTCATCATACATTTCTTCAATTTCTTCGTCATCTGCAGAGCTAGTTGGCATATAAACTTGTACTACTGAAGTAGGTGTGGGCTTCGTATCTATCTTGGCCACAATAATGCGTTCACTAAGCTGTTTGTAGTAGCTTAGCCGCGTTCCTATTTTCCTATTCATTATTAAACCTACTCCTGCATTACCCCTATTTGACTTTGTGTTTATAACCCTGTAGTCACCTGACCAGAAGTCTTGTTCCTCCTGCCACCGAACTTCACTAATTCCCACTATATCTAACTTTAACCTATCCATTTCCCTTTTCAAATTTTCTAACCTACCTGCCCGATTAAGGGACCTGACATTCCACGCTCCGATCCGTAGAACGCCAGTTTTCTTGCTCCTGATAACGACATCCTCTTGAGTAGTCCCCGCCCGGAGATTCGAATGGGGGACTATTTTACCTCCGGAATATTTTACCCAAGAGGACGCCATCATCATTTAATCATACAGTAAAGCTGCATGCCCTCGGGAAAAATTACGGCCGTAGTTTCCCCTTGCTTTCAGCCGTTCGCAGTACCAGCACAGCAAGGCCGTTTTGGTTATTGTTACAAGGCCAGATCAGTCAATCATCCAGACTGTTGCCCTGGCAACTACTGAAAAGGCTGCTGCCCCTCTTCAGGAACCACACGTTTGTCTGGCCTCTCAACAGATACCCCTCCGTTGTGGTTGTACCTACGGTACGGCTATCTGTATCGCTGAGGCACGCAAGCCTCCCCGCCAACGGGAAGGTCCATGGTTCATGGGGGGCGGGGTCTTGATAATCT
Source organism: Schistocerca nitens (assembly GCF_023898315.1). Taxonomy (NCBI): domain Eukaryota; kingdom Metazoa; phylum Arthropoda; class Insecta; order Orthoptera; family Acrididae; genus Schistocerca; species Schistocerca nitens. The sequence continues at coordinate 777,055,611 of NC_064616.1, forward strand.
GCGTTTGTAGTAGCAGTAACCGATCTAATAACCGCGCCAGACACTTGTTTCCATATATAGGTGTTACTGACCGCAGCGCCGTATTTTGCCTGTTTACATATCTCTGTATTTGAATACACATGGCTGGACCAGATTCTTTGGCGCTTCAATATACCTTTGTTAATTGTAATGCTCCAATTAATGTTGACAATAAGAGAAATCCGACTAACGTAGAAGTGTTCTGGGAACTATTAAAGACGAAATATTAAAAATTCCAAAATCAAATGTTGTGGTACTACTGGGGAATTTTAAGCACACAAATAGGGAGGAAATAAACTTTTCGAAAACAGTAGTAGAATATTGTAATGTTACACGTATGTAGGCGAGCTAGTCGTCCGCCTAGAATTCGTACAAGGTAAGGTGAATTTGTTTGCGCAGTTCTGTAGCCCCAGGCCCGAAAGCATGATGCGGCCGTGCTCTATTAGCTAGCCTTACAGCCTCTGGATCACTGGGTCCCGGGTTCGATACCTGACTGGGTGTCTGTTTTGTCCTCCTCATTTCGTCATCATTCGGGAAAAGTGGTGAGGCTGCACAGTGGAAAGATTGGGAACTTCTACGGGCGCTGATAACCACGTAGTTAAGCGCCCCACAAACCAAGTATCACCAGCATCATCACGACGCCTAGGCGCGGGCCGCTACTGCCGCACCGGGCGAGCAACGTTCATTAGCAACGGACCGGATTTGGAGAAAATCTCGAAGCTGGGAATTTGGACGGCTGTTACTCGCAGGTCCTTTGTGCAGGGGATGCTGCAGCAAATGGCGAAGTGTAAGAAAATCTTAAAGACGGCTAAGTTACAGCTCTTTGAAATTCGACAATAGCTCACAGTCAGATGTTAGCGCAAATCTGCATACATCTGCGATCTCCGAAAAATGAGGCACATCCAAAGACATAATAAAGTCTTTAAAACTGCAGAAGCTAATATTTCACGGTGAATTAACAGTTACATAATGAACCTCTGAATTAATAACTTTTAATCACTTCATGCTATTTCAACAAACGGTATCTTAGATGATATAATTGCACTGCAGCAATCATCCCTGAAAGCTACGTATCTGTATCTATTTTATTTATTGATTTACGACGATTTTCAATCTTCTTCATTATGCACATATTTGTCAGAACATCTTATTCTCCACATTTACACAGCAAATTAATGCAGTATGGCCGGTCGCTGTGGCCGAGCGGTTCTAGGCGCTTCACTCCGGAACTGTGCTGCTGCTACGGTCGAGCCGGCCGGAGTGGCCAAGCGGTTCTAGGCGCTACAGTCTGGAACCGCTCGACAGCTACGGTCGCAGGTTCGAATCCTGCCTCGGGCATGGATGTGTGTGATGTCCTTAGGTTAGTTAGGTTTAAGTAGTTCTAAGTTCTAGGGGAGTGATGACCTCAGAAGTTAAGTCCCATAGTGCTCAGACCCATTTGAACCATTTTTTGCTATGGTCGCAGGTTCGAATCCTGCCTCGGGCATGGATGTGTGTGCTGTCATTAGGTTAGTTACGTTTAATTAGTTCTACGTCTAGGGGACTGATGACCTCAGATGTTAAGTCCCATAGTGCTTACAAGGGAACCTCCCCATCGCACCCCCCTCGGATTTAGTTATAAGTTGGCACAGTGGATAGGCCTTGAAAAATTGAAAACAGATCAATCGAGAAAACAAGAAGAAGTTGTGTGGAACTGTGAAAAAATAAGCAAAATATACAAACTGAGTAGTTCATGCGAAGATAGGCAACATTAAGGACGATGGGAACGCAGGAGCGCCGTGGTCTCGTGGTAACGTAAGCAGCTGCGGAACGAAAGGTCCTTGGTTCAAATCTTCCATCGAGTGAAAAGTTTAATTTTTATTTTCAGTTTATGTGACAAACTCTTATGTTTTCATCACTTTTTTGGGAGTGATTATCACATCCACAAGAAAACCTAAATCGGGCAATGTAGAAGAATCTTTTTACCCCTTCGCCAAGTGTACAAGTTAGGTGGGTCGACAACATATTCCTGTCATGTGACGCACATGCTGTCACCAGTGTCATATAGAATATATCAGATGTGTTTTCCTGTGGAGGAATCGGTTGACCTATGACCTTGCGATCAAATGTTTTCGGTTCCCTTTGGAGAGGCACGTCCTTTCGTCTACTAATCGCACGGTTTTGCGATGCGGTCGCAAAACACAGACACTAAACTCATTACAGTGAACAAAGACGTCAATGAACGAACGGACAGATAATAACTATGCAAAAATAAAGAAAATAAAGTTTTCACTCTAGGGAAGACTTGAACCAACGACCTCTCATTCAGTAGCTGCTCACGCTACCACGGGACCACGACGCTCCTGAGCTCACTTTTTCCATGATGTTGCCTATGCGACCCGTGGACTACTCAGTTTGTATATTTTGCTTATTTTTTCACAGTTCCACACAACTTCTTCCTGTTTTCTCAATTGATCTGTGTTCAGTTTATCAAGGCCTATCCACTGTGCCAACTTATAACTAAATCTGAGGGGGTGCGATGGGGAGGTTCCCTTGTTAGAGCCATTTCGAATGCAGCATGAATACCTCATATTTTGTTATACTTGTGTTTTTATTTAATGAATAGTTTGGCAGTAACTTTACTTAAATGTTGCTTGCAAATGCTATTAAAAACTGTGCTAATTTAAAAGTGGACAGTCGCTTGTTTTGGCCAACACCACTTTTGTAAAGAGTGCCAAAAGACTCCTCTGTTAAGCAAGCATAAGTAATTGTTCAAACAATTCTTAGCGATTATCTGTAGTCATGTAACGTGGCGCACTTGCGAAAGAGTACTGTCTTGTTTATTTATGAACCAACTACTACTTATGTTTATTGTAAATGATCTGAGTGTAACAAAATGTTTATGACATTTCCTTATTTAAATTTTGATGTAATATGTTAGTCCAGGAAATGGTCAACCTGAATCACATCATGTCTGTAGAGCTTGAGAACGATGTATTTTTGGTGGGGATGGCCCTCAGCAAAAGAGAATTGGACAGTGGCGGAGCACTGCTGGAGTCAAGTAGAGGCTGGAACTTCCGAGTGGAGCGTTCAAGGGAATGATTCTGGACATTTGCTGTCGAGTGCTGCAAGAAGACAGACCTGCCTGTGATAACGAGCGTGATTCGATCACAGAGGGGTTCGATTCTGGGCTGTGAAGGTACTTTATAATTCGAGAGGTCTGAATGTACTCCAGAGTTTTCCGCTTTCGAATAGACAGAATATGAGTTACTATTCTTTGTACCGCTTGTGATAATTTGTGAATAATTATGCTGAGCTCTGAACTATTTTGAGCTGGTGAATCCTTCGTGTATTGTGATCACGAAATGGACTTGATGACTACTCGGTTTGGAGATTTTGCTGCCATTCTCGTAAGGCGATCACTGTAACTTTACTGCATTTGATAAGGGTATTTTCTGTCTGTATTTTAACTGAATATCGTAGGACCACTTCCCGTTTATTTGAAATGTTCTTTCTTGAATAAACGTTATTCAACATAATTGTCTGTTGTTTTCATCAATTACAGACGTTAGAATAGAACCTTTTTTTTAAATTACTCGTTTATCCATTATTTTATATTTCTGTGCATTTTATTAGCTCGCCTTTCTAGCCAACGCATAGATCATTTGAGTGCAGGATCATAGCTACAGGTTATTATTTGCAGCGAATTAGTTGCGGGGCACCTGAGTAGGCGATCGCGGCTCGACCCTATGACTACATGGGGCTATTCTTTTTAAACGAAGCCGTGCTTAGCCCAAGTGCCTAAGGTACAAGCAATATCAGGCAAAGTCGCAGCTGATCTGCTCAAATGGACTCCTGTTCAGAAGAGAAACTATTCAGCAATTACTATCAGGTACCGTCGCAATATCCAGCCCATAAAAGAACAAACAAAAATGGCAATCTTTGTAAGACATTTCAGTTGAAGTTAATGTCAACTTCTTTCAAAAAAACTGCCAAGAAAAGCAAAAACATGGATATTTCCAAATATAATACTAGGGGAGTTGAAGTTAGATCACGTGGCTATTACTCAAAGCAATATTAAAGAAATCATGAATGTAAAAGTAACAGGAAACAGGGAAATTGACTCTGAGCATTAACTGACTAAAATTAAACTGAAAATTCTCCCTAATAAATACGAAAAGAGGCAGCAAAAATTGATTAAATATAACGCAGACATGCTCAACATAACAAAAGAGTCAATAAAACATTTTCAAGAAGAAATTAAAATAGCTAAATCAGGAAAATGGGAAGAATTATTCAAAGAAATCAACAGGCAGCGAAGAATGTATTTGGATCCAAAAATTATAAAGAAAGTCTGGTGGAATAAAACCTGAGAAAAAGCAGTTGCAGAAAGAACGAAACAGTGGAAAAAAATCGAAATTTTCTGAAAAGACTCATTACCTTGATGAGTTTAAACTGCAAGGGAAAGAAACAGCATGAATAATATAGAGTACTACGCTATCTTTTGAGAAGTCACCACTTCTTGACATACAAAACAGGTGTGTTAAAAATAGCTCTGGAATTTCTATCAGATGTTTAAAAATCATCTAAAGCTACCAAGCGCCAAGTATTTGTTTCGGAGATGAAAATGGTAAAATGCGCCTAAGCAATACCCAAAACTGCTAAATACTAAGAAAATAATTTGTACAACTGTTGAACTCTGAAGAACCGATCTGTAAGCTAAAATTTCTAGATATTCATGAAACACAGAAGCATATCTCCCACCTACTACAGCTGAAAGAATTAAAAAAAAGCAATAACTATTCTGAAAAACAATAGAACCGAGTGGAGAAGGCCGTATTACAGCTGAACTTATAAAAAGTGTTAACCAAAAATTATAACTGACCTTCAGAAGAAATGTAGGAAACTAATAAGATTCCAGCAGACTGGAATGTGTCTCTTATCCATCCTTTGCACAACAAGAGCGGTAAGCATGATTCAAATAACTGCAGAGATATATCTCTGTTGCCAGTGGGTTATAAAATATTTGCAACAATATTACTAAACCTGGTAGAAGCAACGCGATAGCCATGTGGAAGAATATCGGAGAAGATTTAGAAAGTGCAGATCTTACTTCGAACAGATTTTCAATCTCAAGTCCACAATCCGTTACAGACCTACAAACTCTAAAGACATAGTTGTATCATTTATAGATTTTAAAAAGGTATTTGATTCGGTTGATAAGGAAACACTGGATAAAGTGACCAGAGAATTTGGCATTAAATCTAAACTAGCAAACCTTATTAGTGAAACCCTCACAGACAACAACTCAAAAATAAAGTTTCTTGGTGAAATATCTAAGGAATTCAAAACAAAAACAGGTGTAAGGCAGCTGTGTCCTTGAGAAAATAGTAAGAGAGTGGAAACAAAAATTAAAGGAACATAAGCCATCACCTGTAAGACTGAGGACTAAGAACAATGGTTCTAAAATTCACTGTCTAGCATTTGCGGATGCTTTTGCCATTCTTTCTGAAAACCTAACAAATGCAGAAATACAAATCGATCTCATAGAAGAAATGGTTAACAAAGCAGGTATAATGATTTCTCTAGAAAAAAACAAAATTTGTGGCAAACATAAAAATGCCCCAGAAATCCTAGTAACAGATATTAGACAAATAAAGAAGGTCAATAAATTTAAATATTTTGGAGAAATGATTTAAGAAAATGGCTTAGAAAAATTCGCTTTAGAAGGAAGTGTACGTAAAATGCAGAGAGCATATGGTATAATCAGGAACATTTACAACAAAAGGTCTCTGTCTAAAGATTTGAAAAGACAGCATTATAGCACATTAGTAAAACCAGAATACCTTTATGCAAGTGAATGTTTAGTATTGAACTAAAAATTTCACAAACTTGAAGTCCAAGAAAGAAGAATCACTCTGAAAATACTCGGTTCGCTAAGAAATACTGAGACATGGAAATTAAAAAGTAATGAAGAAGTATATCGCAACATAGAAAACATAACTGAAACGCTACAGAAGAGGCGACTGCTATTTTTTGGACGTTTAAACAGAACGAACGGCAACAGGTTCATCAAACAGATTTTTAAATATCTTTGGGACAAGGAGTCAACAATATCCTGCATCAAGAAGTTAGGAAATATTTAGAAAGAAACAACATAAGCGGAAAAGAATCAACAGAAAGAGAGATTTCTAAGAAGAAAGTGTTGAAAATGGAAGGGTTCCAAGGCAGGAGGAAGAAGAAGACAGGATCAAAATGGTCTGAGGAGAGAAAAAGTGTACATAATGGGAAAATGAAAGAAAACTGGCAGAAGGAGGAAGAAGAACAAAGGAAGAAGTATCGAAATTGACGCGTGCCTTAGATGACTCAAACCTTGAAATAATAATAATAATAATAGTAGTAATAATTTTTACATCAGTGTTTAGTACATCACTTATGCAGAATGTCCAGAAAATTGTAAGTCAGAGGAGTATAGTATCTGAATGGTATTCTTCCAAAAATTTGAGAAGTGCATATGTGGTCAGATTAAGTTAAGAATTACTCGTATATTAGCAAGAAACTCTCACAACGTTGACAGTGTCATAATTTATACGGTTTAAAATCGAAGAGAGTACTGACCATTTCAATTAGTACTAGTATTGTAAACAGCGGTCTGCAGACTACGGCTCTGTGCTCGTATAAATGATGGGAATGCGACTCTTTTACCTTGTCGTATAGCGCTTGCGAAGTCAAAATCTGTTATTTTTGTTTTCTTGCTGGAGGGTCTTGCCCAGCTTAACGCTCACCAGATTTGATCCCTACAGATTCTTTTCTATGTGGGAATGTGAACCACAATATTAATAGCACAAGATCAGCTACAATCAATGAGTTGAAAGCAGCCACTGAAAACGAATGTGCGAAAATACCAATTTCAACGATTAGGAACGTGCTGAATTCCATCTACCAGAGTCATCAGCGTCTGGACCACAGTGGTCCACAATTTGAACAATTTCGATAAACCGCTGGTTTCTATGTTTTTTTTCACATTATTTTTAATTTTGAATTGTTTCGTATATTAATAAATATGAGTAAAAGAGTGTATACATATTTCTGGACACGCTATAGATTGAAATTTCTAGAATTCTTTCCCGTTTTCAAGACACTTTAATATTCACGATACTTTATTCCCCGAAAGTTAGCTATGAAATTTGGAAATTCCTCTTCTTTTCCCTGGCGTTGATATCGTCTACTATAAGGTCCGCTATAGTAAGATTTGACAAATTTTTACTGTAGTATGTAACATCGTGCCTGGACGCCCTTTCTAGCGTCACAGTCGCCAAGGTAACCTAAAGGACGGGAGTGGTGTGAAACGCGTAAACTTTGTTTTGTGTATTTCCGTACTTTAACTGATTATGCATCGCATGTTCTGAGGCGGACTCCGGAGACCAGCCACCATTTATCTAAAAGAGCATGGGAAACCCCTAAAAATTACACTCAGTCTGGCCAGTGTACAAACCCACGGTCCTTAATCCGCCGCGCGAATACCATCTGGGTCTGTCTCACCTCCCGGTTTCGCAATATGTATGCGCTGCATGTTGCACTACACGAGGAAGTTGAAATTTGGAAAGTGATATATGAAAAATATATATGTAAACACTTCTACTAAAATAGTGTTTGGGTTGGGTGATGACCCACATGAAATCCTCTGTGGATCTGCGCCTGGTGTAAGGGGCGATCAAAAAGTTTCCATTCGATGGCCATACAGCCCAGAGCCGGTATGTTAATCAGGCAGAATCGCTGTAAACATTGAGGCAGTCATCCCACCGACTTACCAGGCTTAAGACAACCATTTGGTAAAAGACCACGTCCTGCTGTGTAAAGAAGCCTTTTTTAAGGGACCGAAGGCATGGTAATTGAATGGAAAGAGATCAAGACTATAGGGCGGGTGTTCGAGTGTCTCCCACTTGAGTTAGTGTAATGGAAGAGGCTGGCCTCCAAGATCGACCAGTGTCTTGTGCCCGAATCGCGACCAGCATGGAAGTTGGTGCACTATTCCACAGCGGTTTTTTTCGATAGACGTACTGCCCAATACATATTCTTCATTTTCCTATGGATATCTACCAGTGTTTGTTGTTCGGCAGGCAAGAAAAGAATAACAGCAGCGTTTGGACGCATTTGGTGACAACGTCATTATACATCACTATCACGTTTTTGCATTTACCGTACGCATGTCGGAAGGACACGAATACCACACCAATCCCCTGCCTACAAGTAAATGCTTATACACTATGTGATCAAAAGTATCAGGATACCCTCAAAAACATACGTTTTTCATATTAGGTGCATTGTGCTGTCACCTACTGCCAGGCACTCCATATCAGCGACCTCAGTAGTCATTAGACATCGTGAGGGAGCAGAATGGGGCGCTCCGCAGAATTCACGGACTTCGAACGTGGTCAGGTGATTGGGTGTCACTTGTGTCACACGTCTGTACATGAGATTTCCACACTCCCAAACATCCCTAGGTCCACTGTTTCCGATGATAATGAAGTTGTAACGTGAAGGGACACGTACAGCACAAAAGCGTACAAGCCGACCTCGCCTGTTGCCTGACAGAGACCGCCGACAGTTGAAGAGGGTCGTAATGTGTAATTGTTGTTGTTGTTGTTGTGGTCTTCAGTCCTGAGACTAGTTTGATGCAGCTCTCCATGCTACTCTATCCTGTGCAAGCTTCTTCATCTCCCAGTACCTACTGCAACCTACATCCTTCTGAATCTGCTTAGTGTATTGATCTCTTGGTCTCCCTCTACGATTTTTACCCTCCACGCTGCCCTCCAATGCTAAATTTGTGATCCTTTGATGCCTCAAAACATGTCCTACCAACCGATCCCTTCTTCTAGTCAAGTTGTGCCACAAACTTCTCTTCTCCCCAATCCTATTCAATACCTCCTAATTAGTTACGTGATCTACCCACCTTATCTTCAGCATTCTTCTGTAGCACCACATTTCGAAAGCTTCTATTCTCTTCTTGTCTGAACTATTTATCGTCCACGTTTCACTTCCATAAATGGCTACACTCCATACAAATACTTTCAGAAACGACTTCCTGACACTTAAATCTATACTCGATGTTAACAAATTTCTCTTCTTCAGAAACGATTTCCTTGCCATTGCCAGTCTACATTTTATATCATCTCTACTTCGACCATCATCAGTTATTTTACTCCCTAAATAGCAAAACTCCTTTACTACTTTAAGTGTCTCATTTCCTAATCTAATCCCCTCAGCATCACCCGATTTAATTTGACTACATTCCATTATCCTCGTTTTGCTTTTGTTGATGTTCATCTTATATCCTCCTTTCAAGACACTGTCCATTCCGTTCAACTGCTCTTTCAAGTCCTTTGCTGTCTCTGACAGAATTACAATGTCATCGGCGAACCTCAAAGTTTTTACTTCTTCTCCATGAATTTTAATACCTACTCCGAATTTTTCTTTTGTTTCCTTTACTGCTTGCTCAATATACAGATGTGTAATAGGCAGACATATATCCAGACCATCACACAGGAATTACATACTGCATCAGGATCCCCTGCAAGTACTATGACAGTTAGGCGGGAGGTGAGAAAACTTGGATTTCATGAGGGAGCAGCTGCTCATAAGCCACAGACCACCAGTAAATGCCAAACGACGCCTCACTTGGTGTGAGGAACGTAAACATTGGACTATTGAACAGTGGAAAAACGTTGTGTGGACTGACGAATAACGGGACACAATGTGGCGATCCGATGGCAGGGTGTGGGTATGGCGTATGCCCGGTGAACGTCATCTGCCAGCGTGTCTAGTGCCATCAGTAACATTCGGAGACGGTGGTGTTATGGTGTGGTCGTGTTTCTCATGGAGGGAGCTTGTACTATCACAGCAAAGGCCTACATTGACGTTTTAAGCACCGTCTTGCATCCCACTGTCGAAGAGCAATTCGGGGATGGCGATTGCATCTTTCAGCATGATCGAGCACATGTTCATAATGCACGGCCTGTGGCGGAGTGGTTACACGTTAATATCATCCCTGTAATGGACTAGCCTGCATAGCGTCCTGACCAGAACCCTATAGAACACCTTTGGGATGTTATGGAACGCCGACTTCGTGCCAGTAGTCACCGACCGACATGGATACCTCTCCTCAGTGCAGCATTCTGTGAAGAATGGGCTGCCATTCCCCAAGAAACCTTCCAGCACCTGATTAAACACATGCCTGCGGGATTGGAAGCTGTCATCAAGGCTAAGTGTGGGCCAACACCATATTCAGTTCCAGCATTACCGATGGAGGGCGCCACGAACTTGTAAGTCATTTTCAGCCAGGTGTCCGGATACTTTTGATCTCATAGTGTATATCCGCATCGGAGTTGCATTACGTCACACATACGCTGCAACAACGACCTCAAACGGAATCTTTTTGATCGCCCCTTATTCATAGGCTGCAGCGCTGCTGGTACGCACTGGAGGTCGGCGAGGCAGGGCAGCCTCAGCACGCGGGCGACCCTGTCCTGGTCGGTGCGCATAGCCGCCACCTCCTCCGCCAGCTGCGCCGCCTCTGGCAGGCCGCGCACCGCTGCCAGCACTGCGTCCGGGTCCCAGTCCATCTGCAAAACAATACTTCTGTCAAGTAAAATAAATCATTTCTAGCGCTGCGAGCAACTCAGATTCTTTTGTGCGATCAGGAGCAGATAATGTTTCACACTGACACACATACACTACTGGCCATTAAAATTGCTACACCACGAAGATGACGTGCTACAGACGCGAAATTTGACTGGAAGAAGATGCTGTGATATGCAAATAATTAGCTTTTCAGAGCATTCACACAAGGCTGGCGCCGGTGGCTACACCTATAACGTGCTGACATGAGGAAAGTTTCCAACCGATTTCTCATACACAAACAGCAGTTGACCGGCGTTGCCTGGTGAAACGTTGTTGTGATGCCTCGTGTAAGGAGGAGAAATGCGTACCATCACGTTTCCGACTTTGATAAAGGTCGGATTGTGGCCTATCGCGATTGCGGTTTATCGTATCGCGACATTGCTGCTCGCGTAGGTCGAGATCCTATGACTGTTAGCAGAATATGGATCGGAGGGTTCAGGAGGGTAATACGGAACGCCGTGCTGGATCCCAACGGCCTCGTATCACTAGCAGTCGAGATGACAGGCGTCTTATCCGCATGGCTGTAACGGATCGTGCAGCCACGTCTCGAACCCTGAGTCAACAGATGGGGACGTTTGCAAGACAACAACCATCTGCGCGAACAGTTCGACGACGTTTGCAGCTGCATGGACTATCAGCTCGGAGACCATGGCTGCGGTTACTCTTGACGCTGCACCGCGGACAGGAGCGCCTGCGATGGTGTACTCAACGACGAACCTTGGTGCACGAATGGCAAAACGTCATTTTTTCGGATGAATCCAGGTTCTGTTTACAGCATCATGATGGTCGAATCCGTGTTTGGCGACATCGCGGTGAACGCACACTGGAAGCGTATATTCGTCATCGCTATACTATACTGGCGTATCACCCGGTGTGGTGGTATGTGAACACCATCTGATCAGAAGTATTTGGACACGTATTAGTGGACATTAATATGGAGTGTACTATCCACTGTCCACCTTTACGATGGCTTGAACTCTGCTGGAGACACTTTCATTGTGGTGGCTGAATGTCTGTGGAGGAAATGGAGCCCTTTCTCTCTCAGGAGCTGAAGCCAGAGAAGGTAGTAATGTTAGGTGATGGGGTGTGGAGCGAAGTCGACGTTCTAACTCAGCCCAAACGTGTTCCACTGGGTTCAGGTCGGGACTCCGGACATACCAGTCCATTTCACGAATGTCCACAAACTATTACCTCACGTATGCTGCATTATGGCATGCAATGTCATGGTGATATAAACAATCATCCTCTCCAACGGTTCCTCTACTGTTTATAGTAGCCCGCATCTCGTGGTCGTGCGGTAGCGTTCTCGCTTCCCACGCCCGGGTTCCCGGGTTCGATTCCCGGCGGGGTCAGGGATTTTCTCTGCCTCGTGATGGCTGGGTGTTGTGTGATGTCCTTAGGTTAGTTAGGTTTAAGTAGTTCTAAGTTCTAGGGGACTGATGACCATAGATGTTAAGTCCCATAGTGCTCAGAGCCATTTGAACCATTTTTTTGTTTATAGTACACACTGTTGTAAAACGTGTTCATCTCTTTCCGAATTTAGAGTTTTCTTAAGCGCAGTGAGGGAACTACATATTAAGCAGGAGAAACACCCCCATACTGTAACACCGTCTCCTCTGTACTTCACTATTGGCACTGTACATGACGGCAGGTAACGTTCTCCATGCATTCGTCAAACCCAAACCTTCCATCGGATTGTCAGAGCGTACTGCGTGATTCGTTACTACAAATCACTCATTTCCAGTTGTCCACTATCCAGTGGCTTCGCTGTTTACATCATCTCAAATGTTGGCTACTACTGACTACAGGAATATGTGACTTACAAGGAAATGCTCGACCATTTTTCAGCTCGCTACACACGGTCATTGTGCTAGCTGAACTGCTGGTAGCACTTTGAAATTCATGAATGGTTCCTTCCTCTAATTTCATGCGACATTTTACAACCGCTCGATGGCCCATGTCCGTCAGTACATGAGATCTGCCTGGCCTTGGTTTAGCTGCGGCTGTTCCTTAGTGTTTCCACTTCACATTTACATCACCAACGGTCGACTTGGGCAACTTTACGGGGGTTGAAATATTCGTGATGGATTTGTTACTCAGGTGACATCCAATGATTAGTCCATGTTCGAAATCACTGAGCTCTCCTCACCAACCCATTCTGCTGTTACTGATTGTTTACTGACAAAAGAAATTCCCTGCCGCCTTTTATACTGGCTGGTCCGTCCCTCGTGTCACCTGGTGGTCAGTGTTGCATCACATGGGCTGTCCAGATGTTTTTGATCAGATACTGTACATGTTTCGTTCAAATTAGGAATCACGAATGTCGTATCTTTAAAAAAATACTTTCTTTGGAAAGAGAAATGTTCCTTTCGTCTTTTACTGGAGTATCCGTGGCACACCGTTCCTGCAGCGGTACCACATTGGTGGCGGTGAAGTTTGATCAGGTGCCGCACAACAGAGTGAAATTCGCCGTTGCGGCTTACGAACTTGCCGGCTTTTGTGAGCCATAGCCACATTCACTGATGAGCCGAAACATTATGTCCATCTGAAACTTCCTGGCAGATTAAAACTGTTTGCCGGACCGAGACTCGAACTCGGGACCTTTGCCTTTCGCGGGCGGCAAAGGTCCCGAGTTCGAGTCTCGGTCCGGCACACAGTTTTAATCTGCCATGAAGTTTCATATCAGCGCACACTCCGCTGCAGAGTGAAAATATCATTCTGGAAACATCCCCCAGGCTGTGGCAAAGCGATGTCTCTGCAATATCCTTTCTTCCAGGAGTGCTAGTTGTGCAATTTACACAGGACAGCTTCTGTGAAGTTTGGAAGGTAGGAGACGAGGTACTGGCTGAATTCAAGCTGTGGGGACGGGTCGTGGGTCGTGCTTGGGTAGCTCAGATTGTAGAGCACTTGCCCGCGAAAGCCAGAGGTCCCGAGTTGGAGTCTTGGTCCTGCACCAAGTTTTAATCTGCCAGAAAGTTTCATATCAGCGCACACTCCGCTGCAGAGTGAAAATCTCATTCTGGATTATGTCCATCTGCTTAATAGTGTGTCGGTCCACCTATGGAGAGCAATGCAGTAGCTGTTCTGCGTGACATGGATGCGACAAGCCTCTGGTTTGTTTTCATGTGTACGTGGCGCCAGATGTCTACGTACATGCCATGCAATTTCCGTAAATTATGGACCGGTGGCAGTGAGCGTGGAGTTGGCGCGTCTCTGATATACTCTGTCGGGTAGAGACAGGCGAATCTGGTGTCCAAGACATCAGCATGGAGTCACTATCATGCCACTGTAGCACGATTCTGGCCTTGTGAAAAGGACAATTTTCCTGCTGGAAGATGCCTTCACTGTCGGGGAGGGTATCAAGCATGAAGAAATGCAGGTGGTCCACAATAATGTTCACGCAGTTCGCGGCTATCATGGTGCACTAGACTACTACCGTAGGTCCAATTGAAGACAAGGAAATCCTCCATAGCATAATATCGCCCTCGCCAGCGTGCATGTCTCGACCAGTCGTTCGCCTGCGTGACGGCATATCCTGACACGGCTATCGACCTGGTGTAAGAACGATGATTTCGTACCCACTGCATTCGTAGCTAATGGTGTCGTTCGGTCAACATAGGAGCGTTTGCTGTGTTACTCCATGTCTAACAATGTGCGCTGGACCTATCAGAGATCGTCGTCTCTACTGCATCAAGGAGTGGACAAACCACCGATCTGGACGTCCTGTGATGAGACGTGAACGTTCGACACTCGTGGTTTCACCGCCCTTCCAGAAATGCTCTCGGAAGTAGCACGAGAACAGCCGATCAGCTGGCCGTTACGAGATGCTTGTTACCAGGCTCCGCGCCGTAACAAAATGCCCGTTGCGAATGTCAGTGGATTCTCTCATTAGCGGCTCGTACCGTCGCTAGAATGAATCCTCATTCATTGCTGTTCCGCTTATATAGGGTGTTAAAAAAGTATTCCATACTCTGAGAGGTGGTAGTATGGACCTAAACAAGAAAAAAATGTCCAGTAAACATGGGCTCTTATGCATACCCTACGAGGTATGAAAACTTGTTCATCTTCGCTGAGAAACACATCTCTTCTACTGCAAGCTCTTTCCGATTACGAAAGACCTACAGAATGCAGTAACCAAATTATTCTGTTACTGTGAAACAGCAGGGCTTCTAATGTAATCTGCTTGCTATTACATACCACCTACACTTGTGAGCCATTGCTAACGGAGGTCCTCCATATGGTATCCGCTCATAGTAAGACAGGCTTGTTTCCGACGTTTTAGGGAATCACGCTGGAAAAGATTGCTGTATAATTGTGCAGATTGTACCCTGCGTTCTGGAGATGTTACAGCATAGAGGACACGGGCTCGGCGGTTCCTCCCACTTGCCAGAACATAACAGATCATGTTTGGCGTTACCAGCTTCCATTATGTTGGTAAGTTCAAGGGTAAAACTACAATGTAAAATAATTTCGTAAATTTATCAACTAGAACTAATATATGCGTAGCACTTACCAAAAACTGTGAATACGGTTAACAACAACAACACTAGCATATTTTTGCTGCATGCTGTGCCCATGGACAATAATGGAGCTTGCAGTAGAAGAGATGTGTTTCACACTAGCGAACATGAACAAGTGCTTATAACTCATCAAGCATGGATTTTAGAGCCAGTGTTTGCTGGAAATTTTTGTCTTCTTTTGGTCTATACTACCTATCACCTCTCAAAATATGAACTACTTTTTTTTAACACCTTCCAAACTTTCCTTTCTATGGTGGGCACTGGTCACAATGTTTTGGCTCATCAGGGTATCTTGTACAGTTTGTCATAATCACACTCTGTCTGACTAAAATCTCTACTAGACTGGTCAACGACATTCTTATCATAAACATCGCGAATGATTTTTAGAGCAATTGTCAATCGTATATTCAAAAAATGAAATCGTTTTTGTTTGTCAGGCTCGGTTTTCTTGTGACACGTTACCAAAAGTCTTAGAAACATTGGGCTTTGGTTATTCTGATGGGGCATAATTTAGTTATTCTGTAAATGTAACTGCTGAAAAACAATAGCATTATGCACCAGAAATTCTCATACAAGACCCCCCAGTTCGAAAATCCATGTCCAGAAAAGACGGAGGCTTAGCAACATCCCTGGTCAGCCACGCTCAGATGCTTTGTACCAGAGTAAATAGCACAGCTCCTTATACATATGATGTATCTGAAATGAGTGTAGAAAATGAGAGCGCTTGTAGACTGGGTCATAACACGCATATTTAACATAGCAACCCATGTCTGCATCCCTTAGCGTAAGGCGCTGGACGTCATTGAACAGTGTCACACTCTGCCAAGAGGGTAGGCACACAATATGGGGCCCAAGCCGTCATGGTAGAAGGTCTGCAGGGCGACGACTTCAATATATTAGCGTCATCAAGGTAAAAGAGAGTCGGGCTGAAGTTTTATGACCTTTATTTTGCAACCGCTGTAGTCAATATAGTTGTGGATATACCAGGTGGGACAACACTACGGGTTTTCCGCCTCTTACTGGGACGTGAACGTGTTGTTTTTAGCTGTGAAAATGCCTGTTTGATAGGTGTTGCATGGAGGGCAGCACCTGTGCACACTGCAGAGCCTTTTTGCCCTGCTTCAGTTTGTCATCAAATGGGAACACTCTTATGTTTGTTACTGTGTGGAGCAGACAGGAGTTGGAGCGTTATTCTTGGGAGGGAGGGGCAAACATGCACAGTCCTTACAGAGCAGAGGATGAAAGTATTCTCTAGTAGTAGGGTAATGGGGATCCTGGTGCAATTTCGATATCAAATTGATATGCAAATTAGTTAAATTGATCAATTAATTGCCCCCAACCACGCCCACCCACACCCCACTCCCAGACGACGACATGTTTTCCTCAGCCTGCATGTTGATTCTCCTACCCCCACCTACCTTATTGGTGGGAATTTCGAATTTTGTTGGGAATTTCGAATTATGGTGTGAATTTCTTTGTCCCTAGGCTGTGCTGACTTTCCATTCCACCCTCCTCTACTCGGGAATTGGTGGGAAATTAAAACTGGTGGTGCCCTTTTTGGGACTCGAACCCTGTTCCTCCTGGATGGAAAGCCCAAGTGCTCCTCTATAACACAATCATACCACCAGAGGCTCTTGGAATTGGTGGGAACTTAAAAATGGCAGTGCCCTTTCTGGAGCTAAACCTTGGTCCTTATGCATGGAAAACCCAAGTGTACTCCCCAACAGATGGAAACTGCCCAGATGGAGGAGAGGAGGGTTAGGTTAGTGCACTTTATTTATTTTAGTTGGGAAACTGAAGTAAAGATCGGTCCTAACTATGTAATTAGACAGATCGGTCCTAATTACACTCACTATTGTGTTGTTCTGTACTGTACATGAGAATAATACTCATGAAGGATTGTCTCTGACCTTCTGACGGACATCTAGCACACAAAATAGCGGAATTGGGATGATTATGTCATCATGGATCTTTAAGAGTATAAAAGGAGGCGTGATAGGTACAGCAGGATCCCATGGTTTGTTGCTATTACTGGAGACTCTAGACAATATTCCCACCAAATTCCAAACTCCCGCCAATAGGGTGGGTGGGAGAGGGGGATGGGGAGGGGTGGGGAGGGGGAGGGTACGAGGATCCATGTGCCAGTTGAAGAAAACACATGGCGCCATCCAGGGTGGGGTGGGGGTGGCTATGGTTGGTGGTAAGTAATTGATCAATATAACTAGTCTGCATATCAATTTGATATCAAAACTGTACCATCATACCCATTACCCTACTACTCTCATTCTGCCTACCGGTTGTACGTTCGACAGTTTCCGAGTCGCTGAGTGCCAGATCTACGCACATTTACTGCTATCCACAGGTCCCTATGAGAGACAGATTCACTTGATGTATGGTTTCCAATGGCACGTTCTCAGAATGGCACATGTGCATTTGAGGCCTACCTCGTAACCCGTTTTATTCATTTTGTGCACAGGTGCGTCCTGACAGACGCAGTTGTCAAGGCACAGTGCGTATTCCAGGGCTTGAAGAGGAGGCATTAGCACTGCTGGAAAAAAAAAATACTTCAGTTGGTTCACGCCCTTAACCCAGACTTTTTTCCAAGTTGAATTGTAGACTGCCAGTGGTTTTCGCAACGGTGTGCCAGTCAACTGGACTTTCCAAACCGTGTACCTTTTATGGATGAAGCATTCTATACATGAGAGGGTATGTTCAACAGCCACAATCAACACGTTTGGGCATGGAATATTCTTAGGAGCCACTGGTACCAGTAATTATTCGCTGCGACGAACATGAGAATCGGGTCATTGCGTGGATTTTGTTTTGCTTTTTAGATGATTCCAACTGTTTTTGTAAGACGAAAATAACAATGTGTTGAGTGATCCGTTGGTTCTCTCAAACTCATGGAAACAGCAAACAATGAAAGATACGAGGGTTGTTCGGAAAGTAAGGAACGATCGGTCGCCAAATGCAAACCACGGTGAAAATCCGATGAAGTTTTGCAAAGGTGTGTTGGGCAGTGTCTCTAGTATGCCCCCCGATCGCGTTACGTCGTTCTTTTTAGCTCTGAGCGCACAGGGAGCACATGAAGATACCTAGAACAATAGTGTCTCCCGTCAAGTACGAGGGCTTGGTGAGAAATTTCGCCTGAAGCTATGCAGCCAACATTACATAACTCTCATGTGTTTTCTTTTTCAAGACAATTCTCAGCCGCATTCTGCAGGGGCAATGAAGATGCTCCTGCATCGTTTTCAATTGGAAATGATTGATTACCCAGAATACAGCCCATAATTGTCTCCCTCTGAGTTTCATTTCTGCTCACATGAACCGCTACAACATTTCGGCACAGACAACGAGCTGTATGCCAGTGTAGAGAATTGGTGGAAAGCACTGGTGGCTCCTTCTATAACGAGGGTATTGGAAAGTTGGTACAACGCTATGACAAACGTCTAAGTAAGAACAGCGACTATGGAGATAAGTACGTGGAAGTTGTAGCTAACTGTTGCAAATAAAACAGTTTTGATACGTGTGGTCATACCGCCAATTTCTTTGTAAATTTGACTCGATTTTGTAATCACTGAAATAACACCACATAACCTCTCAAACCCGGAAAAAAGTTTCGTGTAGTTTTCTCCTCCACTTCCACGTGCTTCACTTTTTTTTTTTGTCAGGCATGTAGCTTGAGGAACAATTAGTTCTTTTGTATGCATCATGAATACACGTACCTTGCGGGGGGAAATACTGTCTGCGGCAGTCGGACGGCAGTGCGTGGGAGACAACCGCGTTATTGCGGGTCGTGTGACTAGGGCCTCCTTTCGGGTAGACCGTTCGCCGGGTGCAAGTCTTTCGATTTGACGCCTCTTCGGCGACTTGCACGTCGATGGGGATGAAATGATGATGATTAGGACAACACAACACCCAGTCCCTGACCGGAGAAAATCTCCGACCCAGCCAGGAATCGAACCCATGCCCTTTCAGTCTGACTCCGCGTGACCGCTACGCTCGCAGGTTCGAATCCTGCCTCGGGCATGGATGTGTGTGATGTCCTTAGGTTAGTTAGGTTTAAGTAGTTCTAAGTTCTAGGGGACTGATGACCACAGATGTTAAGTCCCATAGTGCTCAGAGACATTTGAACCCGGGCCCTTGGGATTGACATGCTGTCGCGTGACGACTTTTTTTTTCGGTAATGTTCGTTGGGTTTGGTCTGGGCGGACGTCATAGGACATCCGTTCATCGTTGATTCCTTTACTCAGTTTT
Organism: Schistocerca nitens; assembly: GCF_023898315.1. Classification (NCBI taxonomy): domain Eukaryota; kingdom Metazoa; phylum Arthropoda; class Insecta; order Orthoptera; family Acrididae; genus Schistocerca; species Schistocerca nitens. The sequence goes on from NC_064616.1 coordinate 777,075,065, forward strand.
TTTATTAGAGAGGGCCAGCGCCTGTCTGACCCAACACGCTGAGCTACCGTGCCGGCGACCACTCAGCTACCGGGGCGTTATTGCGGGTTGCCTCATAAGACGCTATCTGCCCCTAGATTCAGTTGCGATTTTAAAGGCTGAGACGGTAGCGACACGTTGTCTGAGCGATATGCTGCGCGAGACAAATTTCGCAACGCAATGCACCACAGTTTACTGGCGGAATCGGATTAATTATCTGCACGTTACACTATTAAAATTAGTCGTTCTGTCGCAAATTTTCGTTTGTTTGTAGTCAGTTTCTATAGCAAGTTGCGAATACATTTCATGAAATTACATGTAAGTTGATTCAAGGAGAAAGACACAACATGGTGTACGCATAAATGCAGTGGCATTCGCAGATACATGTTTCCGTCGCAACCCATCGCAGTTTAAGTCTTCCATAGGACAGTTTAAATAACAAAGATAAAGCTGCGATTCGAAAAGTACATTGCGAAATGAAATAAGCTATTGTAAGAAAGTTGACAGATTTGACAGTTAATAGTCCAGTTACATTTTCTTTTAAATTGAACAAAATATTTCTATTAAGGTCATTTGAGAGTTTTTAAAACGAAGAAGTATAATGGTATAACACTTGATAACACCCGCAGTTCACCTTTAATTGTAAAAGAGGCATGAAATGTGGTAAATGCGATGGTAAAGATTGCCAACATAACTTAGCTGCGGCTGTATTGTCCACGCCGGCCGAAGTGGCCGTGCGGTTAAAGGCGCTGCAGTCTGGAACCGCAAGACCGCTACGGTCGCAGGTTCGAATCCTGCCTCGGGCATGGATGTTTGTGATGTCCTTAGGTTAGTTAGGTTTAACTAGTTCTAAGTTCTAGGGGACTAATGACCTCAGAAGTTGAGTCCCATAGTGCTCAGAGCCATTTGAACCATTTTTTTGTATTGTCCACGCGGATATGAGATAATGTGGAAGAAAATTACACCTTGCCGGCTTTATTTACCACATTGCAGTCTTTTTTTGGTAGTTTCACCTGTAGCCTTGAATCGAAATTATATCAGTACTCTCCCTTTTTTAATAAGAGCTCCAGAATGTTGCTAAAAAACTAAAAACACATCTCGATAGGTAAAAATGGTACGAATGCTAAGTACACACGAAAATACTCAGCCATTTGCATTTTATGACACGCAAAACATTTCATCGGCTTGTGAAATATTAGAGAAGTCGTTCATCCGTTGAACATCATGTGGCAAGAAACGTGCAACATGAGAATCATTCAATAATCTTCTAAGTGAAAAACTTAATGACAAAACTTATTCAGTCTGGCTACAGTCCAGAAACTGTATTAATGCACATTTCTGCCCTGTGACACAGTTCGCAAACGGGTTTCTGTTGTTGAACTACTCTTACGGGTCACGTGAAAAATACTTGAAGTGTCATCACAGCCACGAACTGCTGAGGATCACACACGAAAGGCAGCTTAGAAAGGGTGTCCAACTGTTTTGGCACATGCACGGCGCTCAAATTACTTTCCAGTCGGAGCAGGACGGAGGCAAGACTAATATTAGGCAGTGACATCCAACTGCAGGGAAGAATTCCTGACTAGGAGGAAGGAAAATGTCATATGAACAAGTAAACGGAAATGCATCGTTGCCACGGTAGATGGCGCTGACGAACAATAGTTCCTCTGACCACGTGCCGTCGAGCGGTTCTAGGCACTTCGGTCCGGAACCGTGCTGCTGCTATGGTCACAGGTTCCATTCCTGCCTCGGGCACGGATGTGTGTGATGTCATTAGGTTAGTTAGGTTTAAGTAGTTCTAAGTCTAGGAGACTGATGACCTCAGATGTTAAGTCCCATAGTGCTTAGAACCATTTGAACCACGTGCTGAGTGTTCCTTGTGTGTTTCAGGCTGTATGATTGACGCAGCGCACTGTAAGCAGCAGAATGGTCCGGTGTTCATGTCGGAACAAGCCGAGATGGTGTTTATGTACGGCCAAATAGATGGAAACGGTGGGGGGCAGCACGGCTATACCGAAACAAGTACCCTCACAGACACCAACAACATCTCACAATATTTCAAGTCCTTTTTGGGTGTTTGTGTGATGATGGATCCTTTCAGACAGACGAACGTGCAGAGAGGTGACTTCAAATGTTGTGTGATGTGGTTGGTGCCTGTGAGGGTACTTGTTTTGCTACAGCCATACTGCCTCTCGACCGTTTTCATCTGCTTGACCGTACAAAAACTCAAATGGCTCCAAGCACTATGGGATTTAACATCTGAGGTCATCAGTCCCCTAGACTGAGAACTACTTAAACCTAAGTAACCTAAAGACATCATACACGTCCATGCCCGAGGCAGGATTCGATCCTGCGACCGTGGAAGCAGCGCGGTTCCGGACTGAAGCGATTGGAACCGCTCAGTTCATAGCGGCCGGCTTGGCCGTACACAAACACCATTTCGGTTTGTTTCTGACATGAATACCGAACCATTCCGCTGCTTACAGTACGACGCGGTAATCGCACAGCCTGCAACACACAAGGAATACACGGCACGTTGTGAGAAGAACTTTCATTCGTATAAGCGTCATCTACCGCGGCAACGATGCATTTCCGGACACGTGTTCATAGGGCCTTTTTCCCTCCATTTCCAGTCAGAAATCCGTCCCTGCAATTTGTCGATTTTATTAATGTTCACCCTGTATATCTACGATGGGAAAAAATGGAAATGAGCGCTTGGCGTCATTGGCCGGGAGGCCCCTTCCGAGGCAGGTCCGGCCGCCTTGGTGCAGGTCTTATTACATTCGACGCCTCGTTGGGCGACCTGCGCGCCGGATGGGGATGAAATGATGATGGAGACAACACAACACCCAGTCCCTGAGCGGAGAAAATCCCCGACCCAGTCGGGAATCGAACCCGAGCCCCTTAAGGACGGCAGTCCGTCAGGCTGACCATTCAGCTATCGGGGCGGACTCTGCGATGGGACACATACATCAAATACGTTGGTAGCTCGACCAGAAGTGTAACGGGGAGCTGCTAGAACCCTATGAAACGCATCCGATCGGATGATGAAACTGACAAGCAGAGGCAGGTAACTGAGGGGCGCAGATCTGAATGAAATGCTGCATTGAGTATGGTGCATCCAGCACTTGCCCAACGGATCATGTTGTCAATCAATTACAGACATTAGTACTTAGGCGACAAAGGAAATTTCTTCGTCATCTTCTCAAAAACTACAGTATGGTTTAAATGGCTCTGAGCACTATGGCACTTAACGTCTGAGGTCATCAGTCCCCTAGATTTAGAACTACTTAAACCTAACTAACCTAAGGACAGCACACACATCCACGCCCGAGGCAGGATTCGAACCTGCGACCGTAGCAGCAGCGCGGTTCCGGACTGAAGCGCCTAGAACCGCTCGGCCACAACGGCCGGCAACTACAGTATGCCGAACAACAAACCTAAATAGAAGTCAGTTCTTTTACCTATGCCAGATTTCTCCAAAATCCGTGATTCACAATTGCCGACCTCTCCTTTCGAGACTCTTGTATGTCACTGACAAGGGGAGGGCACGACGTTTGGAACGCAGATTTACTGTAAATTTCGTACACTCGTAGTACTCCATGAGGACAACAAAATGTGTAAGCAGTAGCGCGTACTTCTCAAGCGTTACTGAGAAAATCGCAAGATAATTTCGGTCGTCGAATATATATATATGTATATATCTGTGCGTGGCGATTTTAACCATGAAGCGACTGCAGCTTAGTGGTGACGGCACGGTAGCTCAGCGTGTTCGGTCAGAGCGTTAGCTTCCCTTTCTAATAAAAAAACTGAGCGAACAGATGAACGAACAAACAGAACGGGTGTCATCTGACGTCCACCCTGAACAAATTCAGCGAACAATATAGAACAAATTTTTTTTAAGACGCTATTAAAATACACTCGATACTGCATAACCAATTATCAGCGCCGATTTTTAAGGAAATACTGCGTTATGCATGATTTGCTTCCAAACCATCGTCTGAAAGAGAGGTTTTTTGAAAATGTCAACAAGGTTTGTTTTTCCACAGAAAACGTCAAAAGACCTTGCGTATGAGGAAACATAGCATTTATTCAATGGAGCTGGTGCCGTTTAACTTTATGTTTTCCATGTTTTTACGAAAAATACCATCCTGCAATTTGTACTCCTAATGTCAAAAGCGACGATTAATTGTACATCATTCGAAAGCCTTCTGTGCCGGTCAAAACTTGAAGGTAACAAGTCGTTTCGGGCTCCTTCCAGGTATAGGGGATTTCTCAAATCACGGACAAGCATACATTTTCAGTATGACTTAATGCATTTGGTCGTTTACTAGTCGATAGTTATGAATATTACAGTATTTGTGATAATAAAAATTAGTAGACTGCCAAATAACATTGTAAATTTAATAAAATTTCATCCGATTAGACGTACTTTCCCCATTATGTCAGTTGTAATATAAATAATAAAGAAAATGACGGTGTTGAAAATAAAAAGAAAACTGACGAACGCAACTCGATCCAGCGATCCAGTGGCTTGAATGCCAAACACATTTAAAAAAAAATTGTTCTATATTGTTCGTTGAATTTATTTCAGGGCGGACGTCCAATGATACCCATTCAGTTTGTCGATGATCCGTTCGCTGAGTTTTTTATTATAAAGGGTATCTAACGCTCTGACCGAACACGTTTTTATTTATTTTTTTTTTTTTGTGCATTTTGTTCGTTGTGTTTGGTCGTTGCGGACGTCACATGACATCCGTTAGAGTTCGTTTGTTAATCGTTCCACTCAGTTTTTTATTACAGAGGCCAACCATCTCTCTGACCGAACACGCTGAGCTACCGTGCCGGCATCTGAGCTACCGTGCCGACACCACTCGGCTGCAGCCGCTTCATGGTTAAAATGGCCACGCACAGATATACGAGGTGTGGCTAGAAAAAAACCGGACTAGTACTGGTGAAACAATAAAACGAATGCAATAAGGCTGAAAGTCGCGTGGCCTGTCACGTGACTCTCGCTCCGCCTACTGCTCGAGTTTCATCTGCCTCCTGCACTCAGTCTGCCCGTGGCGTCTGTTTTAAGTAGTTGACGTTTTGTCTGTGCGTCGGAAAATGTTGAGTGTACAGAAAGAACAGCGTGTTAACATCAAATTTTGTTTCAAACTAGGAAAATCTGCAAGTGAAACGTTTGTAATGTTACAACAAGTGTACGGCGATGATTGTTTATCGCGAACACAAGTGTTTGAGTGGTTTAAACGATTTAAAGATGGCCGCAAAGACACCAGTGATGGCACTCGCACTGGCAGACCATTGTCAGCAAAAACTGATGCAAACATTGAAAAAATCGGTAAACTTGTTCGACAAGATCGCCGTTTAACAATCAGAGCAGTGTCTGAGTTAACAGGAGTTGACAAGGAAAGTGTCGAACAAGTTTACCGATTTTTTCAATGTTTGCATCAGTTTTTGCTGACAATGGTCTGCCAGTGCGAGTGTCATCACTGGTGTCTTCGCGGCCATCTTTAAATCGTTTAAACCACTCAAACACTTGTGTTCGCGATAAACAATCATCGCCGTACACTTGTTGTAACATTACAAACGTTTCACTTGCAGATTTTCCTAGTTTGAAACAAAATTTGATGTTAACACGCTGTTCTTTCTGTACACTCAACATTTTCCGACGCACAGACAAAACGTCAACTACTTAAAACAGACGCCACGGGCAGACTGAGTGCAGGAGGCAGATGAAACTCGAGCAGTAGACGGAGCGAGAGTCACGTGACAGGCCACGCGACTTTCAGCCTTATTGCATTCGTTTTATTGTTTCACCAGTACTAGTCCGGTTTTTTTCTAGCCACACCTCGTATATATTCGACGACCGAAATTATCTTGCGATTTTCTCAATAACGCTTGAGAAGTACGCGCTACTGCTTACACATTTTGTTGTCCTCATAGAGTACTACGAGTGTACGAAGTTTACAGTAAATCCGCGTTCCAAACGTCGTGGCCTCCCCTTGTGAGATAGTTTGGACGCTACGATTGTCTTTGACGTGACACACGCTCTTAATAGGGTCCTAAAAGTAAGAGGTTTGTTCGGAAAGTAAGGTCCGATCGGTCGCGAAATCGACACCACACTTAAACTCAAAAATATTTTATTTGCAACAGTTAGCTAGACCTTCCAGCTACTTCTTTATATAGTCGCCGCTCCGACTTAGACATTTAATGTAGCTTTGTACCAACTTTCCAATGCCCTCGACATAGAAGGCAGCTGCCTATGGTTTCTGCCAATTCTCAACTCTGGTCTGAAGCTCGTTGTCTGTGCCAAAATATTGTCCTCAGAGCCAGTGATTCATGTCAGCAGAGACAAAAATCAGAGGGAGCCAAGTCCGGGCTGTATGGTGCGTGATTAAATACTTCCCATCCGAAACGCTGCAGAAGTGTCCTCATTGCCCTTGCAGTGTGCGGTCCAGAATTATCATGAAAAATGAAATGTATGACAGTTATGTTACGCACGGTTACGCGAAATCAAGGGAAATCTCTCAGCAAACACCCATACTTGGCGGGTGACATTATTTTCTAGGTACTTTTACATGCTCACTGTGAGCTCAGAACTGATATGAATGACGCGACGCCACCAACAGGCGTTCTGGTGACACTCACCAATACATATGCGCAAAGCTTCATCGGGTTCCACTCTGGTTGCTATTTCGCGACCGACCGGATGTTGCTTTGCGAATAACCCTCGTGAGACGTAGACAATCCGTTTTTATCACAGATCTCTTAGGAGAAAAAATTAACTAATTCTGTGAGCTGCAATCCAGTTATCTAAAATGAGAGTTTTTATATATACCAACCGTGCGACTGCTACGGTCGCAGGTTCGAATCCTGCCTCGGGCATGGATGTGTGTGATGTCCTTAGGTTAGTTAGGTTTAAGTAGTTCTAAGTTCTAGGGGACTAATGACCACAGCAGTTGAGTCCCATAGTGCTCAGAGCCATTTGAACCATTTGAGCCATATATACCGGAGTCAAAACAACTGCCGGAATGTCTGTCTATTTGAACACTCCTCGTGGCATAGCGCGACAGTGAAATTCACTACAATGATCAATCTGGCTTTTAAAGAGCAAGCTGTAATTTCAGCACGGATAATGGGATGGTAGGACCGATCACAAGAACTTATTAGAATGACTTCTATATTACGCTGTTAAGGTGTGACCACCTGTTCCCTAATCATTGATGCTACTAATAGACAAGATGAACCCGAATTCCACTGACAAAATTTCGGAGGTTGTTCCGGAATATTTTCTGAGTTCTTTGCTACAACGGACACATGGTCTTTGGTGGCTCGTTTCGGAGTTATTTGCTTTTCGTTTGATTTATTTCCCTCAGCTTAAGTATTGATTACAGTGATGGAAACATACTTCAATAGCCATAACTGTACGTCACATTTCCATAAATTTAACAGAAAATTTTGCCACCGTTGTTGTATCGCCACGTCAGGAATATTTCGGGAAACAGATTCTGTATTGTTGTTCGTTAAAATGAATATTTTAATCAGTGTCGCAAATAAAAGTATCTAAAACTTTAATAAATACTTTAGTTTCTTTTGAAACAACGAAATAAAGCATAAATTAAGTATATATTGTTTTTATCAAACACAACCCGTGATTGTTCTTCAGTTTTTTATTTTTCTTATTAACTGGTTTCCGGTATGGGAAGTCACCAACTGGCAACAACTGGCTATCGTTGCCTCTGTATGTCGCTGAATAGCTTTAGGAAAAGATATTACTCCCGGAAGGTGTTGAGGATAAATCACAGAGTAACAGTGGTCTGTGACAGCACAACAATAAAAAATATCAGAAGGTGTCAAAACTAAGCAAGATAATGGAATGCAAGCGGGTGGTTGTACAGAGATTAGAAAAATTTGGCTACCTGTTAAAATTGAATTTTGTAAATATTGTAATAAGTTACATATATCAGGGCAGGTTTCTATACGGGGTATTCCAGCAGGAATGGTCAGTATTCGGGTATATGACAGGAACCATCATTCGGGCTCGAAAATGCATACCTTAGTAGCTATGAGCACTTCATCTTCGATGCTGTGAAACAACTCTTCTACTGCAAGCTCTTTGCCTTCCATATTTTGAGAACAAGCAGTATGGACCAAAACAAGAAAAAATTATCTAGTAAACATGCGTTCTAAAAGGTTTACCTTAAGAGCTAAACGCATTTGTTAAGTGGACAAGATGTGTTTCACAGTAGCGAAGTTGAACAAGTGCTCTTAGCTCTTAAGTATGCGTTTTAGAGTCCATGTTTACTAGACTTTTTGCTTCGAATGATCGTTCCTGTCATATCCCTGAATATAGAGCATTCCTCCTGGAACATTCCGCATACGAAAAATACCGCATAACCGTAGTAAATATAATAAACCAGCACGTTATGCATATATTGAGTATGCACTGAAAATTATTAAATTAATAAAGAGGAAAGTGAATGAGTAGGGTGAGATGAACGGTGTGGAAGTGTGAGAACTATTTTAAGGAATTACGTAAAGTTTTGCATATGTAAGATGCTATACTGTGTTGCATCATCTAAAATCAACAGAGGACAGTGCGCTAAATTTTTATTGGTGTTAATGTCTTCCAGCAGGTTCACCCTTCGCCCTCTGTTCACCTGAAGAAGGTCCGTTTGACTGTATTTGGTACTTGTGACCTTCGCTCAATACGCACCTAAACAATGTCTCACATTCACCTTGTTTCCTATTTATTTAATTTTTCAATGTACTTCTTTCCTAAATACCCTACTTTTTTAACATTTGAACGTTCTTCTGTTGTTATTTGTTATTGTTGATATAAACTAAGCTATCCTGATATATGAATCTTAAAACAATAGGCAAACCGTTAGTTACAAATTTCAGTTTAGCTATGGCGCAGTTACTTGCCAACAATATCATTTATCACATTTTGTTTCCCCACTCCCCCACCACCCTCCCCCTTTACCCCTTACATTTACTATACGCTTAGATTCAACTTTGCGTTGTAAAAGACAACTTTGCTTTGCGTGTTTCTTTGAACGTCTTTAGGCTGCCATATATTTTTTCAAAGCTGTTTACCTATAGACTATCGTTTTTGACACTGGTAGTCTGTTATTGTCGGATGACGGCCTTAAAAGTCGAAAACAGAGCAAAAAGAAAAATAAATACTCTGGAACATTTACAGTTTGCGTTTCTCTCTCGTAAATATTAATTTATTATACAAAGCATTGATGAACACTGAATTAATATAATTAGCACTTATTTGTTCCATGTCATACAGCAAAGCAGGTGAGATAACTTTGGTGTAGCTCGTATGTATCATACGCTGAGATTGTTATTGTGGAAGTCGAGCTGCACAGATAAAATTTCGGAGTTTTTCAGAGATATTTATTGAATATTTTGGTGTGAGAGACCTGTGGATCCCGCAATTTCATTACAGCGTAATTTCATTACAGCGTAATTTCATTTCATTTGACTTCTTACCCCTACGTAGTTTGCAGCTGTATTGCACTGACAATATCTACACAAAGGTGCAAACGTCGACAGTATATGCTCTGTGTCTTGTTTGGGAACAAATTTATTCCAGTTAATCATGGTACTAGCTGTTGATGCCCACTCTACTCTTCGCTCGCAAACTTGCATTCAATACAGCTCCATTTTATCTCTGTTTTCAGACAGTACTGCATTACTCTGTTTTTTCGTTGTGCGTTTTGATTTTGCATATTACAGTCTTTTTCACAGTTGCGAAGGTATTTTTACAGAAACGAAGGTAATAGGGACAACAAGCCGAATAAATCACAATTACATTATTACCCTGTAACGAGTCACCGAATACGACGGGTCCTTGCTACCAAAATACTCAGTAAAAGATTGTGAATAACCTCCATTTTCTGTGATGTGGTTCGGATTTACCCTGTAGACGTACAGGATGTAAACAACAACTGTTTACACCGCACTACAGTGGTGTAGAAGAAGTTGGTACGAACAGTTTGATGTAGCACACTTGTGGTCTACTCTTGCACACTTACGCCATCGGCTTAGTCACTCAGAATATGAAATTTTGTATTTCGTTAACAGTAGTAACTAAAACTTCCGGGAGAGAGTAATGATATTAAAAAAAAGACTTTTGTTAAAGATATGGATCAGACCAGTTTTCGGACTGAAGACCACAACAACGGCAACTATAAAGACTAATTACGTTTACAGTTATATCTAAACTTAACCCTTAAAAGAACTATAGTTTCGTCGTAAGAACGCCAGACACATAAAACGATTTAATATTTAATTTAACAATGTTAAAAATTTACAAAATTTTGAGGTAAAATTTGTACTAATGTCAGTTTTGCAGTTGCAAGTGCAACAAGAACGAATGTTTAATATTCGAGGATGATTTTAGCGAAATAAAGAAACGAGCTTCAAACGGGTATGACTGCTCAAGTTGATGGCGTAAGAGGACGAGAGGATATTCAAAGCCTCGTGCTACGTGCATGCGCCTTAGCTTCGGCGGCTTTCGTAAGCCAGTTTGAGGTTGTTTCCCGGCTTCATAGACAACAAGGACGCTGTATCAATTTATCTGTCTCGACTTCCTCTACACCACTGTGGTACGTTTTAAACAGTTACCGTTTATACCCTGTACATAATAAAAATATTATGATCAGCGAAGATACAGAACGAGATGTTACATTTCGCACCCATCGGCGTTTGTTTCTTCATAATAGTGGAGTTTTAGCTGATACGGACAGTTAAAGAACGTAGAAACACGAAATTGTTTATCCCACAGATCACTCAACAGCCTAAAAGATCACTGCGGTGTCGGTCACATAATGCGACAGCACAGCACCTGCAGATTACGTCACAGAGAAATGAAGATAGCGTACATGCATGGAAGTCCGTATTGTGGAAGTACTCCGATTCGTGGCAGAAACAGACGGAGCCGAAATGCAGGGCGGTAGCCGCGCTTCGCGATTTGCGGACGGCGAGCTGAGGCGACGTACCTCGGCTGTCCCTTCCGGCCGGCGACCACGAGCGGACTGCGGCCATCCGCGACCCGGCGTCCAGAAATAGCAGCTCACATGATCGCGTCCCCACAGAAACGCCAAACGCCACCGCCACCACCTCTGCTCCTCCTAATTTCGCTGCTCATCCAAATCACAACTAATTCAGAGATGCAATTACTGACTGTCTCCCTCTTTCATAACGTTTACCTATCAGTTTACAGTTCACAGCTCAGGAGTTGGCCTCATAATTAGCTTGCATTTGCCACGGATGTCTCGCCCATTGGAGTCCCAAGATACTGGAAAAAAAGCGCAGGTTTCTGTCGTAGATACGAAGTGTAAAAGAATGGACCCGGAAAATTACAGATGTCCTTAACGTCGGTTTGCTGCAGAATTCTTCAACATAGTCGAACAAGAGGACCGCGCTTACTTGCTATCATCGATTGAGTTTCAATTTATAGTATGTGCAAAGCTTGGCTAGAAATGAAAGTGCAAGAAATGGGAGCTGCAGATGGACAAAAAACTAAACTCCGCCCGAACAGGCCATGAAGGTCCGCCGGCCGCTGTGACCGAACGGTCTAGGCGCTTCAGTCCGGAACCGCACTGCTGCTACGCTCGCAGGTTCGAATCCTGCCTCGGGCATGGATGCGTGTGATGTCCTTATGTTAGTTAGGTTTAAGCAGTTCTATGTCTAGGGGACTGATGACCTCAGATGTTAAGTCCCATAGTGCTTAGAGGGATTTGAACCATGAAGGCCCAGCGGTACCAACCGGCCGCCGTATCATCCTCAGCCCACAGGCGTCACTGAATGCGGATATGGAGGGGCATGTGGTCAGCACACCTCTCTCCCGGCCGTATGTCAGTATCCGAAACCGGAGCCGCTACTTCTCAATCAAGTAGCTCCTCAGTTTGCCTCACAAGTGTTGAGTGCACCCCGCTGGCCAACAGCTCTCGACAGACCCGATGGTTCATGGCTCTGAGGATTATGGGACTTAACTTCTGAGGTCATCAGTCCCCTAGAACTTAGAACTACTTAAACCTAACTAACCTAAGGAAATCACACACATCCATGCCCGAGGCAGGATTCGAACCTGCAACCGTAGCGGTCGCGCAGCTCCAGATGGTAGCGCCTAGAGCCGCTCGGCCACTCCGGCTGGCTACTCCGGATGGTTACCCATTCAAGTGCTAGCCCAGCCCGACACTGTTAAACTTCGGTGATCCGACAGAAACCGGTGTTACCACTGCGGCAAGGCCGTTGGCTGTAGATGGCCAAGCGTTTAGAAAAAAATATCGCTTTGAACGCGGGTAGGGCGAGACATGAAACATTGACATTGATGAGCCAAAACTATATGACCACTGCCCACCGCGCGGTTGAATGCCTCCTGGTGGTGTTGCGGGCACGTGAAGCAGTAAGGAAAGAATGCAAGCGGAAGAGAGAGATAAATCTTTCAAGTGGCTCTAAGCACTATGGGACTTAACATCTGAGGTCATCAGTCCCCTAGAATTAGAACTACTTAAACCTAAGTAACCTAAGGAAATCACACACATCCATGCCCGAAGCAGGATTCGAACCTGCGACCGTAGCAGCAGCGCGGTTTCGGACTGAAGCGCCTAGAACCGCTCGGCCACAGCGGCCGGCGGAAAACAGTCGAATAGGCAGTCAGTGTAGGGAAGATAAAGTACCGCAAATGTGGAAATCCAATGATGTAAACTGTTTTGACGAAGAGCACATTGTTCTGGCTCTGCGGCTGGAAACGAGAATCTCTGAAACTGCGAAACTGGTCGCCTGTTGGCATACTACCGTCGTGAGCACCTATGGTAAGTGGTAGAAGAGTGGTGAAATAACGAATAGGCTGTATGATACTGGACGACCATGCCTCATCACATAACGAAGAGGTCGGAGAATCCCCCACTGTGTAAACTAGGACAGGTCTATGACAGATCTGACGACAGAGTACAATGCTGGTTCAGGCACAAGAGTTTGGCCATTGTTGAACATGGAGCTCCACATCAGACGATCCCTAACGTGCTCCTGTGTTGACCTAACGCATCTACATCTACATATATACTTCGCTAGCCACCAAGCGGTGTGTGGCGGAGGGCACAATTCGCGCCAAAGTCATATTTCCTCCCGTCTGTTCCACTCCCGGGTCGTGCGAGGGAAAAACGACTGTCTGAGCGCCTCAGTACGAGCTCTAATTTCCCTTATCTTTGAATGGCGATCATTGTGCAATTTGAAAGTTGGTGGTAATAATATATGCTCTACATCCTCGGCGAAGGTCGCATTTCGGAATTTAGTGAGCAGCCCCTTCCGCTTCGCGCGCCGTCTATCTTCAAGTGTGTCCCACTTCAAACTTTCTATGGGATTTGTAACGCTCCCACGATGGCTAAATGTACCAGTCACGAATCTTGCAGCTCTTCTTTGGACCTTCTCAATCTCTTGAATCAGACCCAACTGGTAAGCGTCCCATACAGATGAACAATACTCTAAGATTGGACGAACTAACGTATTGTAAGCTGTTTCCTTTGTTGAAGGACTGCATCGCTTCAGGATTCTGCCAATCTAGAGTCCGCCTTGTTATACGCAGTATGTTACACTTACTAATATTGAGAGATAACTGCCAGTCATTGCACCAGGCATTTATTTTCTGCAAATCCTCATTGATTTTTTCACAATTTTCGTGTGATACTACTTTGGTTCAAAAATGGTTCAAATGGCTCTGAGCACTATGGGAGGCCGAGCGGTTCTAGGCGCTTAAGTCTGGAACCGCGCGACCGCTACGGTCGCAGGTTCGAATCCAGCCTCGGGCATGGATGTGTGTGATGTCCTTAGGTTAGTTAGGTTTAAGTAGTTCTAAGTTCTAGGGGACTGATGACCTCAGATGTTAAGTCCCATAGTGCTCAGAGCCATTTGAACCATATTTTTGAACTTAACATCTATGGTCATCAGTCCCCTAGAACTTAGAACTACTTAAACCTAACGAACCTAAGGACATCACACAACACCCAGTCATCACGAGGCAGAAAAAATCCCTTACCCCGCCGGGAATCGAACCCGGGAACCCGGGCGCGGGAAGCGAGAACGCTACCGCACGACCACGAGCTGCGGACGATACTACTTTCCTGTAGACTACAGCATCATCGGCAAACAGTCTAATGCCGCTGTCAATACCATCAACCAGATCGTTTATGTAAATCGCAAAAAGCAGCGGACCTATTACACTGCCCTGAGGCACACCTGAAGTTATGCTTGTTTCTGTTAGAAAACTATCTACCCAACCGCATATGTCATCGGATAGGCCGTAAGCGCGCACTTTTTGGAGCAAGCGACAGTGCGGAACTGAGTCGAACGCCTTTCGAAAGTCGAGAAATATGGCATCAACCTGGGAGCCGGCATCTAGAGCCTGTTGTATATCATGCACAAAGAGGGCCAGCTGTGTCTCGCATGACCGCTGTTTCCTAAAACCGTGCTAGTTTCTGAAGATGAGCTTCTTAGAGTCTAGAAAGGTCATTCTGTCTTAACACAAAGTAAGTTCCATGATTCTACAACAAATAGATGTCAGTGAAATTGGCCGGTAATTATGCGTATCGGATTTTCTACACTTTTTGTAGAGTGCTATGACCTTGGCCTTCTTCCAGTCCCGTGGAAATTTCCGCTGTTCCAATGATCTCTGATAGATGATGGATAAGAATGGTGCTATATTTGTAGCATAGTCAATATAAAATCTTACGGGGATACCGTCTGGGCCAGATGCCTTCCTGGTGTCTAATGATCTTAACTGTTTTATAATCCCAGACGATTGCAGTGGGCAAACCATTACCGAGTTTACACCGTCGTCGACAGAAACGTATCGCCGGTCGAATGAATCGCACTTCATATTACACCAGGTCGATGGTTGGGTTCTTACACGCCGTGATCCAGGCAAATGGCTGTACGAAACATGCACCACACGCTGGTGAGGGCAAAATTATGCTATGGTGTACATTGAGTTGGGCTTCTGTGGTATCTGTGGTGGTAATCGAAGGTATCATGACAGCAGTGAACTACGTCAATGTTATCGCCGACCACTTGCTTCGCTTCATGCTTGAAACCACCCATTACGGCAGGTGATCCCGGCGGAGGTTCGAGTCCTCCCTCGGGCATGGGTGTGTGTGTTTGTCCTTAAGATAATTTAGATTAAGTAGTGTGTTAGCTTAGGGACTGATGACCTTAGCAGTTAAGTCCCATAAGATTTCACACACTTTTGAACATTTCTTTTTTTTTTTTTTACAATATGGTAACTGTCCGAGTTTCAAGGTCAGAATCGTCCTACAGTGGTTTCTGGGGCATTATAGTGAACTCATATTGATGACTTGGTCAGCAAATGTGCCTGATCTATACCTATTGGAACACATATCGGGCGCCAACTCTGTGCCCGTATATCACCATCTCGTAATTTGCAGGAATTGCTTGACCTGTGCGAAGACATCTGGTTCCACATACTTCTGGAATCCTGCCAAGCACTTGTAGAATCCATGCTAAAGAAAATCTCTGTTGTACTGTGTTTGGAAAGTGGAACAACACGCTGTTAAACAGGTGGTAGTATTGTTTTGGCTCATCGGTGTATGTTACAGTAATTTACTAGCAGCGGTTGGCGCAGAGCGAAGAGTACAATACGGTAGTGGGAGAGTCGTAGAGTCGAGTCCCTATATGGAAAGTACTTTTTATTTTCTAGTTTTACGTTAGCGCACCACAAATAAACCGAAATAATGCTCAGTGCGTTGTATTTATTAATATTTTTGTAAAAGACAAATGAAAACTTAGGATAGGAAACAAGTTTCCAAGGACTCTGCAAATAACTTGCGAAGAGGGATAATAATTAAAGCTTGCAGGACTTCGTATGCCGTTAGTTTCAGGTTCCGAGTGATTTGCTGCCAAACTGTGCAATGGGAAAGAACCTTTCATGAATATAAATCAAGTTTGTTTTTCTATAGAAACTTAAAAAGAACGATGGAATTGAAAAAATGCGGCGTTTGTAAAGTATGAAAGATGCTGAGAAAGTTACTACTTCCGCTTTTTAAAATAATAAGTATAATCCTAGGACGTGTAAATCATCAGCTCTAAAATAATGAAAGAACCTAATTTGGTAGACGAAGCTCCTGAGTACGCCTACGATGCTTTCCTGGAAATTTATTTACGGAGTCCTCGTGGATGCAGTATAAGTACAAACCTGTCTTGCAAATGTTTGGCAGTCCCAAATTTTCCTTTCCACTTCCTTTTTATGCATTTTATGAAAACATTAATAGTCACAATATATTGAACATTATTTCGGTTTATTTTCAGTGTAAATAACGAAAAATTGAGAATTAAAAAAGTCTGCACAAAGGGTCTGGACACCACTACCCTCTGACTACCGTTCTGTACTCCTTCCGCTGCGCCAACCACTGCCTAGAAGCTGCTCATAGCTTTCCCGACCCGTGTTCAAAATGCTATTTTTTCTGAACGCTTGGCCACTGCTGTCACTTTCAATTCTGGCCAAGCCCTGCATAAACCACAAATTTGGACGAAATAAGTGATGACAAGTAGGTGTGGTCCCCTTGTAAGTTTGAATATCATAAAATCTTTGAGAGAGAAAACGTTTTGTCCGCAAATCAACACAGTTTGAGAAGCCATTTCTCGTGCCAAACTCAGGTTGCCCTTTTCTCATATGGTAGCCTGCGAATTGTGTATAAGGAGCAGCAAGCTTATCCCATATTCATAGACTTCCGGGAAGCATAAACATTTCAACTCGCCAGGTTAGCCGAGAGCGCTAATGCGCTGTTTCCTGGACTCGGGTACACGCTCTGGCCCTGGATCGAATCGGCCCCGCGGATTAACGACGAAGCGCTGGTGTGCCAGCCAGCCTCTGTGTGGTTTATAGGCGGTTTTCCACATCCCACTAGGTGAATACCAGGCTGGTCCCCACGTCCCGCCTCAGTTACACGACTCGCAGGCATCTGAAAAACGTCCGCACTCTTTCTCAGTTTACACTAGATGCAGACAGCTGGGGTACACTACTTCGATCGAGATACAACAACAACAACATAAGCATTTCACCCAGTGCCACACTGAAGACTGTTAACATAGGTCCGAGCGTATGGAACAGGTTTTCAGATATGCGTAGAATCCAGCACGTTGTCCTGAAAGGGCCACAAGTCTGGCCTAGTCCCAGAAATCCGTGAGGCTTGGCTTTCTGTTGCTCGATCACTAAGTAATTCAGAAGTACCACAGAAAACCTACAGGGGTTGGGCAAAACAGTGGAAACGCCGCGAGAAATTCACGTAAATGCTGATGCTAGCCAAGTCTGCAGGTTGTGCTGTTTTATTTGACCACAAACGGCACCTGTGCAACGACTTCAATATATTTCAAGTGTCATTCGTGGTCAGGACAGGGTTCTTGTTCGTTCTGAGTGCAGAGCTCAGTGATTTCGAACGGGAGTAAATTTTTGGTGCTCATAAGGTGTATGCATCCGCAACCAAGGTAGTGGAAGTGTTTGGTGTTTCAGTAGGCAACGTATCGAAGATTTATACTACAAGCAGGGAAAGCGGAAAAATATAATTAGCTAAGCCACAACGCGGACGACAGTGTGTGTAGAGTTCTCGTGACATACGATCATTGGAGAGGATTGTGACGAAAAATAAGAGGGTGACACGTTTAAAAGTCGCTGCAGAAACGAAAGTCACTCTCGCGAACCCTGTCAGCACCAGAACAACGAGAAGGGAGCTCCATAAGCTGGGAATTTCAGGGCGACATTGAATTCCAAAACTACTCATTAGAGATGCAAAAGCCCATAAGAGGAAACGTGGTGCCGAAGCCGTTAAATCTGCACTATGGAGCAAGGGAACAAAGTCGTTTGGTCGCACGAATCTTGTTTCACACTGTTTCCATCTTCTGGTAGAGCTTACTTCCGTAAAGTGAAGCATAGCGGGCTCTGGTGATGCTTTGGTCATCCATAGCGTGGTATTTCATGGCCCCAGTGGTTACCTCGCATGGTCGCATTACTACGATGGATTATGTGACCATTTTGGCTGATTGAGTCCATCCTATCGCACAATGTTTCTTCCTCAATGGTGATACTGTGTTCCAAGACGACAGGGCTTCTTTTCACACAGCTGAGCATGAGGATCAACTCCCATGGCCACCACAGTCATCAGATCTCAATATCATTGAGCCTTTGTGGCCTACTTTGGAGAAGAGGTTGCGTAATCGTTATCCACCTCCATCATCATTACATGAACTTGCAACTATATTGCAGGAAGAATGGTATAAGATTCTCTTGAAAACCATACAGGACCTGTATTCGTTCATTCCGAGACAACTGGAAGCTGTTTTGAACACCAACAGGTTTCCTATACCGTATTAGGCATGCTAATGTGTTGTGTTTGTGATGTGTCTATGTTTTTGTTCAACACCTGTAAATCAGGATGGCTGGACAGATAATTTAGTCCATATTTTACAGCGTACGAGACAATGTCTTAGCCACTACGTCACCTAGGTCGGTAATAATGATCTTTTGTGGTAACGTTTGATTTTTCAAGGATGAGGTCATGATCTAGGCATACTTTTCTGCCTACTATTTCATCCATTGCTGTGAAAGACATTGTCGGATGCCATAAAGATAAGTGTTTGATTTCTCTGACTTTTACTAATTTGAGAAACGAACGCTTCGAAGATTTTGCAGGCAGATACAGCAAAGATAACTGAACTGTTTATTCATATCGGTTACTACCGCTTCTGCGTCGTGACGCCATCCGAATGGCGTCAAAGATGACCATACTGATCCGAAATAGGTTCATTGATCTTGTTCAACGAGTATGTTTTCTCTATTTGTTTATTGAATATCTTGGCCTAGATCTTGTATAATTTCAGTCCCTTTTCTGTTCTGATGAAGCTGCTATCATACTCAAAAAATTGCGTAGCCTCAAAATTCTAGCGGGATAATAATTAAATTAGGACAAGTATTTGCTGTAGTGAATCCAAGTTGGTGGCCACCTGACCCAACAGCATTGGCCAGAACTACTCTCTCTCCCTTTCCAAGCATTTATCCCGACTTACGGGGTCTGCTGGTAAATCGG
This sequence comes from Schistocerca nitens, assembly GCF_023898315.1. NCBI lineage: Eukaryota > Metazoa > Arthropoda > Insecta > Orthoptera > Acrididae > Schistocerca > Schistocerca nitens. The sequence goes on from NC_064616.1 coordinate 777,094,198, forward strand.
GTGTGGCATGTTAATTTTAAGGGGTGGCCGGATGCCCTACCTGTCGCCAATTGGCCGGAACTACTGATTTGTCTTTTTAGGTCAAGCGGCAACTGTTCTTACGTTCCTTGCGATCGATGTGGTATTTCTTTCAGTGATTCCAACGAGTACTCGTGAATTTTCCACTCTCATGGCTAGAGAAGAATGGAATTCAAATGCTCATACCGAGCGAGGTGGCGCAGTGGTTGGCACACTGGACTCGCATTCGGGAGGACGACGGTTCAGATCAGCGTCCGGTCATCCAGATTAGATTTTGCGTGATTTCCCTAAAGAGCCCGCACATATATCGGGATGGTTCCTTTGAAATAGCACAGGCAATTTTCTACATCTACATCTACATCTACATCCATACTCCGCAAGCCACCTGACAGTGTGTGGCGGAGCGTACTTTGAGTACCTCTATCGGTTCTCCCTTCTATTCCAGTCTCGTATTGTTCGTGGAAAGAAAGATTGTCGGTATCCCTCTGTGTGAGCTCTAATCTCTCTGATTTTATCCTCATGGTCTCTTCGCGAGATATACGTAGGAGGGAGCAATATACTGCTTGATTCCTCGGTGAAGGTATGTTCTCGAAACTTCAACAAAAGCCCGTACCGAGCTACTGAGCGTCTCTCCTGCTAAGTCTTCCACTGGAGTTTATCTATCATCTCCGTAACGCTTTCGCGTTTACTAAATGATCCTGTAACGAAGCGCGCTGCTCTCCGTTGGATCTTCTCTATCTCTTCTATCAACCCTATCTGGTACGGATCCCACACTGGTGAGCAATATTCAAGCAGTGGGCGAACAAGTGTACTGTAACCTACTTCCTTTGTTTTTGGATTGCATTTCCTTAGGATTCTTCCAATGAATCTCAGTCTGGCATCTGCTTTACCGACGATCAACTTTATACGATCATTCCATTTTGAATTACTCCTGATGCCTACTCCCAGATAATTTAGGGAATTAACTGCTTCCAGTTGCTGACCTACTATATTGTAGCTAAATGATAAAGGATCTTTCATTCTATGTATTCGCAGCACATTACACTTGTCTACATTGAGATTCAATTGCCATTTCCTGCACCATGCGTCAATTCGTTGCAGATCCTCCTGCATTTCAGTACAATTTTCCATTGTTACAACCTCTCGATACACCACAGCATCATTGCAAAAAGCCTCAGTGAACTTCCGATGTTATCCACAAGGTCATTTATGTATTTTGTGAAGAGCAACGATCCTACGACACTCCCCTGCGGCACACCTGAAATCACTCTTATTTCGGAAGACTTCTCTCCATTGAGAATGACATGCTGCGTTCTGTTATCTAGGAACTCTTCAATCCAATCACACAATTGGTCTGATAGTCCATATGCTCTATGTCCAATAAACGACTGTGGGGAACTGTATCGAACGCCTTGCGGAAGTCAAGAAACATGGCATCTACCTGTGAACCCGTGTCTATGGCCCTTGAGTCTCGTGGACGAATAGCGTGAGCTGGGTTTTACACGATCGTCTTTTTCGAAACCCATGCTGATTCCTACAGAGTAGATTTCTAGTCTCCAGAAAAGTCATTATACTCGAACATAATACGTGTTCCAAACTTCTACAACTGATCGACGTTAGAGATATAGGTCTATAGTTCTGCACATCTGTTCGTTGTCCCTTCTTGAAAACGGGGATGACCTGTGCCCTTTTCCAATCCTTTGTAACGCTACGCTCTTCTAGAGACCTACGGTACACCGATGCAAGAAGGGGGGCAAGTTCCTTCGCGTACTCTGTGTAAAATCTAACTGGTATCCCATCAGATCCAGCGGCCTTTCCTGTTTTGAGCGATTTTAATTGTTTCTCTATCCCTCTGTCATCTATTTCAATACCTACCATTTTATCATCTGTTTGACAATCTAGAGGAGGAACTACAGTGCAGTCTTCCTCTGTGAAACAGCTTTGGAAAAAGACATTTAGTATTTCGACCTTTAGTCTGTCATCCTCTGTTTCAGTACCATTTTGGTCACAGAGTGTCTGGACATTTTGTTTTGATCCACCTACCGCTTTGACATAAGACCAAATTTCTTAGGATTTTCTGCCTAGTCAGTACATAGAACTTTACTTTAGAATTCATTGAATGCCTCTCGCATAGCCCTCCTCACACTACATTTCGCTTCACGTAATTTTTGTTTGTCTGCAAGGCTTTGGCTATGTTTGCGTTTGCTGTGAAGTTCCCTTTGCTTCCGCAGCAGTTTTCTAACTCTGTTGTTGTACCACGGTGGCTCTTTTCCATCTCTTACGATCTTGCTTGGCACATACTCATCTAATGCATATTGTACGATGGTTTTGAAATTTGTCTACTGATCCTCAACACTATCTGTACTTGAGACAAAAATTTTGTGTTGAGCCGTCAAGTACTGTGAAATCTGCCTTTTGTCACTTTTGCTAAACAGAAAAATCTTCCTACCTTTTTTAATATTTCTATTTACGGCTGAAATCATCGATGCGGTAACCGCTTTATGATCGCTGATTCCCTGCTCTGCGTTAACTGTTTCAAATAGTTCGGGTCTGTTTGTCACCAGAAGGTCTAATATGTTATCACCACGAGTCGGTTCTCTGTTTAACTGCTCAAGGTAGTTTTCAGATAATGCACTTAAAAGAATTTCACTGGATTCTTTGTCCCTGCCACCCGTTACAAACGTTTGAGTCTCCCAGTCTATATATGGCAAATTAAAATCTCCACCCAGAACTATAATATGGTGGGGAAATCTACTCGAAATATTTTCCAAATTTTTCTTCATTTGCTCTACCACAACAGCTGCTGAGCCAGGGGGCCTATAGAGACATCCAATTACCATGTTTGAGCCTGCTTTAGCCGTGCTTCCCAATCTCTAAAAATTCCGAGCGTGCACTCCGTCTCTAATGACCTCGATGTCGACGAGACATTAAACCCTTATCGTCCTTCCTTTCTTTTTCAGATTTTCACGAGATATCTTTGTTTGTCTCACTATAATGAGAATACTCTGTTTTGGTAAAAGTCTGCTAATGCCATCAATGATTTTTGTTACGAGCATGAGAGAAATTCTTTTTCACTGATTGATTATTACCGGTGACCCCAGATCATCAAAGATACCTTACTTATCTTCCTTCCTCCAAGTAATGTGACCCCGTTTTATTTTACTTTTCAGTTTGTTTGGACCGCAAATCATTTGACTAGTACGGCCTTCTGCTCGGGACGATGACTGGAATTTTTGCGCATATACATATACACTCCTGGAAATGGAAAAAAGAACACATTGACACCGGTGTGTCAGACCCACCATACTTGCTCCGGACACTGCGAGAGGGCTGTACAAGCAATGATCACACGCACGGCACAGCGGACACACCAGGAACCGCGGTGTTGGCCGTCGAATGGCGCTAGCTGCGCAGCATTTGTGCACCGCCGCCGTCAGTGTCAGCCAGTTTGCCGTGGCATACGGAGCTCCATCGCAGTCTTTAACACTGGTAGCATGCCGCGACAGCGTGGACGTGAACCGTATGTGCAGTTGACGGACTTTGAGCGAGGGCGTATAGTGGGCATGCGGGAGGCCGGGTGGACGTACCGCCGAATTGCTCAACACGTAGGGCGTGAGGTCTCCACAGTACATCGATGTTGTCGCCAGTGGTCGGCGGAAGGTGCACGTGCCCGTCGACCTGGGACCGGACCGCAGCGACGCACGGATGCACGCCAAGACCGTAGGATCCTACGCAGTGCCGTAGGGGACCGCACCGCCACTTCCCAGCAAATTAGGGACACTGTTGCTCCTGGGGTATCGGCGAGGACCATTCGCAACCGTCTCCATGAAGCTGGGCTACGGTCCCGCACACCGTTAGGCCGTCTTCCGCTCACGCCCCAACATCGTGCAGCCCGCCTCCAGTGGTGTCGCGACAGGCGTGAATGGAGGGACGAATGGAGACGTGTCGTCTTCAGCGATGAGAGTCGCTTCTGCCTTGGTGCCAATGATGGTCGTATGCGTGTTTGGCGCCGTGCAGGTGAGCGCCACAATCAGGACTGCATACGACCGAGGCACACAGGGCCAACACCCGGCCTCATGGTGTGGGGAGCGATCTCCTACACTGGCGGTACACCACTGGTGATCGTCGAGGGGACACTGAATAGTGCACGGTACATCCAAACCGTCATCGAACCCATCGTTCTACCATTCCTAGACCGGCAAGGGAACTTGCTGTTCCAACAGGACAATGCACGTCCGCATGTATCCCGTGCCACCCAACGTGCTCTAGAAGGTGTAAGTCAACTACCCTGGCCAGCAAGATCTCCGGATCTGTCCCCCATTGAGCATGTTTGGGACTGGATGAAGCGTCGTCTCACGCGGTCTGCACGGCCAGCACGAACGCTGGTCCAACTGAGGCGCCAGGTGGAAATGGCATGGCAAGCCGTTCCACAGGACTACATCCAGCATCTCTACGATCGTCTCCATGGGAGAATAGCAGCCTGCATTGCTGCGAAAGGTGGATATACACTGTACTAGTGCTGACATTGTGCATGCTCTGTTGCCTGTGTCTATGTGCCTGTGGTTCTGTCAGTGTGATCATGTGATGTATCTGACCCCAGGAATGTGTCAATAAAGTTTCCCCTTCCTGGGACAATGAATTCACGGTGTTCTTATTTCAATTTCCAGGAGTGTACATGTGCGTGATGTTTCTATGAACTATATGCTTAAAGTTCTGTAGATTAGGGTTTGGACCTTTAGATACAAAAATAAAATCATTCGTGTGACATCTTCACCCATTCTGAACGATCTCACGCGCATTTTAAGGTAACCATCCCATTAGTCCAAAGGTTTCGACAATGGATTAATAAAAAGTAGACAAAAACTGAAATGGTGGTTTTCATGCTTGATGTGTTCTGTATGGTCTACCCCCATTCGAGTGAAACGCACAGAACGTTCATGCAATCATGTGAAGCCGTCGGAAAAGTCCTTTGGGATCACGTTCAAGTAGCGCGATACAATGGGTTGACGGTCTGTTATGTTGTAAAAGCGATAACCCTTCATGTGAATTTCTGTATTTTGTCAGTTTGTGGGAGGTTCGTATTTATAACACTAAGTGTCTTCATACGAGATGATCTTTTTCCAGAAAGGAATTAATTTCAATCAAGTCGCGACAGGCGTCAGTATCGTGGTATCTGTTCGCGAGCCAAGGTGAGCGGGTCAAACTTTCTGCACGCCTTACACTTCTTCAAAACATTCTGGAGAATGTCTTGAACATTTGATTTAGAGATACACTACGGCCACACGTCCACTATTTAACACTGCCTGCTCACTATTGACTGGTCGAATGCACAACTGTTGTTTAGAGTTGCTCGTTCAAGCAGCCATTCTGACGTCACTTATACACCAGGAATGAAATCATTCTCTCAACTTTTTGGAGTAGAGGGTATTATTTCAAACCGATACAGTTACAGTGCAATTTGGAAATGAATATCTATCATCCTTTGCACCAGCTTTACCAACGGCTCAATCAGTTACGTAATTTACTATAACTTGCGTTACGCCAGGGCGCCTTCTGACAGTTTCACCCACTCTCTCTTTTCCTACAATTCATACTGTTCGCATTCAACTCTTTCTACAATGCCAATCCACAATCTCGTTTCAATAGTATGCATAAATTATTATTAACAGAAAATTGTTACAACAAAATATCGGAATTAACAAGTTAACCCTGTGGAAGTATACATAGTATATTGCTAGTAGACATTCGACTGCAGCTATAGTTGTTGTAGATTCACCTACAAAAATTATACGTGATTTAGACTGCATGAATGCAATGTATTAAATAAGGTATGTATTGTTAACCAATACTTTCACCTGTTTTTGCAGTAAATCACTATTGACACGTTGTCCTCGTAAAATTAACAACGCCCTTTTTCAATAACTGCCAGGAGTAAATTTAATACTGATATACCACCAAAAGCTAAAATTTAGTCGTTAAAAATAACTTAACGCATCCCAGACCAGAAAAGTGAAAATGGTTCAAATGGCTCTGAGCACTATGGGACTTAACAGCTATGGTCATCAGTCCCCTAGAACTTAGAACTACTTAAACCTAACTAACCTAAGGACATCACACAACACCCAGTCATCACGAGGCAGAGGAAATCCCTGACCCCGCCGGGAATCGAACCCGGGACCCCGTGAAAGTGACAAATATGGGGATTGGAGGCAATCTGTTATTATTATATACCTTAATCTATTATTTATTTTACGATCACATCGTGGTTCTTCTTGGGTGACCACTCTTCATAGAAAGAACAATTTGGCTCTGAGCACTATGGGACTTAACATCTATGGTAATCAGTCCCCTAGAACTGAGAACTACTTAAACCTAACTAACCTAAGGACACACACAACACCCAGCCATCACGAGGCAGAGAAAATCCCTGACCCCGCCGGGAACCGAACCCGGGAACCCGGGCGTGGGAAGCGAGAACGCTACCGCACGACCACGAGATGCGGGCGGAAAGAACAATTATGTGGCTCAGATTTTGTCTATTCTTTTTTTACGTAAAACACGGATACAAGAACAGAATGTATGATTATTTCATTACACGACGAGAACAATACTTGTTCCGGAAATCAACAGAGGTCTATTTTAGTGTCTTTAAAATTAATAAATGTCTTATACTTACTGCATACTTGTAACCACCGCGAACGCGGTTACCAGTTCAACCAGTATTATGCAGCTGAGAGCGTGAATGCATTGTCTCACTTCCGTAAGTAAGATTCCTTCTGTTATAGTCGTTACCATCGTCAGTGATTACCATATCTTCTATTCTTAACTTTGTATTATGATTAGAAGAAAATAAAACAAAATGTGTTATTAAATTTTGTTTACAGCTGGGAGATGTGTATGGATTGAGCAGCCTTTAAAAGTAGCTTTCTCATCGTACATTGATTAAAATTACTAGAATACAGGGCTAAATATATTTCTGAAGTGCTTTCGATTGAGTGCTACTAGGAATATATTCTCATATGGAGTAGCTAACCAGATTTGTGATAGCATTAAACGTATCGTGACAGGAAGAATGCAACTCGTAATCCTGAACAGATAACTATCTTTTCGCGAAAGTAAGTGGATCCGTGCCCCAGAGAAGTGTGAGAAGTTACTTACTGCGTACCTTTTATATTTATAGCTTTCGCATATGACATGTATTTATGGGGAACAAAAAAAAATGGCTCTGAGCACTATGGGACTTAACATCTGAGGTCATCAGTCCCCTAGAACTTAGAACTACTTAAATCTAACTAACCTAAGGACATCACACACATCCATGCCCGAGGCAGGATTCGAACCTGCGACCGTAGCGGTCGCGCGGTTTCAGACTGAAGCGCCTCGAACCGCTCTTTTGGGGAACAGTTGGCCATTAAAATTTTTAATAACACCAAACCAAGTCTGTGCAAAATTTTAGGTTGGTACAAATGTTGTCGACTTATTTCTGATGTGGAGAAACGCAAAGTTTGGCACTGCAAAATACTTAGAAATGTAGCCGACGGAAAATATTGCCCGGAAGAAATCGTCATATCAGTATGGAGAAATGACCATCCCAATTAAATTAGTGGAATCAGAGGTCGCACGGGAAGATTTAGGAATTCATTTTTCCCACGTTCTTATCGATGGTGGAACGGTGGAGAAATGGGTTGAAAAGCAGGCCGCGGTGGTCTAGCGGTTCTGGCGCTGCAGTCCGGAACCGCGGGACTGCTACGGTCGCAGGTTCGAATCCTGCCTCGGGCATGGGTGTGTGTGATGTCCTTAGGTTAGTTAGGTTTAAGTAGTTCTAAGTTCTCGGGGACTTATGACCTAAGATGTTGAGTCCCATAGTGCTCAGAGCCATTTGAAAGCCATTTGGGTTGAAAATGATATAATGCGCCCTCTGTCCAACCCTAAAGTGTGAGTTGCACAGCATTCATGTAGATGTAGATGAAGAAATAGTGATCCAGCACAAGTGAGTATGCTGAATCGGTCGACGTCGCATTTAATTCCAGCAATGCGGATACATCTACTGCGAAAATAGAGCGTGGTCTGTTACAATTACCAAAGGAAGTCACTTTCCCTTGTAGAGTTATCATTCCGCACGCGGGATCGACTGGAACGGAGACATTTTAAGTGTTATAGAGACAGTTCAAAAGAAATAGTTTGGTATGGGATGGGGGTGGAGGTACTCAAACCTTGTGCTTGCAGTCTCAGCAGTAAACATACATAGTGTAAGCAGCGAGCGACACAGTTCACCGTATTTGATAGTGGCAATGGAGGCATTTTCATGACCATCACGCCAAGGAAATAACGTCAGGACCTCGAGTCCGGCGAAAATTCCTGCCGTCTGATCAACCTTCAAGGTTAGTAATGTGCGGATAATAGGGCTCGCTATCGGTAAATTCCGACTGTAACAGTGGATACACAACGCAAAGAAGAGCGACCACTCGCCATTTCAAAATCGGTGCTAGACACTAAAGAAATGTACATAATTTTACTATTTGGGGTCGCCTAACGCTATATGGCACAGAAGCCACTGTCCCAGACGAGTAGCTCTGTATACAACAAGTCATAAGGAACGTAGATGACAATCGGTGCAAGAAACCCGTAGTTGGATACTGTAAGTACGAAAAAAAAAATCGTGATAGATAATGGTGTACATCAGTCCTTCATAAACTACGGACCTAGCCGTTGGTGAGGTGGCTTTGCTTGCCTCGGCGATATAGATAACCGTACCGCAGGTGCAACCACAACGAAGGGGTATCCGTTGAGAGACCTCTCAAATATATGTGGTTCCTGAAGAGGAGCAGCCTTTCAGGCATTTGCAGGGACAACAGTCTGGGAGCTTCACTGACTTGACCTTGTGAAATCAACGAAAACGGTCTTGCTATGCCGATACTGCGGACGACTGAAGGCAACGGGAAACTACAGCAGTAATTTTTGACGAGGGAATGCAGCTCTACTGTATGGTTAAATGTTGATGGAATCCTCTTGAGTAAAATATTCTGGAGGTAAAATAGTTCCTTATTCCGATGTCCGTGTGGAGACTGCTCAGGAGGATGTTGTAATCAGGAGTAACAAAAATGGCTCAAATGGCTCTGAGCACTATGGGACTTAACAGCTGTGGTCATCAGTCGCCTAGAACTTAGAACTACTTAAACCTAACTAACCTAAGGACATCACACACATCCATGCCCGAGGCAGGATTCGAACCTGCGACCGTAGCAGTCGCGCGGTACCGGACTGAAGTGCCTAGAACCGCTCGGCCACCATGGCCGGCAGGAGTAACAAAACTGGCGTTTTATGGATCGGAGCGTGGGATGTTAGATGGCTTAATCGTGCAGGGAGGTCAGAAAATTTAAAAACGAAAGATGTACTGCGGACTAGGGAAGTTCGGTGGCAGGTGGAACAGGTATTCTGGTTAGGTGAGTACATTATCACAAATGCAAAATCATGTAGGGGTAATGCGGAAGTAGGTTTAATAATGAATAAGAAAGTAGGAATGCGGGTAAATTACTATGAACAGCATAGTGAACGGATTATCGTAGCCAAGGTAGACACAAAGAGAACACCCACGACAGCAGTACAAGTATACAGGGTGGTCCATTGATAGTGTAACTGGGTTTTCTCTTTTGATGCTAGTCATTTGTCAGGATGATCATTACTGCAAGGGGCATTTGATTCTTAAGCATTATGACAGGGTGAAAAACACTAAATAAATTACTTTTTCTCTCTTTGACAACATGTGGGCAGGGTCGGTTTTTCCTTGGCTCGGGTATGAGGTAGAATGAGACAGCATTTTTACATAAGATAACTTTTATTGAAGATTTGTACAATGGTTTCATTACTGGATTGTCCTGGCTGGGAGAGCGGCAGGTGTGTCGTTTGCGAAGCCTTGCTGCGTGAGTGGCTGCATCTGATTACACCTGGCGGTGTATATCTCGTGTCGCTGTTTCGCCCAGTTGACTGGAGACGCGCCTCGTGCGGTGGCCTGTTTAATTATTGCGAACGAAGTCGCGAATTGGATGGTGATACCTTGGATGTGGCGTCCCAGTGTTTCTCTCTCTATGCGGCCGCGTCTGTCCGTGTTGCGCGTCAGCCTGCGGAGCGGCGCGGCGGACTCCAGCTTGCTAGTCCTCGGCTGTCAGATCTTCAAAATGGTTCAAATGGCTCTGAGCACTATGGGACTTAACATCTATGGTCATCAGTCCCCTAGAACTTAGAACTACTTAAACCTAACTAACCTAAGGACAGCACACAACACCCAGCCATCACGAGGCAGAGCAAATCCCTGACCCCGCCGGGAATCGAACCCGGGAACCTGGGTGTGGGAAGCGAGAACGCTACCGCACGACCACAAGACGCGGGCTGGCAGATCTTCATCACCAGTTCACAGGTGACTGCTGATGTGAGGCCATCTCCTTCCCGTCCTCACGAGTCACCCGGGTACGTAAAAATCAGTCTTCAAATGCCTTCTAATTTCTGTCTTCTGGCGGCGTGGCTGCTGCTTGCTATTCCATTACAGCAGCGGACTTGGTACTTCTGTGTACGATGTAGTCTCTTCCTGCATGACGGTCTTCAGCACCGACTGAACTGTACTGGACTGAACTGAAAACTACTCCTGTCGGGCCCACTGCCTCTCGCGCATTTATTCACTTCAGTTCACTGGGGGTGAACGACTTCACCGTCATTGCCTCTTCTGTCACGTTGAAAAGCTACTCGAAGAATCTTCTTAACGTCGGTCATTGGCTCTTGGAATGTAGGCGAGGGCCTTTGCTCACATGTGACAACTGAGAAACACGCGAGCCGGTCATTGCCTCTTCTGCCACGTTGAAAAGCTTCTCGAAGAATCTTCTTAACTTCGGCCATTGCCTCTTGGAATGTAGGCGAGGGCCTGTGATCACATGTGACAATTGAGAAACACGTGAGTCGGTCAGGCGATGCCCTGACGGCTGAATCGACAGCGTCCGCTTATGTGGGGAGGGCGATGGCTTCTCTTGAACATGCTGACTTGCAAGCGCTGGACGTTCCCACTGCTGCTTTGTCTGCTGTTTGCCAGTGTGTAATGCTTCTAAACTAAACCAAGTTTTTCATTTATTTTCTAATTTCTACTTCACTTCACATTGATTTCACTAATTTATTTACCTATCTTAAGTACCACTCAACATTCCTCCTCTCTTCGGAGAAATTCGCCCTCGAATTTACCACTCAACATTCCTCCACTCTTCACATGGCAAAAGCACTAACACAAGCAATGAAAACTCTCGACTTAGACAATTACTCACGCTTCACATTAAGTGTGTTGAAAATACTTTATCACTTTACTAAAGCACTGTATGCTCATGAATCACATTGTTCACACATAAATCGTTATAATAAGTGTAACAAATCTTGATGACAATGAATAAACAAAAATAGATTTTCACTTAGAAAATTACATAGCAACACCTGTTTAATCTACCCTATAGTAATGCAAGAATATCTATTATACAGTATTGTTTATTTTAACATGAGGCTATTTAATAAAGACTGAAGTACAATAAACAAAATTAATACACTAATGCACACAAGTAACCACTGAAGTACACCAGTTAAGAGTGTGGTATCCAATTAACAGGGATTTGATGAAGTGGTATATTATTATTTGGCTTATTTTTTCGTCTTAAATAAAACAAAACTGTACAAAGCAGAAACACCAACACAAAGGTTCCAGATATACCCGTTCCTAGCATTATAATTTCAGTTTTGTGTTCACTTTTTAACTTTAAGACATGTCGCATCATAACATTGGCATCAGTTTTGCCTTGCTGTGAGTTATGAACATATCTAATGTTTTCAGAAGGGAACTGTCAAGGGAGTCATTGAGGTAGGAGAGGTTTTGTGTAGGAAATGCAAACAGTTAACTACAAGATCTACATGTTTCTACGTTCAACTTTTTTTCTTAAAAAATAAACCATTATCATTTATTAATTATTTACATTTGTATACTATCCACAGTCTATTATGATTCAACTAGGACATTCGCACCCGTGGTCGAAGATTGTATGGTGCCATGTCTGTATGTTGTGCTGGCGTGGCCACTCTTTTTCCTTTTCGAGTACTTCCTCCACTCTTTGGAAAAGCATATACTATTGTTGAAGGAATTACATCTGGAGCGCCCTTGAAAGGCTTTAAACGACTTGCATGGACAATAGTAGTTCGGGTGGGCAGTTGCAGTTTAACGTTGACTGGTGACATGATCTCAATAATTTGATAAGGAATTCTGTAGTTTGTTACAAATTTCTTCGTTTTTCCTTTCGCAATGTATGGGGTTGACAGCATCACCCACTGACCAATTTTGTAATTTGGATATTTAGCTTGGGAATTAACTAATCTTTCCTGTCATTCCAAAGCCTTTGTATTAGATTTTTGAACCTTTTTCCATACAGCCTTCATCTTTCGATAGAAATCATTGCCTGTTTCTCCGACTTTTCCGTTTTTCTGCCTGATTACATCAAAAGGGGACGGCATTTTTCTCCCATAGACCACTTCATAAGGTGACATGCCAGTTGCTTCATGCGTTTTGGCGTTGTATACCAACACGATTATTGGTAAATACGTATCCCAATTAGAATGTTGTTCGTTAATATAATAACTAAGTATCTTGCCAATTGTCCAATGAACTCTTTCTGTGCGTCCGTTGTACTGAAGGTATAATGGAGTTGTGTGTAATTTACGTATTTTTAGTAAGGGGCATAGCTGTTTCATTAGTTCAGACATAAAATTAGATCCCTGATCTGTGATAATAGCTTCAGGCACGCCAAATTTAAGTATCCAGTTGTTAACTAAAGCTTGGGCAACTGTATTTGCTTGCTGATCTGGGAGACTCACCATAGCTAGATAGCGTGAAAAGTGATCTACAATCGTAAGAACATACTTATTACCAGCAGGTGATTTATGAAATGGTCCGTAGAGATCCATTCCACAGATTTGAAATGGGCATGAAGCCTCGGGGAGCCTCTGTAAGGGTATTTTTAAACCAGAAAGTTCAGCTCGTTGTGCGCACGCAATGCAATTACGAACGCACTGCGCAACATCCTGCTTTCTGGTTTGCCACCAAAATCACTATGCTACGCGTCTTTCTGTTGTCTGCTGTCCACCGTGTCCTGCAATAATATGATCGTGGGCCTCTGCCATTATTTCTTGTCTAAGGTGTTGGGGAACAACAATTCGCGGCCCAAGTTTTGTTTTACGGCATAATACACCATCTTCAAAGCAAAATTTTTTTGGAGTTGCGTATTTTTGCATTCTGTATCCTCATCTTGTGCCTTTCTCCAGTCCTCAGTATCTCGGCCTGTTGCTTCCAAACGTGCTATTTTCCGACTTAGGCAATCTGCAATCGTGTGTTTTTTGCCTGGTTTATGGATAACTTCGAAATCGATTTCGGAAAGACATAGGGCCCAATGGGTGAGACGACTAGATGGATCCTTTAACCCAAGCAACCATTTTAAAGCTGCGTGACATGTAATAACCTTGAATTTCCTGCCATACAAGTAGCATTTAAAGTATTTGATGCCATAAATAACACTTAACAATTCTTTCTCCGTTGTGGAATAATTTCTTTCTGCCGTTGTTAGTTGTCTCGAAGCGTATTCTATGGGGTGTTCAACGCCATTAATATTCTGACTCAAAACAACTCCTACTGAATGATCACTTGCGTCACAGGATAAAATAAATTCTTTATTATAATCTGGGTAGGCTAATACTGGACTGTGTGTCAACTTATCTTTAAGGGTTCGAAATACTGATTCACACTCTTCAGACCAATGAAATTTTGCACCCTTTTTCAATAATTGGGTTAAGGGTCGGGCAATTTCAGCAAAATTTTGAACATATTTTCTGTAATACGATGCGAGACTAATGAAACTTTGTACTTCCTTAACGCGTTGTGGTGTTGGGAAGTCCTTAACTGCCGAAATCAATTGAGGATCTGTTTTAATTCCTTTTTCACTAATGACATGCCCTAGGTATGTAACCTCTGTCAATGCAAAGCTACATTTTTCCATATTTAATGTTAATTTAGCTTTTCTAAGTCTCTGAAAAGCGTTATGCATATGCACAGCATGTTCATTAATGTCTTTGGAGAATACTACAATATCGTCTAGATATACACAACATTGCTGAGTTCTGAGTCCTCGCAATACTCCATCGAGTAGTCTTTGAAAAGTTGCTGGTGCATTTTTGAAACCGAAAGGCATTCTTTTAAATTGGCAGTGGCCTCCAGGAGTAGAAAATGCTGTTTTATGCCTATCAGCAGGTGCAACTTCCAATTGATGATATCCGCTACGTAAATCGATTGTTGAAAAGTATTTACTGTTACCCAAACTGCCAATGATATCTGTAATGTTTGGAAGAGGATAAACATCTGAGACAGTTTGTTGTTAAGGTGTCTGTAGTCACAACAAAATCTATATCGTTTCGTACCGTTGGGAGACTTCTTTGGAATAATTACAATATTTGAATTATAAGGCGAATCATAATATTCTATAATTCCATCTTTTAGATGCTGTTCTAAAAATTCATCCAGTACTGGCTGTAAGTGATGCGGAACTCTATAAGGCTTCCTATAAACTGGGGGGCTATTTCCTGTTGGTATCCTATGCTGTGTGATATCTGTTGCTGGCAGTGGACCTTCTGCATTAAATAAATCTTGGAACTCAACTAAAACTGCTTCTATCGTGTCTCTATCATTTCCTTTCAAATGCTAAATCTTTTGGCGTAATGCGGTTTTATAGGTGTCTGGTTTCTGACCATCAGTCCTATCAGACCAAATGAAATCTTTTTCTTCAAAAGTACTGACTGTAGCTACTAATATTCCCTTATGCAACTCTTTGTCATCCACTCCGAAATTGTCAATATGTACCGGTACTTTTCTTTCTCCCTCAACGTCTTGAACCCGTACAACACTTCTATGTACAAAACAATGTGATACATCTAATTCCTCATTTTCCTCTAATGGCTGTATTAGATATATTGTATCTGTAGGTACCTCGTGGTCAACGGTCATCCAGAAACGTTTTCCTGAGCCAAATGGTATCTTATCCCGCGAATCAACCTTCAAGGACGTTGCACGCAATGTAGTTGATTTCACCTTCCGGTTAGGGAAATCTTGCGGCAGCGGGCCCTTTGCAGCGGTGTCACCTAGCTGAAACACTATTCCACTAAGTTCTACAGTTGGCTGCCTGAGGTCGATTTTAGCGTGATGTTTATTCAGGAAATCCAGCCCTAGGATCGCGTCGTATCCGTCAGTGACCTTTGTTACCACTTCTACATCTATATTCCATAAGATTTCGGGATTGCAGCCGGATCTCATCGACTTCTTTCCACGATATTTCGGCTGCCAACCTTACAGCCTGAAGATGGCTGTAAGGTTGGCAGCCGAAATATCGTGGAAAGAAGTCGATGAGATCCGGCTGCAATCCCGAAATCTTATGGAATATTCGATACGCCGGGAAAATTTCAAGAGTCACACTTCTACATCTTCTTGAAATTGTACACCATGAATATAGAAAATCAATGATGTACATCCTAATGACTTCACTCTACCTCCTCCTACTCCACTCAATCTATACCTTGGAGGGTCATATTTCTTTTCTCCAATACATTCATTACTCACTATTGATACGTTTGCGCCTGTATCCACCAGTATCCTTGCCTCTTTATCCTGTATGGTAGCAGATAACCAGCATTCCACCTTCACATTCGCCTTAATGGCATGAAATTTTATTGGGAACGCCTGGCGGCGGCTCCGACATTCCCGTTTGAATTTAACTGATTTCTATTTCCAAAACCTTTCTTAGACCTGCATGCCTTGAGCGTGTGACCTATTCTTTGACAATTAGTGTATTGAGGTTGTCTGCAGTTTTTTGCTATATGTCCCTGTCGATCGCACCTAAAACATCGTACTCCTACTGAAAATACATTTCGCTTCTCCTTGTATCAGGTGGCAATGTCTATTTCTTCGAAAGCCGTCGCCACAGATACAGCTTCCGCTAAATTTTTAGGAAACTCTGCCCCGACATGACGGGACGTTTCAGGTGGTAACCCACGTAAAAATGTATCCAGAGCTCTATCTTCTGCCTCTTGTAAAATACTTTTATTTGCTTCAGCACTAGTTATCAACTGATAGGTGTTAATATTAAGCTTTCTAACGACTCGTTTTGCCTCTGAGTGATAGTGTTTAATTTTTTCCTATAAAATCTACAGCTGTTCTGTTTTTGAAAACTTTTAAGTAATCCTTTCTTCAATTCCTCAAATGTTGGAGCATTCCGTAATTCTACATGGTATAATACGTGTGCTTTATCCTCTCCTATCAATCTTAACTTTTCATTTGTAACAGCTGTTCATCTGACCATGATTCTAACTTTTCAGCTGCTACTAAATCATCAAAAAAGGCTGTTATGCCCTCGCCAGGTTTACCTGAAAAAGGAGTTAACAAGGCTGCTGCTGGGGAATCTAGGGTGGGAGCGATTGAACCGGTTTGCCTAAACTCACACAATTGTTTAAATAATGCATTATTATCATTTTTAAGCTGTACTATTTGATTAACTAAGCTCTGAATAGCTTCCTCGGTAGAAACCGCTTGTGGTGCTGACTCAGACTTTGTACGATTTCGTGTCATCATTTTACAAACTATTAGTAACACAATCTTACTACACTGAATAAAAAAAATGTTTAAATATTTTCGACAAACTCTTAAAATTATGATAGAAAATACACTTCTAAATAAAGAAAATATTACGACTGCTTTGCAAACCTCTATCCTTTCACACATTAAACAATAATAGCTGTGGACCTTTAGTTACTGTCATTCACACCTCATATTGAGCCAAGGGTTTTTTCTCTGACACCAAATGTAACTGGGTTTTCTCTTTTGATGTTAGTCAATTGACAGGATGAGCATTACTGCAAAGGGCATTTGATTCTTAAGCATTATGACAGGGTGAAAAACACTAAATAAATCCTTTTTCTCTCTTAACGACATGTGGGCAGGGTGGGTTCTTCCTTGGCTCGGGTATGAGGTAGAATGAAACAGCATTTTTACATAAGATAACTTTTATTGAAGATTTGTACAATGGTTTCCTTGATGGATTGTCCTGGCTGGGAGAGCAGCAGGTGTGTTGTTAGCGAAGCCTTTGCTGCGTGAGGGGAGGCGTCTGATTACACCTGGCGGTGTATATCTCGTGTCGCTGTTTCGTCCAGTTGACTGGAGACGCGCCTCGTGCGGTGGCCTATTTAATTATTGAGAACGAAGTCGTGAATCGGATGGTGATACCTTGGATATGGCGTCCCATTGTTTCTCTCTCTATGCGGCCGCGTCTGTCCGTGTTGTGCGTCGGCCAGCGGAGCGGCGCGGCGGGGGAAGGCCAGTGTCCCGGCCTCGAACAACGGACTCCAGCTTGCCAGTCTTCGGCTGTCAGATCTTCATCACCAGCTCACAGGTGACTGCTGATGAGAGGCCGTCTCCTTCCCGTCCTCACGAGTCACCCGGGTACGTAAAAATCAGTCTTCAAATACCTTCTAACTTCTGTCTTCTGGCGGCGAGGCTGCTGCTACAGCGGCGGACTTGGTGTTTCTGTGTACGATGTAGTCTTTTCCTGCATGACGGTCTTCAGCACCGACTGAACTGCACTGTACTGAACTGAAAACTACTCCTGTCGGGCCCACTGCCTGTCGCGCATTTATTCACTTCAGTTCACTGGGGGTGAACGACTTCACCGTCATTGCCTCTTCTGTCACGTTGAAAAGCTTCTCGAAGAATCTCCTTAACGTCGGTCATTGGCTTTCGGAATGTAGGCGAGGGTCTTTGATCACATGTGACAACTGAGAAACACGTGAGCCGGTCATTGCCTCTTCTGCCACGTTGAAAAGCTTCTCGAAGAATCTTCTTAACTTCGGCCATTGCCTCTTGGAATGTAGGCGAGGGCCTGTGATCACATGTGACAATTGAGAAACACGTGAGTCGGTCAGGCGATGCCCTGACGGCTGAATCGACAGCGTCCACTTATGTGGGGAGGGCGATGGCTTCTCTTGAACGTGCTGACTTGCAAGCGCTGGACGTTGCCACTGCTGCTCTGTCCGCTGTTTGCCAGTGTGTAATTCTTCTAAACTAAACTAAGTTTTTCATTTATTTTCTGATTTCTACTTCACTTCACATTGATTTCACTAATTTATTTACCTATCTTAAGTACCACTCAACAATAGTGACCAGACCAAATATCTCACGAAATAAGCATCAAACGAAAAAAACTACAATGAACGAAACTCGTCTTGCTTGAAGGGGGAAACCAGATGGCGCTATGGTTGGCCCGCTAGATGGCGCTGGCATAGGTCAAACGGATATCAGCTGCGTTTTTTAAAATAGGAATCACCATTTTTAATACATGTTCGTGTAGTACATAAAGAAATATGAATGTCTTAGTTGGACCACTTTTTTCGCTTTATGATAGATGGCGCTGTCATAGTGACAAACGTATAAGTACGTGGTATCACGTATCATTCCGCCAGTGCGAACGGTATTTGCTTCGTGATACATTACCCATGTTAAAATGGACCGTTTACCAATTGCGGAAAAGGTCGATATCGTGTTGATGGTTGGCTATTGTGATCAAAATACCCAACGGGCGTGTGCTATGTATGCTGGTCGGTATCCTGGACGACATCATCCAAGTGTCCGGACCGTTCACCAGGTAGTTACGTTATTTAAGGAAACAGAAAGTGTGCAGCCACATATGAAACGTCAATCACGACCTGCAACAAATGATGATGCACAAGTAGGTGTTTTAGGTGCTGTCGCGGCTAATCCGCACATCAGTAGCAGACAAATTGCGCGAGAATCGAGAATCTCAAAACCGTCGGTTTTGAGAATGCTACATCAACATCGATTGCACCCGTACTATATTTGCCGGACGAAGTGGCCGAGCGGTTCTAGGCGCTACAGTCTGGCACCGAGCAACCGCTACGGTCGCAGGTTCGAATCCTGCCTCGGGCATGTATGTGTGTGATGTCCTTAGGTTAGTTAGGTTTAAGTACTTCTAAGTTCTAGGGGACTGATGACCAATGAAGTTAAGTCCCATAGTGCTCAGAGCCATTTTCGTACTATATTTCTATGCACCAGGAATTGCATGGCGACGACTTTGAACGTTGTGTACAGTTCTGCCACTGGGCAATGACAGATTTTTTGCACGCTTTCTGTTTAGTGACGAAGCGTCATTCACCAACAGCGGTAACGTAAACCGGCGTAATATGCGCTATTGGGCAACGGTAAATCCACGATGGCTGCGACAAGTGGAACATCAGCGACCTTGGCGGGTTAATTTGTGGTGTGGCATTATGGGAGGAACGATAATTGGCCCCCATTTTATCGATGACAATCTACATGGTGCAGTGTATGCTGATTTCGTACGTAATGTTTTAACGATGTTACTACAAGATGTTTCACTGCATGACAGAATGGCGATGTACTTCCAACACGATGGATGTCCGGCACATAGCTCGTGTGCGGTTGAAGCGGTATTGAACAGCATATTTCATGACAGGTGGATTGGTCGTCGAAGCACCATACCATGGCGGCCGGCCGGTGTGGCCGTGCGGTTAAAGGCGCTTCAGTCTGGAACCGCGTGACCGCTACGGTCGCAGGTTCGAATCCTGCCTCGGGCATGGATGTGTGTGATGTCCTTAGGTTAGTTAGGTTTAATTAGTTCTAAGTTCTAGGCGACTGATGACCTCAGAAGTTAAGTCGCATAGTGCTCAGAGCCATTTGAACCATACCATGGCCCGCACGTTCACCGGATCAGAGTCCCCGGATTTCTTTCTGTGGGAAAAGTTGAAGGATATTTGCTATCGTGATCCACCGACAACGCCTGACAACATGCGTCAGCGCATTGTCAATGCATGTGCGAACATTACGGAAGGCGAACTACTCGCTGTTGAGAGGAATGTCGTTACACGTATTCCCAAATGCATTGAGGTTGACGGGCATCATTTTGAGCATTTATTGCATTAATGTGGTATTTACTGGTAATCACGCTATAACAGCATGCGTTCTTAGAAATGATAAGTTCACAAAGGTACATGTATCACATTGGAACAACCGAAATAAAATGTTCAAACGTACCTACGTTCTGTATTTTAATTTAAAAAACTTACCTGTTACCAACTGTTCGTCTAAAATTGTGAGCCATATGTTTGTGACTATTACAGCACCATCTATCACGAAGCGAAAAAAGTGGTCCAACTAAAACTTTCATATTTCTTTACGTACTACACGAGTATGTAAAAAAAATGGGGGTTCCTATTTAAAAAAGCGCAGTTGATATCCGTTTGATCTATGGCAGCGCCATCTAGCTCGCCAACACTAGCGCCATCTGGTTTCCCCCTTCAAGCCAGACAAGTTTCGTTCTTTGTAGTTTTTTCGTTTGGCGCTTATTTCGAGAGATATTTGGCCCGGTCACGCTCAATGGACCACCCTGTATACGCCAACTGCAACCGCAGATGATGAAGAGCCTGAAGAAATGTTGAATATATAAAAGAAATTATTCATATACTTAAGGGAATCGAAAATTTAATTCTGATGGTGGACTGGAATTCGACAGTAGGAAAAGGAAGAGAAGGGAAAATTATAGGTGAATATGAACTGGGGGAAAGAAATGAAACAGGAAGCCGCCGGGTAGAATTTTGCACAGAGCGCAAATTAATGACCGCTGACACTTGGTTTAAGAGTCATGAAAAAAGGCTGTATACGCGGAAGAGACCTGGAGACACCGGAAGGTTTCAGATTGATTTTACAATGGTAAGACAGAGATTTCGGAACCAGATTTGAAACTGTAAGAAACTTCCAGCGACAGATGTGGACTCTGATCACAATTTCTTGGTTGTGGTCTGTCGATTAAAACTGAAGAAATCTTAAAAGGGTAGGAAATTTAGGAGTGGGACCTGGATAGGTTGAAAGAACCAGAGGTTGTTGAGAATTTCAGAGGTAGAATTAGGCAACAATTGACTAGAATTGGGAAAAGAACACAGTAGAAGACGAATAGGTAGCTTTAAGAGATGAAATAGTGAAGGCAGCAGAGCATCAAATAGGTGAAAAGGCAATATGTAGTAGAAATCCTTCGATAACACAGGATGCACTGAATTTAACTGATGAGAAAATATAAAAATGTAGCAAATAATGCAGGCGAAAGGGAATACAAACGTTAAAAAATGCGATTGACAGGAAGTGCAATATGGATAAGCAGGGATGGCTGGAAGACAAATGTAAGGATTTAGAAACCGATTTCACTACAGAAAAGGTAGATACCGCCTACAGGAAAATCAAAGAAGGCTTTGGAGGAAACAGAAGCAGCTGTATGAATATCAAGAGCCTAGATGGAAAACCAGTCCTAGGCAAAGAAGGGAAAGCTGATAAGACGAAGGAGAATACAGAGGGTCTATACGAGGGATATGAACTGGACGGCAATTTTATGGAAATGGAAGTGGACTTAGATTAAGATGAGATGGGAGATATGATACTACGAGTTGAATTTGACAGAGCATTGAAAGACCTAAGCCGAAACAAGGCTGCGGGAGTAGTCAACATTCCGTGAGAACTACTGATAGCCTAGGGAGTTGCAGCCATGATACAACTCTTCCGCCTGGTGTGCAAGACGTATGAGAGAGGCGAAATGCCATCAGACTTCAAGAAGACTGTAATAATTCCATTTCCAAAGTGAGCAGGTTCTGACAGGTAAGAATATTACCGTGCTATCAGTTTAATAAGTCGTGGTTGAAAATACTAACACGAATTCTGTACAAAAGAATAAAACTGGTTGAAGTCGACCTCGAGAAATGTGGGAAGACCCGAGGCAATACTGCTTTTACAGAAACCATACGGCCATTATAAGAGTCGAAGTGTACGAAAGGGAAGCAGTGGTTGGGAAGGGAGTGAGTCAATATTGTAGCCTATTGCCGATGTTATTCAATCTGTATATTGAGCCAGCAGTAAAGGGAGCAAAAGAAAAATTTGGAGTAGGAACTCAAATTCAGGGAGAAGAAAAAAAAGCTTTGAGGTTTGCCGATGATATTTTAATTCTGTCAGAGACAGCAAAGGACTTGGAAGAGCAGCTGAACGAAAAGGACAGTGTCTTGAAAGGAGGATATAAAATGAACATCAACAAAAGCGAAACATGATGGAATATGGTCGAATTAAATCAGGTGATGATAACGGAATTTGCGAGACGCGTAATGTGATAGATGAGTTTTGTTATTTGGGCTACACAATAACTGATGATGGCCGAAGTAGGTAGGATATAAAATATAGACTAGTAATGGCACGAAAAGCGTTTCTGGAGAAGAGAAATTTGCTAACGTCGAATATAGACTTAAGTGTTATGAAGCCTTTTCTGAAAGTATTTGTACGGAGTGTAGCCATGTGTGCCGGCCGCTGTGGTCGAGCGGTTCTAGGTGCTTCAGTCCGGAACCGCGCTACTGCTGCGGTCGCAGGTTCGAATTCTGCCTCGGGCATGGATGTGTGTGATGTCCTTAGGTTAGTTAGGTTTAAGTAATTCTACGTCTAGTAGACGGATGACCTCAGATGTTAAGTCCCATAGTGCTGAGAGCCATTTGAACCTTTTTATTTTTTTTAGCCATGTTTGAAAGTGAAAGACGGATGATAAACAATTTAGACGAGAAGAGAATAGAAGCTTTTGAAATTTTGTGCTGCAGAAGAATGCAGAAGTTGGGTGGGTATATCAAGTAACTAATGACGAGGTAGTGAACAGAATGAGGGACAAAATAAATTTATGGCACAATCTGGCTAGAGGAAGGGGATCGTTTGATAGTGTGTAGCCATGTGTTGAAAGTGAAAAATGGATGATAAACTGTTTAGACGAGAAGAGAATAGAAGTTTTGGAAATGTTGTGCTACAGAAGAGTACTGAAGTTTGGGTGCGTGGATAACGTAACTAATGAGGAGGTACTGAAGAGAATGAGGGAGAAAATAAATTTATGGCACAATCTGGCTAGAGGATGGGATCATTTGATAAGAAACATTCTGAGACTCAGGGAAGCGTGAGGAGTAAAAATTGCTGACGAAGACCAAGAGGTGAACACAGTAAGCAGATTCAGAAGGAAGTAAGTTGCAGTAGTTATTCGGAGATGAAAAGACCTGCACATGATAAAGCAGCGTGGAGAGCTGCATCAAACCAGTATTCGGATTGAAGACCACAAAACAACAACGACGTTGGTGTAAATCGACGGGAGTGTAAGTATGCGTCTATAAGCACATGAGAGGATGAATTATTCGTGTTGAATGCAATTTAGGGCGGTGATCATATATCAATCCAATTATTCCACTGCTGAGCAATAAAACTGCAACAACATGTAGGCAGTATGCGACAAACTTTAAATGAACATGAAGTTCTGCATGGTTGGATGCGCAAATGATTGGCATTTCAGTGTAGCCTCAGATATTAGATAGGGGCGATGCTATCTACATTCTGTATGTAAGGAAAGATTACGTTCTGGTACAGAACTCCCATCTGAATGTTATTTGTTTGTGTGAAGATCGTGTTATGCATCATGTAAGAAGGCGAGACGTCAAGCAATAGGTGTCGGAATGCGACAGTGGCAGAGTCATGTCCTATCCAGACTGCACTTTATCGCTACTCGTTATTGCTGCTCGCGCTGATCAGGTTCCCACGATTGACAGACGAAAACGGAATCGATAGGTTCATAATGGCCACACTCAACGCTATGCATTAACTCAGCGGCCCTACACAAGTAGCGCCCGAGAAGACGGACATATCGTTCACTCGGCCATGTAGAATCGTAAGGTCACGTTACTTACCTTGAGTCAGGAAATGGGCTTCTTTAAGCAAGACAAGCATCCATACTGATAGTGCGACTACGTCTGGAGCACCATGAACTGTCAGCCAGGGATGGCGTTTATCACTGAAACAACCGGTTTTCGATTATATCGGTTTTTTTCACGCCAGTTTAACCTGATCGTTAAAACCTTTCAAAATAACCGGTTTCTGATTGTCCGCCCACTGTTCGCTGCTTTTCTCGAAAAGTGGTAAATGGTTGAATGTACAAAAAATCATCAGTATTCGCCTACTGATTATAATTTTTTGAAACTCTGCTCAAAAATCGTATTGTAATGGGGGATCATACCACTATTTGGGCATTACTAATAGTCAGTGCTGAAGGGAGAAAACTAGGGTTGAAGAACTCTGTTTTTCGAGTCAATTTGTCCGTTTTCAAGAGCTGCAAGCACGTAAAGGCACGTTATGTAGATACAGGCATCAGATCAGCTGCTTTCTATTTTTATTGTATACTATGAGTCAACTGTCGTTAATTTTTTTAATTTATTACTGATACCGTAATTTCCTTCCTCTTTTATCATTTGCCGGCCGGAGTGGCCGTGCGGTTGTAAGCGCTACAGTTTGGAATCGCGAGACCGCTACGATCGCAGGTTCGAATCCTGCCTCGGGCATGGATGTGTGTGATGTCCTTAGGTTAGTTAGGTTTAATTAGTTCTAAGTTCTAGGCGACTGATAACCTCAGAAGTTAAGTCGCATAGTGCTCAGAGCCATTTTTACTTTTATCATTTCATAATCTCTTAAATCAAATGAAGCATTGTACTTCATTGCTACGAAACTTCAGAAAAAAATATTTCCATACTAGGGTTGATGCCATTCTCACGGGAACAGGGACGGTATTGTCTCAGCAGTGCTGTACCAGTTTCTACATTATGTCATGTGTTTATTGCTCGTTTCTGTCGACATTGCTATTACAATATCAATGATCGTTTTCTCATTTTTTCTATAAAACCACAATATTTCAAACCACTGCAAATTTTACTAGCAAAATTTGCTCCTTTTCTAAAAAAAAAGTATTTCTTTAAATGAAAAATTTTAGCGATGCTTCTATGGATAATTGGTACGTCGATTTTTTAATCAGTTATTAGTAAAAAGTAAAGAACACCTGTTACAACAGAGATCGGAGAAATACCGAAAAATACCGGTAATTCAGAAGTAAATACTGGTATCAGTTTTAACCGGTCGGTTCTTCACATACCTACTGTCAGCACAATGACCATTCCAGAATGAGATTTTCACTCTGCAGCGGAGTGTGCGCT